>NC_084478.1:61680576-62397450 GCF_027409185.1 Cynocephalus volans
TTGTTTGCCATTTCTGTGTTCTGTTGATGGTGGCCTGTGCAGGGCAGGAGTCCAGAACTTGGAGAAGGGGAAAGTGACACAGGCCCAAGAGACTTGATGTTTCTGGTCTAGGAGCTTCCTAAGAAAAGATGATTAAAGTATAGATGGGTTTACCCACAGAGTACTTTTCCATCATTTCTCTACCAAATGATGCGGGAAAATTTGAAAGTTAATTGGGCAATGACTAATTTTCTCCTACCCTGCTCTCTCTGCTCAGGGAAAGAGTTTCAAAATGAGAGAAAAGGATTTAGAATGGAATAATCTCTAAGTCCTTTGCAATACCTGCTGCTTTCTTCAACTTTAGCTCCTTTCTCCACTTTGGATTTTTATATTAAAGTTTTATTAGTTGGCTTTAGGTGTTCTAAACAGTGTTGGACACGTATGTGTTCACAAAAAAAGTCTATTCCTGTTATCCAGCCCGGCCCTTTGCATTAGGATTGAAAATATATTTTAAGTGAAAAAAGCTTATAGTCGCTATATAGACAACTATACACATTAGTTCCTTTAGAGAAATTCCTATTTGTTTCAGATTTGACATTAATAGGCAGGTAGTCAGTTTGAAACACGGTAAATTGTTAGGTATGACTTGTTTGCACTATTTATTCTGTGTACCCTCTTATTTTCACATTCATAGTTTTTAAAATGGTGGTTATTTTTAAATCTGAGTTGTTTGTTTTATGTTAGTGTTGTGGTGGTCAGTGGTATACATTAAAAGGCAGTTACAATACCTTTGCTTTTATGGTTTAAAATTATAATTGTAACATTCCAAGCGGTTGAATCATCATCAGCTCCCTTAGTCATGCCTCACCTTTTTCTTTTCTACTTTAAAATATAGGCAGCAACATTTTCCATTGTTTTACTTTCCCATTTGCCTTTTTAAAAAAATTGTTACAGAACTGTAGAAATGATGAAGACAGAATTTTACTGATCTGTCATGCCCCATTTTCCAGTTTCATCTCTCAATGTTCAGAATTGTTGTAGAAGTTTAAATTTTGGTGGCACGTTTAATTAGCATGAGATGCTCTTTTATGGTACAGTCAGTTTTAATACATGGTCCATAAATTTCAATTTCTTAAAATAATCATTTACAAAATTGTAAAACATCTATCTCCTTTTCTGGAAAACAAATTTTACGTATTCTGAGTCATTTTGTTTAAACTCCAAAGTTCAAGAGTGGCAGATATACAATTCAGCATGAAAACTTAATTATTATTTATGTGGATATTGTAAGTGAGTGTTTTATCTTACATTAACTTAATAATACTTAAATCGTTTCCTTACCAGTCTCTGCCAATAATTTTCTACTTGTTAAAAGCAGAAATTCCATGGACTTCATAATTTAGCCCCAATTTTATATCTAACTTTAAAAACTTAAATATATGTCTGTCTTTAAGTGTACAGGGCACTCATGCTTTCTGGACAGATGTTGAAAACTGGTGTTGGGTAGAATATTCATTTAATTAAACTTTAACCTTAGTTTTCAGTTGAACTTAAATTTCAGTTTAATAACTCTTTCACATATTTATATATAAAAGTCAATTATTTTAGACTTAATTCATTCCTTTGAGACCTGCCGTGCAACTCTTTTGTCTTTACTTGGAGTTGTAGTTGAGAAAATTAAGTGACACCTATGGTGCAATTTAGTATAACATCTCGACTGCACAGCAGTGAATTTCAAGCCTTAGTTTTCATTAGTGCCAACTAAAAAGGCTGATTTGTAAGATTTTTCAGTGTAGCAAAAATGTAGCAAAATAAGGAAAATTAATTTTGTTTCAACCTCTGTTATATATAACTTGTGATGAAAAAATAGCTAATTCCTTCTTAAGCAAAGTTACTGAGTTTTCGACTTCCTACAATAATTACAATTTTGAAATTCTTATCTGAAATTTTAATATGTTAAGAGTACTTGATATTTTAATGCATTGATTTTGAACTTGTAATGATTGGGTGAGGTAAGTTAGTTAACCTGGAATGGTTTGAAAGCTCAAAATTATTTTTTGTTGATCTTCTAAGTTGGGTAGAAACTTTAAGAAATTGGAAATATCTTTTTTTCTTTTGCTAAAAAGTTAAGAGTATAATGCTACCGTATTTTAAAAATTTACAATTTTAACAAACACGATACCTTCATTAAAGGAAAAGAAACCCCAAATACTAATAAAAATTATATACAGTTTCAGAGAATGGATAGCATTCTCTGTTTGATTAAACAATGTTGTTTAAAAAATTGCCATAATTTGCTATAAAATTTAATAGATTAAATCTTGCTGAATTTTATTAGCCAAGGAGTTGCACAGAAATTTCTTTTCAGATTTGAGGAAAGAAAGGAAAAGAATCTTCTCAGGTTTGAGAGTTGTTGCACAGATATTCTGGTTATAATTGCTAACATGAGACATAGGAAGAGAGAAATATTCTATTTTTACTATTATTTAGACCATTTTTGGTTAAGTTTTATCATTTTATGGAAAAGAATCTGATGGTGGAAAGGAAATTGGAAGTCATATTTGCTCTTCAGGTAAAGAAAATAAATTGGAAAATTATGAGCAAAATAAAGAATAATTCATGTGTGGTATCTTTTTATTATTTTTCTTCACTGGAAGATGTAGGAGTCAAGATAAGTATTTGCTGAAATTAATAATTATTCTTAGTTTTTTCCTGATGGAGCCAGATCTAATGGATTTGTGCAAATGATTAGTGATTTAATTAGGACTTAATTTAGGATTTTCTCTTTCTGTTTTCTAAATAAAAGTACAGCTGATTTATTCTCCCTTCTTCTTTTTTTTAAGGAATCTAGGTAAAAATGGCTTATCTAACAGTAGCATTTTGTTGGATAAATGTCCGCCTCCAAGACCACCATCTTCACCATACCCTCCCTTGCCAAAGGACAAGTTGAATCCACCTACACCTAGTATTTATGTGAGTCTGAATTGACTGACTGGAAGTAAACCAGTGTTTGCACCTACCTGTCTTTCATAAAACCTTTCTTTAAAACAATGTGGGTGCCTTTTAGGAAACATTACAATTATTGGCAGCAGCTTGAATATTTTCGGGGGAAAAAATGTATTCAAAAATATTTTGTAATAGCATTTTTAAAATGCCTTCTTAGCCATTAACTGTGATTATATTAGAATAATGAGAAATACTTTTTACTGCACTAATTTTCAGCAGCATTAGGCAAAAGCTAACTAAAAGTGTAACTTTTTTTGAGTGAACTGGGTTTTAAATCTGCACTCTGCTGGTTAAATGGACCTTAGCGTTCATTCCATTTTATACATCTGACCAAAAAAAGATTATCTATCTTCAAAAAAAGTGTTTGAGAACATAAAATGTGGTAATAGATATATGTCACTAAAAAACTTAGTAAGTTATTTAAAACTGGATATTAATTTTACTTTATAGAAATGTAGACATCTGATGTAGGAAGGTGATAAGAGTTAAATCAAAGCAGCTCCTATTTTTGTTTCTCCAAATAGGTCTTCCTACTCCATTTCCTTCCATCTTTATACTGCTATCCCAAATGAAAAAAATTTTAATTATAAAGTTAGGGTAATGTACTTAGTCGGAATGATCTTATATTAATTCCCCAGCCAGTAGTTATCAATCTTTTATTATGTAAGGGAAGCACTGGAATAGATATGAGAAAGCTTTTAAACTGAGATCTGAGGGGAAAAATGCAGAACTAAGATTTATTTTTTATGAGTCTTAAACCTGCTTTCATTTTGGTACTATTTTTTAAAATACTTTGTTTTTTCTTTTTCTTTTTTTCTCTATTTTTTATTGTGATTTTTTACAAAGCACATAACATAAAATTACCAGCTTAACCACTTCTAAGTGTATAGTTTGGTAGTGTTAATCAATCTTCAGAACTTCTCCATTTCGCCAAACTGAAATTCTACCCATGGAACAATTCCCCTTTTCTGTTTCACCAATTTACCATTCTATTTTTTGTTTCTATGAATTTGACTGCTTTAGATACCTCATATAAGTGGAATTTGTCTTTTTCTGACTGACTTATTTCCCTTGTCTTCACTGTTCATCCATGTTGAAATATATGATAGCATTTTCTTCCTTTTTAAGCCTGAATAATGTTTAAAAACTGATTTTGAAGCTTAATTTAAATTTTACTTCTCCCACATATTTTTTTCAAGATGTAATGGACAAGAGAAATGTATGTGGTTGCTGTCTAATTACAATTAGAATCAAAAGACCTAGTGATAAAGTACTGTAAAATATAAAATAGAAATATCAATAAATACGTTACTTTTTTAAAATTGAGATAAATAATGAATGTGAATTTGGGGCATAATATTCAAATAAAAGCTTTGTTTTCCTGAGATCTAACCACATGTTTTAATTTTACAGTTGGAAAATAAACGTGATGCTTTCTTTCCTCCATTACATCAATTTTGTACAAATCCAAACAACCCTGTTACAGTAATACGTGGCCTTGCTGGAGCTCTTAAGTTAGGTAAGCATTAAATAAAAGAAGCAAAAAGTTTGTATATTTCTTTTACTATCTTTTAACTTTGAAAGCAATGGCAGAGATTACTTCTCCTCTTTCCTCCTGTCCCCTCCCCTTCTTCTTCTTTTCCTCTTCTCTCTTTTTGTATTTTTGTTTTAACATTTTCCTGCCTCTGAGAGAGAGAGAATGAGTGTGTATATCAGTTCTTTAATCCATGATGTGAATATATGATGGTGATGTCAGTTACTGGTGATTTTGTGGTGGTTTTTAAATTTAGCTTTTATTTTGGTCTAATTATACAATTATGATTTAGGTTAACTAGTAGGAGGAATTTTGAATATAAAATGTAGGTGATATTTGATGCTACTAGTAAGTACTATAGCCCCATAAGTATTTCCTGGCATTTGCAGAAATTAAATAAGTAAAATGTCAGTCCTTGGACCCTTGATTCTTTCTCCGTTGGGATGGGATGACATGTCCAGGACTTCAGTGTATGGTTCTGCAAACTTTGCATGTGGCTCAGTGTGTGCAGAGGCCCTGGTTGGGTTTTAGGAGAACTGGATGCAGTGCCATAAAATGCTTTTCCTTTTTTCTTAAATAATAAAAACATACTTTAAAATATTGTTCCAAATATAATTTTTATTTATTAACTGTTTATTTATTTATAAAGACCTGGGACTTTTCTCTACTAAAACTTTGGTGGAAGCTAACAATGAACATATGGTAGAAGTGAGGACACAGTTGTTGCAGCCAGCAGATGAAAACTGGGATCCCACTGGAACGAAGAAAATCTGGCATTGTGAAAGTAATAGATCTCATACTACAATCGCCAAGTATGCACAGTACCAGGCCTCCTCATTCCAGGAATCATTGAGAGTAAGTATTTACTTCCTGAAGATTATTATAGGGTTTTAAAGATTATTTTATTTTGGAGTTTTGAAAGTACACATTACTTTTGTAAGCATCTCATTAGTTTATGTTACATAAAATACTTTGTAGGTGCTATCTAGTTTGCTCTTAGTAAAGTGTAAGCCAACCAATGGGTTGATAAAGTAAATATCATTATGAGGAAATACAATTACTGTCTAGTGGGCTATCTCCTTCATTTCTGGGATATTTCTGTTTAGGGCAGTGTTTGTTAACATTTTGGGCTGGATAATTCTTTGTTGTGGGGGCTGTCCTGTGTGTTGTAGGATATTTAGTAGCATCCCTGGCATCTCAAAAATATTTTCAGACATGCCAAATTTCCCCTGGAGGGCAAAATCACCCCTGGTTGAGAACCACTGACTTAGAGGATAAATTAAGTCTTACATTTGTTTATGCTTACAAAATCCCTAGACTTGGGTCTTCTCATTTTTTTCTTCTGCAAGATTAGTATTATCTGATAGACAACTCCTCCAGGAAGCATTAGTGTTCTTCTTACCCATCTTAATCTGTAAGGAAAAACAGAGGTAGACGTATAAATTTAAAAATATATGGAAAATTAAAAAACAAAAATTTGAAAAATAGAGGATTATTACTAAAAGACCCATATATAGGTCTTTTTGCACTGAAGCATTACTGAAATCCTTTAGCACTGTAATAAGAATTTTGTGAATACTCCCTCATAATGAACGTACAACAACCACAGAAATGAGTTTATTAAATGTATCACTCAAGTACTTCTCTACACTAAGTCGTGTGTTCCCCATGTGTCCTACAGCTGACACTTAATATGTGGATGAAGGTCTTTAATTTGTAATTGATTAGATTTGCTTTTTTTCTGTTAAAAATGTTTAAAATTCTGCCTTGAGTTCACATTTTCAATCAAGGCAACATTTGTACCTGTAAAATGTGTATTTGTGTTCCTTTTCCACTGCCGCTCCCTATTATCTAACAAAAGTTGTCCTGTTACTTTCATGAATTGCAGTGAATTCATTGTATATATAAATCTCTGTAGTTTACTTCAACTACATTGTAATATTATGGTCAAAATAGAATAAGTAGTAAGCAGGATTCAAAGATCATCAAAGGAAAATTTGGAGGAAGAGTTGAAAAGCAAAGATAATAAGAGGCAGAGTATTTAAATGGGAGGGGATTCATAACCAAAGAAAGAATGGTTTTTTAAATATGCTTTGAGGCATGGACGATTACATGTGAAAAATTTGACAGATGTTGGAAACTATACATTTAAAGTGAGAGAAGCAAAATGTCATGAAGTATTGCTTACTCAGAAATCATAGGACAGCATTGGGAAATACTATGTCTGTGACACAAGAATTATAAATAAAATTAATATTTGCATTGAAAAGCCCCTATATTTATCTAGCACTTCGTTTCCTTACTAATGTTTTATCGTTTGTGTATAATTTATTGTGGAATAAAGATTCAGCCCAGTAAAAACTTCTTCCATTTGTTGGTAATCAAGAATAGATAGCATCTTACCCTCAATCGTTACACATATATGGCTATGTACATGTGCACACACCTCTGCTAGCTTAGAACATTTAGGATCAAGATTGGGACTTCTTCTGCCCCTCAACTTGCTTTGTTTTCTTTCTTCTTGAAAATGGGGCAAATTATAGACTCTATAATATAGCATTGTGGCTGGTGGAGAAGATTGGATACCATGCCAGTGAGATTTGACTTTTCTTGGGTCTTTATTTAATGTGATCTTTGAAGAAATTTTCATGTGTAAGAGATTATAGAAACTTAATTTCAAAACATAGACACTGTCATTCAATCTAGATGTTAACTTTTTTTCAGTTGTATGATAGAAAGGATAGTCAGTTGTAGAATACTAAAAGCCAGAATGCTTTTTGCTTAATCTATAGGAAGAAAATGAAAAAAGAAGTCACCATAAAGACCACTCAGATAGTGAATCTACGTCTTCAGATAAGTAAGTAATTTTTAATGTCCACTGGGTATTTATGTTTAAAAGGCATGTTTCTAATACTGTTTTTCTTTTTTTAAGTTCTGGGAGGAGAAGGAAAGGACCCTTTAAAACCATAAAGTTTGGGACCAACATTGACCTGTCTGATGACAAAAAGTAAGTTTTCTTAGTAATATTTCTGTGAATTGATGCAAAGAAATATCCTATGTGAGATTGGGAATTGTCTGCAATTTCTTTTTCTATTTTATTTCATGTCATTTTTCTTAGTTGACATACAAGTTTAAGCTAAATTAGTCTTGCTAGGCTTTACAATTAAATTATCGTATTTGACTTAAAACTCTTGTAAAGTTTTTCATCAAGACCCTAACTTTATGCTAATTACATAGTCATAACATTATATTTTAAGTTTTATGAAATAGAATTATATAAAAGTAAATTTATGGAGTATAGCACAACTATAAAACTAGAAAATCTAATTTTTCCTTTTATTTACTCATCTTTAATTTTTATGTTTCTTTTGGTTGGGAAGCTTTCTTTGGAAAAATTTAAACATTTAAGCATTCCAGTATTTCCTGTGCAAAAGTAAAATATTTATAGATTTAATTGTTTTTCTGATTGGAACACAAGTATTTTGAAGAAATGGTTAACTTCCACAGATATTTGTAGCAGGGTTTTCACTCTTGATCTGTTTTTTTTATTGCAGGTGGAAGTTGCAGCTACATGAGCTGACTAAACTTCCTGCTTTTGTGCGTGTCGTATCAGCAGGAAATCTTCTAAGCCATGTTGGTCATACCATACTGGGCATGAACACAGTTCAACTGTACATGAAAGTTCCAGGAAGCAGAACACCAGGTAATTTTTATGAGCTAACATGTCTCATACAATTGAAAATCAGAATTAATCAAAATGTGAAATATGTAAAGAGAACCAAAATCTTTCCATTTATTATGGATAAAACAAAAAGGATTGTTCCTATTATAAGATTGGACTCTTTGACTGGGCTCAGATTATTAAGATATTTTCCCTTTGCATTATCATTTTTAATATGCTAGCCCAGAAACAGTAACAAAAATTTTATTTGGAAAGTGGTTATTGGAATACTTCTGGGAAAATAAGTTCCTCTGGCCTAAAGACTGTTGATCACATCTACTGCAGAGAGTGACAGGGTACAGTGTTTTCTAAACTTTTTTTTTTTTTTAACCACAATCCCAGTAAGAAAATATATTTTATATCATGACCATGTTGCACGTGTATGTATACAGCAACAGTTCATTGAACAATGTATTTTCTAATCTATTCTAGTCTGTTTAATTTAAAAAAGAAAGTTTAGGTTGCAATCCTCTAATTGGGTTGCAACTAATAGTTTAAAAAACACTTGAACACTTGTTGATGTGGCAACGTTACTAGACTCATCTGGTATCTAATCTTGTCTTTGCCACTCTAGGTCTTTTTCTTCACTTATAAAATGAATTACATTGTTAGGGTTAAAATTTCCATCCAACACTAATGTACCATCTTCTTTGTGCTCCCTTGGATTGACATGAAATTTCTCACAGGGTAATGTTCAAAATATTTAACAATTGCTACAACCCTAGCACTGATCAATTAGGAGAGAGATTGGTGATAACCAGTTTAACTGTACCAGTGCATATGGACTGCATATCTCCCTTGTGCTTCTCTTTGCTACTTGAAGCAGCCGTAGTGTGAAAACCAGACTGCTTCCTTCTTTGTCACCTTATTGAATCATAATTTAAGAATTGTTTTAAAATAGGGCTATGCTTGCTTCTGTGTAACATAGTTAGTGGTTTCCAGCCCTGGCTGCTTATTTGAATCCGGTAAGCTTTTAAAAAAATATATAAATCGATTGATCTTTGGGGATTGAGATTCAGACGTGAATTTTTTAAAAAAATGTTCCCCAGTGTATTCTAATGTACAGCCAGGATTAGAACCACTGGTTGTAGTTTCTATCCTCAGGCCATTTGAAGCCCAATTCTCTAATATTTTATCTATAGTTGGGTAAAGTGGAAAGAGTTCTGGAATAAATGGTGGAAGAACAATGTTCTGATCCCCACTCTGTCATTAGACACCGATACAAATATTGGGCGTGCTATTTGAACTCTCTAGAGTTAGTTTTCTTATGTATTTAGTTAATCAGTTTGGCTCTATTAAGGTTCATTTCAATTGAAAACTTCTCCCATATAGTTTGAATTATTTTATGCAAATAACATCCTCCAATCAGAAAGAATCCCTTTTTTATCACACATCTGAGGATAAAGCAAACTTGATCGGTTATTTCTTTGTCACTTGTGCTTAGACTATCCTGAGTTTTTTGTTTGTTTGTATGGCATTAGTCTTCCAAAAGTGTCCTGTGTAACCTTAAAGAATTCCTTTAGTAGTGCTATCCAATAGAAATATAATGCAAGTTACATATATGATTTTAATTTTTTTGACAGTCAATTTAAAGTAAAAAAAAAAAAAAGGTAAAATTATTTTTAATCCAGTATATTCAAAATATTATCATTTCAACATGTAATCAATATAAAATGAGATTTTTTTTTTTCATACTAAGTCTTTGAAATCCAGTGTGTACTATGCAATTATCACACATTTCAATTCACATTTCAGGTAGTTGTCATATTGGATAATAGTTCAGTTCAATTTTAAAAACATCTTGAGTACCTTGTTAATGGGCTAAACATTTTGTTCCTGGAGTTACAGAGATAAATATACTGGTACCTGCGTTAATGGACTTCACAATTCAGACATGTATGTTCTAAACTGTAGAAATGTTCTCAGGCTCTACTCTGAGAGAATTTTATTTAGATGGTGGGGGTCCCAGAATATCCAATTTTAATTAGGGCTAAATTTTATTTAGAGTCCATGCCATGGGCAATTCCAACCATCTGCCTGTAGTAGGAGACAATTATAAGTACTGTCTACCATTGAACTGCTTGCCCTGACAGAGTTCCAAGGTAGGTGAAACAAAGAGAAGCCCCTTGCATCAGTCCTTTGGGGAAACTCCATTTAGGTCAAAACAGACAAGCACAGTTCCTTGGCAGCAAGATTCACTCTGCTCCCCGCAGAACCAGGGGCACTCAGACCAGGAACACAGACTTTAAATTTTTAAGTCCACTGTCCCACCAGTGATGGAGGTGGGGCTAGGGTAGGGTAAAGTGCCACAAAAATCTTCTACCATGTTTGTTACCTTTCTCCTGGTCAAGCATTTGCTTGGTTTCAGGAACACAGACTTTAAATTTTTAAGTCCACTGTCCCACCAGTGATGGAGGTGGGGCTAGGGTAGGGTAAAGTGCCACAAAAATCTTCTACCATGTTTGTTACCTTTCTCCTGGTCAAGCATTTGCTTGGTTTCTGTAAATCTTTGACTGTCTGCCTAAGTTCTGTCAGGTTTGAATCTGACAGTTTTAGCTGAATTTTTTTGGTGTTTCTGGAAAGGGATGGGCCCGCAGAGTTTTCTACTCTGCCATTTTTGCTGATGTCACTACCTGGAGCAGCTACATTTTGAAAACCAAGCTTCTTGCCTTTTTTCCAATGCCCAATGGTAATGATGTATGTAATAACTCATATTTATTGCATAACCATGTATCAGACATTGTTCTAAGTATTCATTGTTTCATTGATCTTCAAAATAATCCAGTAACCTATAGGAATCATTATTATCTGCTCTTATGTATAAGGAGACTGAGTCAGAAAGGTTTAGCAACTTGCCCAGATTCATGTAATGACTAAGCCAAGGAGCCTGGTTCCAGAGTTTAAGCTCTTAACTGTGATTTATACTGCCTTTCATAGAAGCTCTTACTCAGTGAGTTAGGAGTTGACCAAACTCAGCTGTAACTAACCAGACTTGACACAAAAATGCTGCAGTGATAAAGAACTGAATACTACTAGAGTATTCTCTGTTGAACATTTATAAGGTTTCATTTCTAAAGACACATTTTTCTATAGAATTTATAGTGTGCTGATTAACTTTTTTCTTTTCACATTTCAGGTCATCAAGAAAATAACAACTTCTGTTCAGTTAACATAAATATTGGCCCAGGTGACTGTGAATGGTTTGTCGTTCCAGAAGGTTACTGGGGTGTTCTGAATGACTTCTGTGAAAAGTAAGTTTTTAAACTAAGTTTTCTTTAAACATAATTATTAGAAAACAGTATAAAGGACAACTTACCAGACTGGGTAATCCTAATGGATATATAGCCAGTAGAAAATTTATTTTAAATGATTTGATTCCAAACCTATTATTTTGTGTTATTGGAAATACTTTAAGAAAGATGCCATAAACCACTCCATACTATAGTAGTAGTCATGAATTTAGCAGATAGAAGGATTGAGTTATTAGTTTAATTTTTAAAATGGTGCATAAATACTTGTTCGTTTGAAAGGTGTATATTCCCCCCAAAATTGTTTTATTATAAATGGTTTTAGGAAGTAGAAGGAATTCTGTAATTGAGCACGCTAATAGGTTGTAAATAACTCAGACTTGAACATATTATATTACTCATTGCCGTATTATCATGATAAAAATTCTTTTTAAAACTAGCTACTTTTCCTATAAAGGAATTTTTTATAAAATTTAATTAACTGCTTCAGATTTTGTTTTCTCTAATTGAAAGAACTTGCAGTGGAAGTACTCCTTTCCTTAAGATCCTAGAAAGAGCCTTCATTTATTTTTGTGTCTTGTTTTAAAGAGTACCTTGGAATTTTTTTCCATTAGCTCAAATTTAATTATTTTTCTAGACTGAAGAGCCTTATTCTTTCTTTTTTTCTAAAAAGCACTCCATTATGTAAGCACCTGATATTTTCATTTGATAGTAATGTTGGAAAGTTATTATGGGATAAAGACTAAAAAACATAAATTATACGCACATTCTGCATTGTCTCCACCCCAATTAGATAAACGGGGGAAAAAAACCACTGAAAACATTTCTATACAAGATTATTTTGAAAACTAATTATACACATATTCCACATATTAACTTATAATTTCTTACTTTGGCTTAAGGATCTTTGCTATAAGTGTTTGGATTTAGTAAGAAGTGCATCGTAGTTAATTTTGTTTCCTTATATACATGCAAGAGATAATCACCTGGTATTGTCTTTGCTATTTTAACATACAGATTTCCATCAATGTAAGAAAACTAAAGATACAGAATTTTAAAGTTTCAAGTGTACTAATGAAGTAAAATGATCTACTTTAATCTGTACTTTGTTTATGGACCAAGCAGTCTGGTAGCAGAGGAAGAACAGTGTCATGTGGGAAATCTCTGTTGTGCTACAAAAGACATATCTTTTAAACTTTGAGATAGTATAGTCAGCTCTCTGTATGCACGGGTTTCGCGGCTGTGGGTTCAACCAATTGAGTATCAAAAATATTCTGGTCAGCTCTTACATTAGAGGTAAAATTTTAAAAAAAGGAAAACAAAGGAAATTATTCCAGGAAAAAAAACCACAAGAAATAAAAGTATTATAATAAAAAATAATACAAATTTTAAAAAATACAGTATAGCAACTATTTACATAACATTTACATTGTATTAGGTATTGTAAAGATCTAAAGTATGCAGGAGGATGTGTGTACATTATTCGCAAATACTATGACATTTTATATCAGGGACTTGGGCATCTGTGGATTTTGGTATGGAGTTTGGGGTGTGTGGGCCGGGATTTATCTTGAACCAATCTTCCAAAGGATACTAAGGGATGACTGTACTATGTTGTTGAAGATACAGTACAATGATCCTTGTTCATTATTTCTGAGTAGAGATTGTCTATTTTTAGGGTATAGTTTTCTTTCCTATCTAAATGGAGAAGTGTCTTGGGAACAAAGATAATTAGAATAGTCAGATGTCCAAAAGGTTGAGCTTTCAGATAATAAAAATATCAAGTTAGCATGAAGGGTTAGGTAAATTTTTTTTTTCTAATAAGACTAAATAAATTTATTCAGTACCCTAATAAAAGTTTTGATTATGTGTATCCAGAAGTGTAAAAAGTACAAAACAGATTTGTAGATTTCTAATATGTTAATACAAAGTACATGACTATGAACAGTACATCCTACTGGCAAAGAGGAGGGGAGGAAGAAGACTATGGATGAGGTCTAGTAATAAATAAATACAGAAGTAGAAATGATCCATAGTATAGTATATTCTACCACCAATACTGCAGCCAAAATGTACAAAAAACAAAAAAGAAAAACATTTCAAAATAACTCAGGAGGATGATGATGGCTGGACTCTTGTAATACACCTCAGTGGCTGTGGGAGAGCTGACCCAACTCACTGTATAGTCTGTGCATGTAGGTTTTTACCCAAAAGGAAGAAACATAAAATGTTAAGTTTAGATTAAGAACTATGAGTCTATAGGGTGCCCATAAAAAGCGGCTCACTCCTTACTGTTGTACTAGCCAATTTTTAAAATCCAGTTTTAAAAATAAACACTGAGTCAGGTTGTTATGCGGCAGATGAATACTCTCTCATTGTGAAAAGTCAGAACAGGTGATATGAGTACTTTTTTTCCTGAACTTTTAGAAAAGAGGCAATGAGAAGTACTTTGGTTTTGGTTCAGATGAGAGGCTTTTAATGAGAATTTTAGAATTGAAGAGTTCCGTGTTCAGGATAGCCCCATGTTCAGAAAGCCTGACTAAAAGAAGCCAAACCCAAACCAACTCACTTAGCATTAACACACACATCTTTTCTTTTAGTAAATTTTAATTTAGAGTGAAAAAACCAAAACCCTTAATAGGTTAAAACAATTCAAACACCCACAGAAGTCAGCTGAAGTAATCCAGAGCTAAAACTGAATTGTGCAGATTTTCAATGAAGTCACCAGTCATGTAACACAAACAAAAGTCAATTATTTACACACTTGGCAAGCCCTTTAAGAAATATGCCTAAAGAAGAATTAACCTTTGTTTTGTGCCATCCTGAAGACTTACACATTTTATTTTTCAGATAGTTTAACATTGTTAATAGAATGAGTTCTCTGCCATGTGGTAATGCTTTGGTACTATTCATATGGGATCTTGCCTATCCTAGAGACTTGCCATTTCTCCAAGAGGAGCTTTGATTCTGCTTTACAAGTTTCACATAAATTAAAATCTTTATCAAATATTAATATGAAGGGAGGTGGTACAGGATGCAACACATACAGTCAGGTTACCTCTCTGCATATTTAGAAATTAGTTTCTCCTTCAAGGTATTTGCAACAGAAAGCTCAGTCTGTCCTGCTTAATAATCAGAAGTACAGGTTTGAATCATCAGAACCTTGGCAAGACCCTAATATTTCAAAATTATTAACAACTACCTCTAGGGGCAAGTCCATGTACTGAGTTATAAATTTATTATCATGAAGAAAAACAAGTGTAGCCAGCCATCTTTAAAAATACCCAACCACTGCTTCTCAGTATAGAAAAACTAAAACTGCATATGGTTTATCATACAGCAAATCCCCTGAAATTCCCCTAGTTCCATTCATTAGAAGGGGATTAAAAAAAAATTCTTAGAGCAGTTTACAACAGTATTCAGCTTTCCTGTGAAATACTTAGCATTTTAAATATTATGTACACTTCTTTTTCTTTTAGTAAGCTAGACACTGGCTTCAGAGTTTGTGGAACTGGGAGGAGAAAATAATCCATTCAAAACTATTCTAGAAATTGTCTTTTGGCAGAATAACAGGTATCCAAGTTAAAAATAGGAGGGTCAGTTTGTTGCTTTGTGGTCTTTTCAAAATTTAAATTATTTCTTGTTCCCCTTCTACATAAACCTCAGTCACCACTCCTGAGTGGAGATGGGCGGGGGCTCTGGCCCCTGCTCCTGTGGCTTCTCAGCAGCTGCTTTCTTATTGCTGCAACAAGGCTTGAATAGATGTGTGTCAATGAGAACTTCCCCAAAATGGCCTTTATAGATAATCCCACGATATATTTTCTGTCTTTTCCAGTATGTGATGTCTAAAAAGGAGAAAACTGGTGTTCTATTAGAACCAGAAGCCGTCTCTTATCTGAGCCATCATCTGACTGGTTACTGTAGCAAGGAGATTGAGCTGGGGAGGCACTTGAGGTGGTACTATGAGCATCAGAATTGTAATGTTTAAATTCCTTCTGCAGTTTACTGATCTGGTTGCTTTTTATCCTGTTTCCAGATAGAGTTTCACTTTCTTTGGTTTCAGTGTAGTCTTTGGACTGAGTCCTGCCCTTCCACAACTCTGAAGCCAGCTTTTTTTTTTTTTTTTTTTTTTTTTTTTTTTTTTTGATCCCACTGGCAACTTCTTCCATCTTTTCATAAGCAGGACACAGGCATTGCAGATGTCTCCAGAACGAGTCTAATGCAGCCTAAAACAGCTCTGAAAGTCCTTTTCATAGCATTTACTGTCAGAGAATCGAGAACTGGAGGACTTAGCTCTGCAAATATAGCAGCCCTCTATACTTCGGTACATCTTTGGCTTGTGAAAACCAAACATCTTTTCTTCTGGGCAATAATCTTCCGAAAGCAGTCGTTCCACGTGCAGTAACATTCCCAAGGTGTGGAGTACACGCCAGGCCAGTCTCCCCTCCTCCTCAACTGCCTTGTCTAGCAGGGTTAGGTAAATTTAATAACTAAGTCATGGAAATAGTACCTTGCTACCTCAGCATTTCACTGTAATTTTGTTTCACATAAGGATTATTGCTTCTCATACTGACTGTGCCTGTAATTTATTTCATGACTTTATTTTATAAAAGATGACCAGTAAGGGGATCTTAACCCTTGACTTGGTGTTGTCAGCACAGCACTCTCCCAAGTGAGCCACGGGCCAGCCCTTATTTCATGACTTTAAATAATACCTGTCTTGAAATAACCATTCTTTTGAATTGAATATATGGTCAAAACAATGTTTGCTTTTTTTGTGTTTGTTTTTTTGAGGGGGACTTAACTGTTGATTATTTGGGATTGCTTGTTTGCTTTTGGATAGAAAGTTTACATCAGTTTTATGATGGCAATGCATGGGCAAAATAAGGCTAAGATTTATGTTCATAACCATTGTTTGCTTTATAGGCAACTTTTTCTGGACTGTATCTACTTAGCCTTATCGCAAACAGTGAGCCTATCATTATCCTCTTACAGTTAGGCTATTGGCAGTCTGTTCTATACTTTCACGAGTGGCCTTGAATTTTTTAAGGAAAAGAAAATAAGAGACTAAGGTTCCATCTAAATCAAGGTTTGGTAAATTTTTTCCATTAAGGTCAGATAATAAATATTTTAGGCTTTGCAGGTCATATAATCTGTGACTACATGTGGTCTGCCATTGTAGTGCAAAAGCACTCAGAGATAGTATGTAAATGAATGGGCATGGCTGTGTTCTAATAAAAGTTTTATTTTAAAAAATTGGCAGTGGGCTGGATTTGGCCAGTGGGCCATAGTTTGTCAACACTTGATCTAGACAAAAAAGTAAATTTAACCCAATCAAAAACAGTTTCAAAGTATACTTTAACATATACATTTAACACAGCACACAAATAAAGTGAAGGTTATTTCTGAGATCTTAAGGAAAGGAACATTTCCACTATGTGAGTTTTTCCTTCCCCAAAATATAAAATCTGAAGTAGTTAATTGAATTTTATAAAATTCCTTTATGGGAAAAGTTGCAATGTAGATTAAAAAGTACTTCATGTCATGATGGAGAATAATAAGAAACCAGATATTAAAATAAAAGCTTAGTAATAGGGTCTGTAGAATGTTTTCAGAATATATTGGTGGTGGTGGTAGGTTGTGGTTATTTGTGCGTATGTATGATTTTTGATAAAGTTGTTTTCAACTGCATAGTTTTAATCAACTAGTCATCAATACTATAAAGACTGACATCCTGTCCCCTTTTTCCTCCTTGTGATTCAAAACAACAATAGAGGCCATTTCTATCTTCTCCTTTCCCTCAGAAATTGAGGGAAGTTCATAGTACTTACGTTGTTCCTGTTTATGGATTTAAGTGACTTGATGTCAACTGCACTTTCTTTCCATTTACCTTTTAGGGATTTCCAGGTGTTCCAGAGAGAAAGGTTAATCAAAAATAGTCTTTATTGGAGTGAAATTAAAAGTTATTGTATGTAAGTGTTACTTGAAGGTAGCTTTGGGTTTCGTTTAGATCTTTGAAAAATCAATTAAGGTAGTAATACTGATCTTTAGATAAGTCATCTCATACTTAACTATAATTAATTTCACACTATTTACATATGTACAGCAGTTTTCATTGCACAAGCAGAGTTAAGTTTAAATGAAATGAATGAGCATTTTTAAAAAACTTTGACATTTTCTTCCACTCATATAAGGAGCTTATTAAAGTACTTGATCCATTTGCATTATTTTTTCTTTTTTTCAGAAATAATTTGAATTTCCTAATGGGTTCTTGGTGGCCTAACCTAGAAGATCTTTATGAAGCAAATGTTCCAGTGTATAGGTTTATTCAGCGACCTGGAGATTTGGTCTGGATAAATGCGGGCACTGTTCATTGGGTCCAGGCAATCGGCTGGTGCAACAACATTGCTTGGAATGTTGGTCCACTTACAGGTATTTTAAAGAATACGCTTTAAAAAAAAGTTTAATTTATAAAGGTTTAAATTTAAATTTAAAAGTTTAGATTATAAAATCTGATAGGTCTATTTTTTTCTTGAAATATATATAACTCAGTAAAAATTGGAAGAAGTATGCCTTCTTGCATAAAATTTTAATTCGTATGTTTGTTTCTTTGTGTTTTGGTGGCTGGCTGTTATGGGGATCTGAACCCATGACCTTGGTGTTATAAGGCTGTGCTCTAACTGAGCTAACCAGCCAGCCAGAATTTTAATTTGTGATATAAGAAAGTAAATTCAAGTTAACAAATGGAAATCCAAGACCGTAGGTCTCCGCAAATAACAAGGTTATGTCTTTATATACATGGAGGATATAATTTTAATAATTTATAGAATACCTTGTTTTATTTTATAAAGGAAACCCCTTAAGGGAGAAAGCAAAGTAGAAATTCAGTCTTTGAGATTTTCCTTTTATCTGGTATGTCATATGAATATCCCTATTATGTCAAAATCTTTCTGAATTATGCCTGCCTGAAGGCATTATTTATTTACTTAAGGTTAAGAATATGACCTTTGGAGCCAGAAAGACCTGGATTAGGACCAGGACCTGGCTCTTGTGACTTTGGGCAAGTTATTTAACCTCTCTGGTCCTCGATTTCTTCATCTGTATAATGGAGATGATAAAATTAATAAGGTGATGATAAAGATTAAATGAGATAATGGATAAAAGTAGCTCAGCACAGTGCCTGGCACATAGTCATAGGAAGCACTCTTTATATGATCACTACTATTATTTTTACCATAATTATCATAAAACATAAAAATTATTTTTGTATATTTTGAGGTTTTCAGAATTGGTGTTGAAGATATCACCTGAGAGGATGATAATGGTTATCTTCATATCTTTTGGTACTTTGGGTTGCATTATAACTGTTTTTTTTTCCCTAGCCTGCCAGTATAAATTGGCAGTGGAACGGTACGAATGGAACAAATTGCAAAGTGTGAAGTCAATAGTACCCATGGTTCATCTTTCCTGGAATATGGCACGAAATATCAAGGTCTCAGATCCAAAGCTTTTTGAAATGATTAAGTAAGTGTTTTCTAAAACTGCTATAGTCCTTCTCTTTTTGGGGAGTGTTAACTATTAAATACTTTTTTTCTCATAGAATTATGTTGACATCAAAACAAAATGGTCCAGAAGTCTGTCAAAATGTAATATGAAAATCCACGTGTTAAAAATATCTTTCCCTTTCAAATGGTCCACTATGGTACAGAAAGGAACAACAGTACAAATGATTCTAAAGCAGTAGATTCTCAAACCTGTGCTTCCCCACACCTCTCTGAACCACCTGATTGCCCAGGTGAACTTTAGTTTTAATATTGAAAGTCTGTCTTTAGTAACTGAGGGGAGAATGGCATTACAGAATAATTGCTGTTAGAGAGAAATTAGCAATTAATATACGGATTTGACTAAAATGCTAATTTTTTATTTTTAATTAAATCATCTATCTTAAAATTGTCCCTTAGCTGCTTTAAACACTTAATACAAGTTATATAAATTCTTATGTAGTGACTTAGTTTAAATTCCTATATATTAGTAAGCTTCTCATTTGTTGTCACAGTTCCTATCCTAACTATTTTGTAAATCTGTTTAGACGTAATATTTTCAAGCAGTGCTATATAGCAGTGTTTCCCTAAACTGTGTTTTTTACTACTACCTCTGCCCCCAAAAGGTGGGGAACTCTGGTCAAAGAAATATGGGAAATTATGGGTTGAATAAAGTTCAACAAGTCCTTTATTATTAAATCTAAAAATTTTATTTTTTATAAAATGTTTTAGATATTTTATGTGTTTTGTGAATGGGAGAGAAGAGTTATAATATATGGTATTCCCAAACTTATTTGACCAGTATCTTTTGAAGAATTGATTTCCTCCAAAACTCATTTTGGAATATGCTGCTTTATACTCACCGATAAAGTGTTTGTCTTAGTCTGTTTTAAAATAATGTTTATGTTAAATATTTCTCCTGCAGCTATATTATTTTGGTCAGTGTGTGTTATTTTCAAAATACTGTCTTTTACAATTAATGCTGGCTTATTAAAGTGATTTCAAATCTAAATCCAAATTTTTATTTAAACACAAATTGTGTGGCCAATTCATGCCTATGAATTATCTTATGACGCAGTTTTTTAGTCCTGGGCAGAAGGGGTAGGAAAAAGACAAAAAGGAACAAAAAGAAATCATAGCAATAAATGTACAGATCCTTGAAAATATTGGCTCTTAGGGAAATATTCTCCATAAATATAATTGGTAGTGGAGGGAGGGGATTACCTATCCATTTATTCTATTTTATCTCAAAATGTTACTTTGCTCTGAATAACAAGTTCAGTGTTACTTTTGGGGAAAAAATTACCTAAAGTCACTGAAGGTGTTTTAAGTTGGAGGTAGGCATAAACTAGATACTAATTCAGATCACTTGAAGATAAAGGGCTGGTACAATGTAGAAGCCATTTATCTAACAGTTATATAAACTGAAAGTGACACATTACAGTTTGGACAGATTAGGATTTTATAATTGGAAAGGATATTAAGGTCACTTAGTGTAAACTCCTACTTATACAGTAATTCCATCTGTAGCATCCATAATTTGTGGTCATCCAGTGACATTCTCTTCACCTCACTGTAATTCTTGAAAGTTCTTTACAGATTAGCTTAATCTACCTGTCATTTGGTCCCAATTTCCTAAATACATTTGGGATTTCTTCAGAATCTTATTCAACAAGTGTTTGAGAACCAGCTCTATGCCAAACATTGTTCTAGGCACTGATGATAAACACAGTATTGTATAAGGTAAAATCCCTGCCCTTGGGGGACTTAAATTCTACTGGAGCAAGACAGAGAGACTCCCAAGCAGATAAGTAAATTACTAAGAAGTAATTTATTTATGTGAATGAAATAAAATAGAATATTTGGAATGAGGGAGGGGAGAGTGCTGCTTTTGCTAAAGTGATCAGGGAAAGTGTCTGAGAGAGTGAGTTTTGTGCTTAGCCCTGAATAATGAGATGAAGGCAACCATGCAAAGATCTAAGAGTAAAACATTTCAGATCCAGAGAACAAATAAAGGCTGAATTGGGAACAGCTTTGGCATATTTATGCCAAAAAAGCCAGAGGTGACTATAACAGAAGAGAAAGGAAGAGTGGTAACAATAAGCTAACAATAAGCTCAACAAAGTGAGCAAGAGCCAGATTGAACATGGACTTTTAAGACATGGCATGAAATTTATATATCAATTCTAAGTGTTACAGGTCACCATCAAAGGGTTTTAAACAGGAGAGTAATAGGTTCTGATTTAAACTTTAAGAAAATGGATCTGGTTGCTTTGTGGAGAATGGATTCCAAGGATTCAAGGGGGCAATTGCAATAGTGCAGACCAATCTGGACAGAGATTTACCTGTGGAGGTGGAGAGAGGGATCAAACTACTAGGAACTATTGTGGAGCTAAAGCTCACAGGACTAGTTTATAGATTGGGTGGTGGGGTAAGAGAGAAAAGGAACCAAGGAAAGATTGCTGCCATATTCTGTTCCTGCTACCTGATCTTCATTAATTTAAACATTGTTCACCTCTATCATTTTTTCCATTCCCTACCCCACTCCCATCATCCCTGTCATCCTTCTAGATTCCTTTTAGTTTATCATTGTCCCTCTTAATGTTTGAAATGTTGTCAACACTTGTATTATCTTTGTTATAAAGTTGTTTTATGTTGAAATTGAACACACAAAATTTGGGTGTTTTTCCACTTATAATTACTGGCAGTACTGTTGTTTCTTATACCTTCCTTTAAAAATGAAAAAGAAAAACCAAAAAACTTAAATGCACTTACATACTTATCTGTACTCCATTTTACCCTGCACTACAAAATGTCTAATCATTTGAATCTTGATTCTATTTCTCATTATATTAAAAATTCTGCTCCCAGCTTAAGTTGTTATGAGATATTAGCAAGCTGTTTTTGTCATCACACCTGCTGAAATGTTTTAACCACTAGTCCAGACCCATAGGCCTTGGTTTATAAGCTTCCTTTTTAAAATACAATCATTTAGCTGTTGGTAAAAATGTGCTTTTTTTCTTTTATTTAATGAGTGTTTGCTAACTGTGTACAAGGCTCTTCACTCAAGGCTAGGCACTGAGGGTTTATGAATATCTGTTATAGGTCCTGTCTTCAAGTAAAAATTAGTACATATAAATACATAGATTGAAAGAAATACAATGATAGATCCCCTGGATTCTTTCCAGCCTACAGAATCAGAGAAGTCTTTTTAAGCTGTGCATTCTGGGAAAAATGTATTTTGTCTGAAGGGTGAAAATGTAGAGGTAGGGAGAGGAGAAAAAAACAGCACCTAAAGCCAGATTAACACCAAACTTATGCACCATCAGCAAGATGCCTTAGTTCATCCATAAAATAATAGTATGCATACATACCATGTCTTCTTCAGTCCAACATAGTCATGTTTTCCTCCAGTGAGGGAATAAATCCCTTTTCTTTAGATGAGCAACAGGCAAAATAGTTGGCTTATGTAGAGAATCCATGTTGTATGAAAAACTTCAACTACTAAAATCATACTCAGCACGAAAAGCTGCTTACATTCTGAGAGACTCAGAGGAACTCTGACTCTCTAGAGGAATAGCCTACTCACTCTAGTTCATCTTCTCTTCTTCCTCCTCTCATTCTGTTTCCAACACCTACCTCCCTTGCCCTCCCTCCTGACTTCTTTCCCTGCCACATATTTGCATGAGCTTAAATCTCTGCTATATGCATGTTGACAACAATGGTGATATTTTGGTTTGAGCACAATGTGTATGATGAGTAGTAGAATAAGATGTAGTTGTAAAAGTTAGTTAGAGGTAGATCATGCTTTGTCTACCGAACTTAAGACTATCCTATTGGAGAGCTCTTCGTGGGTTTTTAACTAATATGATCTAATTTGGGTTTTATAAAGATCTTTCTAGCTGTTAAATAAATAGAATAAATTTTTGGATGATAAGGAGCGAATTAAAGATCATTTAGGTTTTCAAGTCTGAATTTTAGATAGTTCAGTGATAATGTTAGTTAATAAATTGAGTTTGGTACTTAGCCAAACACTGAGCAAAGTGCTTCCCACACTATCTCAGTTATTCTTAAGAGCATCCCAAGGTCATCTGATTGGTGTGAGGTAGAGCCAGGATTTAAACCCATTATCTATCTTATGTGAAAGCTCGTGGATGAATCTATGGCACATGACATTTTGAGGCAAGTTTGAGGAGCTGGTAAAATAGTTGGCTAGAGCTGTTTAGGAAACGCTGATGAGGGAGTGTTCTACCTAGTGGTTTGTGATTGTCTTGAGATGGAAGAGGAAGGGAAGAATCAGGGACCGAATTTAGGGGAATACTTCTGTTTAAGTAAAAGAAATAGGCAAACTAGATAAAGAAGTGGTATTGGTTTGTTCTGGCTGGTGAGCTGTGCCAGTTCCTAATAAACAGTTTTCCCTTGCCATTCCTTCCCTCTGCATCTCCTGTTCACTCCACCATACTTAAGCAGGTTGGCTTTCTACTCTCAGTATGCCCAAAACTTATCTTGCTGATGTCACCAGTGACCAACTGTTCTAAGTAAACAAAGGCACAAATGTAAACTTTCTTTTAAAATCTACATTGTTAAGCCCAGCATATGAAGTACTTGAAATCTGACCCCCACTTACATTGTCAGGCCTTTCCTCCCTCTGCTGCCTTTAGATCTATGTTTGAATTTGTTTTCTATTTATTTGCATCACTCTATTTTCTATTTTAAATCATCTTCAATATGAACTGCAATTTTTACACTTCTCCCCTCCCCTTTTTTCTCCTTTGAGAATTATCTTTTAATAAAGCATTAATTCTGTATACGTTGAGCCTATGAACTATATGCTATTTTAAAAGAAAAAAATATTAGCTAAACCTGAGAAGTAGAATGTAGAAGATATACACACACAGTCGTCTTTCTTAACTCTCTCCCTGAATTGTTGTTTTTGGTTCTTAAATACTATGAATCTGCAATATATGATTTTCAGGTTTTCATAGTTAAATGGTAAGTCAGCCCAACCAAAAAGAGTGTAAGTAAAATTTACCTTGTGCCTTCTCATCTACTCCACTCACTCAGCTCTTTCCAGTTCTTTTGTCTCATTCAATAAATGTGTATTGTGAACTGAATTGGTGCCTAGATATTGTGCTATGTGAAAAACATTTGATCACTTCTCAAAATAAATGGAGAAACAGCCAAACCATTAAAACATGTGATCTTGAATGATAGAGATGTTAGTAAGAAACAATGGGGCAGCACAGAGCATGGAACTTCTGAGAGAGGGAAAGATTCAAGAAAGGCTTCACAAAAGAAGTACAACAGCTCCACAGTCTCTTATCCTAAACCCTTCAGGCCAAATGTGTTTTAGAATTCAGAATTTATTGGATTTAGAAAGGTAATAGAGTACATTTATAATTTTATATTTTACCCTTCAATAGGGTCTGTTACAGTATTCTAAAACAGATTAATATTTCTGCAGTAAAACATATAAATAGTCATTCTAATGTGCCAAACTAAGAAAACTATAAATAGTCCCAGGTCAAGTTTCAACACCAAGTGAGTTTAGGCAAAATTTATGAAAAATTTGTGGGATTGTAATAAGGGCTTATGAATCTGTACGAGGGTACTTCAAAAAGTTTATGAGAGGATTTGTATCATCTTTTAATTTTTCCATGAACGTTTTGAAGTACCCTCATATTTGCACTGGATGATGTAACAATGGGAAATGGTGTTATCTCCTGTTGTCACCAGTTCATTCCTCATTATCATTTTGAGAATGAATTACTTGTACTTCTTTAAACAAGTCAGCATCACTTTTGGGTGTTTTTCTCTGCACTTGCAAGTTCTAGTTGGGTCTTTAAGAACTCTGCAAATCTGTAAAGTCCTTTATATGAGAAACTCATTTCATAAATCTTCCACTTTCTACAACCTACCTATTTTACTAAAATACACTAATCTTTATATTCTCCTTCACATTCTTCCAAATACTTTACATTGGCATGAGTCAAAAGAATATTTATTATCTTGATTAATTCTTTCATTTCATAATGCAGTGAACTTGACTTGAAAAGTTCACAGCCTGACTCCGTAGGAAAATTGTAGTGGGAGCTCAGTACATAACTTTCTCTTTTGATTTCATTTAACTGTTTGAATGAACATAAACTTTTTTCTACATACACCACATATTGCAAACGAACTTAGTTTCTCTTTCTCTAGGCCAGACTTTTAAGTGTTTCTCTAGGGTTAAAGACCTACTCATTCATTGAAGAGTATAGTTTAAACTTTTGTTGCTAAAAGTTTCAGGTAGACTTCACATTGTCAACAGCTGCTAATGAGAAGTTTTTAGAATTTTTAATAATCAAATTTGCATGTTAGATTACTTAGCAGCAAGATAAAGCATTAAGTAGAAAGAAGATTTAGAGGCATGAATTAGTAGGTGATTAGGACAGTTCAGACAACAGGAGAGACAAAGGTTAGAGAGTAAAATAGACCTCACTTGATGATTGGGGATGGAGGTGAGGGAGAAATCTGTATTGCTAGACTTTGGCTTGGGCCACATAGTGGGACATTTGTGCTTGTTGATGAAATTGGGAATAAAGGAAGACAAGAAGAAATGAGTTAGGTGTAGAGAATGATGATTATCAATTTGGCTGGCGTTAGACATGCAGAACTTGAATTCGTATTACGAGATTAAGTCAAAATTTCTGTTAAGCAGCCAGATGGATGTACAGCTATATTGTTAGAAAAGGAGTCTGAAATACACATTTATAGTTCTCAGCTGGCTGATAGGTAACAATTAGCTATTTTTAAGGTAGAGCAGTACCCACAGAAAGAAATGAATTAAGGAAGACTTTAAAGTTAAGGCTAAGTACTTCCAGGAGATCAGCCTGCTGGACGAGGGCATGGAGGTCTACGGAGGTGAGAACTTCAAGCTTGGGATCAGGAACCCATGGGATATTTATGAAGCTTAACCACATACTGGGGTATAAAGCAAGATTCAACAAATTTCAAAAAATTAGCATCATAAAGAACATGTTCTCTTGAGCATCCAGCAGCCATCATCTCCAGAAGCTGGGAAATCAGTGCCTCTGTCTACGTGGAGAGTGTGGGCGGTACACGAAGCATCTACTGAATGGAGAAAAGGTGCATGCAAGCTCAACTTTTTTGTCGCTACCACATATAATGGTACTTCAAAAGGTTCATGGAGAGAGTGCGTGCGGAGCAGAGAGATATCCAGCAGGGGAGGCGGAAGCTCTGCAGAGACCACACACCCTGCAGTGCCGGCATGCGTCCCAGCAGGTAGGCTTTATTGCTGCCACCCAATTCCATCCCCAGCCCAGCCAACCGAGCGCAGAGCAGGGAGACGTTCAGCAGGGGAGGTGGAAGCTCCGCAGAGACCACACGCCCTGCGGTGCTGGTGCGTGACCCAGCAGGTAGGCCTCACTGCTGCCACCCAAGTCCTTCCCCAGCCCGGCCGAGTGCATGCTGATGAGAGAGGCAGCTCTCCGGAGAGGTTCAAGACCTGAGGCAACCACATACACAAGGCACTAGTGGCCAACTGAGCAGACACTGAGATAGCCATACCAAATTGGCAACCCCAGCAACATCCTAGCCAGACAATAGTGTCAAACCAGTGGACTGTGAAACCCCCTGCCACAGTGACTGAACATCAAAGGAAAGATACCAGAAATATGAAAAATCAAGAAAGTACACCACCAAAGGGTAATAACTCTAAAGCTCTAGATCCTATAGAACAAGAAGCCCTTGAAATGTCTGACAAAGAATTTTGAGTGATAATTCTAAGGAAACTGAATGAGATACAAGGAAACTCAGCTAGACAACATGATGAAACAAGGAAAAGTATACAGGATCTGAAAAAAGAAATGTACAGGGAACTCAATGCCCTGAAAAAGAATGTAGCAGAGCTTGCCGAGCTGAAGAATTCACTCAACGAAATAAAAAACAGAGAGTTTAACCAGCAGGCTTTCAGAAGCAGAAGAGAGAACTTCTGACCTTGAAGATGGGCTGTTTGAAATAACATAGGGAGACAAAAAAAAAAGAAAAAGAAAAAGAAAATTGGAAGCATTGAAGAAAATCTAAGAGATATCAGACAATCTTAAGCACTCAAATATCTGAGTCATGGGTATTCCAGAAGGGGAGACAAAGGAGATTGCATTGAAAACATATTCAACAAAATAGTGGCAGAAAACTTCCCAGTTATTGGGAAAGACACAGATCTTCAGATTCAGGAAGCTCCAAGATCCCCAAACATATTCAACCCAAAAAGGTCTTCTCCAAGACATGTTATAGTCAAATTGGCAAAACTCAGAGACAAAGACAGAATCTTAAAAGCTGCAAGAGAGAAGCGTCAAATCACCTATAAGGGAGCCCCAATCAGACTAAGATCAGACATTTCATCACAAACCCTAAAAGCCAGACAGGAATGGGAAGATATATTCAAAATACTAAAAGACAAAGATTGCCAGCCAAGAATACTCTACCCCGCAAGGCTATCATTCCAAAATGAAGGGCAAATAGTATATTTCTCAGACAAAGAAAAACTGCAGGAGTTCACTAGCACATGACCACCCTTACAAGGAATTCTCAAGGGAGTACTGGGTTTGGTACCTGAAAAAAAACTACCACTGCCATAAAAACCCCAGAAAAATCAAAACCCACTAGTATAATAAAAATGGCATCCATGGAGAGAAAAAAAACAAACAAAGGCTATGTACAACCCAAGGAACCAACAAATACAGAAAACAAACAGTAAATCAGAAAGAAAGGAACAAAAGACACTTAAGACATCCAAACAAAAATCAATAAAATGCTAGGATTAAATCAACACTTTTCAATAACAACTCCTAATGTAAAATGCTTAAATTCCCCAATCAAAAGACACAGACTGGCTGACTGGATTAAAAAGGAGGACCCAACTATATGCTGCCTTCAAGAGACCCACCTCACTCATAAAGACTCACATAGACTAAGAGTGAAAGGATGGAAAAAGATTTACCATGCAAACAGTAATGAAAAACAAGCTGGAGTAGCAATTCTTATATCTGACAAAATAGACTTTAATCTAAAAACCATAAAAAGAGATAGTGAGGGCCACTACATAATGATAAAAGGATTGATCCATCAACAAGACATAACAGTCATAAATATATGTGCACCCAATGTTGGAGCAGCCAGATTTATAAAAGAAACTCTGTTACACCTAAAGAAGGAAATAGACACTAATACCATAATAGCAGGGGACCTGGTCACCCCACTGTCAATATTGGACAGATCATCTAGGCAAAGAATCAGCAGAGAAACACAAGATCTAAACAACATACTAGACCAATTGGACTTGGCAGATATCTACAGAACATTCCATCCAACAACCTCAGAATATTTATTCTTCTCATCAGCACATGGATCATTCTCCAGGAAAGATCACATGTTAGGTGACAAATCAAGTCTCAACAAATTCAAAAAAATTGGAATTATCCCATGCATTTTTTCAGGCCACAATGGATTAAAATTAGAAATCAGTAACAAACGAAATTCTGGAAATTATACAAGCACATGGAAATTAAACAGCATTCTACTTAATGACATATGGGTCCAAGAAGAAATCAAGCAGGAAATCAAAAAATTTGTTGAAACTAATGAAAATAATGATACATTATTCCAAAACCTGTGCGATAATGCAAAAGCAGTACTAAGGGGGAAATTTATCGCATTAAATGCTCACTTCAGAAGAATGGAAAGATGGCAAGTGGACAACCTAACACCTCACCTTAAATAACTAGAAAAACAAGAACAATCCAAACCAAAAGTTAGCAGATGGAAAGAAATCATTAAGATCAGAGCAGAACTGAATGGAATTGAAACCCAAAACACAATACAAAAGATCAATGAATCAAAAAGTTGGTTTTTTGAAAAGATAAATAAAATTGACAAACCATTAGCATGGCTAACTAAAAAAAGAAGAGAGAAGATCCAAATAACAACAATTAGAAATGAAAAAGGTGATGTTACAATTGATACATCTGAAATAAAAGGAATCATTCGAGACTATCATAAACAACTATATGCCAACAAATTAGAAAATCTGGAGGAAATGGATAAATTTCTGGACACACACAAGCTGCCAAAACTGAGCCAAGAAGATGTAGAAAATCTGAACACACCGATAACAATAAAGGAGATTGAAGCTGTTATCAGAAGGCTCCCAACAAAGAAAAGCCCAGGACCAGATGGATTCACAGCAGAATATTATCAAACATTCAAAGAGGAATTGACACCAATTCTCTACAAACTATTCCAAGAGATTGAAACAGAGGCAAATCTCCCACACGCATTCTATGAAGCAAACATCATCCTGATACCAAAACCAGGTAAAGATATAACCAAAAAAGAAAACTACAGGCCGATATCCTTGATGAATATAGATGCAAAAATCCTCAATAAAATACTAGTTAACACAATGCAGCAACACATACGTAAAGTTATACACCACGATCAAGTGGGATTCATCCCAGGGGTGCAAGGTTGGTTCAACATACGCAAATCAATAAATGTGATACACCGTATCAATAAAATCAAACACAAGGACCATATGATCATCTCTATAGATGCTGAAAAAGCATTTGATAAAATTCAGCATTCATTCATGACAGAGACCCTCTATAAGTTAGGTATAGATGGAAATTATCTCATCATAATTAAAGCCATATATGACAAACCGACTGCCAATATCATCCTGAATGGGGGAAAGCTGAAAGCTTTTCCTTTAAGAACAGGAACTAGACAAGGATGCCCACTCTCAGCACTCCTATTCAACATAGTGTTGGAAGTACTAGCCAGAGCAATCAGAGAAGAGAAGGAAATAAAGGGCATCCAGATTGGAAAAGATGAAGTCAAACTGTCCCTGTTTGCAGATGACAGGATCCTATATATCGAACAGCCTAAAGCCACTACAAAAAAACTCTTAGAGTTCATAAATGATTTCAGCACAGTAGCAGGATACAAAATCAACACACAAAAATCAGTAGCATTTTTACTCTCCACTAGTGAACATACAGAAAGAAATCAAGAAAGCTTGCCCAGTTACAATAGCCACCAAAATATAAAATACTTAGGAATTGAGTTAACCAAGGATGTGAAAAATCTCTATAATGAGAACTGCAAACCACTGCTGAGGGAAATTAGAGAGGATACAAGAAGATGGAAAGATATCCCATGCTCTTGGATTGGAAGAATCAGCATTGTGAAAATGTCCATACTACCCAAAGTGATATACAAATTCAATGCAATCCCCATCAAAATTCCAAAGACATTTTTCTCAGAAATGGAAAAAACTATCCAGACATTTATATGGAATAACAAAAGACCATGCATAGCCAAAGCAATGCTGAGCAAAAAAAAATAAAGCTGGAGGCATAACACTACCTGACTTTAAACTATATTACAAAGCTGTAATAACCAAAACAGATGGTACCAGCATAAGAACGGACACACTGATCAATGGAATAGAATGGAGAATCCAGAAATCAACCCACACACCTACAGCCATCTGATCTTTGACAAAGGCACCGAGCCTATACACTGGGGAAGATACTGCCTCTTCAGTAAATCATGCTGGGATAACTGGATATCCATATGCAAGAGAATGAAACTAGACCCGTACCTTTCACCATATACTAAAATCAACTCAAAATGGATTAAAGAGTTAAATATACACCCTGAAACAATAAAACTTCTTAAAGAAAACATAGGAGAAACATTTCAGGAAGTAGGGCTGGACACAGACTTCATGAATATGACCCCAAAAGCACAGGCAACCAAAGGAAAAATAAACAAATGGGATTATATCAAACTAAAAAGCTTCTGTACAGCAAAAGAAACAATTAACAGTTAAAAGACCAAAAACAGAGTGGGAGAAAATATTTGCCAAATGTACATCTGACAAAGGATTAATATCTAGAATATACAAGGAAGTGAAACAACATTACAAGAAAAAAACAAGCAACCCAATTAAAGAATGGGCAAAAGAGCTAAATAGGAATTTCTCAAAGGAAGATATGCGAATGGCCAACATATATGAAAAAATGCTCAGCATCACTCAGCATTCGGGAAATGCAAATCAAAACCACACTGAAATACCATCTAACCCCAGTTAGGATGGCTAATATCCAAAAGACTGTGAATGATAAATGCTTGCAAAGTTGCGGAGAAGAAGGAACTCTCATACATTGTTGGTGGGACTGCAAAAAGGCACAGCCTCTATGGAAAATGGTATGGAGGTTCCTCAAACAATTGCAGATAGATCTACTATATGACCCAGCTATCCCACTGCTGGGAATATACCCAGAGGAATGGAAATCATGAAGTTGAAGGTATACCTGTTCTCCAGTGTTCATCGCAGCACTCTTTATAATAGCTAAGAGTTGGAACCAGCCCAAATGTCCATCATCAGATGAGTGGATAAGGAAATTGGTATATCTACACAATGGAATACTACTCAGCTATAAAAAGGAATGAAATACTGCCATTTGTAAGACATGGATGGACCTAGAGAGAATTATATTAAGTGAAACAAGTCAGGGACAGAAAGAGAAATATCACATGTTCTCACTTATTTGTGGGAGCTAAAAATAAGTAAATAGACAAAATCCGGAGGGGGGGAAGGAAGAAGATATAACAATTACAATTCCTTGAAGTTGATACGACAAGCAAACAGGAAAGATATTGTTGGGAGGGAGGGCGGTGAGGGAGGAGGGAGGGAGGTTTCAGTAATTGGCCACAATATTCAACCACATTGTATATTGACAAAATAAAATAAAATTTGGAAAAAAAAAAAAAAAAGGCTACTGATCTCTTCCTTTAATTCATTCAGCTATGACAGTTTTTCCATATTAAGATATCTTATTCTCCTTTAAAATATATGTCATTTACATATAATACGTTGCTGTACCCTCCCTTCCCCCAACTTGTTTATACTTTTTCCTCCAACATTTATTTTGAAATTTTTTAAACCTACAAAAAAAGTCGAAAGAATAATACCTGTACAACCTCATCTGGATTCATGAGAAAGGTTTTGCCACATTTACTTAGCAGTCCATATACACATACATGTGCACACACTTTTTTGGCTGAGCCATATGAAAAAGTAATTCACAGACATTATGACATGTCTCCCCAAATACTTCATCTCTTAAGAATAAGGATATTCTCCTACATAACCTTTATATCATTTATTATATCTAAGAAGTATGAAATTCAGTAGCATCAGCTAATACACAGTTCACATTTAGATTTCCCCAACTATCCAAAAATGTCTTTTTTTTTTTTTTTTTCCTTTAAAAGCTCTTGGCTCTTCTCACCTCCCCACCCTAATCCAGATTGAATCAGGGTTCACACTGAATTCAGTACGTAGTCATAATGGCTTCTTTGGTTTCTTTTAAATCCATGAACATCTTTTTTCATGACATTCTCTTTTTGAAGGTAGCAGGTCTTTGTGTTGTACAGAGTTTCATATTCCAGATTTGTTTTCTCGTAATTTTGAGTTAAATATTTTTGACAAGAACTATTGATGATGTTTACTTTTGGTAAACCCTTGCCCTACTCCAGTGTAAACTATGTCTTATATATTCATATTTTCATTAGTGGGTCCTGAGTGATTAAGTTTCACTAAATAGGCACTAATAAAACTTAAATGTTCCTTTTTTATCCATCTTCATCAAAGTATACAGTTTTACCCTCCGGTTTTAATTTTAAAAACTGATTGGCTAAGAGTGAAAGGAAACTATCACTCTTTGCAAATTCATGATTCACATTTTCAGGTATTTGAGATACATTACTTTGGCCTACATTTTCTCTGTATAGTGCTAAGACTCTTTACTTCACTTTCATAAGATTCATATGTTCTTGTGTTTTACTGTTGAAGTATTCCTTTTAATAGGACCCTTGAAAGGAATAGATAGTGCAGCACATGAGCTCTGGAGACTATTGGCACTAACGAAATTTCCATATAGATAATTGGCTTTCAGAACAAATAGTCTTCTAGATGCAGTTGAATGGTTTAATCTCAATGGTAGATAAAGCCAACCCCAACAAATATGATATAAATTGTAGTAATCATGTTTGACTATTGGCAAGTTAATATAAGGTAGTATGTTTCTGATTCATTGGAAACTCAACAGCTTTGTTAGTTACACTGAAATCACTGTGATAAATAGTTCAGTAAATTTTAAAATATGTTAGAAACAGAATACCAAGGAGGATGTTTTCCTCTGAAAAGTTCAATATTAGGAAGTGTTAGATTTAAGAGGAGCGTATTAGATAGTGTCATCTCTCCGAGGAGACACAAAGGATTACTCAAAGCCCATTTCTCCAGAGCAATGAGAGGCCCGAAGGGGTTAATCCCAGGAGGAATTCCTTCAAGAGAGAAGGATCCCAGGAGTAACCCTGAATCAGGTTTTCTCTCAGCTTTTATTGTCCAGGCAAGAAAGTTACAGAAAAGAACACAGGCAGTTAATCAGTCATAGTAGGAGTCAAAAAAAACTAAGCTATGTGAAGTACAAAAAGAAACAACGAGATCATCGAGATAATCGCCATGGCAACACTTAGTTCCCCAAGAAACGTAAGGAAACAGTTGAAGGCAAGATGAGGAACATCCCCCAACCATTAACCTTGAAGCTTTTAGCTCACACAGTTTCCTATCATTAGGTTTAGCTGCACCAGGGATGACTGCCCTTAGAACAATCACTTTTACTGTGTTACAATTTTTTTTTTTTTATCTACAACAGAGACTAGTCCTGTGAAAGTTTTGTTTTTTCCCAAACTTAGCATTTCTATATGTATACTAAAAAGTGAGGCTATTCCTTAAACTGCAGGGCTTTGGCCCTGCTAAAAACTAAGGGCTGTGGCCCTACTAAGCTAAAGGGTAAGGCACTGTGAAATACATGTGTTTTATTAATGTTAGTATCCTCCACAGATAGTACGCCGAGGGGTAGAAAGTTAACTTTCAGAATATACATTCACTTGTCTACCTGCTGGTAATCTGCCAGATAATTATACATTCCAACATCCTAATAATGTATAAGCCAATAGTTGAAAATAAATTCTCTAAAATTTCCAGCAGTACCAAGTCCATTGAAAATCACTTTCCACAAATTTAATTTCTTGTCATATCATTTTGTCATTCTTTTGACCATCCTGTAAAGCACTATTCTTATGTTTCAGTTTTTAAATGTACGTTTTATATCCCCAATATCAATGCTTTATGTGCTTTTTCTGTGCCTTTTGTGTATATCTGATCACTATGTGTTCATTATTTGCCTTTCCTTTTTTCTTTTCCTAAGTCTTAGAGTGTGTGCTATTTACTTTCCTCGTAAAATATTACATGAGGTGCAGCACTGTGTAGTTATGTCCAATCTGCCTTCATATCTTGCCTTCTCCATTTACTGGCTGGGGGACTATGGGCAAATTACCAAACCTATTAGTCTTTGTTTCCTCTTCTGAAAAATGGGGATAATAATTATATCTTTCTAATATAACTTTTATGAGTATTATGTGAGTTTTAGTATAAGGTAAACACTCAGTAAATTGTAGTTGTTGTTATAATTAATATTAATTATAGAAACCCCAGTCACTCTGTTTTTTTTTTTAGAAAGTTAGTACCTAGGGCAGTGGTTCTCAAATGCAGGAAATTTTGCCTCCCCCTTCCCTAAGGGATATATGGCAGTGTCATGACTTGGGTGGGCAGGATGCTGCTAATATTTTGGGGAATTGACTAGGGATGCTGCTAAATATCCTACAATGCACAGGACAGCTCCCCACAACCAAAAATTATGCAGCCCAGAATACCAGTAGTGCTGAGGTTGAGAAACCCTGACCAAGTGGAATCTAGACTAAACAACTTTTAAATAACCTCTGTTTTGTTTTCTTTTTGATGTGTTAACTATTGAACTTTCAGTTGGCACTCATTGTACAATTTTTTCAAATAAAACAATTTAGTAATTACATAATTATTTTAACACAACTTAAGAATTTGACACATCTAATTCAAATAATATAAGACTAGTTAACATTTGTTGAGCACTAATCCTCATAACAGCACTATAAGTTAAATATCCACTTTTTACAGTTGAGGAAACTGAGGCACAGAGAATAAGAAATGTGTGTGAAGCAGGAATTTGAACCAAGACAATTCTAGGTCTAGAATCAGCTCTTGCCCACTCCAGCTTGTCTCTCTGTGTGGTCTCTTAAGGCTCTAATCATAAAAACTGTAGTGATTTTTGAAGTTGGTGTGGTACTAGTGTCTATTGAAAAATATTGCAATAAATCTTGTTTTTAATTTCATCACTAATGAAGAGGTTTGCACTGGTTCTTACTTTCTTGATCACAAGAATCACCTGGAACTCATTAAAATAGGTTTCCAGGCTCTATTCCTACCAAGTAAAATCAAAGCTCTATGGAAAGAACTTTGGGAATCTCTTTCACAGTGGCCTAGGGAATCTTATGATCAGGCAAATTAGAAGTACCCTGGAATAGATTAGATCTCCTTTAGAACTAAGAATTTTTTTGTTTTTTCTTTCACACATATTATAGGTTATTACCTTATCTACATAATATGCACTTTATCACAAGTACAGAGTTTTTAAGTGTAAATTAAAGCCAACTGTTAAGTATTAACTTCATTTTCCTTTTAAATGAGGTATCCTACAACTCTTTGGTCACAGCCAGTTAGGCCTAACAACTGAACAGAATTTTTTCCAACAATGTAAGTAGATAATGGTGAAGACCATGCTCATAGTTAGCATAGATCCTAGTGCTGTAGTCCTGGTGGTCTTCTAATACTCATTTGGGCTTAATATATAATGAATTTTTCATTATATTACATTGTTCAAACAAAATCTAAAAATTCTGAAACTTTGCTTTCTCGTGGTTAACTTATTATTCGCTTCATGCTTGTTTTTTCCATCTCGGAGTTTACTGTTCTTAAGATACCCATTTTATCATGACTGAGACCTTGATTTTCAGCCATGTGGTTGGTTTAAATGAAATTGTTAGATGCCTTATTGACATTCAGATACCCACTGTTGTCCTAGGAGAGCACAACCTTAGAGTGACAGGTGACGAGAGTTTTGAGGGCTCACATGTTGGCTCGCTTTTTCCTGCATGGCTCTTTCAGTAAGAGACTGGGCAGGGCGAATTACCTCTTAGTATTTCTTAATTTGTTAGTGGCTAACATTGTTACCATAAGGAATTTAAAGTACCACATCAAGTTAACTCATGTTTCATCTGTGTCCACACAGATGTTTGGGAACTTACTTTGGAGACTTAGTCAAGTTGCCCCTAGAATGTCAGAGTAATCCCCATTGTTGTCTTAACTTTGACATAATGTAATGTTATTATGGCTTCTTTCCTATTATTCTCTGCCCCAGAAACCTTATTCCAAGATTAAAATCTTGTAAGAACAGTTGTTTGTTTCCTAAATAATTTCCACACTACTTTCTCATGGCATTCCTTCTGCACAGAAGGTGCCTTCCCCCCACTTCTCCTTCCTGCTCATATCTAAATTGATTTCTGTATGAATATTTCTGTGATTTTTTTCACCTCCCTTTACCTGAAGATGATCTCTCCCTCCTTTTAGTATCCATGGCATTCTATGTCTGTTTATCTTTTGCCTAATGTATTGATTTATGAATATATTGTGCATTGGTTGCTATGTAAATAAGGCTCTCAATTATTTATTTTCTTCAGTTCTCTTGTTCTGATATTGCAAGTACGAAGACACTTCAGAAAGTTCATGGAAAAATAGAATTAGACAATAGGTATCTTTTTATGAACTTTTTGAAGACCTTCATTTATTTTCATTCTATCCCCTTGTCTGATATCGTTCTCTAAAATTCCATCCCTTTTTAAGCTTCATCTTTGCAGATCAGCTTTTGGTTGGATTAGATTCTACTTTATAACTTCAAATATGCCAAGCCCCCAATTAGCCTCTTCCTTGTGGTTTTCTTCCAAGCTGAAGTTGTCTTTATCCACTGCCTTTCTGTGTAGCCTTTCATCCAGATAGTTAAAAACAGAGCTCAGGTCCTGAAACCATATCGATCCTTAAAAGTCAAAGAATTCCCTGCTTCTCTGGCTGTTGAAATCATTTCTGACCCTGTTCCCAAAATACATTTATGCAAAATAGCATTTCCCATCTTCTACATTTTTATACCTTTTGTGAGTGATTTATTCTTTTGTTTTTAGCAAATTGAATTCTTAATTGCCATAAGTAAACATTAAAATTCAGCAAAACTAATATTAAGGGGAAATGAGAATCTTGATTTTGTTTAGTTTTTTCTTTTTTTAGCTCTTCAATACATTTAAACATTGTCTTTGTATAAAATCAAAGTCTGAGTTTAATCAAAGCAGAACAAGTCACTGTTAAGTCTTGAATATTATATCTGTATTTTCCCTAAGATCCTTTCCTTAAATCTCTTTACTTTCTGTTTATTTTTCCCTATCCTTTGATTGAATCACATTCTTTCTTTAGGACCTGCTCATTCCTGTGAACTCCATAAGATCCTCTGTCTCTCTAAATTCTCTTTTTTCTATTCCAACTGCTGCCTTTTGAAAATGGGAGGGAATAAAAATTTCAATGTTAAAGACAACAGTAAGGGCAAGGAGAAACCACAATGTTGTTATTCATTGTCAGATAAGATTGATAGAGCTGCCAGTTTTCTAAGATTCCAGTACACACAAAATAAAAATTCTGGAGCTGTGATTCTAGAAGCAGACTATTCATGGCTTACTGTATACTCATAGCAACCTTAGCTCCGACTCCTTGTTATTTGCAGGAAAATAGTATATTGCCTTTTTCTAGATGAAACTACGAGACTAACCATAAATTATAAACTACGGCCTAACAGCCAGAGTAGTCAGTAGCATTGGAGATGAAAGTTCATTCTCTAAGTAAAGAGTGGAATAATATTCCACAGAACCAAGACTCTGTGTTTGTGCTGACTGAACCCAAGAATCTCATCTTCACAAGAGAAGAGGGGGGAGTAGGTGGAGAATAAGACATAAAAAGAGACCAAAAAAGTGCAGTGTGAGATAGTGGAAGCTTGAAATTTTCTGCTTTTGAAAACTCCTAGCTCAACCATTTAAATGGCTTTATGACATCAGACAAATTTAGCTTCCCCCATTTGTAAGATGGAAATAACCTTCCTACACAGGGCTCTACAGGGTTGTTAACAGGCCGGGTTGGCTTAAGCTGTGTGAAATACTAAATATATGCCTCCTGTCTGGCTGTTATTCTTATGTTTTTATTTTTATTTTATCGCTTTATTATTTTTGTTTGTCCATATGGGAGCACAGTTGAGTTTGCAAATCTTCCAAAGGTTTCTGCAGAGTTTTAGGCATTATTTTCCTGTAAAAGAGACCTTATTTTGAAGCCTTACTTGGAAAACTTGTTTAATAAGCTATGTGCCTTCAGAGGTGAATTGTACGAGACATGGGGAGAGAAAAAGAGAGAAGCAGGTGCTATTTAAGAGCCAGAGGCATAGTCTAAATTATATTCTCTCTCTTTTTGCCGTGATCTAAATTTTTACTTGCTACCTCTCCTGGCAGCCTATACACATGTGTGCATGTGTCTCCACACACAGATCACTGTTCTAGTTTTGACATGCAACTGCAGTCTAAAACATTTTTTTTCTGAATAAGTTAAACATGCAAGAATTGCTGAAGCTTAACTGAGAGTGGAGTCCTTTGAATATGATACTTAAAGAATTAGCCTACAACTGTAAATTTAATACTGTTTTGTTATTACTGTTAGTATCTTCCCTAACCCCAGGTTAATATACATGGGTTCTTATAAATAATAATACTTTAACCTAGTAATTTATAAAATAGCAAGGAAATACAAATTAAGATAAATTAAATACACTATTGCTTATACTTTGAATTTTGGTTTGTTAGTAATCAAATGTTTGTTCATTGAGCACCTACTATATGCCCAGCACTGTCCTAGGCAGTGAGTAGATGACTAAACAGCGTGAATAAAATAGACAAGACCTTTGCTTTCAAGACAATATTCAGTTGCTAAACCCATTTCCTTTTCTTTAGGGTATTTTCATTGTCTCCAAATTTTAGAATTGAAAAATGCCTTAGAGATCATCTAGTCCAACCTCTCTGTTCAAATAGAGAACCTGAGCCAAGAAGATTCACAGAAGAGTGAAAGAATTTAGCAGACAAATCCAAGTAATGACAGCAAACTATGGGAAAATCAACACAAATTGTGAGAATTCACTATTGTTAGCATAAGTATGAGTTTAGAAAAGGAAAAGGTATATTATAAGAAAATTCAGGTGTGTTAATATAAATGGATTCCACTATATTATCTTCAAGTTAAAATGAAGACATAAATTTCTTTTTTTCTGCTTTAGTGCTATAGTCAAACCAATTTTGTATCACTACAGGATACAAAATTGTAATGTACAAAAGCAGTGTAATGTTTAGTCCTGTAGTGACTAAATCCATAAATGGTTTGCTGCTTATGGACTCAAGAATTTCAAAAGCAGCTATACAGATGATGCTGTTCATAAGTGTTTAGGTAGTTTTGATAGAAATAATGTACCTTCCTGCCTTGCCAGAATCATAGCAGTTCAGATCTGGAATTCAGACCCCTTATTTCTATGATGACGAAATTGACTCCCAGAGAGGTTTAACTGACTTGCCCAAATAAGAGCCAAAATTAGCAACTCATATTTAAGCAGGGGGTCAGTTTTTATGTATTATGAGAATTTATTTTGATATTCAGATATTAATTATTCTCAACTTTAAATGATTTAATAGTGTCATCATCACACCTGCTGAACATTGCCTTGTTTTTTTAATCTGCAAATGTCTGAGAAATCGACGTAAGAAAAATTATGAAGTCATAGACATTAGAACCAAATCTTTTGGCATTATTTCTAATTGCTACATCTTTCATGCCAAAAATATTCAATATTCAGTTGCTGGTCACAAATAATTTTTCCCCACAATAGGTATTGTCTTCTGAGAACTCTGAAGCAATGTCAGACATTGAGGGAAGCTCTCATTGCTGCAGGAAAAGAGATTATATGGCATGGGCGGACAAAAGAAGAACCAGCTCATTACTGTAGCATTTGTGAGGTAAGTAATTTCTATCCACAGCTGTTTTGTAAAACCTTTACTTCTCCACTCTTGGTTTCTCTTTAGTTATTTTCTTTAGCTTATACTTTTTTTTTTTTTTTTTTTTTTTTTTTTTTGTGACCGGCCGCACCGTGCTCAGCCAGTGAGCACACCGGCCATCCCTATATAGGATCTGAACCCGCGGCGGAAGCGCTGCTGCGCTCCCAGCGCCGCACCCTCCCAAGTGCACCACGGGGTTGGCCCTAACTTATACTTTTATATAATGCATTTTACTGTAATTAATATTGTGTTCAATTTTGTTATTTTCTTGTTACTTAGCTATCATATTAAAATTTAATCTGATGATGCAATATTTCGCTAGCTGTCAGTTAACCTTAAAACTACCTACTGCAGAGTCATATACTTTGTAGATCTTTAACAGATAGTAATCAACAAGAAGTTTAGTCTGAGATTTTAAACTGGGAACAATCTAGTTGTACATAGATGCTAATAAACTGGATATAGTTATGTATAGCTCCAGACAGATCGATATTCAGTTCTCTCTGGTGCAGTTCACAATACATTTGTCAGTTTTCTCCTGTGACCAAGGCTTGCAAGAAACATGAACAAAGAAGATGTTGCTCTGAAGGAGCTTAAATTCTACTTGGAGAAGACAAACTATAAACAACTAATTGTAATGTATATGAGGCTATGATGAATGTGAAGTTGGACATACTGTTATAATAACATGGAGGGGGGGAAATGAGCTAATTTTCCTGTCTAGTATTGGCATGAGAGTTCACAAAAGTATTAGCATTTGAGTCCATCCTTGAAGTATGAGTATGATATCAGTCAGCTGAAATATGGTGAGAATTGGAGGTAGATTGTCATGTGCTATAGGAACAACATGGATGTGGGGAAATGAAATGGTTTCAGAAAAGGGTGAATAGTCCAATATAACTGGAACACAGAGCATGCAAATTCTACTTCTAAGTCTAGGTGGTATGTAGCTCGCACCACATCTTGAATGGTTTTAAGAAATTTTATATTTATGCTGAGATCATTGAAACTATCAAAAGTTTTTGAGCAAGTGTGACCAGGTTAGATGCGTGTTTCAGAGAGAAAAATGGTTGGAGAGGACCAAGATAGTAAGCTATGGCAGTGGTTTTAAGTAAGAGTTATCTTAAGGCCTAGACTAGAACCTGGCAGTGGGAATATTAAAGAACAGGAAGAATTCAAAGATATTTAGAAAGTAAAATCAGCAAGACAACTCATTAAATGGCAAATGTGAGGGACAAATTGATGAATGCTCACAAATTTTCTAGCTCAGATCACTAGGTTTATGTTGCTGCTCCATTGATAGTAATGGAAAACGTGGTGAACTCTAGTATTTTAATTAACATAACTGTTGAAAGAAGACATGAGATCCTGAGAGTTTTCTGTCATTGAAGAAATTCAAGGATAAGCCAAAGAAAGGGAAGGATATTGATGATCCATTCCAAACCTTGAAATTTTGTAATTCTGACATTGATCTTTATTTGAAATGATTGAATCCGTTGGCTATTTTAATGTTGTATAACCTGGCCAACGTAAGTCATTAGGAGATCAGACAGATTCCAGTTAGGTATGTTATAACTCACAAAAATGAATGTGTAAGCTTTCCAGTATTTGAGAATGACTCCTATCCCAGTGTTATTTCTTATCCTGCCTGAACTTAGGAACTCATCAGTCTTTCTGTAAAAGATAGAGGTATTATTTCTGAAATCATGCTCTACTCATGAATACATTTTTTGTTTGCACTCATGCTCTTTCACATGAGGTCTATAACTGAACACTTCGTTGTTGTCACTTACCTGTCAGTTTCCTCATCTATAAAATAATCAGATTATATTCATTCAACAAGTGTGTTGAGGTTGGCTTAGCACCAGGCACTGTGATATATTCTGGCAGTGCAAAGATGAGTAAAACTCAGTCTTCATCTTTAAAGAGCTCAGTCTGTGGGGGAAGACAGACATTCATACACAGTACCCTGGGATGAGTACTGTCACAGAGAAGTAAAAGGAAAATAATGATCACTTGCATCTGATTGTATACCAGTAGTTTGGATTTAAAACAAAAATAATCTGACCTTTATCAGACTTTTGAATTAGGTATTGCCAATGATTGTCATAAGTATAACATTCCCTTAGGTCACTCCCTTAAATATGCATTACCTCCCATGTCTTTGGGTTTGGTGCAAAATAAACCTGGTCTATTAAAGATTCTCAAACACAGGCATAGTTTTCTTAGTACTTACTCTTAACCAGAGATCACTGTCCACAATTCCATTAAAGTAGAATTCCATGATTCTACTAAAGAAGTACAGTAAAAATCACCATCTCTACTGAATGCTTTTTTTCTCTTATATGAAACAGGTGGAAGTTTTTGATCTGCTTTTTGTCACTAATGAAAGTAATTCTCGAAAGACCTACATAGTACATTGCCAAGACTGTGCACGAAAAACAAGTGGAAACCTGGAAAATTTTGTGGTGCTAGAACAGTACAAAATGGAGGACCTGATGCAAGTCTATGACCAATTTACACTAGTAAGTGAAATCAGCTGTGAGTACATAGTTAGCTGGGTTTTGAAGCAGTGTAATGTTTGCCACCTGATAAGTAGGAGGTAATGAAATATTTAAATTTTCCTTTGGCTCATTAGATACTGCATGACAGTATATGGATATCATCCCCCGTCCCCCCATCCCCGACTTCCAAGTATTTATTCCTATAAAATTGGCATATATCATTTTCACTTTTTCTTCCTGGGTGAGACCAGCCTAAATAATGTTATAACAATTACACTTTAAAATCTCTGCGTGCTTTAGAATACTATCATACTCTTTACATCATTTGAGCTCAGTTAATAAAATATGTGCATAGGTTAGTTCCTACAAAATGAATCAGTGCGTGTGCTTTTAAATAAATATATTTCTGCTTTTAGAGCTAATTGTGTTTGTTTAAAATTTGTCCTTGCCAGAAATATTAGCCCCATGGAATATTTGATGGAGCTTAACTTCCTGGTACATTATATAATTCAAACAGCAGATGCTTAGGAGGAAGCATTTTACTCTAGCAGATCAATACCTTTATGAATAGAAACAGGCATAATTTATTAGTTGTTGATTTCTTTCCATACTTTTCTCTAACACATGTGATCAGAAACTGACTTTTTGAAATTTAGTTCCTGATATTTTCACTTGATGGTCTTCAAGATGGCTTGAAGAAGAAAATGATCTGGAATATGTTGAACAAAATATATTATCTAGCTAAGATTGGTTCTGAAGGCAGTTACCAGTGAAATTATAATTGATTCATTAAAATTTTTCCAAAAGCCTTTTTTAAAAGCAGTCCAAAAAATGGTAAACTTAATAACATTCCAAGAGTTTTTGAGTAATTGGTGAAGAAGTGCAGAAAATTGCAGGTACACTGAGGAGGAGTAATAGACTTAGACTCTTAGGAAAATTGGCCAAGTGGGAGACAGTAAGGGAGTTTTTACTTTTATATTGTGTAGCAGGCTGTTGAACTTTCTTGAAATTTCTCCTAACTTCATAAGCAGCCTATATGTTTGTAGCCATGAACTAGGGAACAGTATTAACAATTTGTGAATGAAAATAACCTACCTTACTTTTATTTTCAGTCTCCTCCATTACCATCCGCCTCATCTTGATATTGTTCCATGGACATTAAATGAGACCTTTTCTGCTATTCAGGAAGTAACCCAGTTCTGCACCACTGGTTTTTGTAGCTATCTCGTAAGGCTGCTGGCTGAGAACTGTGTCTATGCAACCTTCCAAGTGCGGAGTGTCAACCAACTGGACAGAGGAGAGTACTGCTCCTATTCCAGGACTCTCACAAAGCTGATTAGCCGTTCTTCAGAAAAAAAAAATAATAATTTCCATGTTTTGTATATATCTGACAAAACTGGCAACATCATACAGACTACTGACTTGAAGACAACCTCTTTTATATTTCTCTATTTCTGGGCTGATGAATTTGTTTTCATCTATCTTTTCTCCCTTCAGAATTTTCCTTGGAAAAAAATACTAGCCTAGCTGGTCATTTCTTTGTAAGGTAGTTAGCAATTTTAAGTCTTTCTTTGGTCAACTTTTTTTTAATGTGAAAAGTTAGGTAAGAAACTTTTTTACTGCTTTTATGTTTTTCTGTCTTGTTTTGAAACCATGGAGGTTACACTTTTGGTTCCTAAATAAAACATTAAAAAAATTAACAGCCAAGTCACAAAGATAATGGATTGCACATAGACTAAGGAATAAACTTCAGATTTGTGCTTTTTGTTTCTAATCTTGATGTAAATTTACACTATTTATAAATACATATTTATTGCTTGAAAATATTTGTGAATTTCGGAATGCTGTTATTTTTTCCAGATTTACCTGCCATTGAAATTTTAAGGAGTTCTGTAATTTCAAACACTACTCCTATTACATTTTCTATGTGTAAATAAAACTGCTTAGCATTGTACAGAAACTTTTATTAAAATTGTTTAATGTTTAAAGAGTTTTCTATTGTTTGAGTTTTAAAAAAACTTTATGTATAGTGCCCAGTTTTTGTTCATTTTTCAAATCTGATTATATATATTTTATATATACTTATGTATGTATATATAATATATATAGAAATCTGGATATATATGTATAAAGATTTAGAACTTAAATTTTTCTCGTTTTAAGTTTCACATCTATGGTAGATTTTTGAGGTGTCTACTGTAAAGTATTGCTTACAAAAGTATGATTATTTTTAAAGAAATATATATGGTATGTATCTTCAAGACCTAAAATGTCAGACTGGTTTATTGTTAAGTTGCAATTACTGCAATGACAGACCAATAAACAATTGCTGCCAAAATGTAGTATAATAGTAGAAAACAAATAGTGATTCAACTTAAGATTTTAAAGGGAATGTTATATGGGCTTGACAAATCCTGTATATCACTTAGTAGCATTTTATATGGAAAAAGATTCAGGATGAAGGGCTCTATTTTAGAATGCAAATAAATTAAGAAACTATTTTTTCTGTTAGGTAATTTTGAAATCTCATACTTTACTGCTTGCATGATATGATGGGGGGTGTTGTACTGCAAATTCCATATCACTAGTAAAATACAGCAAGCTATATTAGCATTTTCAAGTCACTGCTAGTTAACCTATAGTATTTCATTGTATAGTAATGACACCTTGCATTTGTGCCTCCATTTTCTGAAGCATTTGACACATACTCTCATTTTATCGTATTGCTTTTTCTATAAAATTTCCAGGAAGCATTAGTGAAGAAGCGTAAAGAATGCTATAAATGAAGTTTATATATATGACTGAACAGAATTTATAATCCTGTCTGGTGAAATGCCATGCTGATTACCTTAATCAAGTACTCTTTCAGATAGTTTTGGAGTATGTTGTCCTCCTAGAAACAGTTTGGAGACTGAAAGCATGGGAATGTTATTCAATTAGCTAATAATTTGGTAAATATTGAATATGAGCAGCAATCATCTCTTATTTGTAATTTCAGAAAGAAATAATTTCAAATCGATATCTTAGTTACAAAGCAAGAGTGCTTGTCTAAGTGCTGCTCAGGATGTTTAACCACTAATATTTTTAAGTGTTTTTATTGTAAAATCTTCTATCCCAGAGGTCATTGAGAATAAAAGAACTCAAATGAAAATTGCAAGCCAACTGTTTAGAAGGAAAGATTGTAAGAATGCTAAAGCTATACCTGAATGTTTCTTAACCTGTTTTTGTTTATCTTACGGTGTCTTATTTTCTATGGTTTTATTAAGATAGTTTATTGCCAAGATTAATATGTTATCTAACATTTAAAAGAAATTTAGTATAATCCATATTTGGATTATATGTCAAGAAAAATACGAGTTCAGGAGCTTAGCCTTTGAATGGGTAGAGGATAGGGAATAGAAATCAACATCAATCTGAAGTATAATTAGGTAAGCAAATTTCTTGGTAAACTTTTTTTTCAGCAACTTAACATTCTTTATAATTTGCATTTTTGAGGTTTCAGAAAACAGAATTTTTTTCTTTTTACTGTTTGCATAGGTAAGCCCATTAAGGCACCCACTATCAGTGCCTTAATAATGAAACAAATTTGTATCATAGCACACATATTGTTTAGAGAAGGAAGCTAATCATACAATGCATAAAAAATTCAGATGTTGATTCAGAAAATGGGAACTAAATCATATTCTTTTCTCATTGTCACAAGTTAAATAGGAACTCAACTACTATCAGTATAGCAATTCAACTTGCTTAACCTATTAAGTAATAAAAAATTTTTGACTTCTTTATTTTGAAATGAAATCTAAGCAAATTTTCTAAAGTAACAAGTTGACAATTAGGACCTTCAAAATACTAGTAATTGGTCAACTGAAATTTAAGATTACATAATATTATGAACTTAAAGTGTCTGCTTATCAGAGAAAACTTAATTATGAAATTTTTAAATTGTCATGTGGATTTCCATTTAGTCAATATAGGTATTTAGCATCTGCTAGAAAACTAATATGAATAAGATATGATCCCTGCCTTCTACCCTCCATACACACATCTAAGTGGGAGATATGTGTAAATATATTATGCAAAACCTAGAGGAAGTAACAAGAAAGGTGAGTAGTATTGGGGCTTGCATTTCAGCAGGGGTTACATCATCACACCTTGCAGAGCAAGAGTTGGGAACTTCAAGTATTTTGACGTGACTAAGAGGTTGGAGAGAGGAGTATTACAAGACAACTGGAAAGATAGAAAGGACCTAATGTTGGAAAGCCGCCTCTGATATGAGAGATGTTTAGACTTTACCCTTTAGTTAATATGGAACCATTCACTGGATTTAAGCAAAAGAAGAGCGTTGAGTTTGCAGTAGTCTTCCTGCCTGTTGTAACACAGTCCATCTACATTGCTGCCAAGATATTTCTTAAAGCACAGAAATTCAAGGAAGAGATGATTAGGGCTTAAACTTTGGATGTTGTGAAGATGAAAATAAGGGCATAGGTCTAGAAGAGGAGTCAGTTCCACAGGACTCATTAGATGTGTTCCAGGTGGGTTAGGGTGCTTCTAACCAGAACAGGAAATACGGAAAAGGAGTTCTGGAGGCAGAAGATAGTGAACTACCTGTAGGGCATCTAATTTGCTTAGAAAGTAGTTGGATATATTGGTTTGGAATTAGGAGTGACCTGGACCGAAGTATCTGGCTGTCCATTGAGGTAGTGCTTAAGGCCAGTAAGAGCATACAGAAAGTATCTTACCAAGTGAGGAGAGAAGTGGACCAAATACTGCCCGCGGAGAAACATCACATAAAGGGCAGACTGCAAAGGAGAAGAAAGCTTAAACTGGCCAGGGGTGGTGGTAGGCAAGCTAGAGCTTTTGAAAAAATAGGAACCACACCATGCTGCAAAGGTAAGGATTAAAGGAATATCTATGGGTTACCATGAGATTGTTGGTGACGTTTACCAGGGTTCCTTCAGTGACTGCCAGTGCGGGGAAAGGTGCTGAATTTGAGAAAGATGGGTCAGTTCAGTCTTTGCAGGAGCCCCAGATAAGAAATTGTTTGTCTTTGGTGAATAGCAAACATCACCAAACTTAATATTGTGTAGCATTATCTTAGCATATTTTACACAGTAATAGTTTTGTATATATACCCTGAAGCAGTCCATGTGATGTTTTGCTTTTGAGAGAAAGACTATTTCACAGTTGAACAGGGAAATGAGAATAGTTTTTTGTCAGTGTGGCTTAAAAGATACCTAGCATTTACTGAGAACTTGTGGAAAGCGCAGTGCTAAGTACTTTATATACATTCTTCTATTAATCCTCAGAATGACTCTCTGACTTAAGTACTGTCTTATCCCCATCTTTACAGATAAGTAAACTGAGGCAAAGAGAGGTCATGTAAGTTGCCTAAAATTTGTGGTTATTAAGTGGTGAAGCTGGGATTCCAACTCTAGCAATATGACTCCAGAGTAAGTGCTATTCTTCCCCCACTGTAGAGAGAGAGGAGTTGCTAAGTGCTTACCCTACAGTCATACCTGAAAGAAACTTCGTTTTTAATATTTCTTTTACAAGATCCAGATGTCCTTAAATTTGATAACCTATAATTGAAAGGGGCCACTATTAATAATTGGGTTGGGCAAACTGGGATGTGTGGCATAGTGTGTTAGTCTTCGAAGAAGCATTTTGGAAGTAGTATCTACTTCCAACATCATACTCCTAAATTTTTGCACTCTTAGCATGGAAAGGATGCATGTGTTTAGGTGCATTAGGACCCACAATTGTGGCTGAAACATGGTGAATTATCAGGGTGAAGATGCATACAATGAATTAAAAAGTGGAAATGGAAGAGGAAGGGGAAATTCTGTTTTTAAGTTTTAGTGATGTCCACTGAGTTGTTCCCATCCTACAATCAATAATGGCACTTCAAAAAATATGAGAGGAAAATTAGAGTCAGATATTCTTACTGTAAAGAGTATTAATATGCATTTTTTCTAACCCCCTGGCCCGACTACCATTTACCAATCTAGTTTAAGATAAGAATCTGGCTTAGCATATCAAAATATGATTTTTAAGTGTGTTAACCTGAAAAAAGTATACAGTCAACTGTTTTCTCAGGGTTTTAAAACCATTCAGTGCCGTGTAGTTTACTTCTAAGTCATTAAACATGTTTTAATATGAACCAACAGGAAAATTCCTAATGAAAATAAGGACTATCCTAATGTAATTATAACTCTGTGTGTGCATGATGATGTCAAATAGATTCAAGGTGTGATTAACACAAAGCAATACTCTGAATCACACCCACTTTCAAAAATGCCCAGACATAATATCTGTTATAGAGGGAAGAAAAGAGGAGAAAGTGAATACACTGACTGATTTTGTATGCTTATACAGTTAATTGTAGTTAAGCATTAACTTTAGCTCTCTACTTTGTGGTAGAATAATAACAGTTGGCAGAGTGAAAGTAGATAAGAATGTTATCTTTAGAAAACTTTATATAAGTGATTTAAATGTCATTATTTTTCATTAAATGTACTCGGATGCAACTTTTGAGATGGCTGCACATGGAAAGGAATAAATGTCTAATAAATGGAAATTAGTACCCAAATCTGTGATCTACAGTCAGCAAGATTCTCTGGGTTAAGGTACTGAAAACATTTGGGGGACAAGTTCAAAACTGTATGAGATACTGATGCATCAAAAGTTTCAGTAAAGAAAACTGCAAAGTACCAAAGACTTGAAAATACAAGTACTGTGTACAAAACCTGAATAGTTTTAAAATATTGATCAACCTGCAGATTATCCCATCATAAATTTTTCCAAATCAGGTAGGGTTTGTAGTCCATGAGTTAAAATTCCTCTGTAAGGCTGTCTCCAAGTGCTCCTCCAGAAAACGTCAGTCTGCTGAAAGTTTCATCAATAAGAGCCCATTGAAATGCTGTGTGTGAACAGTAGGTAATCTGCTAGTTAACCTCAAAAGGCCATGAAATGCTAGTGCTCTGAAATGCGCCTTTTAGGTTTGCTTCCGCCTCCATTGAGCTTCCTCTCTCCATCTCTCTCTTATTTCTTGTTTTGGTCTAACCTTTTTACCCCCTCTTCCCTCCCAATTCAACTCTTCAGTTATTCTCATTAAATAATCATGACATAATAGAATATTTAATGTTTTAAGCTTTTTATCATCTTAATTTTTATAAATGTATTGAAATATAACATGCATAAAGTGCACAAATCATAAGAATACATACAGCTTGATGAGTTATTACAAAGCCAACACCTGTGTAACCAGCCACGTAAAGATAGAGAACTTTACCAGCACCCCAGGAGCTCCCTTGTTTGTCCTTCCTATTACTACACCCTCACCACTCCCCAAAGGCAACAATCATTTTTGGCATCCAACACTGTAGATTACTTTCCTGGTTTCCAAACTTTATATACCATATGTATTTATTTGTTTCTGGCTTCTTTCACATTTGCTTTCTCTTTCACATTTTATAGACAGACACTTTTATTTAGTTTTTATTATTACTGACCATTTAAAAGTCAGTTGCAGACTTCATGACACTTTGCCCCTAAATATCCACCATGCATTTTGTAAAAATACGGAATCTAAAAAATGCCATTACATATCTAAGAATTAATAATTCCAATATCTAATATCCAGTTCAAATTAAAAATGTCTTTCTGTTTGGGTTTTTTTTTTTTTTTTTTTTTTAGTGCCCAGATTGAATCAAGATTAATGCACTGTATTTTTGTTTGTTTGGTCTCTTTTAATCCACTGTTCCCTTTCCTTGTTTTTTTTATGACATTGACTTAAGAGTCCAGGGCATTGTCTTTTACATACTGTTCTGTATGCTGTATTTGATTGTTTCCTCATGGTATCGTTTAACTTAGGTGAGGTTTAACATAGATGTTGTGTAATTGATATTGTGTTGTATCAAGAGGCACACTATGTCAGATCGTCTCACTCTATGATACTGTTTGATCACTTTGTTAAGGTAGTGACTGCCAGGTATTTCCACTGTAAGGGTACATTTTTCATTTTCTGAGTAATCTATGGGGGTGATACTTTGGCACCATGAGAATATCTTGTCCTCAACAACATTTTACTTCGTGTTTTAACCTATTGATCATTTTTTACTTAATTGAGGATTGAAAAATTTCTAATTCTATCATTCCAGCTATGTTAGCTGGTACTCTTCTCTAAAAAAGTGTCTCAATTTTCTTCTGTGACTTTTTTTCTCTGAGTATTACTATGAATTCATGGATTTTTCAAAGCTTTACAACCAATTACAGTCATTACACCTTTTTTTATCCTCAAATTGTCTCAAGCTGGCTCCTGAGTCCTTTTGACACGCCCCTCATAAGTCTATCACTTCTTTTTCTTCTGGCACAGCAAGGTGTCCCAGGCTCACTTTTTCTCAGCACCACACTCTCCCGAGTGAGCCACGGGCCGGCCCCCAGGCTCACTTTTTCTCCTTATATTTTCTTTGCCTCAGCCCTGGGATCAGCCATTTCTCAAAGAACCTCACTTCCTTTTATTGTAAAAAGGTATTTAGAAATCAAGATCTGGGTGCTAAGTATGTGTGTTACTACTGTGGTATCATTGTTTCTAAGCATTTTTTGTAGACACCTGTTATTTTTTTAAAAAATTGAGTTTATATTTTCAATTCACATGTAATATTGCAGGCTTTTCCTTACCTTTTGTATTTGTCTTTTTTCCTTCTTACATGCAATTTTTGTTCCCAATAACATTAACATATTTTTATTTGCTTTATCCTATAATAAATATAAAAATTTCAAAATTACAATACCCAATATTATTACTAACCATAAACCTATTGATGATTAAGATTTCTCTGTAATTGTTCAGTCATCAGAATATATATCACTAAGGTCGTACAGAAAAAGTGTTCAAAAGTTACTTATGATTTTCTTTGTGTGGTTATACTACCAATTTGATATACAATTAGGTTCTTTCTATTTTCTATTTTGCTTTTTTCTTTTGATCTAACTTTATTTTCAAAATATATAACTTTTACATCATTCAAAATGCAAAACTATATTAAAGGTACTTTCAGAGAAGTCTTGCCCTTTCACCTTTAAATTGCCTTCACCCACCATCTGTAAATAACCATTTTCAATTCATTAGCTCATATTTCCATTTTTTTTCCAATAACAAGTTTTTATGTACAGTCGTAAGGCTGTAAGACTGTATGTACATATACAATATGTAGCATACTATATATGTTATTTGACATCTTGATTTTTTTTCATTGAATATATCCTAAAAATCATCACATAGCAATTGATGGTGCTCCAACATTGTGTGCATGTACCATTTCTTAATGATAGACATTTGGGGTGTTTCCAGTCTTTTTCTGCTTCAAATAATGTTGCAATGACCTTATGCCTATGTTGTTTTGTATTTGTGGAGGTATATTAGTATGTTTCTGTTGCTTATAATAGAAATACCTAAAACTGAGTAATTTGCAGAGAGACAATATTGCTTATAGTTTTGGAGGCTGGGAAGTCCAGGGAATACATCTGGTGAGGTGACTCTATAGCAGTGCAGAGTGTCACATGGCAAAAATGGCAGAAAGAGAGAGCTAACTCCTCACTCAATCTCCTTTTAAAGCCCTCAGAAGCATACACGTGACTATCACTAAATCATAATTGGATTAATCCATTTAATCGAGCATGGTCCTACAATCTAATCACCTCTTCAAGACCCCATCTTTTTTTTTTTTTTTTTTAGAGAAACACCTAAGTGCATCCTATTTTATTTATTTATTTTTATTATTATTTTTTTAAATTTTATTTTGTCAATATACATTGTGGTTGATTATTGTTGCCCCTTACCAAAACCTCCCTCCCTCCTCCGTCTCCTCCCTCCCCCACAACAGTGTCCTTTCTGTTCGCTTGTTGTATCAACTTCAAGTAATTGTAGTTGTTATATCTTCTCCCCCCCACCCCGGGTTTTCTTTTTTTGGGTGTGTGTGTGTGAATTTATATATTAATTTTTAGCTCCCACCAATAAGTGAGAACATGTGGTATTTCTCTTTCTGTGCCTGACGTGTTTCACTTAATATAATTCTCTCAAGGTCCATCCATGTTGTTGCAAATGGCAGTATTTCATTCGTTTTTATAGCTGAGTAGTATTCCATTGTGTAGATGTACCACATTTTCCATATCCACTCATCCGATGATGGACATTTGGGCAGGTTCCAACTCTTGGCTATCGGAAAGAGTGCTGCGATGAACATTGGGGAACAGGTATACCTTCGACTTGATGATTTCCATTCCTCTGGGTATATTCCCAGCAGTGGGATAGCTGGGTCATATGGTAGATCTATCTGCAATTGTTTGAGGAACCTCCATACCATTTTCTATAGAGGCTGCACCATTTTGCAGTCCCACCAACAGTGTATGAGAGTTCCTTTTTCTCCGCAACCTAGCCAGCATTTACCGTTCAGAGTCTTTTGGATTTTAGCCATCCTAACTGGGGTTAGATGGTATCTCAGTGTGGTTTTGATTTGCATTTCCCGGATGCTGAGTGATGTTGAGCATTTTTTCATATGTCTGTTGGCCATTTGTATATCTTCCTTAGAGAAATGCCTGCTTAGCTCTTTTGCCCATTTTTTAATTGGGTTGCTTGTTTTTTTCTTGTAAAGTTGTTTGAGTTCCTTATATATTCTGGATATTAATCCTTTGTCAGATGTATATTTGGCAAATATTTTCTCCCACTCTGTTGGTTGTCTTTTAACTCTGTTAATTGTTTCTTTTGCTGTGCAGAAGCTTTTCAGTTTGATATAATCCCATTTGTTTATTTTTCCTTTGGTTGCCCATGCTTTTGGGGTCGTATTCATGAAGTCTGTGTCCAGTCCTATTTCCTGAATTGTTTCTCCTATGTTTTCTTTAAGAAGTTTTATTGTTTCAGGGTGTAGATTTAAATCCTTAATCCATTTTGAGTTGATTTTAGTATATGGTGAGAGGTATGGGTCTAGTTTCATTCTCCTGCATATGGATATCCAGTTATCCCAGCACCATTTGCTGAAGAGGCAGTCCCTTCGCCAGTGAATAGGCTTGGTGCCTTTGTCAAAGATCAGATGGCAGTAAGTGTGTAGGTTGATTTCTGGATTCTCTATTCTATTCCATTGATCGGTGTGTCTGTTTTTATGCCAGCACCATACTGTTTTGGTTATTATAGCTTTGTAGTATAGCTTAAAGTTGGGTAGTGTTATGCCTCCGGTGTTTATTTTTTTTGCTCAGCATTGCTTTGGCTACGCGTGGTCTTTTATTATTCCATGTAAATGTCTGGATAGTTCTTTCCATTTCTGAGAAAAATGTCTTTGGAATTTTGATGGGGATTGCATTGAATTTGTATATCACTTTGGGTAGTATGGACATTATAACTATGTTGATTCTTCCCTTCCAAGAGCATGGGATATCTTTCCATCTTCTTAAATAGTCTCTAATTTCTCTCAGCAGTGGTTTGTAGTTCTCATTATAGAGATTTTTCACATCCTTGGTTAACTCAATTCCTAAGTATTTTATTTTTTTGGTGGCTATTGTAAATGGGCAGGCTTTCTTGATTTCTCTTTCTGCATGTTCACTATTGGAGAAAAGAAATGCTACTGATTTTTGTGTGTTGATTTTGTATCCTGCTACTGTGCTGAAATCATTTATCAATTCCAAGAGTTTTTTTGTAGAGGTTTTAGGCTGTTCGATATATAGGATCCTGTCATCTGCAAACAGGGACAGTTTGACTTCATCTTTTCCAATCTGGATGCCCTTTATTTCCTTCTCTTCTCTGATTGCTCTGGCTAGTACTTCCAACACTGTGTTGAATAGGAGTGGTGAGAGTGGGCATCCTTGTCTAGTGCCTGTTCTTAAAGGAAAAGCTTTCAGCTTTTCCCCATTCAGGATGATATTGGCAGTGGGTTTGTCATATATGGCTTTAATTATGTTGAGATACTTTCCCTCTATACCTAACTTATAGAGGGTCTTTGTCATGAATGAGTGCTGAACTTTATCAAATGCTTTTTCAGCATCTATAGAGATGATCATATGGTCCTTGTGTTTGAGTTTATTAATATGGTGTATCACATTTATTGATTTGCGTATGTTGAACCAACCTTGAATCCCTGGGATGAATCCCACTTGATCGTGGTGAATAATTTTATGTATGTGTTGCTGTATTCTGTTTGCTAGTATTTTAGTGAGGATTTTTGCATCTATATTCATCAAGGATATCGGCCTGTAGTTTTCTTTTTTGGTTATATCTTTACCTGGTTTTGGTATCAGGATGATGTTTGCTTCATAGAATGAGTTTGGAAGATTTGCGTCTGTTTCAATCTTTTGGAATAGTTTGTAGAGAATCGGTGTCAATTCCTCTTTGAATGTTTGGTAAAATTCTGCTGTGACTCCATCTGATCCTGGGCTTTTCTTTGTTGGGAGCCTTCTGATAACAGCTTCAATCTCCTTTATTATCGGTGTGTTCAGACTTTCTACATCTTCTTGGCTCAGTTTTGGCAGCTTGTGTGTGTCCAGAAATTTATCCATTTCCTCCAGATTTTCTAATTTGTTGGCATATAGTTGTATAGTAGTCTCGAATGATTCCTTGTATTTCAGATGAATCGTTTGTAATATCACCTTTTTCATTTCTAATTTTTGTTATTTGAATCTTCTCTCTTCTTATTTTGTTAGCCATGCTAATGGTTTGTCAATTTTATTTATCTTTTCAAAAAACCAACTTTTTGATTCATTGATCTTTTGTATTTTGGGAGGGATTTCAATTTCATTAAGTTCTGTCTGTATGATCTTAATGATTTCTTTCCATCTGCTAACTTTAGGTTTGTATTGTTCTTGTTTTTCTTGTTCTTTAAGGTGAAGTGTTAGGTTGTTCACTTGCCATCTTTCCATTCCTCTGAGGTGAGCATTTAATGCAATAAATGACCCCCTTAATGCTGCTTTTGGAGTATACCACAGGTTTTGGTATGACTTCTCATTGTTTTCATTAGTTTCAATAAATTTTTTGATTTCCTGCTTCAGTTCTTCTTGGACCCATATGTCATTAAGTAGAATGCTGTTTAATTTCCATGTGTTTGTATAGTTTCCAGAGTTTCGTTTGTTATTAATTTCTAATTTTAATCCATTGTGGTCTGAGAAAATACATGGGATAATTCCAATTTTCTTGAATTTATTGAGACTTGATTTGTGACCTAATATGTGATCTATCCTGGAGAATGATCCATGTGCTGATGAGAAGAATGAATATTCTGAAGTTGTTGGATGGAATGTTCTGTAGATAACTGCCAATTCCAATTGGTCTAGAGTATTGTTTAGATCTTGTGTTTCTCTACTGATTCTTTGCCTAGATGATCTGTCTAATATTGACAGTGGGGTGTTCAGGTCCCCTGCTATTATGGTATTAGTGTCTATTTCCTTCTTTAGGTCTAATGGAGTTTGTTTTGTAAATCTGGCTGCTCCAACATTGGGTGCATACATATTTATGATTGTTATGTCTTCTTGAAGGATCAGTCCTTTTATCATTACGTCGTGTCCCTCATTGTCTCTTTTTATGGTTTTTAGTTTAAAGCCTATTTTGTCAGATATAAGAATAGCTACTCTAGCTCGTTTTTCTTTTCTGTTTGCATGGTAAATCTTTTTCCATCCTTTCACTCTTAGTCTATGTGAATCTTTATGAGTGAGGTGGGTCTCTTGAAGGCAGCATATAGTTGGGTCCTCCTTTTTAATCCAGTCAGCCAGTCTGTGTCTTTTGATTGGGGAATTTAAGCCTTTTACATTAAGAGTTGTTATTGAAAGGTGTTGATTTATTCCTAGCATTTTATTGGTTGTTTGGTTGTCTTAGGTGTCTTTTGTTCCTTGATTTCTGATTTACTGTTTGTTTTCTGTGTTTGTTGGTTCCTTAGGTTGTCGATAGCGTTTTTGTTTGATTGTTTTCTCTTCATGAATGCCATTTTTATTATACTAGTGGGTTTTGATTTTTCTTGGGTTTTTATGGCAGTGGTAGTTATTTTTCAGGAACCAAACCCGGTACTCCCTTGAGGATTTCTTGTAAGGGTGGTCGTGTGGTAGTGAACTCCCGCAGTTTTTGTTTGTCTGAGAAATATACTATTTGCCCTTCATTTCAGAAGGATAGCCTTGCAGGGTAAAGTATTCTTGGCTGGCAATCTTTGTCTTTTAGTATTTTGAATATATCATCCCATTCCTTTCTAGCTTTTAGGGTTTGTGATGAAAAGTCTGATGTTAGGCGCCGCGGGACTGAGCAAGCAGCCCGAGGCGGCGGTGGCCGAGAACGGGGAAGGCGACAAACCAGAGGCAGAGAGTGAGCGCCTGACCTGCCACAGCTCTGTGAGTGACCCCTGGCCCGGCCCTGCTCGGGGGGCTGATGCTCACCCGGCTTCCACCTGCATCACCGGGCCACTCACCGCCCCGGGGCTGCCTCCATTTTCCCAGGTGCTACCAGCTCTGGCCCGTTTCGGCTCCCCACTGGCCCTTCCCACATGCTTGCCCTGGCGCGGGGCTTCCCGGGGCCAGCGGGCCGGCCTCCCCTCCCACTCCCTCCGTGGTTCTCTGGCAGGGCTGGTGGCGTGGGGCATCCAGGCCAGTGTTGGGAGGGCAAGGAACTACAGGCAGGGCCGACTGTCACTCCACCACATGCTGGACTCCGGCCCCCGGTAAACTTCCTGTTACTGGGAGGCAGATACCATCTCTGCGGCCACCAGTTCGGAAAAATGCCTAACCAATTTCTGGTTGGGAATAGTGTGGTAGGAGAGTTCCCAAGCCCGCTTGAACCTGCTGGAGAGCTGACTGCAGGCGGGCTCTAGACTCGGTCCATGCCAGGGGGATACAAAGGTGAACAAGTCCCGAGAAAGATCTACACAGTGCTACAAAGGCACCCAGATCGACCAGTCGTCTGTGCCTAGCAGAAACCTGGTAGACTTCCTGGGCGAGGCAGTGCCGAGCAGGGTCTTGAAGGCCCAGCTGATAGACGAGGGTTGCAGAAGACATGTCCCAGCCCAACCCAGTGTGCACAGAGCAGGGAAGCGTCGGCTAGGGAGGTGGAGACTCGGCAGAAAACACACACCCTGCGGGGCCGCCACTGTGCGATCCAGCAGCCTGGGCCAGAGCACATGGAACAGGGAGAAGACCTGTACGGGAAGTGGAAGCTCAGCAGAGACCACACACCCTGCGGTGCCGCCCTGTGATCCAGCAGCCCAGCAGAGTCCAAGCTGACCCGAGAGGTGGCCCCCCAGAGAGGCCGAAGACCCGAGGGATCCACACACACAAGGCACTAGAGGCCACCTGAGCAGTCACGGAGGTAGCCATACCAAATTGGCAACCACAGCAACATCTTAGTTAGTCAATAGTCTCAAACCGGTTGACTGTGGAACCCCCGCCACAATGAATAAACATCAAAAAAAAGATACCAGAAATACAAAAAATCAAGAAAGTACACCACCAAAAGTTAATAAATCTCAAACTCTAGATCCTATAGAACAAGAAGCCCTTGAAATGATGGACAAGGAATTTCGAGAGATAATTCTAAGGAAACTGAATGAGATACAAGAAAACTCAGCTAGACATCATGATGAAATGAGGAAAAGTATACAGGACCTGAAAGAGGAAATGTACAAGGAAATCAATGTCCTGAAAAAAAAATGTAGCAGAACTTGCTGAACTGAAGAAGTTATTCAGCGAAATAAAAAACACAACGGAGAGTTTAACCAGCAGGCTTGTCGAAGTTGAAGAGAGAACCTCTGAACTTGAAGATGGGCTGTTTGAAATAACACAAGCAGACAAAAAGAAAGAAAAAAGAATCAAAGACATTGAAGAAAATCTGAGAGAGATATCAGACAACCTTAAGTGCTCAAATATCTGAGTCATGGGTATTCCAGAAGGGGAGGAAAATAGAGATTGCATTGAAAACATATTCAACAAAATAGTGGCAGAAAACTTCCCAGGTATAGGAAAAATCACAGATCTTCAGATCCAGGAAGCTCAACGATCTCCAAACGTATTCAACCCAAAAAGGCCTTCTCCAAGACATGTTATAGTCAAATTGGCAAAACTCAGAGACAAAGAGAGAATCTTAAAAGCTGCAAGAGAGAAGCATGAAATCACCTATAAGGGAGCCCCAATCAGGCTAACATCAGACTTTTCATCACAAACCCTAAAAGCTAGAAAGGAATGGGATGATATATTCAAAATACTAAAAGACAGAGATTGCCTGCCAAGAATACTCTACCCTGCAAGGCTATCCTTCCGAAATGAAGGGTAAATAGTATATTTCTCAGACAAACAAAAACTGCGGGAGTTCACTACCACACGACCACCCTTACAAGAAATCCTCAAGGGAGTACCGGGTTTGGTTCCTGAAAAATAACTACCATTGCCATAAAAACCCAAGAAAAATCAAAACCCACTAGTATAATAAAAATGGCATTCATGAAGAGAAAACAATCAAACAAAAACGCTATCTACAACCTAAGGAACCAACAAACACAGAAAACAAACAGTAAATCAGAAATCAAGGAACAAAAGACACCTAAGACAACCAAACAACCAATAAAATGCTAGGAATAAATCAACACCTTTCAATAACAACTCTTAATGTAAAAGGCTTAAATTCCCCAATCAAAAGACACAGACTGGCTGACTGGATTAAAAAGGAGGACCCAACTATATGCTGCCTACAAGAGACCCACCTCACTCATAAAGATTCACATAGACTAAGAGTGAAAGGATGGAAAAAGATTTACCATGCAAACAGAAAAGAAAAACGAGCTGGAGTAGCTATTCTTATATCTGACAAAATAGACTTTAAACTAAAAACCATAAACAGAGACAATGAGGGACACTACGTAATGATAAAAGAACTGATCCTTCAAGAAGACATAACAATCATAAATATGTACACACCCAATGTTGGAGCAGCCAGATTTATAAAACAAACTCCATTAGACCTAAAGAAGGAAATAGACACTAATACCATAATAGCAGGGGACCTGAACACCCCACTGTCAATATTAGACAGATCATCTAGGCAAAGAATCAGTAGAGAAACACAAGATCTAAACAATACTCTAGACCAATTGGAATTGGCAGTTATCTACAGAACATTCCATCCAACAACTTCAGAATATTCATTCTTCTCATCAGCACATGGATCATTCTCCAGGATAGATCACATATTAGGTCACAAATCAAGTCTCAATAAATTCAAAAAAATTGGAATTATCCCATGTATTTTCTCAACCACAATGGATTAAAATTAGAAATTAATAACAAATGAAACTCTGGAAACTATACAAACACATGGAAATTAAACAGCATTCTACTTAATGACATATGGGTCCAAGAAGAACTGAAGCAGGAAATCAAAAAATTTATTGAAACTAATGAAAACAATGATACATCATACCAAAACCTGTGGGATACTGCAAAAGCAGTATTAAGGGGGAAATGGAATACTACTCAGCTATAAAAACGAATGAAATACTGCCATTTGAAACAACATGGATGGACCTTGAGAGAATTATATTAAGTGAAACAAGTCAGGCACAGAAAGAGAAATACTACATGTTCTCACTTATTGGTAGGAGCTAAAAATTAATATATAAATTCACACACACACACACACACACACACACACACAAAAAAAAAAAAAACTGGAGGGGGGGAGAAGAAAAAACAACCACAATTACTTGAAGTTGATACGACAAGGAAACAGAAAGGACATTGTTAGGGGGGAGGGGGAGGGAGGAGGGAGGGAGCTTTTGGTGATGGGGAGCAATAATCAGCTACAATGTATATTGACAAAATAAAATTTAAAAAAAAAAAAAAAGAAAAGAAAAGAAAAGAAAAATCTGATGTTAGCCTGATTGGGGCTCCTTTATAGGTGATTTGACACTTCTCTCTTGCAGCTTTTAAGATTCTCTCTTTGTCTCTGAGTTTTGCCAATTTGACTATAACATGTCTTGGAGAAGGCCTTTTTGGGTTGAATACGTTTGAAGATCGCTGAGCTTCCTGGATCTGAAGATCTGTGATTTTTCCTATACTTGGGAAGTTTTCTGCCACTATTTTGTTGAATATGTTTTCAATGCAATCTCTATTTTCCTCCCCTTCTGGAATACCCATGACTCAGATATTTGAGCGCTTAAGGTTGTCTGATATCTCTCTCAGATTTTCTTCAATGTCTTTGATTCTTTTTTCCTTTTTTTTTTGTCTGCTTGTGTTATTTCAAACAGCCCATCTTCAAGTTCAGAGGTTCTCTCTTCAACTTCGACAAGCCTGCTGGTTAAACTCTCCGTTGTGTTTTTTATTTCGCTGAATAACTTCTTCAGTTCAGCAAGTTCTGCTACATTTTTTTTCAGGACATTAATTTCCTTGTACATTTCCTCTTTCAGGTCCTGTATACTTTTCCTCATTTCATCATGATGTCTAGCTGAGTTTTCTTGTATCTCATTCAGTTTCCTTAGAATTATCTCTCGAAATTCCTTGTCAGTCATTTCAAGGGCTTCTTGTTCTATAGGATCTAGAGTTTGAGATTTATTAACTTTTGGTGGTGTACTTTCTTGATTTTTTGTATTTCTGGTATCTTTTTTTTTGATGTTTATTCATTGTGGCAGGGGGTTCCACAGTCAACCGGTTTGAGACTATTGACTAACTAAGATGTTGCTGTGGTTGCCAATTTGGTATGGCTACCTCCGTGACTGCTCAGGTGGCCTCTAGTGCCTTGTGTGTGTGGATCCCTCGGGTCTTCGGCCTCTCTGGGGGGCCACCTCTCTGGTCAGCTTGGACTCTGCTGGGCTGCTGGATCACAGGACGGCACCGCAGGGTGTGTGGTCTCTGCTGAGCTTCCACTTCCCGTGCAGGTCTTCTCCCTGTTCCATGTGCTCTGGCCCAGGCTGCTGGATCGCACAGTGGCGGCCCCGCAGGGTGTGTGTTTTCTGCCGAGTCTCCGCCTCCCTAGCCGACGCTTTCCGCTCTGTGCACACTGGGCTGGGCTGGGACGTGTCTTCTGCAACCCTTGTCTATCAGCCGGGCCTTCAAGACCCTGCTCGGCACTGCCTCGCCCAGGAAGTCTACCAGGTTTCTGCTAGGCACAGAGGACCGGTCACTCTGGGTGCCTTTGTAGCACTGTGTAGATCTTTCTCGGGACTTATCACCTTACTCCTGGTATCGCGGTTATTTCTGTACTTGTCTTATCTCCCACACCAGAGCGTGAGCTCCTCGGGGGAAGAGCCCGCAGCACACGGTTTACCTTTGAATCCCCCTGGCGTGGACCGACTCCGTTGCTCGCCCGCAGTCAGCTCTCCGGCAGGTTCAAGCGAACTCGGGAATGCTCTGACCACGCTATTCCTAACCAGAAATCGGTTAGGCGTTTTTCCAAACTGGTGGCCACAGAGATGGTATCTGCCTCCCGGTAACAGGACGTTTACCAGGGCCGGAGCCCAGGGTGTGGTGGAGTGACAGTCGGTCCAGCCCATACTTCCTTGCCCTCCCGACACTGTCTGGGGATGCCCCACGCCACCAGCCCCGCCAGAGAACTGCAGAGGGAGTGGGAGGGGAGGCAAGCCCGCAGGCCCCGGGAAGCCCTGCGCCGGGGCAAGCAAGTGGGAAGGCTCAGTGAGGAGCCGAGCCGGGGGAGGAGGACAGGCCTGGCCAAGCCAGGCTGGAGCCACCACCACCTGAGAAAATGGAGGCAGCCCCGGGGGTGGTGAGTGGCCCGGTGGGGCAGGTGGAAGCTGGGCGAGCATCCTCCCCCCGAGCAGGGCTGGGCCAGGGGTCACTCACAGGCCTGGGCCGGCCGGGCGGCTCTCTCTCTGCCTCCGCGTCATCGCCGTCCTCGTCCTCGGCCGCAGCCGCCGCCTCGGGCTGCTCACTCGGTCCTGTGGCACGGCTCTGGCGCTCCCAGGAATCTTCTTTTATGCCAGCCTGAAACCTCGAATCCTGAATAGGGCAGCTGGCCGCTGCAGCTTAGAAACAGTTCTTTTACTGCTCCACACTTCAAAGCTGTTGCCTGTAAACGAGGCAGCCTCTCATGCCAAGGGTAAAGTGGCGGTCAGCCCCCACGACCAGCCACCAGCAGCGGTCCTCCCTTAAGAGACGGCAAGAGGAAGGTCCACAAGTTTCCCGGCTGCCTAAGGCCCAGTGGCCGCTTTTTCCACCTCAGCTACTCAGCGCCAACCGCCGCAGCCACCGCCATCTTAGGATCCCCATCCTATTTTATTTTCAGGGCCCCATCTTTTAATTACCATAATAGGATTTCCCATCCTCTTAACACTGTCATAGAGGGAATCAAGACTCCAACACATTAAAGTTTGGGAGGACACAATTCAATCCATAATATATATCTTCCTGGTAGAGTCCTAGAAGTTTGATTGCTGGGCCAAAAGGTAAGTGCAGATATAGTTTTGCTCAATATTGCCCTTCATAGATGTATGGTGTTGCACTCACCCCAGCAATGTATCAACATGTCTATTGTCTCCCACGGCCTTGACAACAGAATATATTGTGAAGTATTTAGAATTTTGCAAATAAGATAGGTGCAAATGGGATCTTAGGATAGTTTTGATTTGCATTTCTCTTATGACTAAGGCTGAGCCTTTTTTCATATATTTTAGGGCTATTTGCCTGTTTTTTAAACTTGATTTTTTTCTGAGGTATGGTTAGATACAGATAGTTGAACTGATCTTAAGTGTACAGTTTGATGAGTTTTGACAAATATATACACTTGTGTAATCTATGCTCCAATCAAGAACAATGCATTGCCATCACCCTAGAAAGCTCCTTTGTGTCTTTTTCCATTCTATTCTCTTCCTCTTCTACCCCCTTGAGGCAACTGCTTTTCTGACTTTTATACCCGTGGATTAATTTTGCTATTCTTCAACCTCATAAAAATGGAAGCATGCAAAATGTACTTTTTTTGTGCTTGAATTCTTTCACCAAGCATAATGTTTTTGAAATTCATCCATGATAATGTGTGCCTACTGAGTTAACCTTTTCCTGCCCATGCTGCTTTCCACAAATTTGCATATGATGTTTTTTCATCTTCATTCATTTCAAAATGATTTGTAATTTCCTCTCTGATTTCTTCTTTCACACATGGATTATTTAGAAGTGTGTTATTTAGCCTCCAAACTTTCAGTGATTTTCAAGATATTTTTCTTATTGGTTTCTAACTTAATTCCATTGTAGTCAGAGAATATATTTTGCATGTTTTGAATCCTACCTTTGATTCCACTAAACATTACTTCCATGGTGTCTAATTGCTCTTAATCCCATCCAATGTGTTTTTTTACATCTCAGGCATTGTAATTTTTATCTCTAGAAGTTTGATTTGTATCTTATTATTATTTTCCATGTCTCCAACTTTCCTTTCCCTTCTTGAACATATGCAATGTAGTTTAATAGCTCTTTCAAAGTCCCTGTCTACTCATTTTATCATCTGTATCACTTCTAGGCTTATTTTGAGTGATTTTTCTTCTCATTATTGGTCATATTTTCCTGTTTCTTTGCATGCCTGGTAATTTTTTATTTAATGCCAGGCAGTGCAAATTTTATCTTGTTGGGTTCTGGATTATTATTTTATTTCTATAAATGTTCTTGGGCTTATCCTAGGATGCAGTTAAGTTATTTGGAAACAGTTTGAACATTTCAGGACTTGCTTTTAAGCTTTGTTAGGTGAGATCAGAGCAGTGTTGAATCAAGTTCTAATTTTGTTCCACTACTGGGGCAAAACCACTGAAAGTACTCTACCTGATGCCGTGTGATTTATGAGGTTTTTCCAGTTCATTTGGGGGGAACCGGAACTATTATCGTCTGAGTTAGCTACAGGGATTCTTCCCTCTAATCTTGGGTGATTCCCCTCTCCACTACCCATCCTGGCCCCAAGTACTTTCATCACACCCATGCTGGTCCTTTTCACTGAAGCCTTGAAAGGAATCCTAGGCAAATCTCTGCGCATCTCTATCTATTCCAGTACTCCGCCCTGTAAATTTTAGCTATCTTGGCATCCTTGAAGTTTCAACTCTGTCTTTTCAACTCAAGGAAACCACTGGGCTCTGAGTTCTCTCTACATGGGCTGCATCCTGGAAACTCTCTCCAAGCAATGAGCTTAGGCAATTACAGGGCTCACTCCATTCATTTCCCTTTTTGCAGTGATCACTGTCTCGTGTTGCTTGTTTTCCAGTATCTGAAAACCATTGCTTTATATATTTTTTCAGTTTTTTACTTGTTTAAGGCAAGTTGGTAAGTCAGTCCTGTTATTCTATGTTTGCTGGAAGCAAAAAGTCTGTTTTTTAATATAGAATTATCTTCCTTCACACTCATATTTCAAACCTGGTGTTGACTAACCTCAACTTGCATCAGCTAGGTTTATTTTTAAGACCTCAGACTGATGTTAAGTTAGGGGACAGTCATGAGGAGATGTTGATCAAAGGGTAATTGGTCTGTGACAATTTCCCAGAATGAATAAGTTCAGTTAGGCAGAATGAATAAGTTCGGGAGATCTAATGTACAGTATGGTGACTATAGTTAATACTGTATTGTATACTTCAAATTTGGTAAGAAAATAGATCTTAAATGTTCTCATCACACACACACACACACACACACACACTATGAGGGATAGGTGATGGATATGTTAATTAGCTTCATTGTAGTAATCATTTCACAATGTATACATATATAAAAATATCACAGTGTACACCACAAATATGTACAATTTTTATTTGTCAGTTATACCTCAATAAAGTCGGGGTTAAAACATACTTCATAAAGCTTGTGTAACACAAAAGGTATCTTAAGAGACTTTGGGCACATGGCTTTTATTTTTCAAGTTTTAATCATAGAAACCACATGGCTTTCATGGGGTTCTATTAGTAGGATGGTGTTTTACGTACATTTTTTTTTTGCTTTAATGTAAATATGGAACTAAAATTAAAATGTTATCATTTGCCCATTTTCCATTGTAATAAATAGTTTTTAAAAAATGTTAGGGGCAGTCTGGTGACCAATGAAGAAAGTCTCTTTTCAAAGCGAGGTTAAATTGGGGGAATTCAGGATTCAAAACTGGGTTGTCCCTAGAATGTCTACCCATTGGGAATATTCTAGTGGTGATAGTCAACACGTGTGGATAAATGAATGAGTATCCTGGTCCGCTGTTTTGTAAACCTGTTAGTTTCCCAATGAAGACTTTTCTGATGCCTACTATGATGTTATTGGGTAGAATGTTCTATAAACATCGATTAGGTCAAATTAGTTGGTAGTATTGTTCAGATCTTCTATATCTTTGTAGATTTTGTCTGCATGCTCTACCAGTTACAGAGAGAGGAGTATTGATGTCTCCAAGTATAAGTGTGGATTTGCACATTTTTCCTTTAAATTCCATCATGTTTTGCATCTTGTATTTTGAGGCCCTATAGTTAGGTGCATAAATATTTGGGATGGTTATGTCTTATTAAATAAAAGAGAGAGAGGGCCAGCCCATGGCTCACTCAGGAGAGTGTGGTGCTGGTAACACCAAGGCCATGGGTTCAGATCCCATATAAGGATGGCTGGTTGGCTCACTGGCTGAGTGTGGTGCTGACAACACCAAATCAAGGGTTAAGATCCCCTTACCAGTCATCTTTTAAAAAAAAGAGAGAGAGAGAGAGAGAAAGCTTCTTTTCCTACACCAGATCACACTGCATTATGGCCACTCCGAAGGTGGGAGAGTGGAGAATGGAGAGAGGAAGAAAGGGGGAGAGGAGAGGTGTGGTAAATTCAGGGAAGACAAGACCAAAGCAGATTTCCAGAGTCTTCTCACATGCCAGCACAACACAAAGAGACCCAGCAAAATGTTTTTGTGCGACTGAGAGCAGTGTGGTTGGGGCCTCAAGAGCTGGTAACAGTGAAGAGAGAGGCCTGGTGGCCAGATGAAGAACAAATATGTGTGGTCAAAGGACAGGAGATAAGGGAAATGAGGCATATTGTTGGATGCTTGCATTGACAGAGAGTGGCTCCCCTTTCCCAAACCTTGGTGCCACATAAGCCCCCTGCAGAACAGAGATGCAACAATGGGGAGAGACTCTAACCCTCAATTGACTGTGGTAGTCTCTGCTAGTCAGTGAGTGGGGGCTGTAAATAGAAATTATAGGAAAAAGTTATATTGTTTGTCCATACCATCCCTGGCCTGAGGAATGCATAACTGCTAACACACACACACACACACACACACACACACACACACACACACACACACACACACACACACACACACACACACACACACAATGATAACACTAATCAAAAAAAGCTAAAGTGGGTATATTAATATCAGGCAGAATAGATACACACACAATGATAACACTAATCAAAAAAAGCTAAAGTGGGTATATTAATATCAGGCAGAATAGATTTCAGAACAAGAAAAATTATCAGCAATAAAAGGGACATTACATAACAAGGATCTTTATTCAAATTCAACAATTGCTTACAATTTGCCACATTTGCTTTGTCATTTTCTCTCTCTGCGTAATGTTTGTTGTGTTATTTTTTGCTTTCCTGAATCATTTTAAACTAAATAAATATTCATAGCATCATTATTCATAATAGCCAAAAGGTGGAAACAACCAAATATCTATCAAAGAATGGATAAATAAAAGTGGTACATCTTTACACTAGAACAGTATTCAGCCATAAAAAGGAATGAGGTACTGACACATTCTACAACATGGATACATCTTGAAAGCATTATGCTAAATGAAAGAAGCCAGTCACAAAAAACCGACATATTATTTCATTTATATAAAATGTTTAAAATAGGCAAATCTATAGAGAGAGTAGATTAGCGGTTGCCTAGAGCAGGGGAAGGAAGGATGTGGAAATTGGGGGGTAACAGCTAAAAGGTATAGGGTTTCTTTTCAGGATGATGAAAATATTCTAAAATTGATTGTGGTGATAGTCGCATAACTTTGTGAATATACTAAATCGTACACTTCAAATGGGTGAATTTTATAGTTTGTCAATTACATCTCAATACAGCATTTACAAAAAAGAAATATGAAAGCTGAATAGACCTGTAACAAGGAAAGAGATTGATTAAAGTAGTTTTAGTCCATTTTGTTGCTTATAACAAAATATATGGAACTGGATAATTTATAAGAAAATGAAAATTTATTGCTTACAGTTTCAGAGGCCAAAGTCCAAAGTCCAGGCAACACATCTGGTGAAGGCTTTGTTTGGTGGTGACTTCAGTAACAGCAGGGTCTCACATTGCGAAAATGGTGGAGCAGAGAGCAAAGAGAGAGTGGGAAAGGCAGACTCTCCTCTTCTTTTAAAGCCCTCAGCACCACGCCCCTGACCACCATTTTTAATCCATTCACTACAGCATGGTTCTACAATCCAATCACCTCTTTAAGACTCCACTTTTCAATTACCATAATAGGATCTCCCATGCTCTTAACAGTCACCATGGGAGCTAAGTTTCTAATACATAAAACTTGGGGACACAATTCAAACTTCAGTGAGTTTGGGGGGGGAAATAATTCCATCCACTACAAGTAGTAATTAAAATACTTCCCACAAAGAAAAACATAGGCCCAGATGGATTCATTGGTGAGTTCTATCAAATATTTAAAGAAGAAAAATGATATCATTCCTTAACAAACTCTTTCATGAAACAGAAGAGGAGGGAACACTTTCCCACTAATTCTATGAGAACAGTATTACCCTGATACCAAAGCCAGACAAAGATATCACAAGAAGAAGATCACAGACCAATATCCCATGAACACAGGTGCAAAAATTTCTAAGAAAATACTAGCAAACTGAATTCAGCAATATGCAAAAAAGAGTATGCAGTATGAAGTGAAATTTATCCCAGGAATACAAGGTTGGTTTAACATCCAAAACTTAATTAATATAATATACCTTATTAATAAGATAGAAGTCAAAAACCACATGACCGTCTCAAAAGTTGGCAGAAAAGCATTGGATGAGTCAAACACCCATCCATGAAAAAAAAAAAAAATCAATAAACTTGGATAGAAGGAAACTTCCTCAACTTGATAAAGGCATCAGTGAAAAGCCTACAGCTAACATCACACTTAATGATGAAAGACTGAACACTGTCCCACTAAGAACAGACAAAAGATAAGAATGCTCACTCTCACCACTTTTATTCCATCATTGTACTGGAGATTTTGGTCATTTCAAGAAGGCAAGAAAAAGAAATAAAAGGTGCCCAGCAATCTTTTTTGGGGGGGAGGGAAGGGAGTGAGGGGGCTTTTTTTGTCTGCTCCTACTGGTATCTCTGAGTTGCTAGCTTCTATAACACTAGCCCAGGATATACGAGGCAAAAAGAAAACAGAAGGAACTCACTTGCATGTCATTGTTTAAGGCCCTAAGCCCCTCGTTGATCTTCTGCCTCCTCACTACCGTTTAGAGTCTCCTTACATTTGTTGTTCATATAATATTCAGGGTTTCTATCTGTACTTAGTGGGAGAAATAGAAAGAAGTGTGTTTTCTCCATCTTGTTCCGTAGATAGAGGTCTAAAATATTTATTTTCATTAAAATTTTAATTTTAGAATAATTTTAGATTTTCAGAAAAGTTGCAAAGATAGAACAGAGTTCCCTTATACCCTTCATCCAATTTCCCCTAATATTAACATCTTACATAACCACAGTACCTTTGTCAAAACTAAGAAATTAACATGGTTACAATTCTATTAACTAAACTCCAGACTATTCAGATTTCAGTAGTTTCTCCAATAATGTAATTTTGCTGTTCTAGGATTCAATCTAGGATACTACATTACATTTAGTGATGTCTCCTTAGTCTCTTCTGGTCTATGACAATTTCTCAGTCCTTCCTTGTTTTTTATGGCCTTAAAATTTTTGAAGATACTGAAAAGCTCTAAAAAGATAAGTAAGAACTGAATACACAGGGAGCCTCCAGGAACAGCAAACTAGGTAGCTTGGGGTCAGGGGTGGGAAAAAGACTTTTCTCTGCTTACTTTAGTTTTGTGGTTTTTGAATTTTGTGTGCTCAGTGAGCATGAGGATATTGCACAGAACCAACAGGATATATGTGTGTGTGTATTTGTATAAAGAGAGAGAAGATTCATTTAAAGGAATTGATTCATGTGATTGTGGAGTCTTGGCAAGTACAAAATCTGCTGAGTAGGCCAGCAGGCTGGAGACTCAGGCCAGAGTCGCAGTTGGAGTCCAAAGACAGTCTGTTGGCAAAAATTCCTTCTCGCCTAGGGGAGGTCAATCTTTGTTCTATTAAGGCCTCAAACAGATTAAATGAGCCCCGCTCACATTATAGAGGGAAGTCTGCTTTACTCAAAGTCCATCAATTTAAATGTGAATCTCATCTGAAAACACCTTCATAGAAACATGTGGAATCATGTTTGACCAAATATCTGGGCACCATGGCCCAACCAAATTGACGCATAAAATTACCATCATACTGCTTATTTTAAAAAAATTATTTATTTAAAAGATATATGTAAAGAGTACTGGTCAGGTATTTTGTAGAATGTCTCTCAGTTTGGGTTTATTCGATGTTTTCTCATGATTAGACTTGAATTATGGGTTTTGCAGAAGAACTCCACAGATGTAAAGTGCCCTTCTCATCATATCACATTAGGGGGCACATAATGTCACGTAACTTTATCACTGGTTATTTTGACCTTGATCATTTGATTAAGGTGATATCCGCCAGTTATCTCTATTGTAAAGTTACTATTTTCTCTCTCCATACTCTATTCTTTCTGGACAAGTCACTAAATCCAGAGCACACTCAAGAGGAAGGAATTAGATTCTACCTCCCAGAGTGAGCATTATCTATATGTATATTACTTGGAATTCTTCTCTAAAGAATATTTGTTTCTTCTCCCCTATTTAGTTATTTAATCATTTATTTATACCAGTATTAATTCATGGATATTTATTTTATTTGGGGGATTATATTCCAATACTATTGTTATTTTGTTGCTCGAATTGTTCTAGCTTTGGCCATAGGGAACTCTTTCACATTGGCTCTTGTGTACTTTTGACATGCCCGCATCCATTTTTTTACTTCCTGCACCTCAAGATGCTCCAGGCTCATGTTGTATTCTCTCTGCTTCAGCCCTAGACTTAGTCATTTTTTCTAGGACCCCTGGTTCCTATTATTAAAGAATGGTTTTAGGAACCAAGATCTGGGTGACAGGTATGCTCATTGCTACTGGGATGACACTGCTTCTAGGCCCTCTCAAAGGACAAAACTAGGAAACATATGTATGTGAACTAACATGTATACACCCATATTTATAATTATGTTTCTATCTGCAAATATATTAAAATAAATATGAATTTACTGACATTAAAAAATGTATAAGGATATTGACGTAAAAAATTAAAATCATGCCTTGCCTCCTTAATCTTCCATAATTGTTTCATCTATAACAAAAATAAATCTGATGTCATTACTAAAATAAATAAATAAATAAATTCAAGTTTATACTGATATCTATAACTTGAATTCAGCATCACAGAGTTCATTCTAGCCTTCTGCCCTCCCCCCTTTTTAAATTTGTAACTGCTTACTCTGGTACCATGACTCCTATTTTCTCCAATTTATTTACTTGCTTGTTCAACTCGAGAATACATGTAAAGTAGTTTCGGAATTGCTATCCTGTAGCTCTGTGAGAAAAATCTTTACAAACTAGAGTACAGTATTAATTGATACTTCTTTTGTCTTTAGTCTTGCAGTAGCTAATTAAAGTACCATTTTCCAAATTTACTTTGGTCAGCTCCTTTTATCCCCACCCACTTCAATGAAGTTATGTCATACATTTGTAATACAGTTAGATTCATTTGTCACAGTCTGCATTCAATTCTGGAATCCCCTGACATCTTTGTTGATTTTTTAAAATGTGCATAAGATAAAGTTCACTGTGTATGTATAGAGTCATGTATCCACCACCCACGTACCATAGAGGACAGTTCAATCACCTTAAAAATTTCCCTTTTTCTTCCCCATCACCAGGGATACTTTGAAGGCTGGTTTCCAAGTATACAGAAACCATAACTCTGACCTACTGAAACTACTGAGATCAGAGGCAGCTGGGGTACAACAGAACTGAAGGATATAATTTCTTCTTTCTGGCTACTTTCTATAGGCTACATGAGAAGCCTGCAGAAGGAACTCCCAGAAGGAACAAAAAAGAGGGTGCTTCCCAGAGACCTAGGTAGTGTCTCCAACCTTTAGCTAGATCCTTATCTTTGTCCTATACTGTATTCCACTTGTTGAAGCGGCAAATGGTTGGGATTATATGTCTTTCTCCTGGCAAGCCACAAAGAGGAAAAGTCTACTCATATAGTCTGGTGGGGAAAAAAAATCTTTCAATATTAAGAAAATGACTTCATGGCCTAATCTTTAAGCAACCCTGTGAGAGACCAGAGAGGAGACCTATGCCTATGAATAGAGACCTCGCAATTGGCGATGAATTGAAGCAGGTGTGGCGTTTTTCTTACATGACACTAAACTCAACTGAAAATATTTTACTTGGTGTTTTTTTTCATCTCCAGTTATTCGTGAGATTGGTTTATAATTTTCTTTCTTTTTCCTTTTTTTTTTTTTTTTTTTTTTTACTATCTTTGGCAAGTTTTTGTATAAGGATGTTACTCTTTTTAAAAAATACATTGAAGTTAGAATTCTGTAAAGATGAAAAACTGGATATGAATAGCAACCCAAATCTGGTCTGCTTCTGGGGCTGACAGTTGGGGGAGAGTGAGGCTTTGGATATTATGAAAGTCCTAGTAGGGAGAACTTGGTTAAAGCTTTCTCCGAGATGGACTGGTCAAGACTTGGAAACCAGAGTTGGAGAATCCCAGGGAGAGGATTAGAATGAGACAGATATATGAAAAAGCTCAGGCCACCAAGGCATGGATCTCAAGTGAGACACGGGGGACTGATATTGGTTCCCTACAGGTGGGTTTGATTGTCTAGGCTTCCAAGAGGCCAAAGGGAGCTGAAAAGGTGAACTGTGTCCTTTCCGTGCCTGAGCCTAGAGAAGTGTGAAGAGACGTGGTAGCAGGAAGGTTTTCTCCTGGGAACTCTGTGGGGTACTGGTAGCCTGCCTGCTGCTATAAGGAGCTCATGAGAGGTAAGACCACTTTGTCTTCCACCACTTTGGGGCCTATTGCCCCTGTACTTTCATAACTGGCCCTCAGCCCCAAGGAGAACTAAGTTACCTAAGGGTCCCAGAAGCTAGAGAAAGAAGGTCAATCAGAACAAGAATAGCACGTGTCCAGCAAAACTTGTTCAAGATAAGCACTTGAGTCAAAAAATGTGAACACTTAGGAAGAGTCCTATGTAGTGCAAAATATTTTCTGAGTCAGCATAACTTCCCCACTACTCATTTTAGTAGCTGACTAGAAGAGAAGGATGGTCATCAATGGGACACAACTTGGTGGCCTGCAAAGTCAAGTGGAATAACTACTTCAAAGCATGGCACAAGGACACAAAGATGGAAACTGCGAGGAACTTGTACATGTATTGGAGTGAGTGTATGCATAAGTTTCTGTAGTGTATACCCAAGAGTAGAACTACAGGGTCATAAAGTGTTTATCTTCACTTTTATCACAATATGCTAAACCATTTTCCGAAAAGATGGTGCCAGTTTGCACACCCATCAGCAGTGTGAGAGTTACCTTTTCTATACATCCTCTGCAACATTTGGTATTATCAGACTTTTAAATGTTTGCCAATATGATATATGTCTAGTGGTATATCATGGTATTAATTTGTATTCCCTCTTTAACAAGGAGGTTGAGCAGTTTTTCATATGTTCATCAGCTATTTAGATTTCCCATTTTTTGAAATGGCTTTTTCAGTGTTTGCTCATTTTTATATTGAATGGTCTGTTTTGCCCTCATTGATATGTAGGTATTCTTTATATATTCTGGATGTGAGTCCCTGGTGAATGAATGTGTTGCAAATACATTCTCCCACTCTGTGGCATGTTTCTTTATGGAGTTTTTTGATGAGTAAAAATTTTTAATTTTAATGTAGTTAAATGTATCATTCTTTTGCTGTATGGTTACTGCTTTTTTGTCTTGTTTAAGAAAACTTTCCCTGGTCCCATCTCATGAAGAATTCTTCTATTTTATATTCTAGAAAGCTTCACAATTTTTTTCACATTTAGTTTTATAATCCATCAGAGTGTTTGTGTAAGGTGTGAGGTAGGGATCTGGTTGTTAGCCTCTTTCAAGCAGCCAAATCTCCTCACGTGAGCAGTGATCTTTTATTATTTCCACCTCTAATGAAGAACCTCAACTGGGCACTCTCTTACACTTCTCCCCCTTTCTGATTCTCATTAAATCAACATAGTTCAGATCTTTCTTTCTGCCACTTGGAATAGTGACTTCTCTGCCTCACTCAAACACCCCTCATACATAATACTACCACTCACCTCTTCCTAAAATTCAAAATTCATTATATTAGCCCTGTTTCTGATCCTACCTTTGTTTCCCATGACCTTAAGGATAAAATTTTAGCACATTAGTGCATCATCAAGCTCTTGGCAGACTGCACTTCTTCCACATTCTTGCCCTATCTTCCCCTCTGTCCCTTTACAAACTCAGTGCTCTGACCCTTCCATTCTACCTGATGACTTTGACCTTTCTTCTGTCATACTCATCTTTGAATTTCTGGTGCTTAGCATTTAGTAGGTGCTCAACAAATGTGTGTTAAAATAAAATTAAATCCAACCTACCCAAAGCACATGTTCTGGTTAGTGGCACATCATAAATGCTTAATAAATGTTTGCTTGTTGAATGAATAAATGACCATCTCTGCAGTTAGTATCTAAATCATTAGTTTTGATATCTAACATGGTAAAGTGTTCCTTACTATGATTTACATATCTCATATATTTATGGGATCCAGTCCTTGGAGGAATGAAGCAATAAGTTAATGACAGTCATGTATGACACAACAAAATGTTTCATAGAGACAGTGAATGAGATAGTGAATATAGGGCTGATTATATAATCTGGATAATAAATATAAGAAATGCTTAAAAAGAAAGAGACTACTGACTGAGGGGCAGTGTCAACTGAAAAGGCATTCAGAAGGAGGTAGGTTTCATCTTGATTTTGAAGAATGGTTAGGCCTAGGGAATCCCAAGCAGGGGAAAGAGCAAATGTAGGCATGGGCTTGGGCATGGGGTTTGATGGGACATTCGGGTTAGAGGCCACTGCCTCTGCAATCTTATCTTGTGGCTTGGCACATGAGGATTTGCCTGGCCTATTCTGGGCTGGCTCCCATCCAGGAAGTTGGTGGTGGGACATGAGCATGAGCAAAGGTCCTGATGTCATGAAAGCAGTATAGCATGGTGATTAAGCACATGGACTCTAGAGTCAGAACTAGGCTCAAATCCCAAGTCCCCTGCTTACTAGCTATATGTCCACAGGCATGTTACTTACTACTGTGCACTGAATTGTGTACCCCCAAAATTCATGTGTTGAAATCCTAACCCTTAATGTGATAATATTTGGAGGTAGGGCCTTTGGAAGGTAATTAGGTTTGGATGAGGTCATGAGTGTGGGTCCCTCATGAATGGGATTAGTGCCCATATATGAAGAGACACCAGAGAGTTTGCTTCCTCTCTCTTTCTCTGCCATGTGAGGACACAGTGAAAAGGAGGCCCTCTTCAAGTGAGGACGGTCCTCACCAGACCCCGACTATTTTGGCACCCTGATCTTGGAACTTGGCCTCCAAAAGTGTGACAAAATAAATGGCTGTTGTGTAAGCCACACAGTCTGTGGTACTTTGTTATGGCATCCCAAGCTGATGAAGATAAAACGCTTACCTTCTCTAAGCCTCAGTTTCCTCACCCCCAAAAGAATGTAATATTTACTGCCGAAGGTTTATGTGAGGACGAAATGTAGGCAAAAAACAAACAAGCAGATAGACAAAAGTCAGAACAGTTCTTGGCTACAGTGAATGCTCAACAAATCTCTATGAGAGGCAGGGTGGAGTTACTTCTAGGGACTGGAAACGGGGAGCAGGGCAAACACCCAGGCGTATAGATTCTGCAAAGGAGACCAAATAAATCAGTCTCCCACATGGGGGATAATCAGTAGTCTTTATTCCATATGCATCACCTATGACCCCTCCTGCATGCCATAGGGTCAGTTAAGAGATGAATAGATAAGACAGAGTCAGCCATGAAGAAGTTGGCTCAAGCCCCACAGATGGTGCCCAAGTCATTCATGCTAAGCTTGTCAGGCCAGAGTCTGAAGAAACTCAGCCACGCACAAAATTAAACCCTTGAGCCCACAGTCACAGCTCCTATTATCAGCGTGCTGCATTGCCATCAGACCCAGCTGCCTCTGGACTGTGAGAAGCATTGGATGGCTTGCTCGATTCGGACAAATCAGGGCAGCTTCTTTGATGCTCTAAATCTGTCTGTGAGCTGGGCCTCTGGAGATGAGGTCATCCCCTCAGTGTCCTGTTGCTCTTGATGAAGCCCTCAGACCGAGACTTAACTGCCTCCGTCATCCCCAGGAGAAATGGATTCTTCAGTAAAACGGGGGTGTGCACATGTAACATGAAGACCTGTACAAGAACATTCGCAACAGCTTTCTTCACAGTAGCTCCAAACTGGCAAGAACCCAAATGTCCCTCAACGGATGGATAAACAATATGTAATATCTCCATACAATGGAATTCTATTCAGCAATAAAAAGGAATGAAATACAGATACACACAATATGGATAGAATTTGAAAACATGCTAAGTGAAAGAAGCTAGATCCAGAAGGGTTCCTACCGTACGATTCCATTTATTTGATGTTTAAGAACAGGCAGACGTAATCTGTGGTGAGAGAATCCAGAATTATGTTTACCTTTGTTGCAGGTGGGAGGGGGCGTGGCGTTGATTGGGAAGTTGCATGACAGACATTTGTTGAGCAGTGGAAACATTCTCCCTCTTGATGGCGCTCACATGGGGATATGTATGTGCGTGTGTACGTGTGTATGAGTGCGTGTATACTGTACATCAAAAAGTTCATGGAAAGATTCATATTTTTTAATCCCATTTTTTCACAAACTTTTTGGAGTACCCTCATACATATGAAAAATTGATCAAATTCCACTGAAGATGTGTGCCTTTTATGATGTCTAAGTTATACCTCAATGAAAAGAAGGAGAAGAGAAGAAAGAACATGGGTGAGAAGCGGGGAAATGAAGCCATCAATAAACCCAACAAAGCACAAATGGAGGCCAGCAGGATCTGCCACGCGGGCGTGTCCCCTGCAGAGGGGAGGCCGGCAGCTGCAGCCCCGCACCCCTGTGAACGGAGCCAGTGTTCTGGGCCCAGAGGCCCTGCTTGGCTGCTTCCTGCTGGTGCCTGCTGCAGAGTTGGCGCAAGGCTGGGGGGAGGGAGGCTTGACTTGATTTGGGGGCTAGGACTGGCTCTACTGGGTCCACAGGCTCCTCAGCCTCCAGAAACGGTCTTTCTGGGGAGACAGATAATTTTGTAAAAATTCCGTGAGCTGTTGCCAACCCACTTCAGCCTCTTAACCTTTCGGCAGCTGCTTCAGAAGCATCACGGAGCTGGCTAAAACGATCTCCAGAGTGCGACAGAGTGGGCCCTAATCCCACAGATTTGCTGCCAAACAGGAAAGAAAAATGGCAACTTAAAACAAGGCAAAGAAATAGTAGTTGGAGGCTCAGATTGCTTTAATGAAGGGCCAGAGTGTCTCCCAAAGCCGCAGCTGAGTTCTGTGTTGGGCGCAGTGTCCTGCTGTTCTCACAGGACTTGGCTCTCCTGACTTTCTAAACCGCAGATGAGGAAGAAATCCTTGTGAACACAGCAGCTCCCGAACCTCCTCTCGTCTCCCCTCCTTCATCCTCCACATTCCCAGCTCCCACCAACACTGTGAGTTGTTTGTGTCAGTTTTCTTAGTTCCTGAGAGTTAACTTGAACATCAAAACTGGTTCAGATTTCTTTTTCCACAGTTAGCCATCATGAAGGCATGTGAAACCATTCTATCAGGTTTTAACTCACTTTAAAAAAAATACTCATCTTGGTGCCTCAGATGAAGTCTGTTTCAAAGTCAAGACTAAGGCTTAGGAGCCTTGGTCAAGTCTCAGTTGGTTAAACTGTTACAAGAAGGCACAAAAAAGAAATTCCCACACTTTAAAAATGGCTGCATTTTTCATAAAAAACAAAAAAGCAATACACCTGGATGACTTTTATTTTCTTCTTAATCCATGTTAATATTTTCAATTTTTATAATGAATACATCAATATTATCATTAAAATATTTTTTAAAGTTCCAAAAGACTACTTGCCAAACGTAGAAAAGTAAAAACGATTTTTAAAAATCCAAAGCCACAGGATCTAAATCCAACCACCATTAATATTTTGGTATCTTTATGTATGTCCAGTCTTATTTCTGTGCAAAACTTTATTTAAAAAAAAAGCCAAACACAAGAAACAAAACCCAAAACAGCTCAACACATACAGAACATTTTGTGACCTGTTAGTTTCACTTAGCATGGGGTCATAAGCATTTTCTCATGGCATTATAACTTCTCTGTAAACATTTTAATTTAGTTCCATGTATAATTGTCTGGGTACAACCCAAATTACTTAGCCATTTCTCCACTCTTGGGTTGGGTTTTTAAGTCATATACAACTCTCTGCTGCTCAAAATAATGGTGTGATTACAATTTCAATGCATAAGTCTTCCGTTTCTTTTATTTAAAAAATGTTGTGCCGCATTTAAAAAAACTTTTTTTTTAGCAAAGTTATAGATATATACAGTCTGGACAGTCATATAGCTCTATAGGGCTTGTTACAAAAACCAACTGCCGCCATGTCTCCCTCTCCCTTCGCCTTGCCACATAGGTGACAACAACTTTTAGCCAATTCTTTTGTGTGCTTACTGCCACTTCTCTAAACAACAGGTTTGAATGGAAACCTTGATTTTTTTTCCTTCGTATGCAACTATTGAATCTCCACTATGGAAGATGGAGATTTATTTTGCTTTGTTTTTCTCCTCCCTGGCCCCCTCTGCCTACTACTCCCAGTGTAGATACACTATTGTTTTGGTTAAATCGATATTTCTTGTTTAGATTACTATGTCTATGCAAATGCCATTCAAAGCTGAGCCATGAGGTACACAATGACCACATTTTCTTTCCTGCATAACTTTTTGTTTTCTCAGAAGTTCTTAATGGTGGTGTTATTAATGCCTTTGCTTGGTTTTCTGTGTATTCATTGTTTCTTCAAATTCAAATTCTTCACCAGTTGTCTAAATCTTCTCTCAAAACATTCAGACACATTGGGTTTGTAAGTGTTTCATCTTCCTGAGAGGATGGCTCTTGAAGCCTTGTGGCCTGTCCCCCTGTGGACTGGGTGGGCACATGCCTGGAGCACAGCTGTCTCCTGACATCTTAGGGTACCTTGTTTCCTACGACTTAGGTCTCCTTTATCCTGGTCTACTGCGCCCTTTTGGTAGAACACATCCTCCAATAGCTTCCTAAGACAGAGGTCTTGAAAAAAAGTGTTTGAGAACTTGGATGTCTAAAACTGATAGTTCTAATAGACATACAATTGACTGGTAGTTTGTCTGCATAGTGAATTCAAAGTTGAAAATAGTTTCCCTTCAGAATTTTGAAGTCGTTGTCTTCCGGCTTCTAGTGTTTTTGACACCCCCTCTCTCCCTGCCTCTGGAAAATTGTAGGGTCTTTCTTTTATCCCTAGGGCCCGGAACTTTCATCTATTGTGATGGGCACTCCAAAAGTCCTTGCAGTGGAAACACTAACGGCCTTTAATTCTGGGAAATTTAATTTTCTTGTTGATTTCCTCTTGTGTGTGTGTGTCTGTATGTTTGTGTTTCTATCTGTGTTTGGATATATGTGTCTGTGTGTGTCTTTGATCTGTATGTGTCTTTGTTTGGGTGCCTATGTCACTGCATGGTGTCTGTGTTTATGTATGTATCTGTGTGTGTGTGTGTGTGTGTGTGTGTGTTCTCTTTGGAACTCCTGTTATTTGTATATTAGATATCCTGGACTAATTCTGGAATTAATTTTTTTTTCTTGCTTTTAGTCTAACTTTTTGCTCGACTTCGTGAGAGTTTTCCCACTGGCCAAACCTGAGAAAAAATTTTTTTTAAGATTCTGATCTATGATTATTATTATTATTATTTATTATAAGTACATTATTATCACAAATCATGATTTTTCTTTATGCCCAGCCTAGCCATTGTCAATCCCCCCCTTCCCCCATCTCTAGTATCCTTAGGTTTGTTTTTCCCTTCTCAAAGTTCAATGTATTGTTATGGTCTTTTCTTACTTTCTTTCTTGCTTGCCTGCTTTCTTTCTTAGCACCCACTTATAAGTGAGAACATGTGGTATTTCTCTTTCCTTGTCTGGCTTATTTCACCTAACGTAATTTTCTCCAGACTCATCCATGTTGCTACAAATGGCATAATTTCATTCTTTTTTATGGCTGAGTAGTATTCCATTGTGTATATATACCACATTTTCCTTATCCAGTCATCTGTTGATGGACATTTAGGTTGGTTCCATATCTTGGCTATTGTAAATAGAGCTGCGGTGAACATGGGAGTGCAGGTGTCCCTTCGACGTGATGATTTCCATTCCTTTAGATATATGCCCAGTAGTGGAATTGCTGCATCATATGGTAGTTCTATCTGTAGTTGTTTGAGAAAACTCCATACTGTTCTACAGAATGGTAATGGCTGCACTAATTTACAGTCCCACAAACAGTGGAGAAGAGTTCCCCTTTCCCCACATCCTTGCCAGCACTTGTCGTTCTTGGTCTTTTTAATAATAGCCAGTCTAATTGGACTGAGATAATATCTCAATGTAATTTTGATTTGCATTTCTCTGATGACTACTGATGGTGAACATTTTTTTCATACACCAGCAGCCCATTTGTATGTCTTCCCTTGAAAAATGTCTATTCATCTCCTTTGCCCATTTTTTAATTGGATTTGTTTTTACTGTATAGTTGAGTTCTTTATATATTCTGGATATTAATCCCATTAGATGTATAATTTACAAATATTTTCTCCCATTCTGTGGGTTGTTTTTCTGCTCTGTTGATTGTTTCCTTTGCTGTGCAGAAGCTTTTTAATTTTATATTGTCCCATTTGTTTATTTTTCTTATGTTGCTTGTGCTTTGGGGGTCTTATTCATAAAGTCTTTGCCCAGTCCTAATACCTGGAGTGTTTTCCCTATGTTTTCCTTTAGTAATTTTATAGTTTTGGGTCTTATATTTATGTCTTTAACCCATTTTGAGTTGATTTTGGTATACCATGAGAGGTGCAGGTCCAGTTTCATTCTTCTGCATATAGAAGTCCAATTTTCCCAGCACCATTTATTGAAGAGGCAGTCTTTTCCCCAATGTATGTTCTTGTTGCCTTTGTCAAAGATCAGCTGACTATAAGTATGTGGGTTGATTCCCGGGTTTTCTACTCTGTTCCATTGATCTGATTGTCTGTTTTCATGCCAGTACCATGCTGTTTTGGTTACAATAGCTTTGTAATATAATTTGAAGGTGGGTGGTGTTATGCCTCCAGCTTTATTTTTTTGCTCAGGATTGCTTTGGCTATTTGGGTTCTTTGTATTTGTAGTTCCATATGAATGTTTGGATTACTTTTTCTATTTCTGTGAAGAATGACATTGGTATTTTGATGGGGATTGCACTGAATCTGTAGATTGCTTTGGGTAGAATAGACATTTTCACAATGTTAATTCTTCCCATCCAAGAGCATGGTATATCTTTCCATCTTTTTGTGGTGTTTTTAATTTCTTTCAGTAGTGATTTGTAGTTCTCATTGTAGAGATCTTTTGCCTCCTCGGTTAAATTGATTCCTAGGTATTTTATTTTTTTGGAAAATATTGTAAATGGGCTCACTTTCTTGATTTCTTTTTGTGCTAGTTCATTACTGGAGTATTAAAATGCTACTGATTTGGGGGTGTTAATTTTGTATCCTGCAATATTATTGAAATTGTTGATCAGCTCTAAGTTTTTTAGTAGAGTCCATAGGATTTTCTATATATAACATCATGTTGTCTGCAAACAGGGATAGTTTGACTTCGTCCTCTCCAATCTGGATACCTTTTATTTCTTTCCCTTGCCTGATTGCTCTAGCTATTGCTTCCAATACTATGTTAAATAGGAGTGATGAGAGTGGGCATCTTTGTCTTGCTCCTGTTCTTAAGGGAAAAGCTTTCAACTTTCCCCCATTTAGGATGATATTAGCAATTGGTTTGTCATATATGGCTCTTATTGTGTCGAGATAATTTCCTTCTATACCTAATTTACTGACAGTCTTTATCAGGAAGGATGTTGAATTTTGTCAAATGCTTTTTCTGCATCTATTGAGATAATCATAATGATTTTTGTCCTTGATTTTGCTGATGTGATGTATCACATTTATTGACTTGCATACGTTGAACCATCCTTGTATCCCTGGGATAAATCCCACTTGATCATGGTGTATAATTTTTTTGATGTGTTGCTGTATTCTGATTGATAATATTTTATTGAGGATTTTTGCATCTATGTTCGTCAATGATATTGGCCTGTAATTTTCTTTTTTTGTTGTATCTTTGCCTGGTTTTGGTATCAGGGTGATGCTAGCCTCATAGAATGAGTTTGGGAGAATGGTTTCTGTTTCAGTTTTTTGGGAGTTTGAAGAGAAGTGGTATTAATTCTTCTTTAAAGGTTTGATAAAATTCAGCTGTAAAGCCATCTGGCCCTGGGCTTTCCTTTGTTGTAAGATTGCTGATTACTGCTTCAATCTTGTTGCTTGTTATTGGTCTGTTCGAGTTTTCTATTTCTTCTTGTTTCAGTCTTGGAAATTTGTATTTGTCCAGAAATTTGTCCTTTTACTCCAGGTTTTCATATTTATTGGTGTATAGTTGTTTATAATAATCTCTGATGGTTCTTTGTATTTCTATGGTGTCAGTTGTAACGTCTCCCTTTTCATTTCTGATTTTCGTCATTTGGGTCTTCTCTCCTTTTTTTTTTTGTTAACCTAGATAGAGGAGAGTTACTGTTGCTTGTTGGACCTATTTTTGGTACTAACATAGGGAAATTGAGACCACAAGGGGTGGACTTATGCAAATCCAATGGCTGGGCATGCTCAATAGAGAGGGGTTATATAACTGTAGTAGCTGAGCATTCTCAGTAAAGTGGAGTTTATCCTTTGAATAACCTTCCACTAGTGGTGCTAAAGAGTACAGAATATTTTTGAATATGTCTGGTGAATGTGATAGAATCTGACCAATGAACATGCCCTAAAAGGAGAACATCAGTACATGTGCAAGACTATGTTATTTAACAGGGAACCACCCCATTAATTGAATATACATTAGATAGTATGAATACGTATTAGGCAGTGAAACTATAAAAGCTGAATCCTAGTAGAACACAGGGCGGTTGCTCATTCTCTCTAGAGCCCACCTGCACTCTGCCTGTGGAGTATTTCTTGCTTTTTGTATTAAACTTACTTTCAGCAAACAGCTGCTCACTGTCTTGGGCCAGCCTGCACTCTGTACTAAACTTTAAGTGTATATTTCTTACTTTTGTTTTAAACTTGATTCGGGTCCTGCTCAGACTCTGGAGCTAGGCTACACTTTCTCTGTGAAATCTGTATCTCTTATTCATTACATTAAACCAGTTCTCACTTTCTATGTGACTCTGATCTTGAATTCTTTCTTGTGGCAGAGTCAAGAGGTAAGAGGGCGTGGGTTGAGGCTGGCTCTTGGGCCTCCCAGACCCTCTCCTCTGGCATCAGTCTCAAAATATTTCCTCTCCAGTTATTAACTTTACAGTGGAGAAACCTAGTAGACCTCACCTTAACCAAGTGAACATAACCAATAATGGGACAAACTGACGTCATATGTCTTTTGACAGGATGCAATAAAGAGAGCACAGCACCACTTCTGAGGTATTCCTACCAAAAATGAAAAAGCTAAATAGAATCATGAGGGAACATCAGACAAACCCCAATTGAGGGATATTCTACAAAATAATCAGCCTTCCCACTTCAAAGATGTCAAAGTCATGAAACACACATACACACACGAAGACTGAGAAACTATTCCAGATTAAAGGAGACTAGAGAGATACAACAACTAAATGCAATATATCCTGGATTGGATCCTGGGCCAGGAAAAAAAATCTCTGTGAAAGACATTATTGGGGATTTGAGCAAAATTTGCATAAGAGATGTTGTTAGATAATAGTGTTGTATCAATGTTTTTGATAATCATACTGTGATTATGTAAACCTTTATTTTGTTCTTAGGATATATACCATGAAGTATTAAGGGGCATGGTTGTAAGTTCTCTAAAATGGCTCAGAAAAAAATGGGGGATGGAGAGAATGCTAGGCGGAGCAATACAGGGAGGGAGAGAAAGAGAAGCAAATATGGGGAAAAAGCGAACAATTGGGAATATGGATGCAGGGTATGTGGGAGCTATTCGTACTTTTCTTTCAACTTTTCTGAAGCCCTGAAATTATTTCCAAATAATGTTAGCCAAAAAACCTCTAGAAAATTAAAGAAATGAGGAACTAAAAAGATAACTGAGTGCTCTGGGTGGCCAGTGGGATTTGCCAGCTGTGACCTTCGCTGTGGGAACCTGTCTATGGGGGCGGTGGTTGAAGGCCTTCTGATGTCAGGTCTTTTGGTCTTTCTGTCTTTTTTCTGGGGGTTCACACTTCCATTCTTCTGCCTGGAGGTGAAGGCCAGGCTGCCAGTGCAGGGAAGGGTGGGGGCTCACAGCCACTGTGCATGTATGCCTTCGATCCCCCAGTTTTCAGTGTGACCTGTTACCCTAATCTCTGCATGCTGTCCCTGAAGACCCTTTGATTGACTCTCTCCAGGGCATGTTTTTTTGGCCTTGGAGGGTCATCGCCTGGCTGTGAAGAGTGGGGGGATGAGACCTCCATGTGGCAGGCACCTCTTTCCCCCAGTTCCTGAGGGATCTAGTGCCACCAATTCCTCAACCTTCTGAGGGATTTTGTGGTGTAGATTGGGTTGGTTCTCAGCATTCTTTGCTGCCAGCTTAGGATTCAGTGCCTATTAAAAATTCCACTTACTGTCACTGTAGTAGGGGTTACAAGTGTTACATCCGTGATTTTTAGCAACCAGTCTATGCGTAAATCCTTCTGCATTCTTGATTACTTCCTTTGGACTGCATCCCAGAAATGGAATTACTGGGTAGAGTGTGTCATCCTTTTTGAGGCTGTTCATGAACTTTGCCAAATTGCTTTTCAATAAGATAATATTCTCACCAAGTTTCCATGACTTGCCTCTTTTCCCAGATTTGTGCCTGCCTTGGGTAGGATCATTAAAAAAATAAAATATTAATTTTTTTTGGTGGCTGGCTGGTAAGGGGATCTGAACCCCTTGACCTTGGTGTTATGAAGCTGCACTCTAACCAACTGAGCCAACCAGCCAGGCCCTAGTTGTTATTCTGACAAGAGGAAGACTCACTTTTGGCACAATTCCCCTTAAAGCCTGCTGTTGTGGAGAGAAGCTCCAGGTATGGGCAGAAGGCAGAAAGGTGGATTTAGCTAAATGGCGGAGGTGGGGTGGCGGAGTGGGTTTAACTCATGCTGGGCACCCTCTTGACAAGAGCACGGAGGTGTGTGTGTAGAAGGGAAGGAACTGGAAGTGAGTGTGGAGGGGCAGCCCTGGTTCTAGCACAGGCACATCCACTTGGGCAAATTAAATCAGAGAGAGAGAGAGAAAGGGCAATAACAACAGAAACGGTGTAGCAAAGCTTCTACACAGTGCACATTACCCTAGAGGAAGCTTCGGACGGGAGACCTGAATCTCCCTTCTAAGCCAGCTCATTTTCCATGTGTGTCTTGTAGTTTGGACCATCTTGTCACACAGGCAATGCTTTAGTGTTTGAGATGTGTATTTTATTTCATACAGCACAGCCCTGATATGCAAGCTGACCTCTTCATCTGGTGCTGAACCCATTTCTGATTTATGCATTAAGTTGTTCCTTTTTGTTTTGTTTTGTCTTTAACTTTTTACTTTGGAATAATTTTAGACGGAGAGAAAAGTTCCAAAATAGTATACAGAGTTCCTATACAGGAACTATATGTACCTATACCCTTTACCCAACTTCCTCTTGTGTTGACATCTTACATAGCCACAGTATAATTATTGAAACTAAGAAATGAACACTGATAAAATGCTATTTGCTCATCTATAGACTTCATTCGAATTTCACCAATTGTCCCACTGGGCAAGAGAGATGCAGCCCGCCGCAGCCGGGAGTGGGTTCCGCCTTGCGAGCTCGGCCTCACCCCTGGCGGTGTCCAGAGCTGGCCTTCGTGTTCTCCTTGAACATAAACAATTTCTCAGAATGCCAACATCAAACAAGGCCACTCTGTGACCAAGATAGATCAAGGCAAAGCAAGGCCACTCTGTCCTCATGTCGGAACACAAAAATCAACATGAACATTGTTCAAACAAAAATGACTGAACATCCCCCTATCCTGGTTAATATGAGGCTATGAGTGACTGCTGCTGCTTTGCTAATTACAGCTTCAGCCACAGTTCATTCCTCCTGCCCTAGAGATGAGATGTATTGACATATATGCAATCCCAGAATTTCCCCTTCCTGACAGCATCCAGCGCGGAGCATTACAAGTGAGCAGATACGTAAATGTTTTCTTTTATCCCCTTCTTCTGGACATGAAAGGCAGCATCCTGTAACAACACTTTTATGCTTTGCTTTTTCTCCCCACTTAGCACCGTAACCTGGAAATCATTCCATATCAGTAACTAGAGCTCTTTCTCACCATGTGTGCAGCTGTATGGCGCTCCATTGTGTAGGTGCACTGTAGTTCGTTCAACCACTCCCCTACGTATGGGCATTTAGATTGTTTCCAATATATTGCAATTACAGCAAATAACTGCTTATTCATTGCAAATTATTTGCTTATTCATTACTCAGTTGCAATGAATACCATTGTGCGATGAATAACTTTGGTGCACTGACTTTTGTGAGAGGGACTGATACAGGATCTGAAGGCAGACATATCTGCTTCCAGAGCCAAAGCTCCCTCCGAGGTGCCACAGTGCCTTTAGAGTCACGATCCAGGCCTGATCACCTGAGTGGGACAGGGGTGTTCGTCTACTTCTACAAACAGCTCCAATGGGTGGGCCACTTGCACAGGTTGCCTAGCCCACCTTTGCCAGTTGATTCCTCTGAGTTGCCTTCCTAGAGGGTCGTTATATCTGTGAACGCGGGGGCCCCTGTCTGTGTGTGGACCCTCCCTCACAGCCCTCAACTGTCCTTAGACAATGCCATGAGGAGCTGCAGACAGACCAAAGTACGCCTGCATGCATGTGAGCTTAGCTGTGCCAATATATGTGGGTAACAGGCCCAAAGTGGGCAGAAAAGCCACCTCACACGAACTGGCAGCGAGGCTGGAGCTTTCAATGGGCCAGGATGTGCTCCTCTTGTCTCTTCATATACTGAGCATGGATGGACTTCTTCGGGCTCCTAACATTACCTGCTTGAGGAAGGTTTCCTTCTGAGCCTGGCGGAGGGCCGGGCTGGGGAGACGAGTATAGTGACCATGAATGATTGACCCAGGGCCTGGATGGGGGAGGGAAGAGGAATGGCCCAGTCGGAGCGCCCAGCAGCCTGAGGCATCCCCTCTGGGCTGGAGACTGGGGGCCGGGATCAGGGTCCCTCCCAAGAGGCTGCTGTGTCCACCTTGGCTGTGCAGGGAACCCGTTCAGCTGGGAGACTCTCTCCTCTTTCCCTACATTTGCCTTCAAATACAGAATGCCCACGTCCAGGTTCTTGCAAGACATGTTATTTAAACAGGACAATAACACTGCCAGGGTAAATCTTTTTGTCCCCATTTTATGGATGATGGGAGTGAGGCTTAGAAAGGTTACATACCCTACCCCAGGTTATAAAGTAACCAGTAGACTCATGATTTGATGCCAGATCTGTCTGATTTTTCAAAAAGAACACCAAGACAACAAATTATTTATTTTAATTCTAGAGAAAATGTTCAGGCTCTTGGAATCACTTATAAGCAGAAGTTAGATGTTGCAGGCAGGGGAAACTGGGAAAGCAGGAAACCTAAAAATGGTCACTTCAAGCAAATCACTTAAACCAATTTCTTTGTTTGAAAAGGAGGACTTGGCCCCAGGGCTGTAGTTCAGCTCTCCTGCCAGCCGCAGCAGGGGCGTCTGTCCCTGTAGGTCAGTTCCTCTGCCATGGCAGTTGTTAAATATTCTATATATTGCCCCTTGTCCCACACCTGCTCCCCTTGGGTGTGAAGGTTAAATGAGACCCCAGCAAACACTGAGTGTAAGGGGAATGCGTACTCGCAGGCACGCAGGGCGGCCTCACGGGCCTGCAACCTGTGTGGTCGCAGAGGGCCTGAGCTTACTCTAGTGCTTTGCTGTCTCATCTTGTTATTCTTAATACTTTTTGAACAGGGGACCTCACGTTTTCATTTTGTACTGGGTTACGTGGACACAAGTTACGTAGCCGATCTGTCCAGGCAGTGGCTGTCATAACTCAGGGAAATAATGTAACGCCTCCAATCAAATTCCAGGGGACTGAGAATACATGATGATGATGTTCTGGCTGAAGTCACTTGAGTGCTGGCTCGCCTGTCTCCTGGCTGTTAAGGGGAAGGCACTGTGCCTGGGGAAGTGGCTCTGGCCTATATAAGGCCGGGATGGTGTATGAACGGCATCAGGTGAAAAAGGCTGAAGAATGCAGTCACTCCTCTCAACAAGAGCATTTGTGCAGCGTGCGCTCTGTGCCCAGCCTTGTGCCTGTTGCCATGGGGAAGCACAAAGTGCCACATTTCACCACCATCCTCAGGGAGCTCCCAGCTGGATGGGAGGGTGGGACACACATCTCTCCAGGATACCCTTGCTATTAGCCTCAAGTGGGACACAGATTTATGGTCCAGAAGCTCAGAGAGACAGGATTCAGAAAGGGATCGCTGGGGGCTGGGCTGTCGGGCAAAGCTTCAGGTCAAGGTAGGACTCGGACAGGGTCTTTAATAATGCCTGTAACTTGGCAAGGGGAGGAATGAAACCCTCAGGCCTGGCTGTGGATCGGTCACATGCTCCCTCCCATCAGGGCTTGCTTTTAAATGGAGCATGTAGACTGGAGTTGGGGAGTATCACAGGGTGGGCTCTCTGGAAACAGGTCCTAATTTGGGTTTGGGGTGTATTAGTGTCCTGGGGGTGCTATAACAAATTGTTGCAAAGCGCATGGCTGGAAACAATAGAAATTTATTTTCTCACAGTTTTGGGAGCCGGGAATCCAAAGCCAGTTTCACCGGACTGCAATCAAGGTGTCGGCAGGGCCACATTCCTTCTGGAGGCTCTGGAGGAGAATCCGTTCCCTGCCCCTTCCAGCTTCTGGTGGCTGCCGGCATTCTTTGGCTTGTGGCCACATCACCCCAATCTCTGCCTTCATCTTCACATGGCCTCCTCTTCTTCTGTCTCAAAACTCTCTCTGCCTCTTGCTTATAAGGACACATGTGGTGGCATTTAGGACCCACCTGGATAATCCAAGGTAATCTCCTTTCAAGATCCTTCACTTCATCACAGCTTTTGTCAGTCACAGGTTCTGGGGATTAGGACGTGGACAGATCTTTCTGGGGGCCACCATTCAGCCCACAACAGGATACGAGATGTTTAACAGGGATCAACATCAGTGAGAAGAATGCAGAGGAAGCAGGACGGGCAGGAGGAAAGGACACTGTGATGTAGGCCCATCAGAGTCCTGACCAGCTCGGCCTTCCCACCTCGCCATGCCCGGTCACCGGCTGTGGATGTGCCCTAGGAAGGGTGTGACCTCGTGTGAAGCTGCTCTGTGTGGCCGAGGCAGAGCTGAGATGCCTGCCCAGCACACTCCTGCGCTAGGAAGAGAACTGCTCCTGAAGGGTGTTCTGGGCAGCTCCGCTCTGTGTCCTCCACAGGAAGGGAGTGGGAGAGAGGGTCAGCAGATGGCTGGCGGGGGAGGGTCCCCTGAAGGCTGAGCCTGAGTGGCGACCCTTGGTCTTCAGGCATGCGGACAAGAACACCATATCTGTTCTGTCATGGAAGTATATGAGAAGAGGGACTCTGCGACCTCTTGAACCTGGGCAAAACCGCCAGTTGGGGAACCATTTCTAGGCCATTGCTCAGGAGACGTAGACCCTGTGCTGCAGATGTGAACACAGCTGCACACATCCAGAGCTGTATTCTGATTTATACTAAAGACAAACCTCCTAACAGCACCCGGGGGCGTTCGGGTGGTTTGTTCTTTGCTCTCTCCTGGGACTTGGTCAGACAGGGCACAGGACTCTTTCCCCTGATTCAGGAGGGGCCTGGGGCTGCAGTTCCGCTCTAGGGGGTGACATGATGGTTTTGAAGGGACGTTCCTCAGAGTCTCAGGTGACTGGTCTGGAGGATAAAAGGGAACAGACATGCGGCCATGTGGTGAAGGAGTTAAAGCATTACCTCAGACCACGTGCTGGCCCCACACAGGGACTATTTCTGGATTCCCTGGGGACCTCATTCAAAGTCCCTCATCGCATGGAAGCATTTTGCAGTGGAAAGACATGCGAACCCAGAGAGATGGGCTGGAGCCTGGCTCGTGCATTGGAGAGTCTCTGTGGCAAGCCTTATTCCTCTGTGGAACTCTGGAGGGTCTGGAGGCCGCAGCCTCTTTCCTGGGCTCTGGTCAGGAGGCCGGCTGGGGGGCGGGACCGTGAATGTGCGGTGGGAAGGGTGGTCCGTCTTCACCCTCCAAAACAAGCCAGGAGGCAGCCATTTCAAAGGTTCTCAGGCAACCCAAGCCTGGTCTTCCATAAGCCTGGCCTGTCGTCCTCGCTGTCATGGTTGCCCTGGGACAGTGCAAGGAGCAGTCCAAAGGCAAACCCAAAAGGCAACCTAGTACACCACAAAATAGGACTTTCTTGGGTCAATTTTTAAATGTGAGTGAATGGACCAGAATTGCGTAGTACAGGGTGAGAGTCAGAGGCTGAAGGGAAAGGCAAGAGGAGCATGGGCTGGTAGCAGGAGTTCTGGAACTATTCCGGCAAATCACTCTTCCTCCCTGGACCTCAGTTTCCCCACCTGCACAGTGAGGCCTGTTAAGCCAGGTGTTGTGACTTTAAGGTGGTGATTCAGAGGTAGAAAAGAGGAGGTAGACTGAGAGGCCCCTGGGGATAGAGGGCTGCCAGGGAGGCCGGGCAAAGGTCCACAAGGGCCCCCCACTAACGTTTGAGGGGCCGGGACAAGAGCATACATGGAGGCCCCCATACCATGTGGCTAAATATTTAAAAGGTATGAAGCAAACTAACAAAAGTCGAGTAAAATATATTCCATTGGCTGACCTTGAAAAAAAAATTTTTATAATGACCTGTAAGGCCAAGTTTGAATGAAAACTCTGGGACTCCTTAGAGTCTGCACTGGAGCATGCAGCATAGAGAAAGCTGGCCCGGTCCCCAGCTGTGGCTACAAGAATGTTCTTCCCCTCAGACTTCCTGCTCTATAAGGATGGAACTGATCCAGCTGCTGTGCTTTGAAATCTATCTCTGCAGGTGGGCCGAGGCCAGGCTTCCCAGGAGCTGTTGCTCCTGAGTGCAGCAGGGGGACTACTGGGGGTCCATTCACGGCCGGCTTTGCCTCAAGGACAGCCCGACGACCTTTTGAATTTCTCTCCCAGCATTCTCTGGCTCCCTCCCTCTTTCCTTTCACATGGCGTTTCCCCTAATAAAATAATCACTCATTTAGTGTGAGCTTCTAGAACATACTTTGTAGCCACCTGGGCTGGAGGTGGTGAGAATGTGTCCCAAGCCCCTCACAACTCTCTCTTCTTCCACCCTCAGGAGAGTCTGGTAAACAGAGGCCACTGAGGCTAAAAGGCACCAAGCCTGTGTCCACACCTGGGTCTTCTGCTGCCTACACTTGGGCTCTGCTGGAATGTCCCAGCCAGCGGGAGCAATCATGCCATATCACACAGCTCCCCTCTGGTAGTTCCCATGTTCCTCAGTCCCTGGGAAAGGAAAATGCTTTTCTCCTAATGTTTAAAATGGAGCTTGCAGCAACCTGACTAGGGGAACGGAGAGCCAAGCTTGTTGTCCCCTGAGGCCAGTCAGCTCCAGCCCCTCAGAACTTATCATTATACTTGCAGTCCGGGTAGCGGTAGGCAAATCTGGGATCACAGGTTCGCAGGGGCCTCAAGATAGCCTTCAGCCTGCTGGCGGCCCTGAGGACCTCGGGGTCTGGGCGGACGTCATCCCCGCACTGAGTGAGAGCAGAGTTTATCTCCTCTTGCACCGGGGAGGGGAACCTCCCCTGGAGAAGTCGAGGCAGCAACTGCCGACACACCAGCACCAGGCTCTGCTTCTCAGGGATGGTGTCGCAGGAGGGCGGCTGGGCCTGGCAGCCAGACACAAGGCAGCTAAAGATGTCTTTATTCTCAACTGCCCCGGAGGCTGCCTGGCTGCCTAGAAGAGAAATGGAAAATATTACACACTCTACAGCCTGTTCGCCTTGGGGGAGGGCGTCACTAATTACTATTGCTGGGTGAAGTAGTTTAGTCTCCTAGCAATTTCCTGTCACCAGGAGATTTAGGGCTCAGGGACACAATGGCCCCTTCTGAGAACAACACGGGAGGATTCTCTTTGTTACAATAGGTTGAAACCTGGGCATGGAAAACCCACTTGTCCCCAGCAGAAGCTGGGTTTATCATGGTAGGAATCACATACATATTGTTATTCTCCCATTAGTACTGAATTAGGGAATTCAGGAAATTATCAGGACTGGTTTCATTTGACCTCTTTAAAAACAAAGTCAGGAGAAAGAAATAATTCAGGAGATACATTCAACAGGCTGTAGTGCAACTGACCTTCAACGATTTACGTATCCCAAATATTCTGGAATCAGCCTCATTTCTTCTAATTTAATTCTTCTTAATAAAGGCAAATCAGGAAATGAGTAAGTGTGGCTTAATTTGTCTATCTTTGTAGGCCTTCTCATATAAACAAAATCAGAAAGCAGAAAAGAAAATCCTTTGTCCTATTTTTGGGCTCAGAAAATTTGGTCACCATTAGAGATTGGGATATTCAAAGGTTCTGGAACTCTGGATGAGCCTTTCCACATGATGAGAAACATGATTCACTCCTACACTTCATTTGGTTCCATGCTTTTTAATTTGAAAACTTTATAAAAAGCTAACGTGCCAAAATGGATTGCAAAATGTGCCAGTGAATCAGCCAGATATCTACGTTTTAAACAAAAGCTAAAAGCATCTGACAAGAAAGGCTCGGAGGGGAGATGGAGCCGAGATTTGTATGTATGAGGAGGGGCAGGGCAGGTCCCCGGGCCACAGAGCCCAGATTAGACAACAGCATTGACCTGGGAAGGTGCAGTCAGGGCCGTGTCACAATGCCCCTCGTGGGCAAGGTCAAGTCCATTTCCCCTTTGGAGATGGGATTGGAGCAGAAATTCGAATGGGGGTGAGGGGCATTTTACATGACAGCTAACATCCCCCGAACTTGGATTGCTCTCACTGTGACCCCTGGAGACTGGAAACACCTGATAGTGTGACCCCCGGACACCCCTCCCTAGCTCCTGTCACCCTGACTTCCCCTCTGACAGCTGCTCAGCCAGGACCCCACGGGGTACCTTCCTGCTTGTCGATGACTCCCAGTGCGCTGGCATCCCGGATGAACAGATGCCCGTTGTTAAAGATGCCAAACATGCCTGCGTCGACATGGGTGAAGTAAAAGAAATAGTTCAAATCGTTGCTCCTCAGAGACTCCAGGACGCCAAGGAGCTGGTAGGCGAGGTCGGCTGCCTGGTCTGGGGCTGCGCCGTAGAACTCCTGCAGGGGTCTGGTGCTGGTGCTGACGAGGACCCTGCCACAGGAGCCCAGGTACTTGGGCAGTGGCCATCCCTCGGCCCCAGGGAAGATCTGCCAAGCAGGAAGGAGGAGGCATCAGAGGATTAAAGAGAAAAACCTCATGGAGACAGCTCTCTCTCTGCCTCCCACCGGCATCCTCGGTCTCAAAGCATGTCAGTGTCTCTCCACCTTTTTTATACCTTCTGGAACATGGCAATCCCCCCGCCCCTCCCCTCCCCCACTTTTTAAATTCTATTGTTGATGGAAACATTTGGAAAAGGAAGCTGCTCTCGTTCCCGTGCAGCAGACTAGATTTCAAGAGTTGAGTAGTTGAAAAAATATGACTAGTCTTTGAGATTTCACAGATATCTTAGGAAGAGGCTATGGGAAAAATCATAGCGGGTCAATTTAAGGCTGATTTCAGGAAAAATATTTTTAAAAATAACAGTACAGGTACCTGGTTCTGGGATAGGGCAAAAATCAGGAAGGTGGCTCTCGGGTGACTTAAGTTTTGGGACCCACTGCACCAGCCTTAAGTCTCTCTCCTGCCAGCTGTGGTGAATCTGCCTGGCTGGGGTAGCTATATACTCACAGATGCTCCCCAACAGACTGGAACTTTCCACATGGCCTAACACTGGCCCAGGGAAGCGCACAGCCCCGGTCTGTCTCCTCTGTCTCCTTGTGAGAGCTCCAAACTCGTGAATTTGTGCAATGAAATAGTGGGGAGGGAATCCTGGTTGGCCTTTTCTTGACTATTGAAGCAGCTGTATCTAGAACGGTGTTTCTTTAAACTATGACAGAAATGTCAGAAACTATAAATACTCAGCACTTTCCCCTTGTTTTCCCCCCAAAAACCGAAGTCCTCCCCCTCTCTGATAGTCTGTGACCTTCTGCCCTTTTTAACTCACCAGCCCCCGTTGCGAAGAACCCCTGCCCAGAGGGGACTTTCCCACCATGTGCCTCGGAGGGAGGTCCTGAGCCTGCTGTCCCTGTCTACAAGTGTGGCCACGCAGCCATTCTCAGTTCCATGCTCTTCCCAGGCAGAGCCCAGGGTTGAGTGGAGGGTCCTCACCCCATGGTCCCAGCCCAGGCCTCTCAGGAGCCAGGCCTGGGAGTAGCCAGGGCCTGCTGCCGCCACCAACAACCAGCGAGTCCTCGGCCTCCTCTAGTATCTCAAACGCCACGGTACTAGGCAGGTTTTCACAGAGAGGGCATGGCTCCTGAAGTCTGGCAGCTCTGGGTTTGGGTTCCATCCCTGACACTAGCTAAGTGACCTTGGTCAAGTCACTTCACCTCTCTGAGCTCCACTTAACCTCATCTGAAAAAGGGGGGCAATAATAATATTCCCAGGGGGTTGTTCTGAGCATTAAATGAGATAAAGACATCTCGCATCGACACAATGCCTGGCACACAGCAGGTGCTCAATAAAGGAGGGACGCTGCTGTTCTGGTCAATATTTACTAACCATCCTTTGCGGTGGCTTCTTTCTCCTCTACCTGCACCCTCTCTCCCTCCTCTCCCTCCTCTTTCTCCTCCTTTCCCTGCTCCACCTCCTCACTTCCTAGTTTCTTTGGGATCTGTTATGTGACCTCCGTGTCCTGACCCTTGGGTCAGGGGGGACTTGGTGTGATTGGGCTTACGGTGTTCCAGGGATGTTTGTTTACACGCTAAGTGCCTGTCCACTTAACACTGGATTGGAAACTGCAGAAAGGCAGGGGCCACCATGCCTGTCTTGGTGACCAGTGTATCCCCAGGCCCCAATGCAACCGCATTTATTTGACCATTCCCCTAATGAGAGACATTTAGGTTATTTCCACGGCTTTCTTCATTTCAAGCACAGCTGCAGGGCACATCTCTGGGTGGGCCATTCTTTGGCTGTTTCCCTGCTTTCTGAGCTTGCTCAAATCTTAGGGATCTTTGAGGCACAGGTCAAAGTCGTCCTCCTTCACAAAGCACTTCAGGGCTGCTGCAAAGGTGGCGCCTGCCCTCCCCTCCCCCGCAGCCTGGCTCCCACACCTCTGCTCTACAGCAGCGGCAGCACTTTCACACTACAGATGCCAACAAATACTCACTGAATGCCACAAAGGTGCTAACACGGGCTGGTGGCCCTAAAGCGTGCAGGAAAGTGGGGGCGAGCTCAACCCAGGGCGGCCCCCGGGGGGCCCCGTTTGACCCTCAACCTGGAGGGCTTGCGGGGACTGCTGCGTACCTGTAGGAGGATGGGGTGCGTGTTGACAGCCAGCGTGTAGAGCAGGCGCAGCTTGTCGCGGTCGGTGAAGTGGTCCATGAAGATGCTGCCGGCGTCGGCCACCTCAGCATAGCGTCGGACCACGCGGTCCAGCAGTCGCTGCGACGGGCAGCGCAGGAGGGGGCTGGGCAGGCCCTACGGGCAAGTGGGAGAGACCCCAGGACGGGGAAGGCTGCTGAGCGCTCGTCGGCCCTGCTGCTGGGGGACAGCTTGGGGTTGGAGTGCCGTGGGGGAGAGGGGTCGGGGTGGGGTGGGGCTGAGGCCCAGGGATCGGAAAAGGGACTGAGCCCTCCTAGGCGGCGGGGTAGAGGGGCACTGGGCAGGTGGGTTGAGGGGGGGAGAGGGGGAAGAGGCGGGAAGGTGACTGTCCTCACCCCACCCGCTGAGCAGGTGGCACCGCCGTCGCACCGCACCCTACCCTTCCAAAGAGAGCTGATCCCAGGCTGAACCCCTCAGGTCGGCCCCCTGCGATCGGCCCTTTCGATTCCTTCCGTTATTTCACTGCGGTATCACCACAACCATGACGCTACACATGAGCATGTTCCTATGTGTCGCTTTGCTCTTCTTGGGATAAAACTTGGCGATAGGGACCTAGGCCTATTTTCCATGACCTCCCAGCCCTTCCCTACGCCTTTCTCCTCATGCCGAGCAAAGAAGACAAGCAGCCTACTCACAGACGCAATGCCACAGAGTTAAGAGCAGGGCCCTGGGGCCAGTCTGCCCGGATTCAACCCTGCGTCCACAACTGCCTGCTCTGTGACCTCGGACAAGTTACTTAGTCTCTCTGTACCTCAGGTTCCAGTCTAAAGTGAGGATGACTGCAGTGGCACCTAAGAGGTCGTGAGGAGCCAAATAAGTCAATACATGTAGACCTGCATGCTTGTTTAATCCTCCCAGACACCTCATCAGGAAGGTGCTATTATCAGCCGCATTTTGCAACTGAGGAATTGGAAGTTTGCAGAGTGTAGGTCATGGTTAGAAGGGTTGGATTTGGGATTTGAACCCAATGGGTGACACTCTAATATCCATGCCTTTCCCCCGTAATAGGTCCTGCTCTGTCCCCAGACCCATAACATACTGAGGCAGAGACCATAGACCATGACTCGAAGCCATGAGGTCTCTCTGCTTCTGATAGTGTTGTCCTACACAGCTTGAAATGTCACCATTAGGGATGATAATTAGGGGATGGAGGATGGAGGGAGGTAAATAATTTCTTCTTCTCTTCTTCAAGAGCCAATTCTTAAATGAAAATACCTGTGGGAGAGGTGGGACGCTAATTGGCCATAACAACAACAAATAACCATAGGTCATAATTACTGAGTGCTTACTACATACAGTATGTACTGTTCTAAGCCCCTCATAGGTAGCATATTTGTTCATTTACTCTTCACCAGAACCTATTATTGCTCCATTTTACAGATGGCAATACTGAGATTTAGAGAGATTAAGTGAGTGGCCCCAAGTCACATATACCTAGTATTAGAAACAAGACAGAACACTAGGTTAGAGACAGGTGGATCCAGGTAGGACCTGCACCCTTATCTTCACTGGGATGAGATGATCACATCACATACCCTGCAATTAGCTGATGTCAGGGCACCCATTTATTCATTCATGCACCAATGTTTGCAGAGCATCTACAGAGGATCGGACTGTATTTGTGGATACAGAGGGGAGCAAAACAGGACCTGCCCTTGGCTGGGAGAGATCATCAAGTGGCCGGCAGTTATGATGTAGTGCAGGACCAGCTACAGGTACAGTGACCTACGGAGCCCATGGGGGCAGGGCCACGTTATAACATTTGTGGGCCCTCAGTACCTTTGCTTTCATGGGCCCCTTTCTCCATGAAAAATATTAAAAATGATATTTACAATTGCATTGGTGTTAAGACAAATATATGAATATTATATATTCAAACATTTTCTTCAACCTAAAAGTTCATTTTTTCCCCTGCTTTTAAAAGAAATCAAAACATTTTCATGGAACCCTAAAAGGCTTCTTGGAAGACAGTGAAGCCTAAGCTAAGGCCTGAAGCCTGGGTAGAGAGAACCTGCAAAGAGGGCAAAAGGGTATTTTCTGTAGAAGGAACAGCATATGCAAGAAAACCTTAAGATGAGAGAGAATGTGCTGAAAACTACAGGTAGGTTAGTGTCCTCGAAGCTAGAGTATCCCTAGTGGGAGTGGATGGAGAAGAGGCCCAGAAAGGAAGAATGTTGAAGTCATTTTAAGGAATTTTGTTTTTATCCAGAAGGGATAGGGGACCACTGAATGCTTTAAGCAGATATATGCTTTACGCTCACATACACATTTTAGGAAATGATTCTGGGTGCTATGTGGACAATAGATTCACAGGAGTGTGGCAAAGACTTCTAGTTATTGACAACCGGACTTTAGCCAGGGATATGGCTGCCCAAATTAAAGATTCCATTCCCAGCTTCCTTTGCAGCTAAATGTGGTAACGTGACTAGGTACTAGTCAATGAGGTATACGTAGAAATTTCTGGTCCTTAAAGGGAGAGGGTGCACCCTACTTCACTCCTTTCTTCCTGGCTGGAATGTGGAAGTGATGGTTGGTGCTTGGGCAACCATCTTGGACCAGAGTGTGCTAAGGTCTGTGGAGCAGTAGAATGAAAGTAGCCTGGATCCCTGACAATCACAGAGTCACGACATCAGCTTCGGAGAGCTATGTATCAGTTTCTTTTATGTAAAAGAGAAGTATATTTTGATCTTGTTAAGCCATTGTTATTTGAATTTGTTGTCACCTGCAACTGGACCTGATCCTAAATGTCACAGGAGGAAAGAGTGGAGGCAGGAAGGTCGGTTAGGAAGATGCAGTGGTGCAGATGTGACACGAGAGAATGAAGAGATCTGAAGATGTTTGTTGGTAGTAGGATCCACGAGGCTTGGTGATTGGCTGAACGGGAGGGGGGTGAGGAAATAGGTGTCAGAGGTAGCACCCAACGTGAGGGTGGAACACAGCCAACGTGGTTTTGGAACACTTCATAAACTCTTTGACACTCCTCCCATCAAAGTGTGACGTCTAATTCCCGCCCCCCCCCCCCCCCAATATGCACTGGCTCTATGTCTCACTTCCAGTGACTAGAATGCTATGGAGTGATGCTGCATGACTTCTGACCTCGCCTCGGCCATGAAAAGTGATACAGCTTCTACCTGGCTCCCTCCTGGGTTGTCACTTCAAGGGGTCAATGGTAACATGTCCCCTCCCCAAATTTCACAATAAGTTGGATCTGTGAGTAGGAAACATGGTTGTCTTTGGAGGGCCAAATAACAACATCCACACTGTGTTTGACCCAGGACCATCTTTAAATGTCAGAATAATATTTGGGAACCCAGGGAAACCCTAGTCAGGAAGCTCTGGAAGAAAATTCAGGGAGAAGGGTTGGGACGTAAGTGTTATCGTCTTGTACGCCATTTGGAGAGGTCAAGTGCACACAAGGGGCTGTCAGATTGGGCATTCAGACAGGAAAACCCAAGGGTCAGAAGTTGGCCTTGGGGTGTGAAGAAGAGGGTGCCCTGGCTCATAGCCTCCAGCACTGTGACCTGCAGGCAGGTGGCCGGGCCACTGACAATCACCCACTAATTCCCCTCTTGGATCAGCGCCCACCCAGCAGCCTTCTGACCACGCTCGCCTTCCACTGCACGAGCCTTCACACAGAGAGAGGTGGTTCCACTCCATGGGACCCTAATGCATTTTAAATAGCCGTTTCATTTGCTGGCTCTGTGGCTTGGCCAGTATGAGTTGGCTACTCTGAGGATGTGCTGGCAAGACCACTAAATGTGAACTCCAAGAGAGCAGGGACTTTTTCTGTCGTGTTTGCCACTGTGTCCCTAGCACCTGGTAAAAAGTTCACACTCAATAGGGTGTTCTTAAATCACTGGAGGAATTACTGAAGTCCCAAATCTGGACTACTGTGGTGAATTTACCAGGGTGTGAGGCCTTTTGGGAGTCAACAGAAAGGGCGACCTTTCTGTTTTGTGACTTTTGACACGATGTTAATCAAAACTATAGCTAATATTATTGTGTGCTTGCTGTTTCGGGCACTGTGCTCTGTGCTTTGCATGTTGCCTTGGTAAATTTTCATGCTGACACAAGGGTAGGCACCACAGTAGCCTGCAATAAGGATTCTGTGTGCCAGGAAGTCGAGGAACACATTCAGTGTTTTACACATAGTGGTGAAACTAGGATTTGAACCCACGACTGCCCAAGTCTTAGACCAGACCCTACTGCCTTCTTGTGTTGAAACTGCAGCCTCCTTGCTGGGCCTTTTCTCTCTGGTACTGCCAGGTGGTCTGTGCCTCAGGTACAGGAACTGGATTCCATGGGCCTTCATTTCTGCAGGAACCCTGTGCGCCATCCCACCTATGGCAGATGCCACACCTCTTGGATGTGCCCTCCCCTCCCTGCTTCCTCCACCAACCTGTGTGGGTGTGGGTCTGCCCCACTTCTGCCATGAAGCCTTCCTGACCTTACTCTGGATCCCTGCCTGTCCACCCTGCATACCACTTTTAGACCCATTTGTGCAAAGATGCACTGTTCTCAAGTCACTTTTCTTTAGAAATGTAAGTTCTCAGACCCTGCCCCAAACCTGCTGAATCGGAACCTCTGGGGTGGGGCCCAGCGATGTGTGTATTAACAAGCCCTCCAGGGGATTGTGATGCCCATTACAGAATGAAATTTAGCTCCCTACCCCCAGCTCCAGACCTGTCATTTCAATGTCCACCTACTGCCCTCTGACACTTTAATGGCAGGCCATGACACTTGCTACTTCCCACAGTCGCAACTTATTCTCACTTCCACGTCTTTGCCCTGCTGTGGAAGATCTCCCTTTGACATTTCCCTGTCCCACCCTTCCTCTCTCAGTTCAGGCCAGACCTCAGGCCCTTCCAGCCCTCATTTTCTTCCCTGTCCTGCAGTCTGTGCTACCCAGGCCTTGTGCTGTGTGTGTCGGTGCCTTGCAGACAGGAGCTTTGCATCATCACATTTCTGCAACCTCCTCAGCAACTAGTAGAAGGCAGGCACCGAGGAGGTCTGTAATGAGCAAATCCGTGTGTGCAGACTGGCACAGATTGATGTGCTGCAGTGCATTTACTTGGGGCGTCCCACAGTGCTGGAGAGGCTGAGTCAAGCAGCTGGTTGGTGGTGGGTCTGGGAACTGTAACCTCAGGTAACGCTGAAAGAACAGGGAGCCTGAGTAACACAGGCAGATGCAGTCTGCTGAGAGGTCATGGAGCAGACATCCAGAAAGGAGCAGATGAAGAGCAGTGCGACCCTGAGGGCAGAGATGGACTGAAGAGGTGACTTACAACTTCCTGGTTCCCGGAGGCCTGGATGGATGCACTTCCAGCACAATGAAGCCCTTTTCTGCTTTAATTGGTCTGAGGAGGTTCCTGATCCTTGCAACTGATCCTTGATTAAGATACATGCAAACGGTTGCTTTCAGAGACATGCATTGTCGCAGTTAAGTAGGTGGCCATCTTAGCTGAATACCCCACAGTATCACACATGGTGTCTATTCTTATTTGTACCCCTTGCTGTAAAGCCTTTGGCAGCCAGCAGCTCACGTGGTGGTGATCCTGGCTCCCTCTTCCGTGGGGCAGGAGACATCTTGGATGACCCTGCTGGTGGAAGTGGTAGCTAGCTTTCCCTTCCACTGGAGGCTCTTTCTTTCCTTCCACCTTCCGCTTTGTTCTTCATCTTCTTCTGTTCCAGCGCCCCTGGGGCTTTGCCACTGAAGCATCTGACAAAGATTTTCACTGTGGCAGATGAAATAATCATTGTGGCAGGCAATTCAGCTGATAGTTGGGGCAGGCGGGGCAGCTGATGCAGAGTAAAACACATTATTTCATGGTCTGTCATTTTGATTCAGGTATGCCAAGGCTGGTCATAATTCTCCCCTGGGCCATTTCTTTTTATGGGCCCCTGTCTTTCTCTTTTCTTCTTCTTTTTTTAATCAAAAGACAGGAAGCCATGCGTGTCTGACAAATCATCTGTGCACCCAAGCTAGCAGAAACATCCATAGGAGCGTGCTGCTTTCTGCTATGCAAAGGTCCTGTGGTCCCGGAGGCTCGGACAGAATTCTGATTGTCAGGAGCACCATCACGCTTGCCTGGGAGCACCTGTATCAGTCAGGGTTTAATCTGGGAAGCAGAACCACTAGGAGACATATTTGTTATGTATTTGTTGCAGGGGTTTGACCTTCCACAACGGCAGGAGCTGGTTGAGCAGTCTCTGTAACGCTTCATGCTGGAGCTTGAAGTCCACAGGGCAGAGAGTGGGGAAGGGAAGATGGATGCAGAGTGGAGGAAGATCAAGGACAAGACTGAACCCACAAGCACAAGCTGGAGCCCATAAGGACTGACTGAAACCCATGTCAGTTCTCGTTACCTCTGACCTTGATGGTGTGGTGTCCTGCGGAAGCCAGAGTCCTTCGGTATGAAGCTAAACCTGGCCCAGGAGTCTGAGAAACTGAAGGAAGAGCCAGGGGAAGGCCCAGCTGCTGCTTCCCACCAGCAAGTCGAGCCAGCAGGTAAGCAACAATGTGTGAGAGCTACCAGGACCACTTCCGCCTTCCCAATCTCCCAGCAGAATCTCTCTGTGGCCCACCCTACCCGGAAACATAGAGAAGGGAATTCTGGGAAATGTAGTTTGAGTAGTTCAAGTTGAGCCACCATATCACCTTTGGCTTTTTTTTTGCATCTCTCATGGTGACTTTCCTCTTCTCTGACCTGACTGAAATATCTCACTGGGGCCTAACCCCCCTGAGTGTATATTTGTGGCATGGAGGTTTACTGTCCTGAGAAAAACCTGGCTAGGGGGGTGGGCTTGGGTAGGCAGCTTGTGTGCAAGGGTGCTGGTGATGCATTCTTTGGCACCTGAGAGAAGCTCCTGGTGGGCTGAACCTCCTTTCTAGCTCCATTCCCAACCTCTATTTTCCCCCTCTTTACTGCCCCCACTCCCCTGCGTGTTAGGTGGCTTTACAAGGTACCATCTACCAGGTCCTTTCTGTGTTGGAGGGAAGGGTCAAGGGAGAGAAAAGCAGGCAACTTCCCAGAGAGTGGGTGTGAAAAAGCAGCACCAGAGGCACCGGAGAGGGAGGCCACAAAGCCCAGAATGGCCTGAGCTGAGTTTTAACCTTGAGGAAAGAGGTGCTAGGGAAACCCAGGTCTGTCACTAGGTTCAGTGGCCCTTTGGGACTGCATTGCAAGGAGAATCAAAAGAATTTGGGGACTCTTCCCACAATCCAAATATACTGCTGCAACCATGCATGTGGGTTAGGAAACTTGTAAAATCTCCCCCCTGAGGCTGTTGCAAGTCATTTATTCAATAAAAGTTTATATAAGGCACAATGCCTTGTCTTATAGGGTCTACTGTGGTCACAAAGATAAATAACAGAGGTCCCTTACCTCCAAGGAACTGATATTCTTGCTGGGCAGAGTGACATGCATACCATAAAGTTCAGTATGGGGCAGAATATGACAAAGGCTGTAAGAGGTGTAAACAAGATGCTATGGGAATACAGAAGAGAGAGCAGTAGGGGAATCCAGGAAGGCTTCACAGAAGAGGTGGTCTGGGCATGGCCTTGAAGAATGACTAGGATTTCAGGTGAAGCTATAACGTTACTGCATTCTAAGCTGAAGGATCAGAACTGAGCAAAGGCAGGGAGAAGGGTTAAAGGCCACGTCTGGCCTGTGGGATACAGACAGGGTTTCATCAGGAGAAGACTGAGAAGGTGGGTTGCAACCAAACCGTGGGGCTCGTGAATGCCATATTTAGGAATTTAAGTTTTATTCTACAGGGAATGTGTATAATCTTCAAGGCAAAGTAACTGCTCACAAGGATGCTATGAACACCCTCAAAAACTGCTGGTGGGAGTTAAATTCAGTTTGGCAATATGTATTCAAAGATGTAAAGACATTTATACTATTTGACCCAGTAGTTCCACTACCGAGAAGTAGGGAAGCAAGAAAACATAGTATTTAAAGGTGTCACTTTTGCAGTCAGGAGCAAGCCTGTGTTCAAATCCCAGTTCCAAAATTTACTAGCTGGGTAACCTTGGGAAAGGTATAAATCTCTCCAAACCTAAGATTCCTCATCTGTAAAATGGGAACAAGAATACCTTATACGGTTGTGAAGGTTAACGGTGATAAATGTGCATGAAGCATACCTGGCCCAGAGAAAGCAGTCAGTTTGTGGTAGTTTTGAAAAGGAACTTTGTCTCAAGGACATAATATAAAATTCAGGCAAAGACTTTGCAAGATGTTTATCAAAGTATTATTTATGCTAATGCAAAGTAAAACAATGTAAACATTGAACAATAGTGAATAACATTGTGCTGTGTCCATGTGATGAAATGGTACTTATAAAGATTTTTAATGATAGGGGGATTGTATGAGATATAATATTAAGCCATAGAGGAGTAGGCAGCATTACATATACAACTTATTTTTAACCAAGTGTAGTGGGTTGAATTATGTCCCCCAAAACTCACTGGAGCTTGAATTGTGCTCCCCAAGTTTCATGTATTAGAAACTTGGCCCCACTGTGACTGTTAAGATGGTGGGAAATCCTATTATGGTAATTGAAAGGTGGGGCCTTGAAGAGGTGACTGTATTGTAGGACCGTGCAGTAGTGAATGGATCAAAAATGGCGGTCAGGGGCGTGGTTCTGAGAGATTTAAAAGAAGAGGAGAGTCTGTCTTTTTCTCTCTCTTGCTCTCTATGCTCTCTCTCCTTCCACCATCTTGCAGTGTGAGACCCCTGGGTCACTGTCACCAGCACCAGATGGACTTTGGACTTCCCAGCCTCAGAAACTGGAAGCAATAAATTTTGTTTTTCTTTACTAATTACCAGGTTCCAAGTATTTTGTTATAAGCAATGGAAACAGACTAACACATCAAGTTAATATGACTAGAAAAAAAACTAGAAGGAAAAACAAAAATGTGTTAACAGCAGTTGCCTCTGGGTGGAGGGTTATAAGTGATTTTTTTCCCCTACTTTCTTTTGGGTTTTAAAATTTATATGCACTTTATAAATTTTTATGAGTATACGGTACCTTAATAATCAAAAATAAAAGCTAAAAACTGAAGGAAAGAAAGTTTTTGAGCTGGAAAGGGAAAGATCTGCTCTTTGGGAGGGTAGCAGGTGGCTGGGTTGAAGGCGCTTGAGAAAGGAAAGGTGAGAGGCAAGGAGACAGGTCTCAGAGCTCTCTGAAACAGGCTGGGAGTGATGCCTTCCCACCTCACAATGCTGTGTAGGAGGAGCACACGGCTGAAAGAGCCTCATGACTTTCCACACGTTGCTGCAGCCCTCCTGGCCATATAAAAACCGGGTAGCTTCATCTAGAGAGTTCTTCAGGCCCAGAGTCTTGTGGAAAGGACTGTAGTTTTAGAATGAAAAGAGGCTGCCAATCTCAAGTTAATAAAAGGTAGTTATATCTGTTGGTTAATAAAAAAGTCATTTATATTCTACAGTCCCTCATCCCCTGCCCACAGGTATACATACTGTCCACTGTCTTGTCCCCAGAATTGGAAAGTGCCACAGGTAAATGACCACCCGCTGAATCTGAATACATGATGGTGTGCAGTAAGTCTCCACCACAGCCAAATCAGTGATTAGTGGACTGAACCTGGATCACAGGAAATATTCCAAAACAGGTGATTAATAGGATGACTTGTGACCCTCTAAGATGGCAGAATAGATGGTCCCCAGTATCACTCTCTCCCACACATCAACCAATTTACAACTATAAAAAAGCAACAACAGACAAGCTGGGGCCACTAGAGCTCAGGGGAACAGAAAGAGAGACCTACGGAGTTCATGAAGGCTGGAGAAGCCACGATGAAAGAAAGAAAAAACCGCTCCGACCATTTTGTGCCACGGCTGCTTCAAGGCTGGAGCTGCTGAGTGCATGGAGCAGGAGTCAGCAAAAGCCACGGCTGTGCCCTTTGGATGAAGTTGCTTGGAGGTGGCAGGGGAGAGGAGGACTTTGGTGGCCCCCAGGACAGCAAGACCACTAATAGGGTTCCCGTGGACCCACACAGGAGCAAGGAGCCACAACAACTGAAAAAAAGGAGCCACTCAAAGGCCAGTGAGTCATCTCAAGGGACTGGCACACAGCCTGTCTCATGGGAAGTGTCTGCAGCATGGTTGGTGGGGGAGACAGGCCCACCAGGAGAACACTGGGGCACAGCAAGGACAGCTGACTGGCACCCCAATCAGCAAAGGACCACTCAGAGGAGACTGGTTAGGAATATAGAATTGCATGGGGTGCAGTTTGATGGAAAGACTCAGGGAGTACCTATAAAGTCAACCATTCAACCCTGAGCTGCACAAAAAGCCTTCCCCAGGGAATCAGCAGCCAAGCAGCAATTTAGCTCAACCACACAGCTCAAGTACTGGTCCCCACAGGAAATCCCCCCATTTTAGAAGTAAGCAAAGGACAAAAAATTAGTTCCAGCTTAGGCACACCACCAGTGCCTCAGGGCCCACCCAGGGACCTGAGGTATGGAGCCGGGGACTGGACACCCCCCCACAACCAGGCACACTGCCAGTGCCAAGGAGCATCCCCAAAATATCCCCTCCACATGGGTGGCCCACCACAGCCACCACAATAACCATGGCTGCTGTGAAAATGGCTAGATACCACAGCCACCATGCAGATGGTGTGCCAGCCACTGGAGGGCATTGACACAAGGAGAGTCAGAGACTAAAGAAAAGAAGAGGATGTCTCTCTCCACAAAGCTCATTCCGGAGTAACAGAAGCAGCAGCTGCTCTACGATAATACTGGGGAACCTGAACACACCTCAAGCACTGGACAGATCATCTAGGCAACAAATCAACAGAGTGACCATTACTTTTTCAGAAGGAGAGAAGAAATCTAGGGCAATTAGAGAGGGGAGGGGGGAGGAAGAGAGGGATGGGGAGAGATTGGACAAAGGGCATAAAGAATAATTACAATCTGTAATGATATATATGCTAGTAATATTGATTTGATCAACATATGTCAACATTGAACCCCCAAAATATGTATAATCAATTATGATTCAATAAAAATTTACATAAATACATAAATAAAATAAAATAAAAACAAAACAAACAAAAATAAATAAATAAATAAAAGGGGAAGTGATGACCTAAAGGAGTCACTGAAGATTCCTTACATTGAATCATCCCAGACTAACTTAACTTTTTTTCTTTGACCTGGTTTTAAAGTTAGAATATATGGACCTCCGTGAGGCATTCAACAATTGTTTGCATGATGATCCTGTAAAGGAGATGGAGAAGCAGGATTTTGGTGCACAGGGAAGTAAGATGATTAGTAAGTGGTTCACTGACTTTGCCTAACAATCAATGGATTAACCCCCACAGAGAAAGAAGGCTTCTAGGACATAGATAAAAGTTGTGTTTATCAAAACTGAAGATATGTACTTGGGGTGATAGTGGCTGTAACGAGTATCAGAATCAAGCTGACAGGCTAGATTAATGGATTTAATCTAAGAAGATCACATTTAATTTGATAAATAAAATGTTCTGCTCTTGTAAACTAAAATCTAGCCACGGAGGGGTTTTAGTTGACACAGTGTTCAGTATGCTTCAATATGAGGGGAACGACCAAGATGGGAAAGAAAATTGGGGATGTTCAGACTGGGGAAGCCAGGATTTAGGAAGAGAATGTATGGGAGAGGAAATGTCATATGTAATCTGTATAACTCCAAGGAATAAAAATAGTTTACATGTGTGAAAGCTGCAAGAAGACAGATTTGAGATGAACTTTCGAATGATCTATTCTGTCCAAAGAAGGCATAGGCTGTTTCTGAAGGTAGCGAGTTTCCCGTCTTTCTATGGTAGGATAGATCACCCTTCACCGCATAGAAAGGATGCAAATATTTTGACAGTTTAAATTGGTGAGCTTTCAAGTTTATTTCAACCTCAGGAATCTATGACATATGTACAGTTCAGTGAGTAGAGATGTATTTTGATCTTTAACCAGTTGAGTTAATCTCTGTGATGTGCTTTCATACATAAACCAGGAGTAATATTTATTCCCTACTTAACCCACAGAAAAGGTTTACAAATCATGCCTTCTGTAGAACTCTTGGTAATCCTTAGAGAGAAGAGCTAATGCAATTGGAAAAATTATTAATGCTATAAATGGCACTGAGTTAGGACCAAATTAATATGCATTTTAATATCTTTTTATATTATTCCTCCACGTTAATAACTAAACTTGTATCGACAGCTGCCTAACACTGAATTGATTTCAGATTTTCCTCTAAGCAGTGACTTGCCAAAGGCTAAATTATAGATTGGTGAAATATAGAATTTTCATCATTATTATTTTCTTGATATTACTACAATTTCAATTAGTTGCTCTGTGATTCAAAAGATAATGTTTTAAAAATCCTGGTTTGATAGAGGTTTTTTTTTTTTTTTTTGGCCTTTTAATTATGGTTAATGTCTGATGTTATTGCCTTTTGATTAGAGAAAACGGTCTTTAATATTTCTACTTTCAAATATTTATTGAAGGGTTTTGTGGCCTAATAAACAGTTTTTAGAACATACTCGATATATCAACTAGTTCTATAATTAATTCTTCCAAGTGATTTTCTTTATAGACATATATTAGATATTATGTAGTTTAACCTCTGCTTACTTTATATTCTGTGGACATGCATAGGGGCACAGCCAATCCAGAGGCCTCTGAGCCAAGTCACACTTACAGCAAAAGCATTTGTTCCGGAATATACTGGAATAGCAACAAAGAGATATCAAAGGAAGAATTTCATAGAACAAAGGATGGTTTGATTTTTTAAAAAAGGGGGAGGCCTAGAAATGAACAGGTTAGTTTCTGTCCCATTCCAAATAACTCGTTTACCACGAATGCTGAGGTGATGAAGTCTCAATGGTTCTAACCTAAACAAATTCCAAATTCAAAATCTTATTTTTTTCAACATTTCCATGATTGGAAAGAGAAAATGGGCTGAGCAGGGAGAGTCTTCCATCCATCCCATTCCATAGTGTCTCTCCAGTTGGCTCCTGAAACTCTCATGGGCAGCAAACACTGCACCATGACTGCTCCCAAGGGTCACGATAGTGACGTGAACATGAGCTCAGAGTCACCATGTACCTCCCTCCGCAGGGCTCTGCTTCCCGAGGTCCGCGCGCCAGAGGATGTGCACTGATGCCCGGGGAACAGCGCCCTCTGCGGTACTGGCCGGGCACTTCTAGTTCCTCAAATTCCCTTGTCCTCTAATAGTCATTTCATCTTTGACCCCAATGTTAGATAAGCGTGAAAATGATACGTCTACCAGTCCGCTGTTTTCCCCCCAGCATCCATATAGTCAGATTATTTTATAAAAAAGGATGCAACTTTTTTGAAGGGTCCTTGACCTCGTAGCCTGTGAGGGTTTAAAATATTTATAGTCTGAAAACTAGCTGTGAGTCCAATATAGAATGTCCATCTTCATTCAAACACTTTATCATCATCTATCTTGTATCAGAACGAGTCGAATATGGTCCATCTCCCTCACTGGGGTGTCATTTCGCAGAGTGAAGGGACCTTCTCTTAACACCCTGGTACGTCACATACGTCCTTTAAATGCCCCTTAAATATTTTTGAGTTTAATTTAAGCAAAAGTGAATTTCACTTGTTTAGTAGTCACACTTAAACTCATATTTTTATTAAATGATTAACGTGCATTTTGGTTAATTTGCTTCTTTCCCTTATTCCATTTGTTTAGAAAAATAATGGAGACGTAGGAAGTAAACCAGCCGTCCTTGTTTAAACAAAGCTGCCTGAACACTCGGTACCGCCATCTAGTGGGAGAAAAGGCTCCGCGGCCATCTAGTCCGTTCCCAAGGTCTGTGTTTAGAAAAATGTTACAGCGGATCAGATCCGAGTTGAAGGGATGGGAGGGGGACACGATGGAGGATATGTGTTTTCCTCTGATTAGCCACGTGCTGCCTAGGGTGGTTGCCTCTTCGCGCTTGGCATCGTAGCAGAGGAAGCCGCCTTTGTGGTTTTGCAAGCGAGCACAACATGATAAGCTCCGAGTAGTGTTCTTGGCTGTAGTTCACATTTGTGGGCTAGTAATTCAGGCTGTGGGATATTCCCATTAGAACAATGCAGCTTTTAGAAAAGTCACGATTTTATTAGCATGAGTGCTACACACAAACACACACACACACACACACACACACACGCTGCATGGTCTCACCCTTTTCCTGATTCTTGGTCCTGTCGCCCAGGTTGGCAGCCCCTGCTGTAGTTACTGCCTGTGGCTCCAGAGAGGATGTCCTTAGTACAAAGCTGCATTTGGCCCAGCAGGAGGGGAGCCCCGGATGCCCCGCCCAGCCTCTGATGATGACTACTGGGGTTTTAAATCCAATTTGACTTTATTTATTCATAAGCAGGACTGACAGTCCAGGTTCTGAGGCCCCCAAGCCAATCAGACCCCTCCTCCCATCAGTTTACTTTTGTTTCTTTGATTTTTTTTCTCCTCTCATCTCTGCTTTGCCAGTTCTCTGAGCAAAGCCTGTGAGTTCCTTGTGGCCTCTTTTCTTTCCCCAAACACACACACAAGCATGCACACACAAGCAGATAGGCACAATGGAGGACTCTGGCTTAGATCCCTGTTGGAAAATGGCTCTTGAGAAAATCAGGGAAAATCCACTTAAGCCATGTGCCAAGAGTATCCCAGGGACTGGGCTGATTGGTAGGCTGAGCTGGCATTGGGCAGTTTGGTTTGAGTTGAAGGATGAGGCAAGTCTCCCTACCATCTCCCCAGTTGGCTCCTGAAAATACCATATAAGTATAGAAAGATAATGATTTCCAAACAAGAAATTAGGTCTCATGTCTGACGGGTTATCAGAAAAGTAGGGCAGAGCTGTTCAGCCAAATCTGGGATGAATGGTCACTCAGAGATTCCATCTCTTCTTGCTGCTGAGATCAAAGGCAGAGGCTGCTTGTTTAGAACACTACTGAGGAGGATTCTGGGGCCACATCTGGGTTTAGTGGGAGGTATAGGAAGGTCTGAGATAGTCATGGATGGGTTAGTGGGACTATTGCGGTATTGGCTTTACATGCAAATGGTTTCTTAGAGGGCTAACAGTGAAACGCTAGCTGTTAACATACTGGCATAAATTACATTATTAGATTAGCTGTCCACCACAAGGTTCTAAGAGAATGAAGTCACAAAATAGGTGATTTTTTAAGGCTGATTTTTCCTTTTTTTTTTAATTGAGGTAAAATTCACATAACATAAAATTCACCATTTTAAACATTTTAAAGTGTGCAATTCAGTGGCTTTTAGAACATTCACGAGGTTGTGCAACCACCATGACTATCTCATTCCAGACCGTTTCATCACTCCCAGAAGCAACCCTGCACCCACGAAGCAGTCACTCCCAATTCTCCTCTTTTCTCAACACCTGGCAACGACTTATCTGCTTTTTTGTCTCTAGGGATTTGCTTATTCTGGGTATTTCTTAATAAATCAGATGCAATATGTCGCTTTTTGTATCTGGCTTCTTTCATTGAGCATATTGTTTTCAAGGTTCATCCACACTGTAGCATGTATCAGTATCTCATTCCTTTTTATGGCTGAATAATATTACATTGTATGGATATAGCATGTTTTGTTTATCCATTTATCAGTTGATGGACATCTGGGTTGTTTCCACCTTTTGGCTATTACGAATAATGCTGTGATGAGCATTCACATACAAGTTTTTGTATGAATACTTGTTTTCAATTCTCTTGGGTGGATAGGTGAGGGTGGATTTTTTTTTTTTTTTTGCCACCTTTGATAAAGACAGATCCATTTGAAACTGTCTGATAGGTGAGTTTTGCTGAGAAGAAAAGAGCAGAGTTTGGGTGCTGCCTGGGAGTAGGAATCAGTATGGCTGAGCACCTTGGGCATGCTATGGAGCTCTAAGGGTAAAGGTCTGGGAAGTAGGGCAGGAGAGAGAGAAGATGGTGTCAAAATAGGATGGTGATGACCTTGAACTTGGTGGATAGAAGAAGAATGAGGTTTGTCCAGACTTTATAAAATGTATGCTGATATTTTTCAGTTTTTAATAAGGGGAGGAAAAATCTCTGGTGGGGATAAAGAGATGGGTTAAGGGGAAGGCCAAAGTAAAGTGAAAATTGTTATGGTTTTGGCTGTGTCTTAAGATGGTATTGTTAATGGATGCTGTTTTGGTAGAAAAAAGGAAAGCTTGTTTAGCTGCGTTTAACACAGGATGACAAAATTGGAAGAGCAAATTTTCGCACAACAAATTAAAGGAAGGGACCCACTTGTTACAAGAAGGCTGCTGTGCATTTCTATAGCAATGAACTTTTTCTAAAGTTTCTTCATAACTGTAAGCTCATTAGGATGAATGAATCAGGCAGAGCAAGTACCATTTGCTGTCATTTGAGAAACAGGAAAATCAAGGTGCCCAGCACTGCGCCTGGTGATAGGAGGCATTCGATCAGCATTTGTTAAATAAATGAAACAGAGTCAGATCAAGTCAAAGAATGTCAGATCTCGGAGGATCTTTGAGGTCATCCAGAAGCCCTCTTCCCACCCCACTATTGGAGGAGGAATGTCAGAGCAGAATGCCAAAGTCCTGGGCTTAAACCCAAGGTCAACTGGTCATTGGGTGAAGGACCCAAGTCAGTAGTCTGTCCCTTGTCCCCATCCATAACATCATCATAGCATCAGTTAATTTGCTTTGTGGTGATTTGTGCTCTTGTCTGTCTCCACTATTGAGCCATATGATCCTGGGGGTGGGGGGCTGGGGCTTGCATTGGATTCATCTTTGAATTCCCAGGATGTAGCACAATGGTTGAAACTTGTTGAATGGATGAACAGGAAGTGGAAGCTCTTGGTTCTTCCTGGGTCTCTGCTCTTTCTCTCTCTGCCACTGCTTTTAGTGACAGATCCAGGACTTAACCACAGTTTCCAGACCACGGAGAACTTTTCCCGTTGCCCCCATGTCTGCACTCATTAAGGTAGGTGACACTAGATGTTCTTGGCAGGTTGCTTTGGATGTGCCAAGCCCCCTGGGATAATCCCCACTGTATTGTTCTTGTGAAAGTGTCTAGAAGGCAAGGGAAAGAGTTTTCCTTAGTTCAAAGCCTAAGGCCAGTCTAGCCATCTTATGTAGGATCTCAGAAAGTGTGTCTTGTGCACCAGGACCTTCCTTCCTTTGGTGTGCTGTCCAGGTCTCAGTGGAGGTAGTCTTGCCTTGGGGGAAGGGTGTTCTTCAGTGTGAGACTTGACAACGATGGGGGCAGGAAGAGGTGGTGGGATTTTTTAGGGATTCTGAAAGTTTCTTGTCTACCTTGTTTTGCTCTTCCTGGCGACTTCTATTTGATCCTGAGCACATATTTGAGGCAAAGCAGAGGAGGTCTCATATTGGTCTTTCCCATGCCTCAGTACTAGTTGTGCCAGCCTGTGAATGGCATATGGTGGGTACCTAGGCCAGTGCATGAAGGGTCTGTCTAATAGGGGGATTACACCTAAGGCATTGACCATGGTGTAGGCTTTGGTGTCTGTCCTCTGTCTTCTGCCCTATGTTGAGCAGCCCCCATGGAATTCTTCTACCTGAGCCTCCACTTCTTGTCTCCTGCACCAACTCCAGGATCCTTATGCTGGATCTTGCCACCACTTCCCCAACCTGGGGACAGCTTGACTTCCTCTGGTTTGTTTCCTCCCCACTCAATGCCGGTAAATTCAGAGCATAGACTTCAAAAGCACCACATGGGAAAGCTCAGTTTTATTCAATGTCAGATGATGGCCATATTACCAGCAACTTGACTCCTGATTTCAAAGCAGTTTCCACATGTATTATCCAGGGTTCTCTAGAGAAAAAGAACAATGGTGTGTGTGTGTGTGTGTGTGTGTGTGTGTGTGTGTGTGTGTGTGAGACGGGTCTTCAAAAAGTTCATGGAAAGATTCATATTTTCTTTTAATTCTATCTTTCTGCAAAATTTTTGAGGACCCCTCATATATGTTATAAGGAAATTATAGAGGCTACGTCCTAAGATCTTTAGTCAGCAAGTTGGAGACCCAGAAGAGCTGGTGGTGTAGTTTCAGTCCAAAGACTAGTAGGCCTAAGACCCAGGAAGAGCTGATGTTTCAGTTTGAGTCTGAAGGCAGGAAAACACCAATGTCCTGGCTCAAATGCAGTCAGTAAGACAGGAGGAGTTCCCTCTTATGTGGGGAAGGGTCAGCCTTTTTGTTCTATTCAGGCCCCCAGCAGATTGGATGAAGCCCACCCACATTAGGGAGGGCCATCTGCTTTACTCAGTGTACCTATTCCAATGTTAATCTCTTCCCTAAACACCATCACAGAAACACTCAGCATATTGTTTGACCAAATATCTGGACATCCTGTGGCCCAATCAAGTTGACACATAAAATTAATCATCACAGCACACAACCTAAGAGCAAAGGGAGATGATCTTGTTACATGGATGAGACATCCATGAACTAGTGATTCTTCTCTGTTCTATGTCCCCCTTCTTGAAGAGGCCAAGGGAGGGTTTTTTTAGTGCTCAGAACATATCTGGGCAGCCTTAGGTGCCCATGTGAAGGAGCTGGTGGCCCAGGGAGTATGAGAAGAAGCCTTAGCATCCCTATGAGAAGGTCAATTCAAGTCCTCCAGCCTTTTCATGGCAAGCAGGCTGGCGTGAGCCTCTTCTTTCCCATCTGTGATGAAGGCAAGCCATTTCTCAATCCTCTGAGGTGGCACCTTCTGCCCCAACAGGCTCAGCTGGATGTGCATGGAGGTCCACGGCCATACTGGTTTGAATGAAGAAGGGTGATACTTGAGACAACAGCACAGGAGGGAACCAGTGTAGGATATGAAGGCACCAGCAATGTGCTGAAGTTCCCAGGGCAGCAGACTCGTAGCAATGGAGGGGAGAGCTCTTGGGCAAGAAGGGGCACTGTATTATCAGAGTTTGCTTCTGTCATGACTGAGCTTTGGTTCTACTTTGCAGTCGGACATGGAAGAGGAAGCTGATTTTCCAAGTGGGCTCTCTGTACTGTGAAAGAGGACGCAAGTGGGAGCTTCTGAGAGATGGCACTCACCTAGCTTGGGGGTTGGCCAAGGCTGCCAGGAGATGGTTGTAGGTGATTTAAGCTCTGTCAGGGCAGTGGGTTGGTGAGGGGCATCCTGTCAGGTCTTCAGACCAGAGGTGGCAGCTAGGGACTCTTTCTCAAATAGTTGCTGAGATTCACATCAGAGAGTGGAGGATGACAATGGGACAAATCATTATAAGTAAACTTTGATCACTTCCTGTCTTGTCATAAGCCACTGTTTTATGACAGTGTTTTGTTGCACTTTAGACAGACTATGATTTCTCCTTTTCCTCAGACTGAAATATGAGATGGGAATGGGTCCATCTCTCCCTCTGTCCCTGCTCCCCTCTGCCCTCCCACTCCCGGGGGCCCACACACTCACCTGCACCAGGCCTGGCGTGAGGCGCTTGGCCTGCAGCCATTTCTGGAACCTCCCTGTTTTCCGCAGGACACGCTCGATGCTGCAGGTCTTCGGGGCTGATGCAGAAGCACAGATTCTCCTGTCCGAGATCTCATCTTGGTATTTGCTGACCAGCCTAAAGATCTCCACAGGGCGCCAGGATTTGGAATCATCTGAATAATTTGCAGGATAAGAAGGCAGGTACTCGGGAGGAGGTTCGAGGTGGGAAGCCAGCCAGTTGTCAAACCTGTCGGAAGAATAGCCCTTTTAGGATTGGCCTGTGAGCTGGAGGCCGGCAGAGCTGAGGGACAGGGTGACAGGGGACAACAGCCCATCTAATCCATTTCTCCTCCTTAGACTGGGGTGCTCCAAACCCTTTTCGAGGACTACTTTTGTTTTCTCAAACTTATGGAAGTGTATATGTGATGTCAGAAAAGGCAAGGGAATCATGAGTCAAACAAACTTTATCCCCTTCACACAGCTGGTGCAAAAGGACTAGCCATGGCTTTCAGAACTTCTATTCCATGTAACGATAGCAGCTTTGCACATGCCCACACTTATGATTCTCCTAATAGCCCATCCCCAGTTTACAGGTGTGGACACTGAGGCTTTTAAAAAGTATGTACCCTGCCAAATATGCTGCCAAGCAGGAGTGCAAACCCGGGCGCTCTGTCAGCAAACACCGCTATTTTTCCCCTTCCCTACACCAGTCCCTGTAACCGCCCACTCTCTGACCAAAAGCTGGTCTTAGAACGATAGTGCTTGAAAAGGCTCTTGGGCCTGCACTGGGGGGACCATTGCCCCTCCATATCCAACCCCAAAGAGCCGCATTAGTTTTGCCTTTAGTCAAAAGATCTAAGACATTAGCACCAACCAAGTCTCAGGTGACACTGGCTGCTAAATGGTTACCAAACTTGAAGCTATCTGGGCTCCGGGAGGTGTATAATTCCACACAATGGCCTGCTAGGGCCTTAATCCTCAGGGGAGAGGCACTGACCTATTATCATCTGCCCATTTCCTAGGCCCCACATTTGCTCTTTTTCCTTACTCATTTCTCCAGCTGTGTGCTGACATTTCCATTAGGGAAGAATATTAAATCTCCTTTTGATTTAGGTATGAAAAATTACTCACAAAAAGATTACCTTCATTATTATCATTTTTTTTTGGCAGCTCACCCATATACAGATCTGAACCCTTGACCTTGGTGTTATAACACTGCTCTAACCAACTGAGCTAATTGGCCAGCCCCTTCATTATTATTAATAATTGAGGGGTATACTGCAAATGAAAATCAGGCTACATAAAATATGTTATATATTTAATTTAAATAAGCATCTTTAAATTCTTTTTATTGGGAATTATTGAGCAATCCCATGATAATGAGTTTTGAATAATGCATTTTGGAAGAATTAGCCCCCAAACCCCAGATTGTTTTGTTTGTGTCACTGATATGACACACATTTACTATGAGTGACCACAGCTTTTCCTACTGCTTTGTTGGCAAAGAAAACCACACAAAAACATACAAAGGCAAAGAGATCAAGAAACTCGTCCAGGAAGCCGGAGAGCCCAGGCGTCTGAACCCCCGAGGAATGCTCTAGAGCTCTGTGCCGCTCACATTTGGGAAGGTGCTCCAACAAGAAACTGTCAGTAAGCAATTCCTGTAATGCAGGACAAGGCAAATTGCAACAGAAGTAGGCACAAAGGGTTCTGTTCAAGAACATTGCCACGAATATACCCAAAAAGACGAAGCACTGTACACGTGCAATGAGTCAATTTTACTGGAAGTATCAGTACAACCTTGGGAAACGATCCTCCCCTCTGGGAGGATAAGGAAGGGCGCAGGGCCCAGAGGCAGGCCTGTCTGCCTGTTTCCTGTAGCTCTTGCTCATGCAGATTCATCCCTCCAGAAGACCCAGGACTAAGCATTTACAACTAGGTGGCTCTTTCAGATAATAATAGTAACACACATGGTATGAAACACTTAAACGTGTCCGTCGCTTTGCTAAGCACTTTATGTGTATTAATTCATTTCATCCTTCCAATAAGCCTATGGTGTTGAGACTATTATTAACCATACAGATGAGGGAACTGAGGTGTGGAGCAGTTACATCATTTGCCCAAGGTCACATGGCCAGAAATTGGAGGAGGTGGCATTCAAGGCTCCAGAGTGTGTGCTCTTCACCACTTTGCCGTTGCTTCTTCCTCTATCACCCATTTTATGAATAAGCTCATGGGAGCAGATTGATAACATTATTAGTGGTTATAGCTGGTGGGATCCTTCAAGATTATTTTGTCCCTGCCCCCTTCTCCATCTTGTTTTGAGGATGAGAAAATTGAAGGCAGAACATACATGTAACTTGTTTGAAGAATCACAGACAATTAATGGTGGAAGAGGGCAGATCTCAGGGCTCCTGTTCTCCTAATTGGTAGGAATGGCACGGGGAGACACTTCCTGTCCTGTGGGACAAGGTTGATTGTCCTTTTTCTCTGTCCCCACCTCCTGAGGAAGCTCTGCTGAGACAACAGCACTGATTGGTAGGTGACATGTAATGAATGCCTGTGCAGGTTCAGCGATGGCTTCAGGCATTCCAGGACTAATTGAGACAAATAAACAGGTTCACAGGCCTCACTTCTCCCCCATCCAAAACGGTAAGACATTTATGGCATCGAATGGGAAAAGTGTATATTGTAACAATGTTGATTACCTACTTTACTGAATAGAAGAATGTCAGTGACAAAATGAGCCCTGCTTTTTATTCACTAAAATGTTAACATTTTGGAATGTGGAAAACCACAAAACAGAGGCAGCTTTCTAGTTTTCCTTTTGAACTGGGCTCAGGGGCACGATTAAAGAGAGAGGCTGGCCAGTTCCTCACTGTGTTGAAAGATGGAGAAGCAGGATCATAGTTTCTCAGAGCTGGAAGGAAGCATCAGGCCCTGTGGTCCCATCCCCCCAGGCCCCTCAACATGGAGAGTAGGGTGGGGGTGTAGGGGACAGGGACAGCACTGGAATTAGAATGAAAGGCTCATGCTTCCAGCCAGTCAAACATTAAGTCTGTAGACAGCCTTCCTAAATGCTTCTTGCCTGTGTTCCCTCTTCTCCATCTCGCAGGTCTGTACCAGACTCTTAAACCGTCCAGCATCTTCACAAAGCTGGTGCAGTTCATACTCCTAAGTGCAGTTCACAATGCTCTTTCTGGGCCCTTCGCCTGCTGCTCCCCTTACAAGCTGGCTTTGGTCTCACCAAACCACTGGCTATCCTTGGATAAGCCACATTCTTTCGGGCCTCTGAGCTTCTACTCACCTGTCGTGGGCTAATCCTTTTGTCTGAGACATGTTCTTCCTTTTCCATGTCTGGATAATCCCTACCCAACCCTTTAAAACTCAGACAGGTACCATCCCTTCTGATCTTCACTCTTTCATCCCCCAGTTGGGATAGGTTCCTTTCCACGTGCTGCCGTGACACCCTGTGAAGGACATTTTGTATATTCCTTATACTCTGCTTTAACTATTGATAGACTTCTCTGTCTTCCCAATAGAAACTAAACTCCTTCAGGGCAAGGATTCTTTCAGCTTTGTAACTCAATGCGCAGCAAACTGCTCCATACCAGTTTAGTGCTCAATACCTTATAGTTGGATGGATGAATGGATGGATGGGTATTTGGATGTACAGATGGATAAGTGAGCTGTGGGATGCTCAGAATGACGGCTGGGTCGAAGAATGCACAGAGGGATGCCTGGATGCATGGGTGCATGTACGGATGACTGAATGTGTAGACGGACAATTTTTTCATAAGCCCCTCGGCCCTACAGCACCCAAGGTCTCTGACTTGATACATGAAGTGAGATAAGGCAATAATTATTATCATCTTTTGAGGTGAAGGAGATAGAACAGGCAAGGGAGAAGGGAAGGCAAGATCAAGCCTAATGACTTACTTATTTCACTGTGAGACTCCACTGCTCAGTTGCAAGTGTTTAAACATTCTTTGCGACTTTGTGAGTAGGGGGATTGTAAACCCAAGTACTTACAGTAAGGAAGGCGAGGTAAAGCATCAAGGTGAGGTAAAGCATCTTACCCTGGTAAGACCCCAAGACCCTCTAGGAATGATTCAGATCAGAAACACTGCCTCTAAATACCCCTCTCCCCCCACCTCAACATACACAATCCTGATCCACTGGATCTTGGTAGATCCTACCAGTTGGTGTGACCACTCAAAATTTCAGATACAGGCATATTTTTAGTAGGAACCGTGTACCAATCAAGCTTACTCATTTTCCTAGCTTCCCTTAACTTTTTCATTCAGGATTTAAGTCATCATGGCGTGTATGGGAAAACTGGTTCTGAAAACATTCAAATTTTCAAAGGTCAATAGTTGAGTATGAGAAACATCTGATTCATCATTAGCATTTTCACCAAAGAAAAGATAAGGGAAAGAAGGAAAGGTGACCTTCACCTGCCAATCATGTCTTCAGCATACCCAGCCAGACTGGGAAGCCCATTCATTGTTCGTTGCTGAATGAGTTCTAGCACTGTCCAGTCCTTAGTGGGGTCCAGGGCCGAACCAGATGAACAAATACAACATTAGAAAGAGAGGTGAAGGATGTGAACTTGCAGACAATTTAGCAAAGAAGAAATATAAATGGCCAATAAATCCCCCCAAAAAGGCTCAACTCAGAGGAAATGCAAACTAAAAATATAGTATTAAATATGTGTGAGTGTACAAGAAGTCAGCTCTATAGGTAGACATCTCCATTTGGATATATATATATATAATCTCCTAAAAATTTGCCATATTTTTTGAACCAAAAATTCCATTTTTAGGAGTTTGTCATAAGGAAATAATCACTGATGTGCACAAAATCTAGCTGCAGGCATGTTTAACAAAGCATTATTTATCATAAAGTGAAAAAAATGGTGGATTAGTTAAATAAATTATGGTTGGTTGAGGCAATCAAATACCATAAAGCCATTAAAAATCAAATTGTGGAGGATATTTAATAATGTGGAAAGGTGTTTCTAATAGATTGTTAAATAAAGTTTCAAAAGAGTATATATAGTATGATACATTTTGTTGAAAAAATTTCTTAATCCATACTTAGAAAAAGGATGGCAAGGATATACAACAAAATGCTCACTAAGGAGTGATCTCTTGGTGGAAGAATTGTGCTTTTCTTAATCAGTATTTCCTGAAAATTCTAAAATAAATAGGCACTACTTTCACAGTAAGAAAAAAGTTCTTTATAATGTGGAGAAAAGGACTATAAAAAGTCCATGTTCCCAGACCCACTCACTGCCTCTCCCTGCCTCCATGCTGAGAATGAGCATTCTCAATGTGGAGAGCTGTAAACCCAAATCTGCCATCCTGGGTGTTTTCCTGCTTGTATCTGCACACTTCCCTTTCGGGCGCACATGGAAAATGCATTCTAAGAGAGGTGAAGTAATATCCTGAACTCCAGTGGAGCACAAACCTGTTTAGGGAAATGCTTTCTGAATTAGGCCAGTCAGTACCTGCCTGATGGGAAAAACTTCATTTACTGCACTTGGTGAAAAAGGAGGATGTGAACCTAAAGCTCTTCCTCAGTTGAAATTTCTTTATTTCTTTCCCTCTTATCTTAAAATATCTGAAAATATGTCCATATTGCCTTCTTTCTCTGAGGAATCAGCAGCACTTTGCCTGTGTTGTTGGTCTTCATCCTGTTTCCTAGGTGGGAAACTTTGAGTTCAAGTTCAACATCTCCAGCTTGATTTCCTCTCACATCAAGTTGGTCACCAAAATGACTCTATAGCTGAACAGAATTGGATGCTTCCTGCCCTACTTTGTTCCCGATGACCTCTCTCCGGGACTTTGAGAATTGGCCTCACAGCTCCTGCCAACACCCCCAGTCCATCCTGCACCCTGCTTTCCATGAGATCTTCCCAAAACATGGGTCTCATCTTGCCCCTCCCCAGCTTACCCTCACCATTGCCTGCAAGAGAGCTTCCCCAACTGGCAGTCTTTCAACTTTTCAACATTCAAAAATGCCTTTAAAAAATAGCTTAATAGGAAAACTTCACATCAACACCATAAAATATCTACAGTCTCACAAAAGAAGTTTCACATTTTTCACTGGTATGTTCTATTTATTATTTCTGTTTAGTAATTTAGTTGAATAATCACATATGTCTCGGGTTAATATGGATTAGAAATAAAATCACTGTTAATTAGTGCCTTTTGTTTGGTCACCAAATCTTACAAGCAAGAAGTAGGTCTTTGGAGGAGAGCAGAGGAGAAGGAATATACGACAAAGGGTCTTTGGCACTGAAAAGGCTGAAACCACTGGCCCACTGACTAAGGTCCCAATTCCTTGGCACGGCATTCAAGGCCCCCTACCCCGTATGCCTTTCCATCCTCCTCCTCTGCCACCCTTCCACATACACTCTGTGCTCAAACCACTAAGCATCTCTCACCTCTTCCCACACCTCTGGGCCTTTGCTTAAGCTGCTTCTTCCGCCTTAAGCCATTTCCCTCGCGCTAAATTTCAGCTCATCCTTTAAGGCCATGCTCACAATAACTCCCCCTGGAAAAGCCCTTCCCAGTCTCCATTTGGATTTAACGTCCCTTCCTGGAACTCCTGGAGGTGCTTTACACTGGCCTGCATCGACCAAGTCTTATTATTATTATTTGTAACACAGCTTCCTCCTCCTGACCCCCTAGAAGGCAACGTAGAGTTACAGTGGCTGTCACCATAGCACCTGATGGGTGCTGGTCATGGTAAAGGGACATTGACTGTGCATTGACAAGACTGGATTCTAGAGTGTGACATCATTGTTTGGTGAGAGCCATGTGCATTGCAATTTACCAAATTCTGGTTTTCCTCTGATCAAGGCAACATCTCACAACAGAAAAGTGGCTCGGAAACTTTGGAACAAACTGTCCTGGTTTGAATTCCACATCTGCCACTTCTTAGGTGATAGCCGTGAGTAAGTCACTTAATCTTGCTCTGCCTCAGTTCACCATCTGAATAATGAGTGCAAATCAGTAACTTCTAAGACGGTTTAAAATGTCTGTCACAGTCGGTTTCTATAAATTTTATTTCCCTCCAGCTATGAGAAACGAACTTGGTAAACTCAGCAGTCCCAGGCTACTCCATTCATAGAAAAGAAGACTTCAAGCCAAGGAAACTTTGGATTTAGCATTTAGGGCTGGAATTTGGGTCACACTTTGCCTTCCTACCCACCCCAACTTCAAACCATACCACCCTGATTAAATGGCATTGTTTCAGCTCCCACCCATATATCACATCCCAATTCATTTTCAACAAACTCCTGGACATCTTCACATAAAGGAACAGAATTTTGCCCCTCTGAGTTATTTGATTGAGGTTCTGACCTTATTTCTTCTTTAAAGAATTTCTTGCAAATAGATGTCCCGATGCAGGCATTGCATTTATCAAGACCGAGGAAAGTCCTTCCAAAATTGTAGCTGGTTCGGACTTGGGGCACCAGAGAAGGAGGCGGTGAAGCCAGCGAGGAGAAAGAGCAGCTCAGGGCTGAGACCGACAGCAGCAGCACGGCCGGCCAGCCTGGGCGGAGGGCAGCTACCTCGGGCCCCAGCTGGGGCTCCATCTCGGGCTCTGGGCTGCGGCCGCAGCCTGCAGCTGCCCACTCTGGGCGGCACAGAGGCAGGGCTTGGCCGAGAGGAAGCTGTCAGAGGGGGCTGGCTTCAGGGCGCTCACCATATCCCAGCCTCCCAGGTTTCTCTTTGAGGATGCTGAGGAGCTCGGGGCTAATGAGGCTGGGCAGGAGGTGAGGAAGTCCAGGGAGGATGCTGATAACGTGCTTCCAGAGTTACTCTTCCTCTGCCTGGGGTGGCTGCTTCAGGCTGGGGAGGGGCTCACTGGCAGATTTTGGGAAGGACAATGGTCAGGGTTTCCCTGTGTGGTCCTTTCAACAAACACAGGATATCCCGGCTTGGCAGGAAAAGGTCCATGCGGGATGTGTGTCTGACCTGGATTCCACCTGGGAGTTTCAAAGGCTCCTGGAGGTCTCCACCCTCCACTGTTTTAATTCTGGGTACATCTGTCCTTATGGATTACACACACACACACACACACACACACACACACACACACACACACACACACACACGCGCACGCACACACACACGCACACACACACACACGCACACACACGCCAGTTTTTTTCTCCCTCCACACTGGATAATTTGTCCTGATCCTTAACCAGCCATACCTCACCCACTTTTACCATATTTGGCTGTGAACTAACTAGAGGTTAGTTTGCCGGCCATTGAGTTGCACATTTAACATTGATTTGAAAGGCGAAGACTTTTTGCTGCTTAGAGAATAGAAAAACTCAGGCTAGTCCATTTTCTCCTGCTGATCTGAGAATAAGAGAAGGGAAAGAATCTGGTGGCCTCTGTGATGCCATGGGGGGAGCACCAGGAAGAGCCCTGTGCCTGTGCCCAGCTGTGTCCATCCTCTTCCTTAGGCCTGAAAGCCCCTAAGGGATGTTATTTAGCTAAAGGGAAACTTTTTACTTATTTACTTTATTTATTATTTATTTACCTTATTTATTATTTATTTACCTTATTTACTTTATTATTTATTTACCTTATTTAGCTAAAGGTAGCTAAAGGGAAGCCTTTACCACCCTGCCTCACTTCTCGGTGGCTGGCCTGACTTAGTAGGACTTAACTGCCCCAGGATCAAGGTCCACAGCATGGAGGAGATGGCAGTGCTTATTTGGGAATAGAGAGAGCCTGTGAGGACCAAATCAGGCAAGGCAGGTTGTCTGACTTCCTGCGAGGGGGTGTGGGCGGGGGAGGGGCACAGTTTGAGAATATGAGAGAGCGCATAGGAAGATGCGGGAGGGAGAGGGAAAAAGGAGGGGAGAAGGGGACGGATGGCCTCAGAACTGAGAGTTTTGCTAAACATTGATGGGAAAAAACAGGGTGAAGGCAGTTCTCTGATGTTTAAGCGTGTGCTTATTAGCCATCTATATATCTTCCTTTGTAAATGTCTTGTTGTGTTTGCTTTTTATTGTTGAGTTTTGAGACTTCTTTACTTATCTTAGCTCCTAGTCCTTTGTTGGATATGTGGCATGCCAATATTTTTTCCCAGGTGGTAAACTTGTCTTTCATCCTCTTAAGAGACTCTTTTGCAGAGCAAAAGTTTTGAATTTTGATGAAGTCCCATTTGTCAGTTTTCCCTTTTCTGGATCATGCTTTTGGTGTCAAGTGTGATAAAAAGAAAAACTTAAGCACATTTAAATCTTAAAGAGTTTATCTGAGCATTCATTCAGTGATTCATGAATCAGGGCAGCACCGGATTGCTAACACTCCCCCAGGAGGGGCAAAAAGGGAAACTTTCATGAAGTGTCTGCAGAAGAAAGACAAAGAAAATTTTGATGGGTTAGAGTGGAAAGTCCCTAGCTAGAGGTTAGTTGGTGGTTTCGGATTGGTACAGCTTCTAGTTTCAATTTACTGTTTACAATGGGCTTTGGTTTGTTCATGTAGGAATTTAAAGTGCCAGAGCCACCCAGTCTAATGGCCTCCCAATTAGAATTTTTTTTTTAACAAGTGTAGGAATTCTTTGCCTAGCCCTAGGTCCCAGTGATTTTCTCCTATGGTTGCTTATAAAAGTTTTATAGTCTTACATTTTACATTTAAATCTATGATCCATTTTGAGTTAATGAATTGTTCTTGCACCTTTGTCAAAAATCAGTTGCTTGTACTTGTATGTGGCTGTGTCCGGCTTCTCTACTGTATTCCATTATCTGTGTGTCTATTCCTTTGTCAGTCCTGCAGTCTTGATTACCATAGCCATATAATAAATCGGAAACTGGGTAGAGTGATTTCTCCTACTTTCTTCTTTTTCTAAATTATATGAGCTCTTCTAGTTCATTTGACTTTTCATATATATTTTAGAATACTCTTGTCTATATCTACAAAAACTTTTCTGGAGATATCAATAGGAATTGAGTTAAATCTGTATATCGATTTGGGGAGAATTGACATCTTTATTATGTTGAGTCTTCAAATCCACGAACACTGTATGCCTCTCCACTTAGTTAGATCTTCTTTGACTTTTTCCATCAGTGTTTTGTAGATTTTGGCATCCGAGTCCTGTATTATTTTCAAATTATTTGTTTATTTATTTAAATTGACAAAAAAATTGTATATACTTATACAAAAATTGTATATACTTATCCTATACAACCGATATTTTGAAATATGTATACATTTTGAAGTGGCTAAATTGAGCTAATTAACATATGCATTACCTCACATACTTATTTTTTTGTGGTGAGAACACTTAAAACCTACTCTTAGCAATTTTTAAGAGTACAATGCATTATTATTAAAATAGTCACTATGTTGTAAAATAGATCTCTTCAAGTTATTCCTCCTATATAACTGGAATTTTGTATCCTTTGACCATCTTCCCCACACCCAACCCCCATCCCCTCTGTCCATGGTAACCATCAGGCTGCTTTCTGCTTCTATGAGTTCAACTTTTTTAGATTCTACATATACAAGATCATGCAATAATTTTTCCTTCTGTGCCTGTCTTATTTAACTTACCATAATGTCCTCTAGTTTCATCCATGTTGTTGCAAATGACAGAATTTTCTTCTTTTTCAAGGCTGAATAGTACTCCATTGTGTATATATACCATATTTTCTTCATCCATTCATCCATTGATGGACACTTAAGTTGCTTCCATATCTTGGCTGTTGTGAATAATGCTGTAATGAACATGGGAGTGAAGAAATCTCTTTGACATACTGATTTTGTGGGATTTCTGGATCATATGGTAGCTCTAGTTTAGATTTTTGAGGAACTCCATACTGCTTTCTAAACGGTTGTCCTAATTTACATTCCCACTAACTGTGTAACAGGGTTCCGTTTTCTCCATGTCCTCACCAATACTAGTTACCCTTCACCTTTTTGATAATAGCCATTTTCACAGGTGTGAAGTGATTGCTCCTTGTGGTTTTAACTAGCATTTCCCTGATGACTGGAGATGTCATGAATTTTTTCATATAACTGTTGGCCATTTGCATGTCTTCTTTTGAGAAACGTCTGTTCAGGTCCTTTGCACAGTTTTTTTCCTCTGAAAAATATTTTGTTTGTTCAGTTTAGTAATGCCATAAGATTATAAGTGAACTTGATCTGTATATTTTACTTAAAGAAATAATCACAAATTGATTTTTAATTTTTTAATTGCACAGACTTTAAACTACATTAGTAAATTCTACTCTCTTCCAGGGTAAATGCCTTTTCTGGAAATAAACATACAACTTGATTACTTTTTTTGTTACCTTTTTTCTGGTTGCTTAAATAGATCAAATGAGCACAGTCTTTGAAATTACGTTTGAAGTGGACCAAATTACAATACTCATAGCATCGATTTCCCCTTGATGTAATTTAAAATGTGTAAGCTCCCACTTGAAATAGAAGTGCAATACCTGATGTTTAATCATTTGGCAATCTCTTAGATATAGGTGAATTATTGCTCTGTTATTTGAACTGAAGCATCTCATACCGTATATGTAATAGACTTTGTATGATATAAAACGTTATAGCAAGCTATTTGAATGTTTATTAAAATAATTCTCAAAATGACATGGAAACATGTTTACTATATAAATAAAAGCACATATATTAAAAGTGTACAGTATTCAATAATTTGCATCATCATAAGAAAACTGGGATGTGAGTTACCCAGTACAAACGACACTATATTCCTATTACAGTCGTGTTTGTCATAAAACTATTTAATCTTTACTTTAGTAATGGATGTCTGTTTACCTTTGCCCATTTTTAAAGTGGGTTATATGTTTTCCTGTTATTGAGTTGTTTGAGTTTCTTGTATATTTTGGATATTTGCCTCTCATCAGATGTATGGCTTGCAAATATTTTCTCCCATTCCGTAGGTTGTCTCTTTACTCTGTTGATTGTTTCCTTTGCTGTGCAGAAGCTTTTTTGTTTGATGTAATCCTATTGTTTATTTTTGCTTTTGTTGCTTTTGCTGCTATTTATTTTTGCTTTGCTTGTTTGCTTGTTGGGGTCATAGCCAAACAATTGTTGCTGAGACCAATGTCGCGAAGCTTATTTCTATTTTTCTCCCAGTAGCTTTATAGTTTCAGGTCTTACATTTAAGTCTTTAATCCATTTTGTGTTGATTTTCATGTATGGTATAAGCTGAGTCTAATTTCATTCTGCATGTGGATCTCCAGGTGTCCCGACACCATGTATTGAAGAGACTGGGACAGTCCCTATTGTGCATTCTTTGCACCTTTGTCAAAAAATCAATTGACCATAAACACATGGGTTTATTTCAGGGCTCGCTATTGTGTCCCATTGGTCTGTGCCTGTTTTTACGCCAGTAGGCCTGGAGCCTGTATGCACAGGGGCCGGCTCGGAGGTTTGGTGCTGGCCTGACGACCAAGAATGTGGGGCCGGCCTAGTGCTGGGGTGGGCCTGAAGCCCAGGGCTGTGGGGGTCAGCCAGGTGCTGGGGGCAGTCTGGAGCCTGGGACCCCTGAGGCAGACCTCACTCTGGGGTCTGGAGCCTGAATCTGTGGGGGCTGGGCTGGTGGGGGGGGGGGTGGTGGTGGCCAGAGACAGAGTCTGCTGGGCCAGCCTGGAGCCTGGGAGTGTGGGATCTGGCCTGACACTGCAGTGGGCCTGGAGGCTCAACTCGCAGATACTGGCTAGGGGTCTGGGCCATAAGTACCTGCCCAACACTGGGTTTTACTGGGGTGGGCCCAATATTGGGGTATGAGGCAAAGTCCAGTGCTCACATCCCTCTCCTTCCTCCAAGTAGAGGGTATCTGGTCTCGTTGCTACTGGGCAGTGGCAAAAGTCCTGGCTCTTCACTAGGCCTGCAACTCTAGCAGGGAGACAGCATGGGCACTCCATTACTACTGGGCGGCGTTGACATCCAGGCTTTCCACACGGCCTCCCCTCATGGCAGGGGGAGGGTGATATATGCTTGCTACTGCCTGGGGGTGATGAAAGTCTTGGCTCCCCACTTGAACTTCTCTGGCATCACCCGGTAAAGGAGGGGGGTTTAGGATATGTTGTTATAGTCTGGCAAGGGTAGAAATCTAGGCTCTCCTCTTGGCCTTGCTGGTGGGGGTAAGGCCACAGTTTCTTCTGTCTTTTTAGGCCCTTTCCTAGTCCTGTGGCTAGAAAGATATGGCTTTTGTTTTTTAAAAAATCTCCGTCCATTGGCATTTCCGGCTTGCCAGCTTCTCCAGCACCAAGTCTTGGATTATGAAGCAAAAAGAAAACTTAGGGGATTTGCAACCATGTCATTCCTTGGATCTCAGGGTCCCTAGCTCATCTGTCTTCTTTTCACTTTTCAGTGTCTTCTTACGTTTGGTTTACATATATAATGTCCAGGATCTTTAGCAGTACTTAGCAGGAGAAATAGGATAAAATACTTCTAAAAAAGTACTTCTAGTCCATCTTTCTGGAAGTAGAAGTCTCTCACAGTCTTTTATGGCCTAATCTCTGTACTGACATTCCATCACTTTGGCTGCATTTTATCTGCCAGAAGCAAGTCACTAGGTGCAGCCCACAGCCCTCTCCAGAGGAGAGGATTACATAAGGGTGTGAATACCAGGAGCTGGGAATCACCGGGAGCTGTTTTAGAAGGATGCCTACCACACCAGAGCTACTCAAATTGTGGCCCCCAGACCAGCAGCGTCAGCTTCAGCTGGGAGCTTGTTAGAAATGCATATTCTTGGGCCCCATCCCAGACTGAATCAGAAACTGTTGTGGGGCCCAGCAACCTGTGCTTTAACAAGTTTTCTGGGCAGTTATGATGCATGTTGAAAACCAGTGCTGTAACTCATTGATCCCTATCTTAAGGGGGAGATGTGGTCGGAATTTCGCTTCTCGCAGGCATTATATTTCAACTGATATATTTAAAGATTATTTTTTCTTTTTTGGGGCAGCTTTATTTCATCCTCTTGTCTCATACAACCTTTCAGCAAACTAAAATCCCGTTATTTTTCATATAAACTACTCCATCAGGTGTCCTTAAGTCTATACATGTATTATTGATTTTTTTAAAAAAGTCTTAACTTGAGATCTTGATATTTTCCCTTGTTTAATTGCATCTTGGGTTTGGCTTTAGTTTCAATCTTTTTTTTTAATTCAATTTTATTTATATTTATTTTTCTGGGGTACAGTGTGTCTTTTCAATACATGCATATCCTGCACAATGATTCATTTAGGGTAGATAACATAGTTTCGTTCCCATTAGTTCACCCCTAATCTGCCCCTGCCCCACTCCTCCCAGTCTCTGGTAATCATTATTCTGTTCTCTGCACTTTTTTTAAACACACAAAAATTAACATCCTTATTGCAAAAAGAACTCTTAAAAATGAATTAGAGAAATCTAAGTAGAAATTTGGTTAAGGACATGAGCAGATAAGTCACACACCCCCCAAAAACACATGTGGTTAATAAGTACATTCTAGGATCTGGTTGTGGGGTGGGGCTGGCCTGGCCCCCCTCTCAGGATCCCGGGTGTGGACTGGCTCTGTTGCTGGCCTGGATGTATGGCAGGGGAGGGATTAAGGCCCACAGCCCATCTCGGGACCCCCTGGGCATAGTTTCGATCTTTGGTGATATTTTGGATTTAAGAGTCTGTGAATTCTAATTTCTGTTATCTGTAACTTTTAGAAGCAAGTCTTTATCCAATGCATTGATAAAAAGTACAGAAGTCTTGAAAAGAGTTCAGGCCCCAGTATGGAGCCCTGGGCAAAGTGCTGGAACTGGCATTCTACATTCAATGTGATATAACAGAATGTTTATTGGTACTTACTATGACTTCAAGGCCTTGTTTTAGGTCCTGCAGGTGGGCCCAGCAGTGGGGGAGCCAAGAGCCCAAGGAAGGAGCTCGAGGCCCGTACAGCAGTGGTTGCTGCAGCGAGGACTGACTCTGCTCCTGAGATACTGGGAAGGGAAGTGATTAGGGTGACAGACTGTTCCAGTTTGCTCAGTACCGTATATATTTTAGCCCTGAAGGTCCTGCCTCCCAGGAAAGTCTTCACTCCCAGGAAAAGCTCAATGGTTATCATCCTGGCACTGGAGACCTCCCGTGTCAGGTGCATGAGATGGGACCTCAAGTGTGCCACTTGGCTACTAGATTAAAGAACAGCCTTTGAGGTTAGAAGGCTTGGGAGACACCTCAGAGGCAGATCTGTAGATCACACACACATCCACATCCACACCCCCCCACACGTGTGGTTTTCTTTTTTTTAAAAAAAGCATAGTTAACTTTAGCATTTTCTTATGTCATAAACATTCCTCTATGAGACTATTTATAAGGACTGCGTTTCATTATACAGATGTAGCAAATTTATTTAACAAACCCCTTATTGTTAAACATTTTAGTTGCTGATGGGTAAGATTTTAACAGCTGAAAACCCTGACAATGATGAAAAGCAGCATTTTTTTCCTCGCTTCCAAAATGCCATCAACTGTGAGATGCGCAATTTATTGAAAATATAAATCGATTATTAATTTAAATAAAAGGCTAGTAAGGCGAAATAGAAGAAACATGGTATCAAGTATACTAATGTCATATAGTATAAATTTATTCCTGAGATTTTTAATATAGACTACTTTTCCTTTAGAATTATGACCAAATTTTGAATTTTTTTCACAGAGCATTAAGATTTTTCAGAATCGCTTTTCTCCTCAAGCATTCCAGGTATCTTGCTGCTTTTCATAATGTTCTTATGATTCTTGACCACTTTGGCACTTTTAATTTCATGATATGGCAAATATAGCATGTAAGACTTTCAATCTGTAAGTGCAGATGTGTAAGACACATAACTTTAGATTTTATAACAATTTCCATTTTAAGCCTTCTTTTATGGATTGGTGGGAAATATCAGTATGGCTCTTTTTTGAGTTCCTCCCTTCTCTTCTGGCGTTTTACTGAGGTTCTGGGGGGTTTACTGAACATGCAGCCATGGGGGAGGGCTGTTTGATATCTGACTCCTTGCTGCGCAGAATTGCTCAGGGAGGGGCAGGAGACCCCAGGGTGCCCCTTTCCTGTGGCCTGCCACGTCCAGTTGCAGTTGCTCCTCAGTCTCTTCAAGCTCCACTTGGGACGTGTGCTTTGGCTTGCCATGACTATAGATGTACCCAAGTGCCATTTCCTTTCTGGGGTCTCACCGTGTTACTAGCACTGCTGAGCAGTGGGGCCCCGATCCCCTCTCTCTTAGTCCATATCTATTTTCTGATTTGCTACATTCTTCCCCTGAGGAAGTGAGAAAGGGGCCAACTCTGCTTGAATTGGTGGGGGGGGGGTGGTGCAGAAAGAAGAAAATATATAAAGGTACCAAAAGCGTAGGTTACAGTTTCCAGATGTTTTTCTGCTACACAAAGTATGACAGGTTTTGTCTGCATGCCTTGTTTGGCTGGAATAATAGTTTCAGTTTTTCCCTAATTGAGTTATTTGTTCCTACAAGTTAAATTGCTTCTCTTAAAAGTCAACCAGACCCTGTGACAGGTTTTTCAGAACCTGGCGACAGTTCTTCATGATGTATTGCTGGAGTGAGCAGGACTGAAGCCATATTGGGACCTAAAACTGCCTGGGCTATGGGAAGATTTTGAAAAAACATTGTTTTTTTCTTAGCATGCATTTCTCTGAGTTCCCTCTTTTCCTGTGGTTATTTGATATTTTGAACCTTGGTTAAGGGGCAAGATTACATAATTTACATAAATGTAAAGTTGTTTTCCAGTCAGCCTGGAGCTGCCAACTTGCCACAACATATGTACTCTTCAGATCCTGAAAAACCAAGGAAGACATCAATAAAGCTATGCTGTTTGCATCCTGAAGCAAATCAAAATCCTGCAGGACCCTAAGATAATGTCAAGGATGAAAACAGAAGCAGATGGAGCCTTGGTGAGAATTTGTACTTTGCCCCTTACACATTCCCTCCCTCCTACTTTTCATTTCCCATGTTCCATTCCCTCAACCCCCTCTTTAAAAACCCCTCAGTAAATGTGAGACTTTGAGATGGCTTTAGTCTGGCCATTCTCCTTCAGGGTTGCTGGAGAGATGGGTTAGCCCTACATCTCTCCTCAGGTCACTGGTATTCCTGAATAAAAGCTGACTTCCTATTCCACTACCATTTGACTTTTGGGTCATTCACTTTTATTTAGGGCAGGGAGCTGGACTTGGGTTAAGTAACAACATGATCCACCAGGGAAGGGATTTTTGTCTGTTTTGCCTCAAGCATTCAGAGAGACTTCTAGTGTATGCTTTCTCATTTTAAGTAAAAATTAAGGATCCAAAGTTAATATACAGCTGTAATGACGATTAGATGAATTGATCCTTTCTATGCATTACAAAATTCTCATAGACACAGGCAGTGAGGACCCTTTCATAAGTTCTTTGATCCCGAAGATGACAGTTTTCTTTTGACCTTGATTGTAAGGTGCATCCTTATTTCAGAAACATAGAAAGATTTTAAAAATGTGTGGCTCAGCACTGAGGAAATCTGCAAGGCAGCCAGCAGCCAAGAAGAGGCACAGCAGGGGCACTACTTTGATTCGTCTGACCGCAGGGGTGGAACACATGAGCAAGCGGTGGGAGAGGGGCATAGATGGAGGGCCCCATTGTGGGGGCCTTGGATAGCAGGCCAGTAGTTTGGAGTGGCAGGGAAGGTCAATGTGGGTAGTGTGTGGGATGGATTAATGTGTAAAGAACAGATGGAAGACTACTGCATGGAGTATGCTTGAAGAAATGGTACCCAGAGCCAGGAAATTGGCTGTGGGAATGAAAGTGAAGGGATGAATGTGAGGAGGTTTAAGAAATCCAGTCTGCCTGACTTGGAAACTGAGTCAATAAAGGGAATAAGGGAGAAGCAAGAATCCATGGAAGCTTAGAGCTTTCAAATCTGGATGTCCAAGAAAATATAGTACTATAGACTGAAGTTGGGAATGAGGAAGAGAAGCTAGTCTTGGAAGAAGACAATAATCCCAGTTTGGGACCTTTGAACTTAAAACATTAGCTGTAAATGTAGATCTTATTAATTGATCTCCATGGATATGATTGCTTAAGAATATCAGAATTTACCCAACTAAACTGTTACCCAGCTCCCATATTTTCATCTTGATGGTAACGATTTTGATAAATATCTTACTGAAATCCAGCATACTGTATCATCAACATTCTGCTGGTGTGTCAGACTGGTAATGCTAAAAACAGGAAGTAAGATGGACCACTATGAATGAACCATTACTGGTCCCTAGTGATCTCCAATATTCGTTGTAAGAGCTCACAAGCAGTCTGTTCAACAGTCAAATCTAGACTTTCTAGATGTCCCTTTAAAAAACCCCAGTATGCCTGAACGGCTTCAGTCTCCCTGCACTTCTTTTATTCAACATCATGGCAGTCCTGGTGGCACACTATTCTGATTTCTCTTCAAGAAAGAACGAGCAGATCCACCACCAGGAATGCAGTTAGCTGACGGTCTCCATCTGTTAGCACTTTAGGACTCACCTCAGATTTTAAACTGAAGCCACACTCTTCTTGGGCAGCCCCAGCTAATGAGTGAGCATGGCGGAGGGGTTACCATCTGGCCATTGCTGCCCAACACAGGATTCCTTTAATGGGTAATCTTTGCTGCAGAGCTCGCTGTTGGGTTGGCTGAGGCTTTGTCAGATCTGCATGTGGTTTGAGACTCTTCCTGCCCCAAAATGCTTCCTTTTCCTTTATCTTGTGCAAGGTAGATACTACTAAACCTCTTGCACTCTTAACTGCATCTCAGCGTCTGCTTCCTGGAGGAGCCAACTGAAACAAACGTGATTCTTCTATGCTCTCCTGACATTGGTCCTGGGATCAAATGTCTTAAGTTTTTTCAGGGGCTCAGAAATAATTTGTTAAGCACGAAGTCCCAAGGAAGAGGTCTCATATAGTTCCCTCAAATTGCTTGGGCTTTGATATTTTTCTCAACAGTATTGGTCCTACTCTTTAATATTTGAAAACTATTCTCCTTGATGTAAAAGATGGCAACCCAATAGGATGCAGATTTCTCTCTACCAGCACCATCTACTAGACATAGATCTATTCTTTTGTGGTTCTTCAGATGAGCATGGTAAAAAATTGCCCTTAGCCTATTTACAGTTCCTAGTTACCTACTTTTTAATTTTCCTGAACAGGACTAAAAAAAATCACTCATAATACTTTACCCTGTGGAGATTTCTATAGTTTCCCAAAGCACTTTCACATTTACTTTTTTGCTAGATTCTTATAACAACCTTATGAAAGAGCTGCATAGTCAATAATAATAATAATAATAATAATAATGATAATTTTATAGATGAGGAAACTGATGCTTAGAGATGTTTAATATATTCCAAAAGTTACACAGCTATCATGTACCAGATCTGAGGCTTGAACCCAGCTCTTCTGAAGCATAACACAGGGCTCTGTCTACACTACCACGCAGCCTTTCAAGAGGAGGTTTGAGTTTGTTTTGGTGATTTCAACGAGTCTAACTTGAATCACCAAATAAGCAGAAGAGGCATTGGGTTCTCGGAAAACTTCCCACGTGTTTTGGCAACACACCCAATGAAGATGGCATACCTCTGATTCAGCCACAAGGGGTCAGCCTGTGCCCTCTCGGCTCTTCCCAGCAGGGAGGGCACAAGCTGCCGGTGCCTGTGAAGACCTCTCTACATTGCCATGAAGTGTCGGCGACTTTGTATGTCCAGCGTCACTCTTGGTGAGGCGGCCGGTGATCCGACCTCTTTGTGCTGTTTCTTCTCCTTTTTTTTTTTAACCCTCCGGTATTTTTTTCCATTCACCACCACCATCATGACGTTGGTTTTGATGTCTCTTTGCTTTCTGATTCTGGCTTCCCTTTTGGATTTTGCTTTCTTCCCTCCTGCAAAGAAACCTCACTTCCCCTTTAGTAAGTTAGCACATAGAAGTTTCCTCAACCCCTGTCACCTTTCCTGAAGCCAGGACGCCAGCTTGTACCTACAGCATTCCCAGTGGTGAGTGTACATAGATTTGCCCATCAGGCTGTTGGAAGCCTTCTCACATTGCCCATAATTCCTGAGTAGCAGTATAAATGATTATCTTGACAACTCTGCCCTGACCAGCTCATGAAGCTGACCTTTTGAATCTTGGTTCACTGCAGGTCCTGGGCACTTTCTGCCCCTAAATGTGTCCTTTACTGCTGAACACTTGGTGTTTTCCCTGAGAGGAAGAAAAAAGAAGGAGCATATGTTATTTTTTAAAATACTGTATTTTTTTTACAAGTATAAAAACAATGTATCTTCTTAAGAGAAAGCTTGGAAAATGAAAATAAAAAATTAAAGCAAATGTTAACAGTTCTCAGTATTAACTTTTACTATTTTTCAGTGCATTTATATCACACCTGATTTTTCACTTAAAAATACAATGAAGTAATTTTCTGTGTCATTAAACATTTTTCCCAAAACAGGACTTTTCATGGCTGTATAGTGTGTGCCATAATTTACCGAACAAGCCCCTATTATTAGATATCTGCTAAAAACTTTGCAAGATTTAATTTTTCAAGTGACAGGGTTTCAAAACAAAACATTTTGCTTTGGTTCTTGAAATCTTTGGGAAAGTATATCAGATAGGATATCTTTAACTGCAATTAACAGACTAGTCCCACTGAAATTGGTCTACATACTACAAATTCTATTAACTCATGTAAGAAGTCCAGAAGTTCAGTGGGCTCCAGCAGCTCAAAAATGTCATCAATGAGGCAGGATTGTGTCACCTCCCTACTTTGCATATTAGGTAAGTCAGTTTTCCCTTTAGGCTGGCTCCCTGGTCACAAGTTAGTGGCTACAGTTCTGGGCATCATACTGAGACATGTCAATTTCCAGTAGAAATTGTTTTTCTGTCTGCCTTGGGTTGAATGTCCCCCCAGAACTTAGTCCCCACTGTGACAGTGTAAAGAGAGGGTGGGAAATCTTATTACAGTAATTGAAATGTGAGGCCTTGAAGAAGTGATTGGATTGTAGGACCATGCCATAGTGAACGGATTAAAGATGGTGGTCATGGGTGTGGTTTGGAGGGCTTTAAAAAGAGAGGGAATGAGGTTAGTCTCTTGTTCTCTCTGCTCCACCATCTTCTGCCATGTGAGACCTTTGCATTGCTGTAAAGCCACTACCAAGGAAAACTCACGGGATGTGTTCCCTGGACTTTGGACTTCCCAGCCTCTGAAACTGTTAGCAATAAATTTCATTTTCTTACAAATTACCTAGATCTGTGTATCTTGTTATAAGCAACAGAAACGAACTAATACAGTGTCTCTTTTTTTGGAGCAAGAAGCTATTTCCCAGAATTCTCCCTTCAGGTCTCGCTGGCTAGAATTGGATCAAATCCTACGCCATCATTAGGAAGAGGACTGAAATTACTGTGGTTGGTTTGGCTCTATCCCTAGAGCTGGGATTAGGAATACATTTTCTTGCTGGGTGGGTAGCTAAACCAAAACAAGGTGTCGTTACAGAGAAAGAAAGTGAAGGAAATAAATGCTGGCTAGTGTCTTGGTCTGGGTTCCCCAGAAACAAACTGAAACAAAGATTTGAGTGCAAGTAGATTATTTGGAAGGTGTTCCCAGAAATATTGGTAGGAGAGGGAGGAGCTGAGATAGGGCAGTGAAAGAAACCAATAAAGAATGCATTATCAAGCCAGTTACCACTGTGGACAATGGGTTCAATCCTGCTTGGGAATTCTGGGAGGCGGTGGAGAGCACACACCTCAGAGTTACTCTGACTGAGGGCCAGAAAGCTGAGGTATTTATAGACCAACTCTCTCCAGTCATTGGTTGAGGGCTGCTCTAGGGGATATTAACTCCACGGCAGTTCTAGCCTGCCCCACTTAGGCTGAGTGAGCTCTGCTGGTCAGAGGAAAGCCTCAGGCAAAGCATTGCAGTGTCTGAAGTTGGAAACAATTAAGTGGCAAGTATGGGAATGAAGAAAGTGTCAAGGGCAGGTGGGTGGGCATCTACAGTGCCTGCTTAGGTGAGAAGCTGACAGTGTATACTACAGTAGGCACCTGGGAAATCCTCCAATGTCAGGCTGAAGACCAAGGACTAGTTAACACAACAGGAGGAGTCACAGAACTTTAAAGCTGAAAGTAATCTTAGCAATTCTCGAGCCTAGTTTAATCTCCTATGCCATTTTAACTGAGGCCAAAAGAGGTGAATTGTATCAGCTTTGAGTCAACACATGGCAGAACCTGAGATGTAAATACTGGCAAGGCTGTAACTTGACTCAGAAGAAGCATGTGCTTAGGGCACCAGCAAAGCACATGCATTTCTTTTCTGGAAAGAATTTGATATTTGACATTTAAAATACTGAAGTTATTGTGGAATCATTCAGAATTCTTTTTTTAAAAAATTGGTTATGAATATTCATGAGATACAAAGCTGATTGTCACCCCTTGTGCCCATGAAGTGGAGGCCCGATTCATACTGGCAGCATACCCATTACCACAAATTGCATTTGTACCCCGTGTCCCCCACCAATTATCCCCAACTTCGCTCCCCCTCCCACTTTCCCCCCACTCCATTTTGTAGCCTAAGGTATGTTCTCTCCCTCTGCAAGTACAACGCACCACTGTGGTCTTTCTTTCCTTCCTTCTTTCTCTCTTAGCTCCCACATATGAGTGAGTACATGTGGTATTTATCCTTCTGTGCTTTGCTTATTTCACTCAACATAAGTTTCTCCAGGTTCATCCATGTTGTTGCAGATGGGAGAATTTCATTCTTTTTTATGGCAGAGTAGTATTCCATGGTGTATATGTACCACAGTTTCCTTATCCAACCATCCATCGATGGACATTTAGGTTGGTTTCATGTCTTGGCTATTGTAAACAGAGCTGCAATGAACATGGGAGTGTAGGTAAACCCCTTGACATGATGATTTCCATTCCTCTGGGTATATACTCAGAAGTGGGATTGCTGGATCGTATGGAAGATCTATCTGTAGTTTTTTGAGAAACCTCCAAATTGTTTTCCAAGGTGGTTGTACTGATTTACAGTCCCACCAACAGTGCAGTACTGTTTCCTTCTCTCCACACCCTCGCCAGCATTCGTTATTCACTGTCTTTTTGATTATAGACAGTCTGACTGGGGTGAGGTGATATCTCAATGTGGTTTTAATTTGCATTTCTCTGATGACTAGTGATGCTGAGCATTTTTTCATGTACCTATTGGCCATTTGTATGTCTTCCTTTGAAAAATGTCTATTCAGCTCCTCTGCCCATTTTTAAATTGGGTTATTTGTTTTTTTACTGTATAATTAATTCCTTGAGTTCCTTGTATATTATGGATACTAATCCCTTCTCAGATGCGTAGTTAGCAAAAATTTTCTCCCACTCTGTAGGTTGTCATTTCCCTCTGTTGATTGTTTCCTTTGCTGTGCAGAAGCTTTTTAGTTTGATATAGTCCCATTTGTTTATTTTTTCTTTTGCTGCTTGTGCTTTTGGGCTCATGTTCATAAAGCCTGTGACCACACCTAATTGCTGAAGTGTTTCACCTATATTTTCCCTTAGTAATTTTACAGTTTCAGGTCTTATACTTGTCTTTAATCCATTTTGAGCTGATTTTAGTGTAAGGTGAGAGATGCATATCTGGTTTCATTCTTCTGCATATGGATATCCAGTTTTCCCAGCACCACTTGTTGAAGAGGCAGTCTCTTCCCCAATGTAGATTTTTGTTGCCTTTCTCCAATGTCAGATGGCAATAAGCCTGAGGGGTGATTTCTGGGTTCTCAATTCTACTCCATTAGTCTGAATGTCTTTTTTTTTTATACCTGTACCATGCCGTTTTGGTTATAATAGCTTTGTAGTATAATTTGAAGTCAGGTAGTTTTATGCCTCTGGCTTTATTTTTTTTTTTTTTTTGCTCAGGATTGTCTTAGCTATTTGGGGCCTTTTGTTGTTCCATATGAAAGGTAAGATTGTGTTTTCCATTTCTGTAAAGAATGTCATTGGTATTTTGATAGGGATTGCATTGAATCTGTAGATCACTTTGGGTAGTATAGACATTTTCACAATGTTAATTCTTCCAATCTAGGAGTATGGAATATCTTTCCATCTTTTTGTGTCTTCTTTAATTTCTTTCAGAAGGGGTTTGTAGTTCTCATCATAGAGGTCTTTCACCTCCTTGGTTAAATTGATCCCTAGGTATTTTATTTTGTGTGTGACAATTGTAAATGGGCTTACTTTCTTTATTTCTCTTTCTGTTAGTTCATTATTTGAGTCATTCAGAATTCTGTTATGTTTCTTTTTATTTTACAATTTGGGGTTGGGTTAATTTTGAAGTATAATATATGTGGGGTAAGGCCTATAATGTTTTTAGGGCTTTGGGCTTCTTCTGAAGTTGCTGACCTGGACTGGAACCAGGGCTTTGGGTTGTCAGTCTAATGAGCACCGCAGAGCACCAGGCTGCTTTTCCCCAGGGAAGGAGTTTCACTGCTCTCGTCATGGCTGGTGTTAACACTGTGCCCATCTGAATGAACCTGGAGTCACCTTGCTCTTCTGAGAGTATTGTCCTCCGATTGACTCAGCATCGAGAATCATGCTGTTCAGTAGGAAGACACACGTGGCTGAGGTTCAGCATTTCTTGAAGTATGTTCTATGAAAAAAAAATCTGCAAGAATGCATGTAGATTTTACAATAAAAACTTCCATTGTTGCATAAATATGGTTTTTGTTGTTGTTTTTAACTACCAGGCTTTCTGGAGCCCTTGAAATGTCAAAATATTCTATGAAATTCCAAGAGAAAGAAATAGTATGCAGTGTTTCCCACAACTTTTTGAACAATGAACACTTTCTGGCAGAAACTTTCACAGGCTGGTATTCCTCACACCCCCTTCCCCTTGGAAATGTTAATATGGTCTCTGCCTAGCCATTCCTATGGTCTGAATGTGTCCCCCAAAATTAATTGCTTGAAGCTTAATTAATCTGAAATTTAATCACCAATATGATGGTATTAAGAGGTGGGGTAAATGGTTTCAGGCCAACTGTAGCTCCAATGTCATCCTCTGTTCTCACAAACGCTGGGAGTGTGGGCTGTCCCCAACACAGCAGACTTTTCCAGCTGGCAAATCTCTTTTCTGTGAGAATTCTTTGGCATGAATTGGACAGTGGGCCATTGTTTTTCCCCCAAGTTCTGGGGAACAAATACTGCAAGTGGTCCTATTAAAAACCATTCATAGGCCTGAGGTGAGAAACAGGCACCTTTATCTTCTCTTTTAGGGGTGAGGTGGGGGGAGGGGCTATGCAGAAAACAGTTATCTCTAGAGCAATTCTGTCTAAAGTCCGTCCTCTCTTAGTCTCCAACAACCCAACTCTTACATAGCCTCAATGATGGTGAATCATCTAATTGGTTTTTGGAATCTATTTTGAAATCTCACAATTCACTTTGAGTGTGATATCTATAATTTCCATCTAACATCCTGCTCTGGTAGATTACCCAGAACCTGGAGAAATGTTTTATTCTTTAAAACCATGGCAATTTGCTGTCCCTGGGAAGCAGATGCTGAGACAGAGTTAGGAGTGTGGAAGTTCGGTTGAGGAGTAGCAGCTGCACACGGAGAAGGGAGGAAGCAGGACTGGGGAGGGGGAACTATCAGACTGAGCTGAGACCTCTACCTGCTCAGCAGAAAGGTTTGGAGCAGAGACTGCCCACTGGAGGAGTCCTGCATTGGGTGGAGATGGCCAGGCCCTTTTACAAGCACGCTGCTTAGTTGCTGGGGGCTACCCCAAGAAAAGTGTGCCCTCAGCTACCACCTCCTTACCCAGTCATTGGTCAGGCTCAATGACTGTCATTCCCTGAAGAAGGTATGTATGATCTCAGCTTGAAAGCCCAGGTGAACCCTGACAAAGCTAACAGGTGGAAGCTGCCAGTTAACCATGCTCCTCACAGATGGGCAACAAGTTCTTTCTCAAAGGGGGATCTGAGGGGTACATTTCTGTATCTGACACAAAACCCAATCTACATACTCCGAGAAGGAATAAAGACCTCCTGGCAATCTTTCTTTCTCTGTCTCTCTCTCTGTGCTAAGATGCTTCCCTGTGACCCTGAGCAGCTCCCGCCCTCACTTCATTCACATTTCTCTCAAAGTCACCTCCTCAGAGAAGCTTCCTCTCACCACTGTGTCCTAAATATCACCCCTTCCTCACTCTCTTTTCCCTTACTAGAGTGTGTTTGATTTTCTACACTGTTCTTTACTACCTACAATGGTATATTAATTTCATCATTGTCTCTCCTGCATTACAATATAGGGCAGGGACCTTGTCGCTTTTGTTCCTCATTGTGTTTTTTTTTTTTTTTAATTTTATTATTATTTTTTTGCAGCCGGCTGGTATGGGGGTACAAACTCGTGACTTTGGGTTATAAGGCTGCGTGCTAAGCAACTTAGCTAACCGGCCAGCCTCTTTTGTTCCTTACATATCCTCAGAACCTAGTACACTGCCTTACACATGGTATGTGTTCAATAAATATTTTTGAAAAAATAAATGAATAAATCTGGATCACTTGAACCCTTTTCTCTCTGGTTTCCTTGCTCTGGCACATAGCAGGGAGCGAGTCTTGGGTCTCATGGTGCAGCTCTGCGGGTCCTGCCCTTGCCCACAGCTGTCACCTCTTCCACTGGAGGACCCCCTTGCTCCATTGCGCTGGTCCTAGCATGCGTTCCTCAACATGGTCCCCTTTATAATCTGCTGCTTTCCTACCTCGCAGAGTCAGCGAAGGGGTAAATGTAGGGAAGGTCACACTTCCTTTTGTTCTTCTCAATGCTGCCAAACAATGTTGGTCAAACTTTTCTGAAGGCCCAGGAGTAAAAAAGAAAACTAAGAACTGAAGTATCTCAAATATCTGTCCTGATGGTCCAAAGGAAAATACGTTGTCTTTTGTTATAAGCTGAATCGTATCCCTTCAAAATTCATATATTGAAGTCTTAACCCCCAGTGAGTAGTAATAAATATTGTTATTATTTCTAAGTAACTAGCTAATTTGTCAGACTTTTCAATAGTCAGTCCCTTCCTCACTGATATATGATTCCATTTTCATAGTGGATATATACGAGGAAGTTTCTGGATTACTTATATATTTTTGATAACAAATGTGTCTATACTTGCATCAGTGTCACACTGTTCTAATTAATATAGTTTTACAATATGTTTTAATATCTGGAAGGATAGATAACCCATTATTGCTCTTTTCTATGATTTTTATTAGCTTTCTAAAGTTGTTTTAAAATTTTTCCCTATGGTTTTTATATTTTTTTCTCCCTATTTATTCTATTAGATGTTCTTTAAAAATCTTTTTGAAAAATTCAAAACCAAATCCCATTGGAACTTTAATTGGAGTTTTTTTTACCTTCGAATTGATTGGGGAAGAGTTAACAGCTGTATACTATAGAATTATTAATATCTAGGAAAATAGTTTGTTTTTCTGGACATTAAAATACTGTCTCAACAATGTTTTGGAATTTTTCATAGAATTTCTTAGATTTCTGTTAAGTTTCTTTCTAGTTCTTTTAAGTTTTAATGATTATTATGTTGGGATTTTCTTATTCTACTATCAAATTTATAATGATATGCGTTTTTGTTATGGGCTACTGTGCATAATTTGTTGACCAGCTTGAACAGTGTTTTTTACTGGTTTCTTAGAGTTTCCAATGATCCATACAGTGATCCATACAGTGATCCATACAGTGATCCATATAGTGATAAATTGGTCTCTTCCTTTCCAGTAGTCATAGCTCTTATTTCTGTTTTACATACTGTTGCCTTGGTGAGAGCTCCTAGACTCATGTTAAAATTAACAATGGATAGTGAACATCATTGTTTTGTTTCTCCTATTTATAGGAATGCCTTCTAATTTTTTAGTTCAGTATAAAGTTAACTGGGTTGAGATAAAAAGTATTTATCCTATAAAGTAATGATTGTTAGTTTTTTGGGGTCATAAACTCCTTTGAGTATCTGATGTTAGTTTTATGAATTTTATTTCTAGAAAGTGCTTGCTCAATTTTGTGTACAATTTCATGGGATCACAGCCCCCTTGAACTATTATCCATGGATCCCTAGAACCATAAGTTAAGAACTTCTGATGTCAAGGAAATATCCTTTTATTCTTAATTTTAAAGGGTTTTGATATTTAAAATCATGAGTTGGATTTGAATTTAATTAAAATGCTCTTAAAGCATTCTTACTACTGATGAGTTTTCTTATTTAACCTATTGATATGACACATGCTATTTATAGATTTTCTACTATAAATTAAATCTTGCAGACTTGGAATAGACTCTAATTAGGTGTGGATATAGTAGGTTGTTATTTTAATATTCTGTAGCATTTGATTTTATGTCATTTGTGCATTTTAGCTTTTTAAAATAAGTGCTAATGGTCTCCATCTAAAGAATTTTACCTGTACTTATCAGGTTTAGTGTCAAATGTATTTTAGTTACATGAGACAAATTGAATAGGTTCCTCTTTTTTTCCCCTCTGGGAGCAATATATGGTGCATTAGAAATTAGCACACTGAAAATTTGAAAAGACTCTACTGGTAAGACTATTTGGTCCTCCAGCCTTCCTTTGAAGGTACGTCCTTGCAAACTCTTTTTTTTCTTTATTGTTATTGGTCTGTTAGGTTTTCTCCTCCTTTATATTTTCCCAGAAAATTCTCCATGTCATTAAGGTTGTCCAACCCACACATCTGTTGTTCTTTTTTATTCATTATACTTTTATTTATTTATATTTTCTTTTTAAAATTGTACTTGGCAAAGTTTTGTCTATTTTTTAAGAGCAATTCTATTTTTCTTGCTTTTAATTAATTAGTTTATGGTTTTCTATTATATCCTCCTGATTCCCCTAGGGTTGTTTTATTATCTTCTAATGAACTTCTTGAATTGAATCTTTAATATTTTAAAATCCATTTTTTTATAATAAAATCTGTTAAAGCTATAAATTTACATCTGACAGGAATTTTGACCCCATTCTATAAAATCCAATACACAGTGTTGTCATTTTCACTTTTAAAATATCCACATGTTGTGTTTTTATTTTCCCTTTGACCCAATAACTACATAAAAAAGATTATATGCTAATGGTCGGTAAAGATTGGATTTAAAAAATGGTATCTATTTCTTTCCACTACAGGATTTCTCAGAGACAATAATACAGTAATGTGCGTTATGAATTTCTAGGAAGATTGTGAATTTCTAGGAAAAATAGTGAATATGCAGCATTTCCTACATTTATTGCCTGTAGAACTCTTCTTCTGGGGGCCGGCCCGTGGCTCACTCGGGAGAGTGTGGTGCTGATAGCACCAAGGCCACGGGTTCGGATCCCATATAGGGATGGCCGGTTGGCTCACTGGGTGAGTGTGGTGCTGACAACACCAAGTCAAGGGTTAAGATCCCCTTACTGTTTATCTTTAAAAAAAAAAAAAGAACTCTTCTTCTGTGCAACACTTAATTACAGTTTGCATGATATTAGGGGCAGAGATAGGAAGTACTGCTCCAGAATAGTGTTTCTCAGATAACAGAAAGTGACCTGTTAATTGTGTGTTGTGAAATAACTTTAGGTTGTGATCAGCTTAAAAGAAAAAAAGTCTGGAAACGGGCTCAACAATGTTCCAGTTATACATGTATCCTTGTCCCCTTATGATCTAGGCTGTCAAGCTTCATCAAACACATTTTCCCCAAAGTTTTGTTTTACATTATTTATTGGGGAGTTTTTGATATCGTATTTAAGTTTTCATAAAATCATATGTGATATGAATTTGTTATATTTTGCTTTATCACATGTAGTAGAGACAAATATTATTTAGTGAAGAATTTGTTTCATTTCTATGTATGGGTCACGTGTAAAATACATTTCTTACTCAAAATCATGGTTGAAAAACAGTTCAAGGGCATCAGTCCAAAAGCATGGGAGACAGTTGAGAGGATGAAATGAGATGATTCAGTTAAAGTGCTAACAGCTCAACATATTCAGCTGTTCTCAGGGTTGGCTACAGAATTTCCGAGGTCCACTGCAAACTGAAAATGTGGGGCCCCTTGTTCACAAAGCAGGAAAAGAAGTGCCCTGGGAGATGGGAGAGGCAAAGGGGGAGAGGCTCCAAATCTCAGCAGCATGCTCCATTGGCCCATCTGACTTCACTTAGGAAACAAAGACGAAATGAATGTCAAGATGGTGACTGCAGAGGGTTAAACTCCAAGGGTGAGGTCGGGTCTGGGCCCCCTGAGACCACCCCTAGTTTGGATGATTCACTAGGAGGACTCCCAGGACTCAGCATACAGTCATCCTCATGGCTATGATTTATTGTAGTGATAGGACACAACGCACAATTGACAAAGGGAAAAGGCACATGGGCGAAGTCCAGGTGCAGTTTTCTGAGTCTTCTCCCACTGGAGTCACAAATGAGTTGTGACAACATGTGTGAAATGTTGCCAACCAGAGAAGCTCATTAGAGACTCAGCACCCAGGATTTTTATTGGGGGCTGGTCAAGTAGGCACCCTCTGCCTGGCATGTACACAAATTCCAGACTCCCAGAAGAAAAGCAGGTGTTTGGCATAAACCACACTGTTTGTATAAACAGGCTAGGCAAGTGAACGGTCTTATCAGTTAGGAAGGGTGGGAGCTCTTCTGAAATCCACCTTCCCAGACACCAGTCGATGCCCAACGTTTTAAGTTGGTCTTTTCAAGGCTAAGCAGTCAGGCCTGCTGTATTAACTCTTTCCAGCACAGGGGCCTTTCTGGGTGGGAGGCCCTGTGCAACTGCACTGGTTGCATGCCAATGAAGCTGGCCCTGGCTGTTCTCCTTCTGTTGCTGTAATGAAGCCTTGTTATGGGAAGGGGACCAGAAGAGCAGGGAGTGCAGGCTGTACCCCAACAACCATGGACACAGAAAGAAGACTTGAAGTCTTCAGGGCCAGTGGCTGTGAGGGCTGAGAGCTTCAGCCACTTGGCTGCTGTGACCTCCAGTGCTGGGTGGAAAACAGAGGCTGAAAGTAACCAGCTTCATGTTCTGCTCTTTAACTGCCAGTCACATCCTTCATTTAACCTACCCCTACCAACTCACACTGTTGTCATGGGAAGAGACAAGAGGAAACGTGCTTTAAAAATAAAAAATGATGACAACTTCATGTATCATGAGATTATGTGGAAATTAATATTATTTGATACATGTGCCCTTTGTTACCTCCCTTGCTAAGAAATTCATCTTCTAGATTTTAAAGTAAATAAAAACCCAAGAGTCTATGTGTGTTAGTTAACCATTACTGCATAACAAACTATTCCAAAACATAGTGGCTTAACACACCAATCATTTATTTAGCTCACGGGTCTGTAGGTAGGTAATTTGGGCTGGGCTCAGTTGGGCAGTTCTTCTGTTTCTTTCAGCCAGGCTCACTCATACATTCGCAATTGGCTTCCCATCAGCTAATAGCTCTGCTTCTGGGGGTTGGCTGGCAATGGCTGTGGAGATGGGTGATTGTGTCACATGTCTCTCAGGCCTGGGTTTGTTCACATGGATGCAGGAAAGTTTTCAAGAGAAACTCCAGTGTGCAAATGCTTTTGAAGTCACTCCTTGTGTCATGCATACTAATGCCCCATTGACCAAAGCAAGTTACATAGCCAACCCAGATTCAATAGATGAAAATATAGACTCTACCTCTGAATGCAAGGATCTGCAATGCACCTTTCAGGGGCATGGATGCTGGGAGGGGAAAAGTTTATAGTTCTCTTTCTAACTTACACACTGTGCTGTTCATTCACTGGAACCCCATTATAGGAAACAGAAATCAAAAGCACCTGGTATAACCCTTAAATGGGATTCCAATCCATTGTACACTTGGTTGTTCATTTATTCCTTTATGAAAACTTAGTCACTTTAAGGAAGTCTGAACCAAATATAAGAAAAGCAAGCAACTCATTGTTAGGAAGTCTAAACAGTCTGACAACAACAAAACAACAACAACCAACAATATGCACACACACAGTCATTGATTTACTTTTGAATATAGGAAAAAACACAAAAATACAAATTTCATTTAAAAATTGACTGGCAGAAGTACCAGAAAACCACACAAAAACTCTTTTTCTCTTTCTGACTAGCCTAGTTTGGAAAAACCAGTAACAAAGCCTGTTTGTCAGTTTCCTTTTAGCTGCTATTATTACCCTATATTGTGGGTTGTTCTCTCCTCTCACTACTCAGACATGAAATGTAGAACAAAAAAGTGGCTTTCTTCTTTTTTCTTTTTTCTTTTTTTACAGCTTTAACAGAAGAATGAAAGTTACACAGGATGTGTGCTGTCCCCTGAGTATTTAAGTTTTTAAAGAGGCAGAACTTCACATCTCTAAATTGCCCTCAGGGATCTTAATTTGGCCTTGAAAACCCCTACACAATGAGATTTTGATGCTTTTACTGTTGATGAACTTTAAAAATATATCTTTCAATTTTGTACCTAAGGCCTCTGATTTCTTTTCCTTCTTTGTGCAAATTATGTTTACCTAATGGCCTTCAAACTAGTTCTCACACACATTTAGAAATCAGCTCAGACTCAGGCCTTGGCGAAGAAGGCAGAGAGCACTCTGGGGAGAGAAAGAGCTCCTCACCAGGGGCCTGGGCAACCAGGCCTGAAGTTCCTGTGGCTGGTAGCTGGCGGCTCTGGGGTTCTTCCCAGGGGTTGGTGGCCATGTTGAACTGGAGGTCAGAGGGAGGGCACCACCTTCCAGTGCATGCGCCACTGGGGGCACTAGGTGAGGGGACTCACAAATGCTTTTACTTCATTCCCTTGAGCACGAGCTCTGTAGAAGTCATCTTAGTCTACTCATTCTGCTAAATAAGCAAAATACCATAGACTGAGTGGCTTAAACAACAGACATTTATTTTCTCATTTTCTCACAGTTCTAGAGGTTGGAAATCTGAGATCAGGATGCCAGCAAAGTTGGTTTCTGGTGAGGGCTCTCTTCCTGGCTTGCAGACAGCCACCTTCTCACTGTGTCCTCACACAGCAGGGGTTGGGGGGGGGAAATCTCTTTCCTCTCATGATGGACATGAATCCCATCATGAGGGCTCCCCTCTTATGATGTCATTCAAACCTAATCACCTCCCAAAGGCCACACCTCCAAATACCATCCCATTGGGGATTAGGGCTTCAATGTACAAATTTGGGGGGACACAAATATTCAGTCCATAATGGACGTGTTGATCTGGGGAAGGGGGTAGGGAGGGATCAGAGCTCCTGGGGGCTGGAAATTCTCACTCCATAGAACAACAATTTGCTCCTGTTCTCCATCTCCCAGCTCCCAGTTGTTGTTCAGGTTCTTAGGACAGACCTAAGGGCCTCAAGCTTGCCCGTCCCTCCTCTTGCCCAGAACTTCTATCCTTGAGCCTCTTCACAGCGTCACAGGCCAGCTACCCAGGAGCCTCAAGGAGTCTCCTGGGAGGCTCTCTAAATTCCTTCTCACTTCCTTTAAAGACACCCTGTTGCTTGTGTGACTGTTGCAGTCTGCATTTTCCAAAGATGCTTGAAACAATATTTTCATCCCTATGCTCTTCTACACTTGTGCCACTTCACCATTAAGAGGTGGAATCTCTGACTTCCCTCTGAACCTGGGTGGACCTTTTTCACTGCCTCAACCAGTGGAGTATAAAAAAAGTGATGCTATGTGGCTTCCATAAAACTGCTCTACGCCTCCATCTTAGTCTCTTGGGATGTGCACTCTTGGAGCCAGCTGTCATGCTCTTAGGAAACCCAAACTAGCCTATGCAGAGGGATCACCTGGAGAAGTCATGGAGAGGTGTTCTGAGTGACAACCCAGCTGAGGTTCCAGCCAATAGCCAAGTCACTCCCAGCCTTTGAGTCTTCCCAGCTGAGACTCCAGATACTGGGAAGGAGAGACAAGCTGTCTCTGCTACTTTCTGTCTAAATTCTTGACCCACTGACTCCATGGGCAGACTAAAATGGTGGTGGCTTTATATCACCATGATGGGCAGGTTTGCTGTGCAGCGCTAGTGACTGAAGCAGGGGTCCTTCCCTGAGGTCAGAACCTGAAGAAAAGAAGGGGAGGGGAGGTAAAGAGCCACGAAAAATGATTTCATTGTATATTGCTGAATATATTAATTGTCCTGGTTTGAACATCACATATTGCACACAGGTATCTATGTTTGATGCTGTACCCCACAGACGTATATTACCGACTAAGTTATAATTGAAAAAAAAAAATCTGCAGAAAAGGCGCAATCCTCTTCTAGAGAAGTAGCATTATGAGTATTTGGCTGGGACTGAGAGATTTCCTGGGACATGCAGCTTTCAGTGCTAAAATCAGGAAAATCCTGGGCAAACTGGGATGAGTTGGTTACCTTGATTGAGGGTTAAATCCCTTCAGGAAGTCATGATCAGTGTAGCAGATGGGTCTTCCCAGGGGCTGGAAGATTTTAAGGTGCACAAAAATGTATTTATTTCCTCAATGGAAAATCATTTTTAAAAACTTCTTATCCCTAGTGATTGAGAATCAGGGTTGGAGATCAGGAAAGGGAAGGAATTTAAAGGTGTTTAATTAAGGGTGTTTAAGGAATTTGTGTTTGGGTTGAGGGAGGTGTTGTTGCAGGACAGGAATCCTTGCATGCTGCCCATTTCTCAGGAAGTTACTACTCGCCTGAGCAGGGCTGGGACTAGGGTGAGGCAAGCGAGGCACTCACCTTGGGTGCAAAATTTCAGGGGGCACCAAAACCCTCAGCAATATTTTAATGCAATATTTAAAAAAAAAAAAATCAAATTGGCAAACTACACCCCCCAGGCCAGCTTCCTGTTTTTGTCATTAAAGAACCAGGCAGGGCCAGGATTAGGGTGAGCCAGGTGAGTCAGAGGCGGGTCCTGTCTTCATTTAAAATAGTATTTTTTTTTTTTCATCATGGATTCTTTTGCTCTAATTTTATTTTATTTTTTCTTGGGTAGTGCTTGATTTATTTGTATTTTTAAAAAACCCCAGTTCTTTTGTACAAAACAAGCTGATTTTTGTTTTTGAGGCTTGAAAGCACTCCTTAAAAAATTAAAGTTAAAGCATGGATTACACGGACTTGTTTCTCCCAGAAGAACTTCAGTTAACGGATATGCCACAACAGAGATATCTGATGCACACCAAGAGGGCACTAGACAATGAGGGGGGACCACACAGCTGGCTCATTGTAGCTCCCAACTCAGCAGACACTGACCGTAGGTGGCAGGCAGAGTGCACAGTGTGTAGAAAATTCACTTGCATGTTATGATACCAACAAAATTCAGCTGCAAAGTAAATCCTGCATCGTCTCTAAACCACGACGCTGAGTTGTAAAGCTCTGGGTGACCAATGAAAGTTTCCTGGACAATCACCATGTAAATGTTACATCCCCTCAGTGCCCACAAGGATTCCTGCCTCCACGGTAGCCATGGGCACCACAGCGGCCTCAGAGCAGAAGGCGCAGGAGGCCAAGAAGGCATTGCACAGCCTAAGCCCCGAGGACCAGAGGCTACTGCCTTTAACCAAGTCTCGGTGCCAAAAAGGGCCCTTCCCCATCTGCCACAGAGAGGCAGCTGGCAGAAAGCTGCTGAAAGCATGGGCACTGTTGTTTGGGTGCACCCCCGACTAGGATCCAGCTCCTGGAAGGTAGTGTTGTGGGAAACCTACAGGTTCCACTGGCTAAATCCAGGTTCTTGGTGTCTCGAACAAAGAATTGGATGAGACATGCTAGAGGTGAAAAGCAAAGGACAGTTTATTTAGTAAAGAGAGAGTATACTCCAGAGAGGATGGAGCAGGCTCCAGTGATAGAGTGGCTCAGGAGCTCCTACAGTTACATTCCCAGGGGTTTAGGTCTTCCCAGCTGGATTTGTGTCGTTTGGTCATTGGTTGAGCCCTGGTAGTTTCTGTTGATTGGCACCTTAGCTGATGGGAGCTCGTTGGTCCAACCAAATGGTGCCCTACATGGGGGTGGAGCTCCCTATCTGTATTTCCTGTGGCCATGCATGCCTGTGTCCTCAGGGAACTGGCCGTACTGGCTGTCCTATTCAGAAACAACCAGGTTTCCTCTTCCTGCTCTTTCCCTATCTAACTTTCCCACAACAGTAGGTGTGGCGAAGTCTTGTCCCCAGTACTGGGTTTTGCACATCATCAGTCCCCAAGAAGTTTTGGAACCAAAACTCCTAATGCAACTCTTTGAGTGCTTATTGATGCACAGAAATCAAGAAAAGGAAATTTAAAATGCACATGTTGTATTATCTTTTAGAACCGTGATTAAAAATGAAGAGCAGGAGCTCCCATATAAAAGATGATTTATTTAGATGTTAGAATCATGTAGTGATTGAACAAGACTGGACATGAAAAGCTCCAGGCTTCAGGGCTGAGCTGCAGAGCATCCGTCGCAGAGGCCTCACTTGGATTTCCACATGCAACAGGGAACAGCTTGGTCAGTTTGCACATTGGCCATTGTGCTTTGAAATATTTTTCCAATCAAAGGCTGAGACTGCAGTTTTCAGAAGTCGTGCTCTGGACTCTAGGGACCAGGGGGATGATCCTTTATATAAAAAGTGCTGTCCTAGGAGCTTCCCTACAGACACCTTTGGGCATTTAGTGATTCTTGGGGAAGGCAACTGCTGCCTTCTTCAGGCCTGAGGTGCAGGTACAACTGGACATTTTTGCCAGCAATCACACGAAAAAGCCCCGTTTCAGAGTCTCGTTGAGCCTGGCTGTGATGGTAAGAACCGAATGTTTGCTAATCTAAGACTGGTTTGCAGACCACAGAAAACTGCAGTTAGGAATGCCCTACAGAACTGAACAATATTTTCCAAAAATATTTTTTACATCCCATTAAATAATTTACAAAAAGCTACAAAAACCATAGTTACCGGGACACACCTGTTCAATAAAAACATCGTTTCTTGTTAGCATACATATGTACGGGGTTGTGAATACAGACTCCAGTTTTCTCTCCTTTTTAATCACCGGTATTATCTATACACATGCACAGCTACATGAACAGATATACTGCTTTCCACAAATGCATCAAAAGCCAGGAAACCCACTAATTTTATTTTTAAAAATACTGCATAAAGATATTATTCATCTTAATTGCTGAGATTTTCGGTCCTGCTCCCTGAGGAAGGCCTTAGGGAATCTGATTTCTTTGGGAAAGTGGGTGGCCAAAGGGTTGTTCTCATGTCATTTAGCAAATAACTTGGCTGTATTTCAAAAACCCTACTTGCTCAGTGTAGTGGCCACTGCTGGTGTCGGTCTTGAAGCCCCTCAGACCTCCTTTACTGTTGCAGTGTGTCTCTCCACATCTTCTGTGGGCTTTGGTTCTAATGGCCCGCAACTGCAACCCTCTGCAGAGGCCTCCCCTTGAGCTACCGGGGCAGAAATGCCTGAAGGCTTTATGTCCCTGGGGTGACCCTTAGCCAACCACTGACAGGTGCAGAATTATAAAAGACTGGTTTGCTTGCCTCCAGACCTATCAAACTCTGAAGAGCAGTTTTTGCCTCGGAGCTCTCTGTAGGATAACCACCCGAGGCTGGGACATCACCTAAGCTCACACCCTTGCTTGGCTCCTTTCCCCACTCCCTTACCACTTTCTCTGGGGAGCACCTCCAGGGAGCACCTCTTTCATAAATCATTCACACCCGAATCCTCATCTCAGAGGCTGCTTCTGGAAGAAGCCCACTACTCAGTAAAATGGCAGGGCCCAAACTTAAGAGCCCTGTAGAATTCGTTTTTATTTTTTTTTCAGGCTTTGCCTATAAAATCAGGTTTCCTTAGCAACCATACTCATCACCATGGCAACTACGATTTATGGTTACCAAGGCAAACCCGACTTTCTGAAAAGAGAGATCAGCACTCATCTTTTATCTTGGTGTCTTTTTTTTCTCAGTTCCACTTTTTCTCTCCATGGCAGTTGTGTGGGGGCTGTAGAGTTCTTCATTTCTTCTAAAACGGTTGCTTTTAATAAAACTTGCATGAAGCAAATCAGGCGTGTGATCAGAGAGGCTGCTGCTTGGCTGCCTCCTGGATTGCTCGGGAGGCTGAGCTCCATGTGCCCAGGCCAGATGCCAAGGGGCAGAGCATCCACGGATGCTGTGGATCTCTAGAGGGAGGCCAAGATGTAAAATGGAACCAGTGTCACCCCCAGGGCCAATTGCTCTGACCATCTCTCTCCCCCAAAGTGCCCAGGAAAGCGGGTGGCGGAGGGCTGGGGTAGTTCTAACACTTCAACATATGAAGATTTACCATAATTTCAAAATGATGTTTCAATGAGGGCGGTGGCTTTTTCTCTAACAAACACACACGTATATATACATTTAAGTCAAAAAGACGTAAAAACCAGCTAGCTCTTCGCAAAAGGCTTTGTTCTCCTCGGTGTTAACTGTTTTTGTTTTCTTCCGAACGTCTCCCCTTCTTCAGGGCTGACATTGTGTGATCTCCTGCCAGCTCCGGCCACCTTGGCTGGTGGGGAGGCCCCGTGGGTGGGCAGGTGCCCTCTTGCCATTCTGTCCTCTGCCTACTGGCTTCACTGGGGAGCCGTGTGGGGGTTAGGGCTGAGAAAACGGAGGCACCTTGCTGGCTTTATTTTTTAAAAAAAGCAACTCGAAACACAAAACCCTCTATTATTCTAAAAAGCCTTTCTTTTTCCTGTTCTACTCTCTGTTTCCATGGAAATGGAGCTAGTCACCAGCCGGTAGGTCAATGGCTTCAATGGTTGGATATTGTTCTTTGTTCTCTTCTCCATGGAAGAAAAACACCTGGATTTCTATTTGTCCTCTTTGTTATTAGACAAGGTACTGTAACTGTGACGCCTCCCAGGTCAGACACTGAGTCATGACTGGGACCAAGCGGAGAGGAATGCACATGCTTTTGGAAGAAAGACCCTCTTCTTCCTCATTGCCAGCGAGCCTGTGAATCAATGCATCTGGGGGAGGAGACAGGGCTGTGGGGCGCAGTTGATGCAGCCCTCCTCATTTCCAAGTGCAGCCCGGAGACCTGGAGACTCAGTAATGGAGTACTCCCCAGGGTCACATCATGCCTTGAAGACGCAACTCAGGTGCATATAAGCAGAATAGATTTGTGCTGGTGTAGTGGACCCTACTGGCACCCCACCAGACCCCTCCATTTTTTTTTTTTCAAACAATGCTGTGTGCCCATCCTTCAGCTTCTGCAGGCTTTGTTGCTAATGGCTGGCACTTTTGACCTCCCGAGGATTGTCCCTGGATACAAACATCACCTCATCTGTACAGAGTTGGTAGCAGTGGTATGCTGGTAAATGTTTAACAACTGGATCTCCCGAAAAAAAGCCCCTGATGTCCTGGTTTGTAGCACTGACCATTTTCCATGGTATCAATATGTTCACTGTGGCTGATTTCAAGCTACCAATGTGACTTTACTGAATTCAGAGCTGGGAATAATCACCTCTGGAGAGCCAGTTCAAACTGGCTCCAGCACACTGCTGGTTGGAAGTGCTTGGGATTTACATTCCCACTCCTGTCCACTGCTGGGCAGCCAGTGACAGACTGAACTGGGACTACATGACCCAGCTCTCCCGTCTCTAGGTGCAGCAAATTCTGAAGTGTAATTTACAGTCCAGACCTCCTTTGGGGATCAGGCTGAGTCTGGAACTTCGCATGAAATTATACCCTTGCCTGGTTTCCTCCCCTTTTCTCACCCTGTTTCCTCTCCTCCCTGACTGGCTTCTTTTGGGAGCACTCCCTTCAATAAATTACTTGCCCACAAGTCCTCATCTCAGGGTCTGTTTCTAAGAGAGACTGATCTGAGACAGCTGGTTACATGTTGTGCTGCTGAGGGCACAGAGAGACCCTGCTTTTAAAGGTTTTGCTTAAAAGGTGGACAGTGATGGAGAGATTACTTTTGGGACTTATATTTACTGAAGTTTTAGGTTTCTGTGGATTAGTAATTGGAGGATATAAAGTAAAACCAATAGTTTTAATCCTTCCTTGATAATTCTCTGAGTAAATCCTGTCATATTTTTTAAAAATTTGCATTTTTTCTAACTTTATTTATTGAGATACGGTGGATAAGGTGTGCAATGTGATGTTTTGATGTAAGTATACATTGTGAAATAATTACCACTATCAAGCTAATTAACATATCTTTCACCTCACATAGTTTTTTGTGTGTGTGGTGAGAACAGTTAAGATCTACAGTATTAACTATAATCACCATGCTGTACCTTAGATCTCCAGAATTTATTTATCCTGCAGATTGGAAACTTTGTACGCTTGGACCAACATCTTCTGTTTTCCCTTACTGCCCTCCCTCCTGCCTCTGGTACCACCATTCTATCCTCTGCTTCTACGAGTCTGACTATTTTTAGATTCCACAAATAAGTGAGATCATGCAGTAATTTGTCTTTCTGAGCCTGGCTTATTTCACGTAGCATAATGTCCTCCAGGTTCATCCATGTTGCAAACAGCAGCTTCCTTCTTTTTAAAGCTGAATAATTTTCCATTGTGTGGAACAATTTTCCATTGTATATACATATACATACACACACATGACTACACACACACACACACACACACACACACACACTCACACACGCCACATTTTCACATTTTCTTTATCCATTCATTAACTGATGAACATTTAGGTTGATTTCATATTTTGGTTATTGTAAATAGTGCTGCAGTGAACATAAGAATGCAGATATCTGATTTCATTTCCTTTGGGTATATACCCAGTACTGGGATTGCTGGATCATGTGGCAGTTCTATCTGTAATTGTTTGAGGATCCTCTACACTGTTTTCCACAATGGCTGTGCCAATTTACAGTCCCACCACCAGTGTAGGAGGGTTCCATTTTGCTCACATCTTCGCCAACATTTGTTATGTTTTAACTTTTTGATGGTAGCATTCTAACAGGTATGAGGTGCTATCTCATTGTGGTTTTTATTTGCATTTCCCTGATGATTAGTGATGTTGAACATTTTTTGAGCATTTTTTAATATACCTGTTGGCCATTTGTATGTTTTCTTTTGAGAAGTATTTACCCAGGTCCTTTGCCCATTTTTTAATCAGGTTGTTTTCTTGCTATTGAGTTGTTTGAGTCTCTTATATATTTTGGATATTAACCTCTTATCAGATGTAATATTTTCTCCCATTTCACAAGTTGTCTCTTCACTGTTGATTGTCTCCTTTCCTGTGCAGAAGATTGTTAGTTTGATAGAATCTCATTTGAGATTTTTGCTTTTGTTGCCTGTGCTTTTAGGGTCAGATCCAAAAAATCATTGCCAAGACCAATGTCAAGAAGCTTTTCCTCTATGTTTTCTTTCTAGTAGCTTTACGGTTTCAGGTCTTACGTTTAAGTCTTTAATCTGTTTTGAGTCAATTTTTGAGATAAGCATGTGGTATCCAGTTTTCCCAACATGATTTATTGAAGAGAGTGTGTATGGGTTTATTTCTGGACTTTCTATTCTGTTCCATTGGTTTATATGTCTGTTTTTATGTCAGTACCACACTTTAAAAAAAATTACTTAATTTACTATTATTATTATTTTTTACATTCTAAGATGCTGTCGTGGAGCAGTTGGGGAGAGGGGGAGAGAGGGTAAAGAGGAGGCAGATGGGGGGGAGTAGAAGGAGGAAGGAGGCAGGGTGGGGCATGATCGAGGCCCACGGCATCCCTCTCATTCTGGCAGGGGAGCTCAGAGGGCTTCTGGTGGCTCGGGGGTCAGTGCTGGGCTGGATGCTGATGTTGGTGGGGCATGGATGAGGCCCTCAGCACCCCCCACCCTGGCTTGGGAGCCTGGGGGGCTTTTGGTCCTTCTAGATTTTATAGGTGTTCTTCTAGGTTTTAAAGATGTTAGACCTTTACTGGTTAATATCAGAACTTTGTCTCTGATCTGTGGGTTTTTTGTTGTTTCTTTCAGTTCTGTGTTGGATTATTCACTATCCCCACCACTTAAACTCTGCACTGGAACAAATTTGCTGGCCTTTGGTCACTTCTAAATGGGGGAACTTCGTGTGGGGACCTGCCCTTGAACCCTGCAGTTGAGCTAAATTGCTGCTTTGCTGCTCATTCTCTGGGGAAGACTGTTTGTGCTGCTCAGGGTTTAATTGTGGACCTTGTAAGCACTTCTGGGTCCAGCACACCTGGGTTGTGTGGAAACTCTGGTCTGGGCCTGAGACTTTTCAGCAAACTGCACCCCCTGCAGTTCTCTATTCCTGACCAGTCTCCACTGAGGGATCCTGTGCTGACTGGAGGGCAGATGAGCTGTCCATGCTGTGCCCCAGTGTTCCCCCAGTGGGCCCATCTCCCCCACTGCCCAAACACTTCCCAGGGGGCAGGCCATGCACCGTTCCCTTGTCATGACGCACCGGCCTCTGAGTAGCTCCTTTTTTCAGTTGTATGTGGCCCCTCGCTTCTATGTGGGTCCACAGGAACCCTATTAGTGGTCCTGCTGGCCTGGGGGTCGCCAAGGGCCTCTTTTCACCTGCCTCCTCCAAGCAACTTCATATGAAGGGCACAGCAGCAACTTTTGCCAGCTCCTGCTCCCTGTGCTCACCAGGGCCACACTCGAAATGGTTGGGGCTCAAAATGGTCAGAGCAATCCTTTCTTTCTCTCATCGTGGCTTCTCCTGCCTTTGTGAACTCTGTAGGTCTCTGTTCCTTTTCCCCTGAGCTCTAGTGGCCCTAGCTTGGCAGTCATTACTTTTTAATGGTTGTAAATTGGTTGACTGTGGGAGAAGGTGATGCTGGGGACCATCTATTCCACCATCTTGATCCTACGCCACTACCACACTGTTCTGATTACTGTAACTTTGTAATATATATTGAAATTAGGAAGTATGATGGCTCCAGCTTTGTTCTTTTTGCTCAAGAATGTTTGGCTATGTGGGGTCTTTTATGGTTCCATATGAATTTTAGGATTGTTTTTTCTATTTCTGTGAAAAATGACATTGGAATTTTGATATTTCAATTGCATTGAATCTGCAGATTGCTTTGGCTAAACCCTGCCATCTTAAAAAAGGCATAGTGTAGACAAAGGACTAATGTGTAGTAGGTTAGGGAGCTATATGTGAAGAGGAACATTTATCTGAAAGAAAGGGGCTTAGATAGAATGATAAAAGCAATAATAATAATTATCATTTACTGAGAGCTTACTATATGCCATGCACATGCTTAGTGCTCTATTGACATTATTCAGTAAAATGCTTCCCGGACAAGTATTTGTTGTGCACTTACTATGTACCAGGTACTGTTCTAAGCCCTGGCAATAACAGCAGTAAATGAAACAAAGTTCCTGCTCTCCTGGAGGACACGTTTTAGTTGGCAGGAGAGAGGCAACAAACAAACATGTTTGTAATATATTAAATGACACAAAGAAAAATAAAGCAGGTAACAGAATGAAGTGAGTGGGGTTAGATGTATATTAGTTTCCTAGGGCTCCTGTAACAGATTGCCACAAACTGCTTGGCTTAAAACAATAGGAATTTATTGTCTCGCTGTTCTGGAAGCTAGAAGTCTGAAATCAATGTACAGTATTGGCAGGGCTATACTTTCGCTGAAACCTCTAGAGGAAAATCTGCTCCGTGCTTTTCTCTTAGCTTCTCTTGTTGCCAGCAATCCTCAGTGTTCTTTGGCTTGTAGATGCATCACTATGATCTCTGCTTCTTTTGTCTCATGACATTCTTCCCTGTCTGTCTCTGTGTCTCTTTTTATAAAGACACCAGTCATATTGGATTAGGACCCACCCTGATGGCATGTAACCTCAACTTAACTTGATTACATCTGCAAGACCTCATTTCCAAATAAGGTCATATTTACAGGTACTTGAGGGTTAGGATTTCAATATATCTTTTTTGAGGTACACAACTCAACCCATAATGAGGTGTTATCTTCATATAGGTGGATGTCTTCTCTGATAAGGTGACATTTAAGCAGAAACGTGGATGGAGTGAAAGAGTGATCAGAGTGAGCCATGTAGCTATCAAGAGGAACAGTGAACGCAGAGGTCCTGAGGCAAGAGCAAGTTTGGTAGAGTCCAGGAAAATCAAGGAAGCTGTTGTTTCTCGGGTAGAACGAGCAAGAGGAGGGTGTTATAAGACACAGTCAGAAAGGTAGCAGAGGGCCATATCGTGGAGAATCTGATAGAGACCATGGGGGACTTTGGCTTTGACTCAGAGTAAGATGAAAGCCTCTGAGCAAAGGAGGGATGTGATCTTACTCAAGTTTTTAAAAGATGCTTCTGGCTGTTCTGTAAAAGTGAGAGACAAGGAAGCCAATGAGGAGGCTATGGAAAAAATCTAGGTGAGAGGTGATGCTGGCTTGGACCAAACTGGTAGCTGGAAAGGTGGTGAAGAGTAGCTGAATTCTGGTCATTAAATCCTCTCTAATTTAATCTATCTTCTCATTTATTCCTCTCAGCAACACAATGAGGTAAGCACTTGTGATGCCCACAACTATATAAAAAAGTAAACCAAGGCTCAGGGAGTTTAGCAAGCTCTCCCAGAGTCATATATTTACAGGTAGGAGGTAGAGTGAGGCTTGCTACTAGTTCTGTCCAGCATTGACATCAGTGACCTTAACAACCACACTAGAGGTTTCACATCCCATTTGATTTCACCTTGCCTGGCCACAGGCTGGCGGAATGACCAGTGGATGGAAAAGATTCTGTAGCAGGTGGAATGGCAGCCCCCCAAAACGACGTCTATGTCCTAACTCCTGGAATCTGTGCATGTGTCCTTATTTTGAAAAAGGGTCTTTGCTGATGTGATTAAGGATCTTAAGATGGGGAGATTATCTTGGATTCTATGGGTGGGCCCTAAATCCAATGACAAGTGTCTTTATAAGAGACACAGACACAGACACAGAGAAGAGAAGGCCACGTGAAGGCGGAGGCAGAGATTGGAGTGATGCCGCCCCAAGCTAAAGAACACCCGAAGCCACGAGAAATGGGAAGAGACTTACTAAGTCCAAATTCGGCTGCCCACTGCCAAACAGAAACAAGACTCGCAGCTTAGATGCTGATGAAAAGGGAAGGCAGCTTTATTTCAAGCCTGAGGAGACAGCAAGCTAAGCTGTCTGAAAGGTTCAGATTTACAAAGGGTTTTTTAAGGAGGAGGAAGTGGGGAGTGAAAGGCAGGAAAGGGGACAGGTAAGGGGCCGGGTGCAAATTCCAGCCAAGGCTCTGTCCTCTGTTCTCGTCCTTGGTGTTATCTCAGGGTCCTGCAGGATTTTGATTCCTTGCTAGTGCCCATGGTCAGCCTCTAGACATCTGTTCTTGGAACTCTGCAAGCCTCAAAGAAGAAATGTTAGTTTTTCGGGGTACCGATTAGCTTTCAACAGCCTTGTTTTCCTGTGCAGCAAGCAAGATAAAGTTAGGGAATGGGAGAAAAGAGAGGAAGAAAAAAACTGTGTCTTTTAAAATTTCCTACAGCCTGGGCAGTTTTAGGTCCCAACATGGCTTCGGGCCTGCTCACTCTAACAACCTGGCAAGGGGGTCTGAGCATGTTCACTTGCTTGCTCAGGTCTCTTGCTCCTCTTATAAAGTCACGAATGCCACTCTCATGATAACCCGTTAACTCATTAATCAAGGATCAGATTCTCTCCTAGAATCTCCAGAGAGAGCATAACCCTGTGAACATGCTGATTTCAGACTTCTGGCCTCCAGAACTGTGAGATAATAAATTTCTGTTGTTTAGGTCACTCAGTTTATGGTAACTCATTACAACAGCCCCGGGAAACTAATACAATCAGCCAGAAGTAAGTTCCTCTTCGGTTAAGCTGGTATGAGCTGGGGGAAACTCGGGATTATCTAAGCTCTTTGAATCTCATCTTTATATTTCTGGGGAATAATTTCTTCTTTTCTGAACTTTTGAGGGCATTAAAATAAATAATGTTGGAAGTGTTTGTAGGGCTGAAGGACAGAGAACACTGGCCACAGGCTCGGGACACTACCCTGTTAGGATGAAGGCTGAGGATGGAGCACGTGTCCTTAGGAATAGAATGCAAAAATCAAATTGAGGTAATGTCAAATGAAGTATTCTCAGAGGCCATTTAAATCTTAGACTGTTACCTAGGCACTTTAAACCTACTCTTCCCTCTACTAGACAGCCACCAAAAGAACAAAATGAAACAAACAAAACCTCCTCTTCTTAGAATACATATTAATGATATGTACTAGTACAATTAATTACTTCTTAGCTTAAGCAAATTAGTGTGCATTTATATGACAAACAAGAAAAAAGTAAGAGTTTTATCTCAGTACAGTTATCTGAGCTGAGTCCTGACTGTGTGTGCCTGTGATCTGGGTGGGGGGAGAAAGCATGAGTCTCCCTGTGCTATGCTGAACAGCAAACTCATAAAAAGTGCTAACATCTCATTCCTTAAAAGCTTTCTGAAGGCTGTTGTACATTAATTTAGCTGAATGGTTATGGAGAGAGAAGGTTGTCAGCTAAGATGCTGTCAGGAGTTGGATGATTTGATTAGCCTGCTGCTACTTATGAGGGAGTAAGGTCTGCATGAGACTGGGCAAAGGGTTAGTGTGATGGTTTGAAAATATGTCCACAAATTCTTTAACCTTCCTCCCACCAAGAGGTAGAATCTAACTGCCTTCCCTTGGAATATAAACTGGTTTTAGTTACTTGCTTCTAAGGAATAGGATGCAGTATTACTTCCCAGTCTAAGTCATAAAATCCCATGCAGCTTCTGCTTGGTTCTTTCTCCCTCAGGACACACACCTCTGGATCTCTGAGCCATCATATAAGAAGTACAACTACACTGAGGCTGAAATACACACGCACGCATGCACACACACACACACACACACACACACAAAGTTTGTAAAAAAAATAGAATTAAAAGATAATATGAATCTTTCCATGAACTTTTTGAAGTACCCTCATATACAGATATAGATATGACATAAATTCTATGATACATATATATGTCATATCTAAATCTATAGAGAGAGGTTTATTATAAAAAATTGGCTCATGCAATTATGGATGCTGACAAGCCCCAAGATCTGCCATCAGCAAGCTGGAGACCCAAGATGGCTGATAGTGTGGTTCCAGTTCAAGTCCAAAGGCCTGAGAACCAGGAGAGCACAGATTGTACAAATTTCAGTCCTAGGGCAGGAGAAGATCACTGTTACAGTTCAAGCAGTGTACTAGTCTGTCTCTGTTGCTTATAAGAAAATAGCTGGAACTGGGTAATTTATTGCTTACAGTTTCTGCCACATTGAGAGTTTGTATAAGGAATGTGTGTGGCTACAGGGAGTTGTGTTATGTGTATTCATGAGATCTGTAAGTCCACTAAAATGCTGGTGTGTGGCAGACAGTTCTTAATTATTCAGTCCCCTAGTTTTCTCTGTGAAATAGAAGTTACTTTGGTTAATAAACAAAATTTATTGCTTACAGTTTTGGAGGCTGGGAAGTCCAAAGTCTAGGGAACACACCTATCGAGGGTCTTCCTTGGCAGTGGTTTCAGCAACACAGGGTATCACATTGTGAGATGGCAGAAGCAGAGATATAGCTCCTCATGCGCTCTCCTTTTAGAGCCCTCCAAACCATGCCCATGACCACCATTAAACCATCAACTTCACCTCTTCAAGGCCCCACCTTTCAATTACCATAATAGGATTTCCCACCCTCTTAACACTCACAGCGGGTGTCAAACTTCTAGCACATAAAACTTGGAGGACACAATTCAATCCTTATCAAGCAGTGGGGCAGGTAAAGTTTCCTCTTACTCAGCCTTTTTGTTCTATTCAGGTCTTTAACTGATTGAATGAGGCCCACCCACATTAGGGAGGGTAATCCACTATACTCAGTCTACTGATTCAAATGTCAATCTCATCCAGAAATGCTCCCACAGAATAATGTTTGACTAAATTTCTGGGTACTCTGTCGCCCAGTCAAGGTGGTACATAAAATTGACCATCACAGACCTCTGTCTCATTTTTTTCTGACTTTTACTCAATGACACTTCCCCTCATGTTAGGTGCTGTTGAAATTTTGAGGACCTAACTAGGAGGAAATAGAATTAAGGTTATATTTAGTTTGGGTTTAGTGGGATTTAACTTGTTGAGTTGTATAAAGTCACATCTGTTAGCCATTGTAGTGTAGAAATGGCTTTAAGGAATACCTCTGCCCTTCAATGTGTAGACTCACTTGGCATTGTGATACGGAATTAAGTTCAGGCACTGAGGTTGTATCATGATATGAACATTGTTTTAGTCTGTTTTGTGTTGCTATAACAGAAATACCTGAGACTGGGTAATTTATAAGGAAAAGAGGTTTATTTGGCTTACGATTCTGGGACCGCTGCATCTGGCGTGGGCCTCAGGCTGCTTCTACTCATGGCGGAAAGTGGCAGGCAGCCAGTGGGTACAAGCAGATCACATGGCGAGAGGAAGCAAGAGAGAGAGAGGAGGTGCCAGGGTCTTTTTAAGCAACGAGCTCTCCAGGGAACTAATAGAGCGAGAACTCACTCATTAATCCCCCCTCCCCCAGGGAGAGCATTAATCCATTCATGAGGGATCAGCCCCCATGACTCAATCAGTTTCCAACACTGCCACATTGGGGATCAAATTTCCACACGAGTTTTGGAGGGGACAACATATCCAAGCTCCATCAAACATACTCTGGCATCCAGCACGAAAATTACATCGATAGTGGGAGGAAACTTCTGAGCTTCAGTGGAGAACTATGCATTGTCTAGGAAACAGTGCTCTGGATTATCAGTTTCTGGTTCTATGGATACTTTGTAGATAACTTATAGCAATGCAAAATAATTCTTATCTAAAGATTTGCAAATTCTGTCCTATCTGATCAGGGTTCAACTGACTTCCTTAATCGCGCAGTTTTACCTTCATTTGCATATTAATGTCAACGTTCTTTTACTCCATGTAAATTTGTGCTTTTTTGACTTCTCCTTCAGATCAGTTATAAAATCTGCCTGGTTGCCTTAATCAATAAGTTATAAAATCTTTAACATATGTTTATTTTCTATATCTGCATGAGAGTAACCATTTTACCTTTATTATTTTGAATATTATCCTTTCACAGTCATGGAGGTCTTCCATCAAGATAGCGGATGGATTATCTAACAGAGCCCGGTAAACTTCCTCACCAGAGAAGTGCACTTCATGGGCAGTTTAAATCCAGGCCTGTCTTGGTTCCCAGAGTTGAAGTGCTGACTTTGTTTTTCTAACCTTAATTTTTCTACTAATTTTGTTCTTTGTTTTTTGTTTGTTTTGAGCAGATAAGTTCCCCATTGCTGGCAGCAACGATTGGGAATTTGATTTTATGGTCTGACCATTTGGAGATCTCTGTAAATGGGTTAATGGTTCATAGAGAGCTATTCTTTGTGGGATGGGACAACAGAGAATCTGGTTTGTCAGTCTTTTTGTTTATTTGTCTATTTTGAGCTCAAACCAATTAAGAATTTCATGTCCACAGGGAAGGAGAACAACTCTTTGACACCTGGATCAGTAAGTTTTCTTGTGTTTCTACTTTTACTCTTGACCCATGACAGAAATGGTAGAATTGAAGCCGTAAGCTCTCTCTGTGTCTGTGCCTACGTATGTGTAATTTAGGAAGACTTTTATTTTTGTGTGTGTGAGTGGATAATGTTTTCTTTCCTCTGAATAGTATTAATAACATTAGATTATAAAGTCTCTCAAATTAAGGGACCTCTGTTCTGATCGACTTATAAAGATAAATAAGCACTTATGTAAACCGAATAGTCCCTGAATTCCCAGAAAATAAGGAAATCGAACTTCTAGTATTTTTAATATGCTAGAATAAAAAAAGTTCTTACAGAAGCTAACTCAAAAATGTTTATGAATCTAATTCCTTCATTTAAGTAAATCTTTGGCCAATAAAACTAGTTTACTATTTTTGGTTTAATTAAAAAAGGCAATGTATTCTCTGATTTATCAGTGTTAAGTAATAATACAAAAACATACTTTATTCTGTTTAAGTATGTTCTTCCTAACTTATGCAGATTTACTGACCAAATAAGCTAGCATCACATCTACCTAAAGTTTAAGGTTATAAAAATAGTAAATTTTTGTTTAATCAAATTGAATCATTATTCTGACAAATTTTATTTCAATAGTAATTATGTTTTGTAATATGTTTGCTTGAATATAATTTTCAAGATTTTTAGGATACTTTAAACTTGGATTGATATCAAATTGAGCTAATTAATGTATATCCATTATATACCTAGATTATTTGTAAGTGAGTTAGAATACTGAAACACTGATTATTAAGCATAATTTTAAGTTTCCATGCATTTGCTTATTTTTGTATGCTACAGAGGCTATAATCTTTGGTTCTGTGAATGAATGTGTTCATTTCTGCTACATTGAGAGTTTGTATAAGGAACGTGTGTGGCTACAGGAAGTTGTGTTATGTGTATTCATGAGATCTGTAAGTCCACTAAAATGCTGGTGTGTGGCAGGCAGTTCTTAATTATTCAGTCCCCTAGTTTTCTCTGTGAAATAGAAGTTACTTTGGTTAATAGTTATAATGAATATAAGTGGTTGAGACTATATTTGGGAGTAATAGTTTTAGAGAAATATACTTGTGGACATGCTTCTGTTTTTTAAGGAAAAGAGTAGTTTTGTCTTAAAAACAGCAGTTCTCAGATTTTTTTGCTGTTCTTGTTTTTGTTTTGTTTTGCTTTGATCTCCAAAACTCTTTACACTCTTCATACTTCTTGAGGACTCCAAAGAGGTTGTTTTTTGTTGGTTTTCTGGGTTGTAACTAGTGATATTTATTGTACCGGAAATTGAAAGAAACTATTTAAATATATAAATACTTGCTGATTCCTTTGAAGACAACAATTGATGGACGCATTTCATGGTAATAGCATTTCAGTATTGTTATTAAATTAGTTCTGACCTTGCAGGGGATATGCCCTAAAGTGTCAGTTTATTACAGTGTATGAACAGACCTAACAAAGGACAAAACTTAGAAAGTGGATTTTAACTGCCTTGGTTTATAATACTTGAGTCTGAAGTGCTATGAGATGTGTTAAAATTTTAGCAAAGTTTGCTCAGTTTGGTGGGCTTGTGTCTTTGGTTTACTGTTTGCCTTTACCTATAGTATGAATGGTTCTTTTTTCTCTGTGCCTTGCCTGAATGGCAGTTTTCTACACTGGATGTCAACTTTATTATGCTTTTGATCTTTTAAGAAAATGCAGAGAAGTTTCTCACTTATTAAAGGGCTAAAATTCATTAGTCATGATAAAATCTATATTTTAAAAATATTTTATTGTTACTTTGGTTAAACAGGTTTCTCAGCCACGCATGATCCCATCCTAATCAACTGTCCAAATCTCCTCTGATAATTTTTTTGATTTTTTACTTTGTCTAAACCAAATCCTAAAATACAATACAATAAAATACAACTTTCAAGATATCTTTTTACACCTAAACTATCTTTGAGATTTCCTGGAGGGTTCCTGGAAAATTACAAAGGTTTGTTCTTTCACCTTATAAAAAAAGACATGTTAGAAATAATCAGGTTTATTTGATAAGTCACTATTGATGAGTTGCATGGGAAGAGTTGTCAAATCAGAACAGACACTCGGCTTTTCCTAGATTAAATTTGCATAGATAAAATGTTTTTAATAAAAATATTTCAGAAATTCGATGCTGTTTAGGAAGTTCCCAGAGATTTGTCAATGTCCTTGCTCTCTAGAATATAATTCCGTTTATTGGAGGTGTGAAGTTGCTTTGAGTGAAGATAGCAGGCAACAACAGTATAGTGTTATCAGCCATAATTTTGGGTGTAATTTAAATTTTAAAATGCTTACTTGGCCACAACCTTTCTTTTTAAATTTGAATCAAGGCCAGTGGTTTTCATTTAACTTACTTATGGAATTTAACAAAAATACAAATGTCTAGGACCTATTCCAGACTCACGGAATCTCTTTACTTGATATTCTTGGTATGTTCTTGTTGCGTGCTTGGTCTATTCATAATACATTGTGTCTCAGGGTTATAATATTACATTCCATTATCATGGTATTATATTACTGTAGGGGCAGAAAGGTGTGATACCTTTCTTCACCCATCATAAGGGTCATGCCGACATTCCTATAACAAAAGACAGGTTAGTAAGAGAAAAACATAGCACATTTATTTAGTCAAAATTTTATGTGACATCAGAGCCTTCAGAAATGAAGACCCAAAGACCTAGGGACACTTTTTTTTTTTTTTTAATGTTTAGGTTCAATGAAGAATGGACAGCTGTGTAGAAATGTGATTGGACAAAAGGGTATGAACTCACGTACAGGGTAGATGCTGGACATAGTCCTAGTCCCCCTCCCCTTGCATACCAGCGTTCCTCCTCCCCTCCTCCCTGGGAGGTTGCCCCTGGCCAAGGCAGTTACCCAAGGAAAGGCACATCCCCTTTCGACAAACAATGCTGGAAGAAGCAGAACACTAAGTGTTTGAGCAAGCACTCTGACACCAGGAGATTAGCCAGTAGACTAAATTATTGACCCAGCCATATCTTGGGCATGCCCTGAGTTATGTAAGCAGGGGGAGGGTCTGCACATAAACCTGAAAATGATTTACATCCCTACTTTGATATGTTAACTATGTAACTGCTATATGTACTCCAGGACGGTGCAGGCTTCTTACTGACTGGCTGCCATCAGTGACTTAAATGTCTCTGCCTGCTGGACCTCCAGGTGATTTCTTCAGAATAGGTAAATGCTACATGAGTGCCCTCTCAGATCTGGGGCTCCTGCATTACACTCATGCTAAGAGACTGAGGGGGAACCCAGCATGGCCTGTCTGTTCCGATTCTTCTTGGCCTCCCTGTGTAGCATTCCTTCCTCTGAGGTGTGGGGTGGGAATGAAGGTCTTCAAGGGAGAAGGTCAGAGAGTGACTTTCCCAGGTTTTATGGCTTGCACTGGGGAAGAGGAATTCTAGTTTCTATGACCTGCCTTGGAAAAGAGAAGTTCTGGTTTCTATGACTCACTTTGGGGGATAAATAGGGGTAGAAGACAAGAGGACAGGAAAAAGTCAGAGAGACCTTACTTCTGAGGCCTTCCAATCTCCTTCAGTTCAAAGTACTTAGGATTCCAAGGTGCCATACTTTGGGGTATTGTGCTCTGAGCCCTGAAATTATATTACATATTATGGCTAAAGATTTTTTCTCTGTTAAAATATGTTTATCCATTTTTATAAATCAGATGTAATGTTCATTTTTAAAAAAAAAAAATTATCTTAATCACTTTGCTTATAGACATATCTAAAACTTTTCGGACTGGCTTTATTTTGTTTTTCAAGCCACAGAAATAAACAAATTTTCTTGTCAGTTGCATTATTCTTTTTATAAACTCTTGTCAGATCTTCCACTTTTGAAAATTATCAGTAGCAAATTAAACACAGCTATTTTAAGTCGCTGTCATCTACAGACAGTTCCGTTGTTGTTTTATTCTGATGCGTCACTGAAGGCTGTGCAATCAGCACAGGTCAAAGTTCTTGTTTTTAAAAAAGAAGAAATGTCTTAGGGCTCCATGGACAAAGACTGTACCAGGTTGACAAAGAGTCTCTCCTTGACCAAACATTCGTTATGCTCCTCTGAACCGTCTTCCCAACTAGGACTGAACTTTTGGGCTTCCATGTCTGTCTTTGTATAGCTCAACTTTAGCAAGAATCCACTAAGTCAGTTTAGTAAATATCCTCCACCTTTAATATCTGATCCATCTTGATATCTGATCAAATTCCTCATTCCCCACACTCCCCCAGGTGATATCTGACTGCTCTGGCCTGCCTTCAGCAAAAATTCTGTCAAGAGCATTTAGCCAGAAATCCACTTGTACCGCTGATGTTTCTTCTTAGTCATTTTCCATACATTGACACCCCCCACCCCCTGCTCCTTGGTTATAAATCCCCACTTGTCCATGTTGTATTCAGAATTGAGCCCAGTTCTAGGCTGAGTCCTACTTCTCCCTATTACAATAGTACTGAGCAAAATCTGTTTTTAGCACTTTCAGTTTTCTGGTTTTCTTTAACAGTTGGGGTATAGGCTTCTCATGGCGTCACTTAGAAAACTTTGAGACCAAAGGAGTGGGCTGAGTCAGTTGAGAGGTAGATGAGTTCATGAGATTGCTAACCCAAGATCCAAGAATTAATTACATAGGACCAAATACACCAATGAGGGATGGTGGTAGTGTTGGGGTGCAGAAAGGTGTTTCTCCAAAATATGGTGCTTTGACATGCTGGAATAAAGAAGCAGCCTCAAGGTCTCTCTGACCTCTCTCCCCCTCCTGTCTCTCAATCCTCTGTCACTCTCCAAAGCACAGGATGAAGCTGTTCCCTTATCTGCCTAAAGTCTGGACCTGTCAAAGAAGATGATAATTACCTCTGGTCCTTTCCCTGAGTTTTTATTAACTTAACTCACATCACAGGAAGAAAGACTGGAGTCTGTCAACAGACCTGTACAGACTTTTGTCACAGGCCATTGTCTTTTATTTTGGTCCCATTGGATAATTTAAAAAATATCATTTACCAGTTATTGCTGTGTGGGCCAAATAAATCTTGTCCCAGGCCTTTGTATGTTCTCCAGGCCTGTTGCATCCTTCTAAGAATCATTTACTTCTATACCCCTATTGAAAGAAAGTGAGCAGAAATGCTGGGTACCGATCAAGCTTTATTAAAGGGAGAAAATCTGCCAGGCTGTGCTCAAAATGGAGGGCAGCACCAGGCATGGAGGTGGGAGAGCTTATATAGACTGTAGGACACCAAGGGCTGGCTGGAGCAGTCAAGGAGGTGCATTGTGAGGGAGGGGCGTTGCACCCATGCAGAAGAAAAAGTTTCTATTTTGCAGAATTCACGAGGCTTCTCCTAAAGGGAAGGGGGAGCAGTTGGGGACCATTTTGGCCTTGGCCTTGCCTAAAATGGTGCTGGTCATGTTCAAGATCTATCACCTATCTCCTTCCCTACGGAGGTGGGTATATAAGCTCTGTACTCCACTGGAAAATTGGGACATTACTCTCCTGTGATTCCCCCATGCTTTGACTTCTTCAAGCATCTTAAATAATATTTGTTATGCCTTTTCTTCATATTGATCTAAATTTGTCAGTTATTTTTATTAATGAAACTTCGGGGTGGTGGACTTATGTCTCAAAGACCATCTCCACTTTTCCCAGACTTGCCAAAGGGTTTTATAGGGACAGGTGGTAGGGGACTGATTTGTGGTGACCTAAACAGGGATGTGCAGGTATAATCATTAAATTTCAGGTACACATCAAAGAACTTCTCAGATGGGAGCTGATTCATGGTGACCATTCTCCATGAAGTCAACTCATGGATTCAGTTCCTGTTAACCTCAAAAAGATCTAGTTAGTAAGCTAGTAAAGAACGGCCATCTGGGTTAATAATTTCTTCTATAATTATTCTGTGTACAATGTGAGCAAAAGTCATTGTGTTCTAGCAAGCATGGGAACAAGAATCATTGCATTCTAATGTCCAATCTGAGATTCCTTATGAAAATTTCCAGTAAACTTAAGAAGGCCTATTACGTGCTGAATTAACCCTCTTGCTGCACCTATTTAAATAATCAGGTCAAACCTGAGACCAACTTTACATTGTGATCAAGAATAATTTTTCTCAGGGTCGGCCTGTGGCTCACTCGGGAGAGTGTGGTGCTGAGAACACCAAGGCCACAGGTTCGGATCCCATATAGGGACGGCCGGTTCGCTCACTTGGGAGAGCGTGGTGCTGACAACACCAAGTCAAGGGTTAAGATCCCCTTACTGGTCATCTTAAACCCTCTCCCCCCAAAAAACCCCTAAATATTCTTTCTTGAGATTATTTTTGATGACAAGGGTGTAGACTGTAGTGGAAAAAGTGTGTCTCAGTGGAAAACTCTCCATTGTCTAGAGAACACTTCTCTGGGTTATCAGCTTCTGGTTCTGTGGGAGCTAACAGAAAGCCCATAGACAAGTAAATTATGTCCTGTCCTGCAGAGGTTCAACTGACTTCCCTCTTACTGTGGAAACACCAGTTCTGCCCTTATTTGCATATTCATTTCAACATTCTTTTATTCCTTATAAATTTGTGCCTTTTTTGATTTTATCTTTGAATCAACTATAATACTTCTTGGTTCCTTATTGATTGAGTTAAATAAAATCTTTAACACATGTTCATTTTTAGAATTGGTGTGAGTCATGATTTTACCTTTTTTTTGAGAATTATCTTTTAACAATAATGAGGAGAAACAAGGTTTGAAACGTGCACAGTCAGAAGCTAGTCAGATGTGTAAATTTGTGAGTGGAGGATTTGGTTTTTAATGATGCCTCGTCAAAACAGAAATTTTCTCCTCTTAGGAAGTGCTTGATTATGCAGCAGATGTAACCATAAATGTGCTTGGAAGTGTGTTAGGCTGTAAATTAATAATAAAAATTGTGTGTTTTGGAAGAAGGGTTGTGATATTTGTGTAAATGCTTTATGATTTAAATAGTATATGTTTTAGAATTTGTAATCCGATGGAATATCTTTCCTAATTCTAAATAAAAATATTTACTTTCAAATCTTATTTTGCACTTGTAACATTGTGTTCTTAAATTTCTTAAAGAGACCCCCCAAATGTATAAGCCTTAGGCTCCACAACACCTGAATTCCCAACTGTACTCCATGTTTTTTTTAATGCAGTCTTTATGGTTATGATTGGTTTTGATTGTTGTCTGTTTTCACTCTGACTTCTCTCTGTCACACTTCTCCCTGTGTCATCTAATGCTACTGCATTAGAACAGCTGCAGGTAATGTTAGGAATTCAGCTAACAGAAAGTGAGTTGGAGACATACTTAATTTGGATTTAGTGGAACATAATTATGTGTTTCTCAGTCACTTTCATCAAATAAAAAACAAATCTGGACTTGGTAAGGTCAGACTTTACTGGAAAGGATTATTGCTAGTCGGGGGGAGGTTCTATTGCACTAGAGAGAAAGCTCTGACCATAAGATCTGCAAGTGTCTCAAAGGTCAGGCAAAAAGCATTTTTCTTTTATAGGGAGGAGTAAACAAAGCAGGAAAGAAGTGGGTGTGGGGAGGTGGGATGAAAGGGTGGCTTGAACATACAGTAAACACGAGAATATTTTACCCTAAGGCCAGCCTATTCTTAGTGGGAGCTCAGAATGAGGGTGGGCCAAAGTTCAGAGGTTTGGGAGAAGGAGAGAAGCTTAATCCAAAATTTGGTTTACAAACATTTTGTTCTTGGTCAGTGGTGACAAGCAGTTCAGCTAATCATCTATGAGGATGTAGAGCTAGGGCTAGGGCTCACAGACCCCTTGAGCCCATTGTACAGACTGGGTCACAAACTCTCCACATGCAGGTCTATGAGCTACGCAATAGGAAATGGTCCTTGGAGCCATGGGTAAAAAATTAATAGGCTTTATTCAGAGCTAGGAGCAGCCACCCTAGTGGCTTCCTGGGGTGTCCTGAGAAGCGCTGTGTATCAGAGCCATTAGTCCTTTTTACTTAAGTCCATAACCCAAAACCCCTGGGTGCACATGCACAATTACATTAGACAATAAACAAGGAACACCTGGGAGCATGTGACTATTTACATCATGCTCAGCAAGATTCTGAACATCTGAGCGGCCCTGACCATTTTTCTATATTTTCCCAACAGAGGCAAAGAATGGAGATTTGGAGGGTATGTGTCTGGCCTTGTCATAGGTAGATAAGGGGGCATCAATGAGTCTTAGCCAAGTCATATGTTTGGAGGTGGTTTCTATGGTACTGTTTCTCAGAACACAAAAAGGTGGTGAGATTTCTTAACCATCACTGTTTTCCAGGAGCACAGGGCTCGGTAAAATTCAACATTGTTACTTTTGAGTGTTGTTATTTCTAACTATCTCAGCATAAGAATGGCCTGTAGGGGTAATCCTATGATTCACAGTACTGACTAACTAGATGTTATGACAGGACGATGCAGAGCTACTCTTTAACAAGCAGAGGTAAATTGATAATAAAAGCAATAAATAGGCTCTCGGATTGTTGACAATCCAATTAATGAAGTTTGAAGAGAGTTACAAGAACATACTGGAAAAATATTTAAATTTCTTGTTGACTTGATTTGAAATACTGTGTTAAATCACACTTAAAAGTTTTGGCCTCTGAACGCCTCCATACTCACTCTTGAGCTCTTATGTATGAACCACAACCGAACTTAGCACAGAAGCACATGGGCAAATGGAAAACCTAGCTTAGAAGTGTGCCTCGGCGATGATAGCGGAATCTCAGCCAGTTGCAGGCAGTCAACTGTTATGTACCTCCCTTCCTTTTTCTGTACCATCACTTCCCTTTTTCTGTCTATAAATCTAACTGATCATGCATTTTTGGCTGTAATCCCTCCTCATCTGTGCTGACTCTAGCTAGTTACTGCCTGATTGGTGAATTGTTTTTATTTATTTATTTTTTTCTCTTTTCTTGCTCAAATTAAACTTTTTCTGTTTGTTCCTCTAACAGATTGGTGTCAGAGAAGTGGTATCTAAGGTAAAACTCCTGGGACCCCCAGGAGCATCAGGTGATCAGACGAGGTACCTGTTCAGGAAATTATGCTCACTGCTCTCTTGTTTGTAACTGGAGATCATGGGTGACTTTTCTCTCAGATTCAGAGCTCCACTAATCCTGTGTTCTGAGCTCTCTGAGTTTATTTGAGCAGTATTTAGACTGGGCTGGGTCCAGGATCAGATTGGATTCGATAATTTAACTGGACTGGATTCAGTTACAGGTCTCAGACCTTGGGTAGGTACCTTTTAGATAATGGGTTCATTTCAATCCAAGGAGTCTGGGACTCCACCTTCTGGGACTCCAGCTAACTTTATGTATAAAAATTACAGGCCCAGCATATGTGCATTTTTAGAAAAATGGGTTAACCTTACTGGAGATAGCTTGGAATTAAGATGGACACAACGGGGGAGTTCTAATTTGCACAAAATTGTCTATTTGTGATGTCTGTTAGAAAAAAGGGAATCAAAAACTCCATAAAAGCAATGGAATGTATTCTTTAATTGGTATGCAGAGGCTTGTAATAGACTAAATGAATCAAAAATTGCCTCTTTAAAATATTCTTTGCAAAAACTAACTGAAAAACTTAAGCAACAGACTAAGGACAAGATGAAAGAGAACTGTACTTTGACTGAATTAACCTCAACTATTCCTTCTCTTTATCTGTCTTTACCTAAATATTCTGAATCCACTAACTTTTTGCTCAATTACCCTTTTCCCCCCCTTAGGATGGTGAAAAAGAAGAGGTTAGGCAGATGCCTTATAAAATAAGACCTTTTGATCAGCTAGGCCTTCCTGCTATAACCACCTTTGCTCCATGGTGTAAAACTGAGCTTAGAGCCATTGCAAAAGACCTCCCTAACCCAAGGGAAAATCCTCAAAAATTTACTGAGGAATTTATAATCCTGATAGGAGCTTATGATCCAGGACTCCCTGACCTTTACCAATTTATTCACATAATATTGGAGCCTAGTGAGGCTCAAAAATAGATGGCAGCAGTGGGATGGGACAAACCTGAAGAGGATATTGAAGATCCCTTCAAAGCCTCCTCATGAGGAGGGCCAAAAGGAGCTAGAAAATTTGTTGAGAACCTCAATTCCTAAGATTTTTCCACAAAAAATTGATTGGCCCATCATACAATCTTGCAAACAACAAAAAAAGATGAAACAGTTTCAGATTGCAGAACTTGCTTAGAAACACTTTGTGAAACATTCTGGGCTTAAAATAGAGTGAAGAGTATTTCTTGCAGAGAATGAAACAGCACTAACTGTGCTGCTTATAAATGGACTTCATCCTGAACTTAGTAGTTTGATTAAAAAGTATAAACTGGGATGGGAAGTTACAGATATGATTGAATTGGTGGCCTTAGCTGAATACTTTGAGAAGGCTCTAGAGCAAGAAAAAAACCCCAAAGCCTAACAAGCTTATGTCTCTCCAATTACAACAGTTACAGGGACTGAGACCAAAGGGACTGTCTCATGCTTATTTTAAACCACAAGCAAGAGGTCTTGGAATAAGAAATTCTTTACCCCAACATGTCTGCCTTTTTTTGCAAACAGCCAGGACACTGGAAGCATGATTATTCTCTTCTACATCAGTCTACCAGTAAGTCTCCTCCCTTTAGATCAAACTATTTTCCCACTAGCAGCAGCCAAAGAGATTTTAGCTCTCCTAATGATAATCAACATTGATGAGGCTCTGAGGGATTCTCTGGTAAATTGCTCCCCATAATACTTGTAAATAAACACGGAGAAACAAGAAGTGAAATTAAGGGGGAACATTGTACAATACTGGTTGACACCAGAGCCACTCTACCTACCATAAACCCCACTTTAGTAAACCCACAAATGCCTTGGAATAAAAAGCTAATTTCTGTGGTAAGGATTTCAAATCAAATTCATGAGTTTCCCATATCTGAACCTGTCCAATTGACTTTGGGACCATTTTTAGAAAAATATAACTTTTTACTTTGTGATACTGCTCCAATAAAATCGCTACAGTGAGACTTACTTTCAAAGCTAAAAGGGCATATAAAAATTCTCCTCAGAGGGAGAAATAATCGTAGAGTTTCCTGACTCTCCTGAACCAGAACTGTTAAGCTCTCGACAGGCAGAAATTGATAAGATCAAAACTCAGGCCTGTAATACCCCTGAACTTTCTGAAATACCTGAATGTTTATGGTTTCTTCCTCAACTGATGTAGGAAGAATTAAAAGCATGGAACCTATAAAGGTCCAAACAGATAATTCTAAACCTTTTCCTAGCTTACTCCAATATCCACTAAAACCCAAAGCAGTTCAAGGGTTCTTGCCAATTATGGAAGATTTAATTAAACAAGGACTCATAATTCTGGGTACCAGTCCTTGTAACACTCCAATCCTACCAGTTAAGAAACCAGATGGTTGGGGTTGGAGATTTGTTCAAGATTTATGAGCAGTTAATAAAATTGTGACATCAAGGTTTCTTGTGGTCATAAATTCTAATACTTTATTATCTAATGTGCTGCCAACTCAAAATGGTTTGTGGTAATAGACTTCTGCTCAGCTTTCTTTAGCATTCCAGTTTATAAAGAGAGTAAATACTTGTTTGCCTTACTTGCAAAAATTAACAGTACACCTGGACTGTAATGCCACAGGGGTTTACTGAAGCCTCTTCATATGTTTCCCAGGCATTGCATCAGGACTTAATAACCCTACAGATTTCTCAAAATTCTACTCATTCAATATGTAGATGACTTGTTGCTATGCTCTCTCACTAAAGAGTGCTCTGAAATGGACTCAATTTACCTTTTACAGCAACCCGTACATAAAGGTCATAAGGCTTCAATGGAAAAACTTCAGTTCTCAAGACAAAAAGTCCACTGTTTGGAACATGACTGCTAAAGGGATCTCTCTGTCATCTGAGAAAATAAAAACTATTCAAAGTTTTCCTCAGCCATCAACTGAAAGACAATTAATAGGTTTTCTTGGACTTGCAGGATATTGCAGATCCTGGGTCTCAAATTTTTCTTTAATGGCTTCACCATTATATGAACCCACTCGGAAAGCAACACCAGAGCCTTTACTTTGGGAGGACAGTCATGAACAGGATTTCAACCAAATGAAATTGGCCTTACAACAGCCCCCAGCTGTAGGACTTTCAAATTACACCAAGTCTTCTACATTGTTTGTTCATGAAAGCAACAATCAGGCATTAGGAGTTCTCGCCCAAGAACATGGGGTAAAACATATTGCATATTATAGCCTGAAATTAGACCCAGTAGCTAAGGCATATCTTAATTGTTTAGAAGCAGTAGCAGCAGCAGCCAAATTGGTAGAAGCTTCATCTGAGCTGATTATAGGGAATAAACTTCATTTGCAAGTTCCACATGCTGTAGAAAGGCTATTATATTCCAACCAAACTCAGCGTTTTTCAGCAAATAGACTAACCTCTTCTGAAATTCTGCTCCTGTCTCCTTCCAATCTTCATCTAAAATGCTGCAACCGACTTAACTCTGTGCTCTATTACCACTGCCTGACAATGGTAAGAACCACAATTGTGTATGTACGGTATAAGAAATAGTGGCCCCTCATGTTGATTTATGAGATTCTCCATTGGATAATTCTGAGTTAATACTTTTTGTTGATGGACCCCATGCCAAAAACTCAGAAGGGAAATAGGCAGGGTATGCTATTACCACCCAAAATGAGTTAATAGAGAGGGGAACTCTTCCTCAGTGTAAGTCAGCTCAACCTGTGGAGCTTTTTGCTCTCACTGTAGCTTGTCATATACCTAAGGGCAAATCAGTAAATATTTATGCAGATAGCAGATATGCTTTTGGAATAGTACATGATTTTGGCATGTTCTGGAAACAATGGGAGTTTCTCACTTCTAGTGGGATCCCCATCAAAAATGGACACCAAGTAGATGAACTCCTTTCTGCTATCCTGCTTCCATCACAGATTGCCATTATTAAGATTGAAGCTCACACATGTAGAACTGAACCTGAATATTTAGGGCATGCACTAGCCCTAAATATTCAGATTTTTATGCTGAATTAGCTGGTGCTGAAACTGTTAGGATATACAATGTGAGTGAACTTCATAAGATTGATCCAAATCAACTTTCTAGTCATGACCCATATAATGAACAGTGCAATGCACCTGATTTGGAAAAACAAAACTGGCATCTAAAAGGATGTAAACTCAATGTTAAGCATGGACTCACAGAGGGCCGGGACAGCTGCCTGGTCCTTCCTGAGTCTTTAAAGTTTCCATTGTTAAAAGCTCTGCACTCCACAACTCATCATGGAGTAGACAAAATGATCCAAATTATGAAAAAATATTGGTGGGGTGGCTGTTCCAAAATTGCTAAAATGTTTTATAACCAATGTTTGATTTGTCAAACTCATAATCCTGGGAAAATGATAAAAACTTCAAGTGGTGTATTTCCAGCACCTGATGGGTCATTTGAACATTTACAGATGGACTTCATTCAGCTGCCACCCTCAATGGGGTTCCAGTATGTTCTTGTGACAGTTTGCATGTTTTCTGGTTAGGTAGAGGCTTTCCCATGCAGAAAAGCTGATGCTGTGACAGTAGCTAAGAAATTCTTAAAAAATGTGTTTCCTTTGTGGGAAATCCCTGGAGAAATCTCCAGTGATAGGGGAACTTATTTTACTGGGCAGATTATAAAGCACTTAAATAAGGTGTTATGAACATGATGGCACTACCATTGTCTCTATCACCCTCAGTCTTCTGGAAAGGTTGAAAGAACAAATGGCATCTTAAAACTAAATTTGGCTAAGTTAACTGAGTCAATTGGGTTGCCTTGAACAAAGGTGCTGCCATTAGCTTTAATGACAATCAAATCCACCCCCATTATAAAATAGTCACTGGAAGACCTATGCCCCTAATAACAGAACTGCATGCATCTCTTGTTCTCCTAAACTGATATGACTAAATACTGCAAGGCTTTAATGCATTATGCCAAAGTATATTTTCACCAGGTAAAGGAAGCTTTTCATGATCAACCAACTAAGGACAATCAAACTCTTCATAGTTTGGAACCCAGAGACTTAGTCTTCTGGAAACAACACCAGAGAAAGACTGCCCTTGAACTTCATTGGAAAGGACCATACCAACTTCTTACACTGCAGTGAAGCTTCAGGGCCTCAAAACTTGGATCCACATCTCACAACTCAAAAAAGCTCCTCCATTGTAAATAGTGCTGCAATAAATATGGGAGTACAGGTATCCCTTTGGCATGATGATTTTCATTCCTCTAGGTATATTCCCAGCACTGGAATAGCTGGTTCATATGGTAGTTCTATCTGTAGTAGTTTGAGGAACCTCCATACCATTTCCCATAAAGACTGCACCATTTTGCAGTCCCACCAACAGTGTATGAGAGTTAAGAGTTGGAACCAGTCCAAATGTCCATCATCAGATAAGTGGATAAGGAAACTGTGGTATATCTACACAATGCTATAAAAAAGAAAGAAATACTACCATTCACAACAACATGGATGGACTTAGAGAAAATTATATTAAGTGAAACAAGTCAGGCATGAAAGAGAAATACCGCATGGTCTCACTTATTTGTGGGAGCAAAAATAAATAAATAAAGGGGGGGGAAGAAGACACAACAATCACAATTCCCTGAGCTTGTTACGACAAGTGAACAGATATGATGTGGGGGTGGGGTGGGGGGGTGGGGAGAGGAATGGATAAGGGACATGAAAATCAACTACAACATATATTGAGAAGTTAAAAAAAAAAGCTCCTCCAGACTCTTGGAACTGTACACTTATTGGAAACTTTATGGTAAAGCTGGCCAGGGAAATTTCTCCCCCAAAGTGTCATAGAAGTGGACAGCTTTCCCAAAAACATGGATCAAGATTTATCTGCCATCATGAAAGCCTTATGCCTTTTTTCTTGTCTCTTATTTCTTGGTGTCCTAATCCTTTCCTTTTCCCTGCAGGAAAGTCCATGGGGCCATAATCAGCAGATGGCTTCAGCTTGAGCTTATGCTTTAGCACAAAACCAGAGCAATTGTTGGGATTGTGGGCTAATACCAAAAAATCAGGAAACAATTCCACTGATGCTAATGCCTCTCTGTGTTCCCACTGAGAGTCACCCTGTGTCTTGCAGGAGCCCCAAATCTGAAAGGGCAATCATGTAGTGTTTGCCTATTCCAAAGAACTCACCCAGGCCAATAAATAGAGACACCAGTTTATTAGACTTATGGGAGGTGCTAGTGGTGGCTGAAATCCACATTGCCATGGGGTACATACAACAGTTATATAGTGAACAGATCAAAGTAGAGGTGTAAATCATTTGCATGCTTATGCCTAAAACCTCACCTAGCTCACATAACTCAGAGCACAGGAGATCTGGCTGAGTAAATAAGTTGACTTACTTGCTACCCACCTGGTGCCAGAGTAGTTTAACATTAGTGTGCTAACTACATTTAATGCTAATTAATTTACTCAGGTCTCCCACTTCCTACAGTCTTCCATTTGTCTTAAGGGAGATGTTGTGACTTTCCTTGAGTAACTAGCTTGGCCAGGAGTAATTTCCCAGTGGGGAGGGGGAACTCTGGTATGCACCGGGAGGGGGGATGGGTCTATGTCCCGCATTTACCTTACACCTTGAAACTCCAAAGGAAGAATGGAAAACTATCCTTGATATTCTAAACATGATAGAGTTTGGAAGTGTTGTCCCCACCAAAACTCATGTGGAAATCTGATCCCCAATGTGGCAGTGTTGGGAACTGTTTGAGTCATGGGGGCAGATCCCTCATGAATGAATTAGTGCTCTCCCTGGGGGAGGGGGCCCTGAGTGAGATCTTGTCCTATTAGTTGCCATGAGAGCTGGTTGTTTAAAAGATCCTGGCACCTCCCCTCTCTCTCCTCTTGCTTCCTCTCACCATGTGATCTGCTTGTACCCATAGGCTGCCTGTCACTTTCTGCCATGAGTAGAAGCAGCCTGAGGCCTGCACCAGATGCAGCTGTTCCAGAATCATGAGCCAAATAAACATCTGTTCTTTATAAATTTCCCGGTCTCAGGTGTTCCATTATAGCAACACAAAATGGACTAATACAGAAAATCACTGCTACTTGCTTTCCTGCAGTCACTAGAAACAAAACTGTGATTTTTTCAGTTAATAATCTGGTTGTTACAAAATAAAGAAAACCTATCTGAGTGATGCCTGCAAAAGGTATATTGTGCTTTCAGGCATGACACACTCAAGATCTGGGAGTTACCTATGTGGGTACAAGTAATTGTTTATATAATGTCACCAGATTAAATCTAGTAGGGTACCTTTTTTTCCCCCAAATGTGGTTATAGACTCTTACAGCATGCTATAGAGGGGCCACGGAAAAGTAAATTTCCCACTGGATGCTGATCAGGAGCTATGCAAATTTATGTGTGAAGAGATTTAACTGACCCTTGCTGTAATGCAACTAGGTGGCCTTCCTTTCCAATTCCTGAGGGCCTATATTGGGTCTGTGGAGAATCTGCTGCATCCTCTCTAGTTTGGATTTTGCTATTTGGTCTGGCTCCCTACTGACTTTTGAATAGCATCCCATAAAAATCCTCATAATAGCTCCTATAATCAGGGGCCAAAATGGTCAATAACTGAAATTAGCACCATCCTTGAAATAGATGACAATACTCTAATTTCTACTCAGGGAAGATTGCAGCAGGGTTCCTGGGGGCCCACTCTTGGTGGTAGTGGGGTACCAGATTTACGGAATTTGAAGTCAATCCATAAATTGGGAAAAACCTTGAATTTTGTAGCCAATCAGGACTTTCTGGGTTTCAGAGGGGTGGAAGCCACTCTTCCAAAGGTGGGTGATAGCATTCAACAATAGTACTTCATGGAACATTATGTAGAGTTAGATCTCCTTTTTGCTCAAGTTGGGGTTTATGTTTGGTGCTGAACAAAACTGAATGTAGTACCTATCTCTCCCCTGATTTTGTTACCACAGAAAGCTTAATTGAAAAGGTGGCTGATACTAGAATGAACCTAGACATGTACCTCTCACCATACACTAAAATCAACTCAAAATTAATTAAAGACTTAAGTATAAGACCTGAAACTGTAAAATTACTAAGGGAAAATAGGTGAAACACTTCAGGAACTAGGCCTGGGCACAGACTCTGTGAACATGAGCCTGAAGCACAAGCAACAAAAGAAAAAAACAAATGGGACTATATCAAACTAAAAAGTTTCTGCACAGCAAAGGAAACAATCAACAGAGTGAAATAACAACCTACAGAGTGGGAGAAAATTTTTGCTAACTATGCATGTGACAAGGGATTAATATCCATAATATACAAGGAACTCAAGGAATTACACAGTAAAAAAAAAAAAAAAAAACAACAAAAACCAAAAAAAAACCCCCCAATTTAAAAATGGGCAAAGGAGCTGAATAGATATTTTTCAAAGGAAGACATACAGATGGCCAACAGGTACATGAAAAAATGCTCAATATCACTAGTCATCAGGGAGATGCAAATTAAAACTACATTGAGATATCATCTCACCCCAGTTAGGCTGTCTATAATCAGAAAGACAGTGAATAACAAATGCTGGTGAGGGTATGGAGAGAAGGGAACACTCCTACACTGTTGGTGGGACTGTAAATCAGTACAACCTCTATGGAAAACAGTATAGGGGTTTCCCAAACAACTACAGATAAATCCTCCATACGATCCAGCAATCCCACTTCTGGGTATATACCCAGAGGAATGGAAATCATCATGTCAAGGGGATACCTGCACTCCCATGTTCATTGCAGCTCTGTTTACAATAGCTAAGACATGAAACCAACCTAAATGTCCATTGATGGACGACTGGATAAGGAAACTGGTATATATACATCATGGAATACTACTCTGCCATAAAAAAGAATGAAATTCTCCCATTTGCAACAACACGGATGAACCTGGAGAAACTTATGTTGAGTGAAATAAGCAAAGCACAGAGGGATAAATACTGTATGTACTCTCTCATAAGTGGGAGCTAAGAGAGAAAGAAGGAAGGAAAGAAAGACCACAGTGGTGTGTTAGACTTGCAGAGGGAGAGAACATACCTAGGAATACAAAGTGGAGTGGGGAAAGGGGGATGGGGAGGGGTGTCAGGGATAACTGTGTGGGAGACATGGGGTACAATCACAATTTGTGGTAATGGACATGCTGCCAGTATGGATTTGGCCATCACATCTTGGGCACGAGTGGTGACAATTAGTTTTGTACCCCGTGAATATTCATAATCAATAAAAAGTAAATAAAAATGTGGCTGATACTGCTGTTTCCTTAGACTCTGCCACCAAATACCTTAAGAAAATTTCTCAGGAGAAAAGAACGCATGATGTGTTTACAGGAGCAACTAACAGTTGGTTTGCAGGCATCCTAAATGGTTGATGGCCAGCTTGGGTTTTCCAACGTTTTCTAATTTTTATATTTCTTCTAGTAGGTCTCCAGGTTATTATGACGTGTTACTAGGCTAACAACAAAAATGAATGCTTCTTTAAATGAGGCCACTTTACAGCAAATTATGGCCCTTAATCCCTGCCATACCCCAAACAAGGACTATGACCAAATAGACTCGATTACTGCTGAATTGCCTATGTTGCCTGAACCTTGACTTGTCTGTTTGGTTTGGTTCATTTTATAAGAACTCTTGTTTAAAGAGTACACTTTTGGTCTTTTTATATTATCCTTTCAATAGTCATCATAGTCCCCTCGTGCACTGCATTCTGTCAAGTCTTAAATGTTTTGTGTACAGCCATCCATCATGCATTGAATAGTCTCACTTTGATTAGATCAGCAATAACACGAGAACTGGTCAACTGGTGTGATGTAGAGTGTGCTGAACTCCATACTTAGACCAAAGAAGACTTGTATTCCACATCGAGACCAAATAAGTCACTTGCAATGGTGATGGAGAGTGGAGGCGATGCCCTTAGTTTTGGTCAGTCTTCAAAACTGAAAGGCTAGAATTGTCAAATCAAACTAAAAAGTTTTGGCTTCTGAAAGCCTCCATACTCACTCTTGAGCTCTTATGTATGAGCCACAACCTAATTTAGCACATAAGTACATGGGCAAATTAAAAAACTAGGGGCCAGCCCCGTGGCTCACTCAGGAGAGTGTGGCACTGGTAGTGCTGAGGCCGCGGGTTCAGATCCTGTATAGGGATGGCTGGTGCACTCACACTGTGCCGAGGGTTGCGATCCCCTTACTGTTCAAAAGAAAAAAAAACCTAACTAGAAGGTATGTTTCTGTGATGATAGCTGAATCTCAGCCAATTGCAGACAGTCAACTGTTCTGTAGCTCCCTTCCTTTTTGTGTACCATCACTTCCCTTTTCCCACCTATAAGTCTAACTGACCATGCATTTTTGACATGGTCCCTCTTAATCTGTTCTGACTATCCTAAAAATTTCTACATTACCTGAGTTGTAAAGCTGAAAGAAACATTTCTAAATTATCAATTATAAAAAATAAATTTTGATCACCTGGGCAAGAGGGAAGACAGTTATTTTGTTATTCCTATAGAAAATTATATTACAAAGTCATTGTTGTATGAAGAAGTGATCAAAAGTATTTTGCAGATTTTTAGAATAATGGCCCACAAAACACTTTGCTTTCTTGTTTTCACATCTCTCAAAGTGACTTTGCAGATCCTCCAACAAGAAGTGGAGTCCATTTCCCCACTCCTTGGATCTGCACTGGCCTTTATGACTTGTTTTTGCCAGTAGAGTGCAGCAGAAATGACACTGCAATTTCTGCCTTGCTGCTTCTGTTTGCCCCCTCCTGGTATGCTCATCACAAGGTAAGGAAGACTGGGACAGATGGTGAGAAATCATGCAGTGAAAGCATCCCAACCAACAGCAAGCATCAAGGCCCCAGACTCGTGGGGTAGGCCATTTTGGATCAGTCAACCTTTCTAGCTGCCATCTGATTGCAACTGCATGACTCAGTCCAAGTGGGACCTTCAGGAGAACCACCAGTCAAACTGCAGTATTCTAAGAAATAATAAATCATTGCTGTTTTAAGCCACGATGTTTTAGAGTTGTTTATTTTCCAATAGTAGATAACTGATACAAGCAGACCACGACCAAAACAAAAACAAAACCAAGCAAATATTATGGCAGTATGCCAAGCCCCAAATTAATAAAAATGCTACGGTATTTTTCTGGATTTTATAATGTTGTGTGTAACACGGGAGCCCCAAATCTGAGAGGGCACTTGCATAGTGTTTGGCTATTCCAAAGAACTCACCCAATGGCCCAGTGGGTAGAGACATCAGGTTATTAGGCTTACAGGAGTGACTGATGGTGGCTAACCAGCTAGATATCCATACCACCATGGGATACATACAACAGTTATATAGTGAACAGATCAAAGTAAGGATGTAAATCATTTTCAGGCTTATGCACAGACCTTCACCCAGATCACATAACTCAGAGCTCCCAGGAGATCTGGCTAAGTAGATAAGTTAATCTACTTGCTACTCTCCTGGTGCCAGAGTGCTTTAGCACCAGCATGCTAATTCATTTACTTATGGTCCCTGCTTCCTCCAGTCTTCCATTTGTCTTAAAGGGGACATGCTTTTCCTTGGGTAACTACCTCAGCTGGGGTAGTTTCCCAGGGGAGAGGGGGAATAGGGCTATGTCCAGCATTTACCCTACATCGTGGTATTTATTGGCCTTTTAAGTTTTGTAATTCACTGTGACTTCTTTCTCATTCTAAGTATTCATTTTTAAACCTAATTTTGTAGTTGTAATTGTATTTTCTTTTTCCCAAATCATTTAAGCCTTAGGCCCCACAAACCTGGGCTCTGTACCTGAGCTGAAGTCTACTAGGAAGTCCTCTCTTCCTCACTTGCTATCTCCTGGTGCCCTGTCTTTTCACGGTTGAAGCCTTACTCCCACCCACCCCCCTGCCAGCTCCTTTGAGCACCCCTCCTCCCTGAACAAATTCCTTATTGTTGGCATATGACCCGCAGAGAATAAAAAGCCTTAAACAATAGCAAATTAAAGGCTTCTAGCCATCTGTGGAGTCACAAATGGGAAGTCTAGGATGAGGGAGTGAGGTGGGAGAGCCCACCAAGGAAATAGCCTATTACTACTGTGTGGCAGGAGGATGCTGGGGTACTTGGTAGGCAGGGAAGTCCACAGTGGACATCAGAGGGCAAAAATTCCCTCTTATCCAGTGTGCTAGAGAATGGAGTCCTTGGCTCTGGCCCTAATGCCCTCCCTGTAGAGCAGCCTCCAGTAGGGGACAAAGAGGCTTGGTCTCACAGCACCAAGATAAAGGGGGTCTTAGGACCTAAAAAATCCCCTTCCTAGCTTGTAAGCCTAAATTTGGGTGGGAGCCTGCTTTTCTTCTCAGGCTGTGGAGATGGAGCCAAGAACAGGACCAGGCCTTTGCCAGAGGGTTCTTTGTTGAGAAATACCATGGGGGATTGGTTCCAGGACCCCCCAAGGATACCCAAATCTGCAGATGCTCAAGTCCCTTTTATAAAATGGCACAGAGTTTGCATATAATCTATGCACATCTCCTGTATGCTTTAAATCATCTCTAGATAACAATGTAAGTGCTATGTAAATAATTCTTATACTGTATTTTAAAATTTGTATTATTTTTAGTGTTGTATTGTTATTTTTTATTTTTATTTTTTTCTAAATATTTTTGATCTGTGATTGGTTGAATCCATGGATGTGGGACCTGTGGATATGCAGGGCCCACTGTAACATAGGCAGATGCTGAGGGGAAGATGGACAGGAACAACAGAGTCAAGTTGGTCATGCTTGGCAGTATAGCACAGAGGTTAAGAGCAGAGACTCTGATGCCAGGCTGAGTAGGTTTGAGTCCCAACTGCTCTTTGACCTTAGGAAAGTCATTTAAGCTTTCCGTGTTTAAGGTTTTTTTAAATCTATAAAATGGACCTATCAATAGGACCTATTAAACCACCCCAAGTGTAGTGGTGCAAATCGAAAACCATTTTATTATACTTACACATTCTGTGAGTCAGGAATTCAAACAGGGCACAGTTGAGACTGTGGAGGATTAGATCCTAGTGGAGTTAATCTCTGCTTCATGATGTCTGGGGTCTCAGCTGGGAAGCTGTGAAAGGCTGGGGTGACTTGAAGGGCTGGGGGCTGGAATTATCTAGAGGGTTCTTCACTCACATGTCTGACTCCTGGGCTGGGATCACTGAAGGATGGGATTGCTGACAAAAGCACGTCCACATGACCTCTCTATGTGGCTTGGACTTCTCACAGCCTGGTATGTGGGTTCCAAGAAGAAGCATCTGGAAGTAAGTGTCCCATGAGAATCAAACAGAAGCTACATGATGTTTCATGAAGCTTCAGAAGTCACATGGTGTCACTTCTACTGTACTCTTGTGGGAAAGCAAAATATTTTGGCCCCAAAATGTATTTCTTTGACATATTTCAAGATGGCTAGTTCAGGGAGACAGTAAAAACAAGACTGGCTAGAGGACTATTTCTTTGTGGAAAGAAATTTACATCTGTAAATGCAAACAGCCAAGCTTCCTCTGAGGCACCCCTCCTTAGCTACTATCTATTGTTTCTGAGAGCAGCTGTGAGATTACCTGAAGTATTTTCATCTGCATACAAGATGTCTCTGCTTAACTTTAACTCTGACTTCCTTCTCTCATCTGTGATGATACCTCCCCCCAGACTTCAGAGAAGTTACAAGATCTCCAGGTGATTCCTCCACATATTAGAATTTGGGAAACACAGACCTAAATTACCAGTGGATCTTCACTTCCCCTACTCAAGTCAATTCCTGACACTTCATGCCTTGTAGTAACCTTGTCCATTATTTATTTAAAAGAAGGCATGATTATGTGTATAGAGAATGAATGGTGACCTCCCGAGATGGGGTAGGGGAAGTTTAGATCATAGCAAGGTCCTTTGCAGAGTAGGAACCAACTTTATTCAGAATGAGCAAGAAGTAGAGGGAGTTGGTCTATAATTTCTGACAAAGAGTAAAGTAAGCCATGATATTGACAACTTGATAAACCCACAGTATGTAGTGTCAAGGGCGGTGAGCAGAGAGAGGCACAGACTGGAGCCAGGGGTTGTTATTGAAAGAAAGTGAGCCAAAATGCCAGGTACTGATCAAGCTTTATTAAAGGAAAAAAATCTGCTGGGCTGCACTCAAAATGAAAGGCAGCAACTACTGTCAGGGTGGGAGGGCTTATATAGGTTGTAAGGAAGGCTGACATAATCAGGCAGGGGTTTGGTGCTGGTGTGGAGGAGTTTCTATTTCTCAGAAACCACCGAGGTTTCTCATAAGGGAAAGGCTGATGGCCATTTTGTGCTGAGTGTGTGTAAAATGGCACTGGTCATGTCCAAGATCCATCATTCCCACCTTTTGTATGGCCCTGCAAGGCCCCAGACTTGGTAAGCACTATTAAGGTGTTGAATAACCTTACAGCCATGATAATGAAACCCACTTTACTGGACATTAAGTACAGAAGTGGGCTTCTCAGTTGTCCATTAAGTGGAAATTACATGTACCATATAACCCCCAGGCAGCAGGAATGATTGAACAGTACAATGGTCTGAAAAGGGGACTAATGCTATCTGCCCAACCTCCATCCTCAAAGGGGTGGACATGGCAGTTATGGCCAACAGTCAGGATCTTTAATGAGAGACTCTGCAAGGGTGGGCTCTCTCCAGTGGAAGCTCTGTTGCATAGAGCTGCAGCATCTGTTCCTGCAACCATTCTTTCCAGGATGGTAAGCTGGCATGTATTCTGCCAGAGGGATGAGAACTCTCTCTATTGGTGCCAATAACTTTTTTTATTTTTTATTTTTTATTTTTTATTTTTTTATTTTTATTTTTTTTAAATTTTATTTTGTCGATACACATTGTAGCTGATTAATGCTCCCCATCACCAAAACCTCCCTCCCTTCTCCCTCCCCTCCTCCCCCCCAACCATGTCCCCTCCGTTTGTCTGTTGCATCAACTTCAAACAATTGCGGTTGTTATATCTTCTCCCCCCCCCCCCCCGGTTTGTGTGTGTATGTGGGTATGTGTGTGTGTGAATTTATATATTAATTTTTAGCTCCCTCCAATAAGTGAGAACATGTGGTATTTCTCTTTCTGTGCCTGACTTGTTTCACTTAATATAATTCTCTCAAGGTCCATCCATGTTGTTGCAAATGGGAGTATTTCATTCGTTTTTATAGCTGAGTAGTATTCCATTGTGTAGATGTACCACATTTTCCGTATCCACTCATCTGATGATGGGCATTTGGGCTGGTTCCAACTCTTGGCTATTGTAAAGAGTGCTGCGATGAACATTGGGGAACAGGTATACCTTCGACTTGATGATTTCCATTCCTCTGGGTATATTCCCAACAGTGGGATGGCTGGGTCGTATGGTAGATCTATTTGCAATTGTTTAAGGAACCTCCATACCATTTTCCATAGAGGCTGCACCATTTTGCAGTCCCACCAACAATGGATGAGAGTTCCTTTTTCTCCGCAGCCTCGCCAGCATTTATCGTTCATAGTCTTTTGGATTTTAGCCATCCTAACTGGGGTTAGATGGTATCTCAATGTGGTTTTGATTTGCATTTCCCGGATGCTGAGTGATGTTGAGCATTTTTTCATATGTCTGTTGGCCATTTGGATATCTTCCTTAGAGAAATGCCTACTTAGCTCTTTTGACCATTTTTTAATTGGGTTGCTTGTTTTCTTCTTGTAAAGTTGTTTGAGTTCCTTATATATTCTGGATATTAATCCTTTGTCAGATGTATATTTTGCAAATATTTTCTCCCACTCTGTTGGTTGTCTTTTAACTCTTTTAATTGTTTCTTTTGCTGTGCAGAAGCTTTTTAGTTTGATATAATCCCATTTGTTTATTTTTCCTTTGGTTGCCCGTGCTTTTGGGGTCGTATTCATGAAGTCTGTGCCCAGTCCCATTTCCTGAAGTGTTTCCCCTATGTTTTCTTTAAGAAGTTTTATTGTCTCAGGGTGTATATTTAAATCCTTAATCCATTTTGAGTTGATTTTAGTATACGGTGAGAGGTATGGATCTAGTTTCATTCTCCTGCATATCGATATCCAGTTATCCCAGCACCACTTGCTGAAGAGGCAGTCCCTTCCCCAGTGAATAGGCTTGGTGCCTTTGTCAAAGATCAGATGGCAGTAAGTGTGTGGGTTGATTTCTGGATTCTCTATTCTATTCCATTGGTCAGTGTGTCTGTTTTTATGCCAGTACCATACTGTTTTGGTTATTATAGCTTTGTAGTATAGCTTAAAGTCAGGTAGTGTTATGCCTCCAGCTTTATTTTTTTTGCTCAGCATTGCTTTGGCTATTCGTGGTCTTTTATTGTTCCATATAAATGTCTGAATAGTTTTGTCCATTTCTGAGAAAAATGTCTTTGGAATTTTGATGGGGATTGCATTGAATATGTATATCACTTTGGGTAGTATGGACATTTTCACTATGTTGATTCTTCCAATCCAAGAGCATGGAATATCTTTCCATCTTCTTGTATCCTCTCTAATTTCTCTCAGCAGTGGTTTGTAGTTCTCATTATAGAGATTTTTCACCTCCTTGGTTAACTCAATTCCTAAGTATTTTATTTTTTTGGTGGCTATTGTAAATGGGCAGGCTTTCTTGATTTCTCCTTCTGCATGTTCACTATTGGAGAAAAGAAATGCTACTGATTTTTGTGTGTTGATTTTGTATCCTGCTACTGTGCTGAAATCATTTATCAATTCCAACAGTTTTTTTGTAGAGGTTTTAGGCTGTTCGATATATAGGATCATGTCATCTGCAAACAGGGACAGTTTGACTTCATCTTTTCCAATCTGGATGCCCTTTATTTCCTTCTCTTCTCTGATTGCTCTGGCTAGTACTTCCAACACTATGTTGAATAGGAGTGGTGAGAGTGGGCATCCTTGTCTAGTGCCTGTTCTTAAAGGAAAAGCTTTCAGCTCTTCCCCATTCAGGATGATACTGGCAGTGGGTTTGGCATATATGGCTTTAATTATGTTGAGATACGTTCCCTCTATACCTAACTTATAGAGGGTCTTTGTCATGAATGAGTGCTGAACTTTATCAAATGCTTTTTCAGCATCTATAGAGATGATCATATGGTCCTTGTGTTTGAGTTTATTAATATGGTGTATCACATTTATTGATTTGCGTATGTTGAACCAACCTTGCATCCCTGGGATGAATCCCACTTGATCGTGATGAATAATTTTTCGTATGTGTTGCTGTATTCTGTTTGCTAGTATTTTAGTGAGGATTTTTGCATCTATATTCATCAAGGATATCGGCCTGTAGTTTTCTTTTTTGGTTATATCTTTACCTGGTTTTGGTGCCAATAACTTTTTTGTCTTTTTGCCCATAGTCTTGTGGCTGCCAGCACCATAGTTGACTGGGCCCATACATGTGCACCAAATTTCCTACCTGTGTGGCTGCAGGATTCCTGTAGGAAATCATCCTGATGACGACTGCTAACTGGACCTGGCCTGAAAAGAATGTTGTACGTATATCCCTGACTATCATCATAATGCTACTCAGGCTTTGCAGCAATTAACCAGTGAAATTCATGCTGCCCAAAAATGACTGGAGATCCCCTCCAGGAATGGTGGACCAATATGTCATCCTCCTGCAGGTGGGTGTTAGCTGTACTGGGAGGAAGTGCCTGTGTTTTGGTGGCATGTTGCTGCAGCCTATATTGCTGCTGTGGCCTATGGATGCAAGGGTCAGCTATCCTCACTAAGGGAACATTGAAGAAGTTCTCAGGAGTGTAGATTGTATGGCAAAGGACCCTGAAGGGGTTGAGTGTGACGAAAATGGACTCAGTATAGTCAGGTCCCCTTGCCTCATATTCAGCTGGGTGTGATTCAGCGCATATGTTGTAAACAAGTTATATGAGTAGCGTAACTGCACATACATGCCCATATTCTCCTTTGCTTATTGCCACTATTGTGTATTTTCAGTATAAAAGGCTCTGAACCTCTGGCCAGCAAAATTCGTGATGGAATAAAGCATGTCTATCCTGTTATTGGTTGCCAGAATCTTTTTTCAACTACCTGACTGAGGACCTGCACAGGATGGGGCAGAGGGGTCTGTGATCCAGCCCAAGAACCTATTTCATACCTCTCTCCTAGCTTCAAGTGGTTTACTGGTAAACTTTAGCATTCCTTGGCTTATAGAAACATCGCCTCGATCTCTGCCTTCATTTCACATGGTGTTTTCCCTGTGTCTCCACATTCTCCCCTTTTATAAGGACACCAGTCATTTTGAATTAGGGGCCCACCCTACTCCAGTATGACATCTCCAACAACCCTATTTTCAAATAGATCACATTCTGAGGTACTCGAGGTTGGGGTTTCAACCTACACATTTTTGAGGGACACAATTCAATTCATAATGAGAACCCAAAGAGAGCAGTGCTTATGGTGCCTCAAAGGCAGTTATTTTAAGCCTTGCTGTTGGTAGAATCTCCTAAAGGAAACAAGCTAAAAGGTATTTTTGAAAAGAAAAGCCACATCTGAATGAATGAACAAACAAGTTAGCTTTGTCTTTGAAGTTGACAAAGGGGCCTGCACTTGGAATGTTGTTTCAGCTGGCCTCTAAATGTGCTGGTTCAGCCACATTTCCTTCCTCAGTTCGCTTTCTGAGCAACTGTCAGCACTCATGGGAGAAGGGAACAGGGCTAAAGAGGTAGTCTGATGGGTGACTGGACTTCAGGGATCAAATGCTTAGCTTGGTGCTTATGAGCCCCTGGCTCCACCTGGCTTAGGCAGATGGAAGGGAAAAATGCAGTCCAAACTTAGCAGTTTTGGGTAAGGCTATGGTAGGAATGCTAATGTTTTCCAAAAAAACAACGTCTCACCTGATTTTGAGCCCACTATTAGCCCTATGTCTTAGTCCGTTTCTGCTACTATAATGAAATACCTGAAACTGGGTGTTGGGAAAATATAGGAAAATGGTCAGGGCCCCTCAGATGTTCAGAATCTTGCCAAGCATTTGATGTAAATATGCACGTGCATCTAGGTGTTCCTGGGTTATTGTCTAATGTAATTGTGCATGTGCACCCAGATGTCCTGGGTTCTGGACTCAAGTATAAAGGATGAGTGGTTCTGATCCACAGGGCTCCCTGTCCCCGGAATGCCCCCGGGGCGCATGGGGAGGCTGCTACTGGTGCTGGAGGCTGTTGCTGCAAGCTGTTGCTACCAGTGCCCCCAGGATGCCTCGAGAGGCCACTGCTGCTGCTGCTACCACTGCTGTAAGCTGCTACTGCTGAGAACTGTGCTTGTGTCATCTGCCAGTGGCTCCCGGGATCTTTCCCAGTTACCTAGCATGGACCTGTGTGTGAGGGGTCTGGTGACCCAGCCTGGCATGTGAGGGGTCAGGTGATCCAGTCTGTACAATGGGTTTGAAGGGTCTGAGCCCCAACCCTGACAATACAAATGGAAACTTAGTATAACGAAAATAACAAAACATTTTGGCTTTAGTTGTGATTTGCCTTACTTGACAACTGGCATAGTCGTGAAGCTTTACACTGGGTAATTTACAAATAATAGAAATTTATTTCTCCTAGTTCTGAAGGCTGGGAAGTCCAAGATCAAGGTAACAGCAGGTTTGGAATCTGGTGAGGGCCCAGCCCAGTCTCTGCTTTAAAAATGGTAACTTTTTGCTGTGTCCTCCCAAGGGGATGAATGCAGTGTCCTCATGTGGCAGAAGGGATAGAAGGGGCAAACTTGCCATCTCAAGTCCTTTTATAAGGCACTAATCCCATCCTTTAGGGCAGAACCCTCATGGCTTAATCATCTCTGTCAAGCTGGGGCTAGGTCTGGAGCTCACAGACCCCTCAAGCCAGTTGTCCAGACTGGGTCACAAACCCTTCACATGCCAGGCTGGGTCACCAGACCCCTCACATGCAGACCTATGAGCTAGGTAACCAGCCAAAAAGGTCCTTGGAGCCATAGGTCAGAGAGCATGGCCATGTGGGGTGGGTGCCCGGGGCAGTAAATGCCAGCTAAGTGGCAGCGCCGTGCACGTGCACTAACTCCACCTCACACAACTTGCTCACAAAGAATGCGCCGCACCACTCCCAACAGGACCTAAGGTGAGGGGGCCTGATTAAATTATTCTATTTTCCCAACAATCCACCCCTTCAGGGTCTCTAGCCATACAATCTATGCATTCAGAATCTTCTGCAATGTTTCCTTAGCAAGGATAAATGACGCTTACATTTACATAGCCTATTGTCCATTCAATATGCCTTAAGACTTGTAGTTCTGTCCTTTTAACTATTAGCCACATATGTCCGGTTAGTAGTCACCATTGGTGTGATCCTCCATGCGAATCCTGCGGTCATACTGATGGGCAGTTCAATGCATATTCAGTAGATGATCACGCCAACGTATGTATGTACCCAGTCGACTCTGGTGCAGTGCCTGCAACCAGAACACTATGTGCGAAAAGACAGAAAATTTATTGGTATCAATAGGGGAAGTTCTAGCCCCTCTGGTAAGATACATGCCAGTTTGCCATCATGAGAAAGGATGGTTGCAGGAATAGGTATCTTACCTGACTTATGATACCATACTTTATCTGCTAACACTGTTGGGTCTGTAGGTTCTACATGTAACAGTATAGGGGAACTCATAATTGGCCATAATGATAATACAAATGTGCCCTTTGGAATAGAGAACTTATCTGTTCCAGGCCATGTTACCTTTACCTGAGGAGGCCAGGTACTTGTCACCCAAGGTGAAACTTGCAAGCCTTCCTCTAATCCTTTCCCCCAAGGCCCTATTAAACCTACCCAGTGTATATAGGGGGCTTTTATTCTCCAAGGCCATTCCCATTATACTGTCTGTGCCTGGGCTGGTAAAAGAATATTTCCATTCTTGCCATATCCTGGCTTCAAAACCTTATCTTTAGTAGTGATTTACAGCTGTATAGGTGCTGCAGCCCTATGCAACAGAGCTTCCACTGGAGAGGGCCCGCCCTTGCTGGGTCTTTCATTTAGAATCCTGACTGTCGGCCATAATGGCTGTGTTCACCCCTTCAGGGAGGGGGGTTAGGTAGACAGCCTTAGTCCCTTTTTTAAAAGGTCATTGTACCGTTCAGTCATTCTCACCGCCTGGGGATGATATGGCACATGTAACTTCCACTGAATGGACAACTGGGAGGCCCACCTCTGAACCCCATGTCCAGTAAAGTGGGTTCCATTGTCACTCTCTATGACTACAGGCCGACCATATATAGCTGTAAGGCTATTCAATGCCTTCACGTGTTCACCTGGTCTGGGCCTTACAAGGCCATACAAACAGAAGACCAGTAGCTGTATCAACAGCTGTGAAGATGTACCTGAAATTCTCTGACCTTGGCAGTGGTCCAACAAAGTCTACTTGCCATCGAGTCAGGGGCACCCTTCCTCAAGTTATTTGCCCGTCTACATGGAGTACCCGCCGGGGGTGTGGACTCTCTTGAGCACATACTGGACAAGCATGACAGGCATTCACTACATCTTCCCATTTTATAGGTAAGGCCCACCTTTGAGCCGCCATCCACATGGTTTTGCTGCCAGCATGCTGCATTCGTTGATGTAACCACTGGGCTACATCAGTAGCTGGGGCTTTCTCCAACCATCTTACCTTAGCCAAAGCATTGGCTTCATCATTTCCTGGACTGGCCAGGGGGAAGTGTCCTGTGACATGGAAAAGAGTTACTTCTTTCTCATGTCCCAGTTCCCATAACTCTTGCCACATGGCTTGTCCCCACAGGGGTCAGTGGCCTACCATCCACCGTTGATACTTCCAAGCAGAAATCCAAAGGGTTAAACACTTGTACACAGCCCAGCTGTCAATACACATGGTTAATGGCCCAGGCTCATTTTTTTATCACCATCCATACTGCTCTCGATTCAGCCCATTGACTGCTTTGCCCTGTGCCATTTTCATACCACATGGTATCTGTTAAGGAATCGACAGCAACAGCTGTCCACGATGCTGAAGGTCCCATGCTAGAGCCATCTGTGTACCAAGCCTGCTCTGTGATAGGTCCCCGTCCCTCATGGAAGGTGTAGCCTTGCATCAAAGTTTCCTCCACAACCTCTACTGGTCCTAGTACAGTTTGCAGCTCTTTGGACAGAGGACTTGTTGACACAGTGCTCCTTTGTTCTATATATGCTCCCCATTTAGACAAAGTGGGAATCTGAGCTACACCCATTTTAGGGTTGGTTGCCCACGTGCGCAGCCAACCTGGTATGGGGTATGTCGTCCTTAGTAGGACTTTGGCAGTTCCTGTGATAGCTTCAGTGGCTATCAAGGCAGAATATACAGCTGCTAACTACTTTTCTATTAGGGTGTAGCGCACTTCAGCACCCTTCCAGAGATGAGACCAGAATCCTGCAGGTGTGCGGAATCGGTCTTGTCTCTGCCACAAACCCCATCCTAACCCCTCCTGGGTTATATGTACATCTAACTCAAATGGCTTAGTGGGGTTGGCCACTTGTAAAGCTTGTATCTGCTGTATTGCCCTTTTTGTAGCCCAATAAGATTGTTCTACTTCCTCAGTCCAATCCCAGAGGGCTCCTTTCTTTGTTAATGCATATAGCAGGTGTGCCATTTGGGCCGTATGGGGTACAAAAGCTCTCCAATACCCCAGAAGTCCCAAATATGTCTGTAGCTGAGCTACTGTTGTGGGTCAAGGGTATGCCTGTATCTTATCTATAATAGCTTCTGGGATGACCCTCATCTTACCCGACCAGACCACTCCTAGGAATCTGACTGACAGCCCAGGTCCTTGCACTTTGGCTGTGTTCACAGCCCACCCACATTGCTCCAAATGACTTAGCAGCATTGGAGCTGCCTGGGTTAAACCTGGAAGAGAATCCGAGGTTGGGAACACGTTATCAATGTAGTGAAACTTTGTAACTGTGCTGGGCCTAGTCCACTTGGCTAGGTCCCCAGCCACCAAACCATGACAGATGGTTGGGCTATGCAGATAACATTGGGGCAATACTTGAAAGGTCCGCTGTCTTCCTTCCCAGCTGAAGGTGAACTGATTGTGGCTGTCAGCAGAGATTGGAATAGAGAAAAAAGCATTTGCAAGGTCCAATACATAATGATAAGTCCCCAGCTGAGTCGTCAGCTGATCCATCAAGTCATGAACTGAAGGCATGGCTGCATGCAAAGGAGGCACTACTTTGTTCAGTTCGTGATAGTCTACAGTCATTCTGCAGGTACCAGATAGTCTACAGTCATTCTGCAGGTACCATCAGGCTTTTTCACTGGCCATACCAGAGCATTAAATGGGCTATGAGCTGGATGAATAATGCCAACTTTCTCTAATTCCAATATAGTGCCACCTATCTCTGCATGTCCTCCTGGTAGGTGATACTGCTTTACATTAACTACACATCTTGGCTTGGGTAACACCTGTGGGTCATGTTTAGCATATCCTCATAACACAGGCTTTGCTGTCCGTATTAGCAGCTGAAACTCTCCAACTGTTGCTTGCAGATGCAAACCATAAAGTACATCCATACCCAAAATGTATTCAGCTATGGGGGATATATATACAGTATATACATGAGGAGGTAATCTTCCCATGCCCAATGGCAATGACACAACTTTGACCTCAGAAGCATGTCCTCCATAGCCATCTATACGAACTGTGGCCCCTGGAAACTTATCTGGATTACTGTATATCAGCCTACATTCTGCGCCTGTATCCACCAACACCAAAACACGCTGCACATTTGTCCTCGACCAATATATCACCAATTCAATATGAGGCCTCTGGTCCTCGCCTGCCCCCCAAAGATGAGCACCTTGGCCTGCTCCCTGATCAAAATGGAGCAGTTCATCCACCTCCTCGGGAGCAACCAAAAAATCCTTTAAATCCACTGAGTATACCTTGCTACCTGTTTCCAGACGTTTGGTGAAACGCTGTTCAGGGCGCAATTGCTGCCACAAGGCAAACAGGACTGCATTTGGCTCCCAGTCAATTTTCTTGCTATCAACCCCTGCTGCAAATCTTGCTTGGTCCCTTTGGTCTAAAATCCTGGGCATTTCTTGGGGGTTTGGTCTTAGCCACCTTTTGGACCCCTTTTGCTTGTCTCCTATCCTCCACTTTACCCAAGCTGGCTATCATGGTTGTTACCTACCTCATGTATAGGACAACAAATCTATGTGGCCAGTATGGCCATCAGTGACCCAAAGGACATTGACGGGGCATTTTGCAGCACTATGTCTCTCATGCTGCCTGTAAAATTTTCATCATCCAGGCCACGAGTGTTCACATTAAACATGGACTGCCTCATCCCCAGCTCCCAAATGATTTGGACCAGCTCAGCATACGTTTGCCATTTACTAACAATCTTGGGCAATTCTCCAGCATTTTCCCACACAGTTTGGGCAGCTGCATTCACCCAGTCCATCAAGGAGTGATTACCTCACCCTTGTGCATATCTGCTGCCACAGCCACTGCCTCAAGGACAGGTGTATGGTAATGGAGGCAAATTTTTCCATCTCCTCACCAGAGCATATCACACTATTCACTTCTAGGTCCCATAACCACAGCAGCCAAGCAGCTAGGGTCTCCCCCTGTTTCTGCCTGAACTGTCTCCCCAGTTCAACCTGAGTGTATGGTACATAGGTTGTGAACTGGGTCACCTGTGTATCGCCCACTGGTTGTCCATCCAGTCCCATAGGCTGCTCATGTCTCAATTTCTCGTGCACAACAAGTCATGCCTGGAGACGCACGGTTTCCCCCAACTCACCACTGTGTTGGTCCTCTTCCCTGGTGTGAGGGGCAGGGATGGCCAGTCGCTGAACATCATCCTCCAGGATAATCATTCATGCTTCCAACAGCTCTGCAAATCTCGATCAGTTTGCAGCATAGTTAGCAGTAGCCAGGATCCAGTCAGCAGAAAAGTGGCCACTGGGTACCACGTGCTCAAGGACAGTCACATTTCCTCCCTCTTCCAAGGGGTTTTCTGCCAGAGTGCCTGGTCTATGCTGCCTTGCAATACAGTGAGCAGCAACCAGATCCTGGTCAACAAGAAGGTGGCCACAGGGCAGAGCATATTCCAAAATAGCCACATTTCCTCCTTCTTCCAAGGGCTTTTGGCTCCTATACCTGCTCAGAATCCTGTCACAGACTATGCCAATTGTCGAGCTGGGGCTGGGTCTGGAGCTCACAGACCCCTCAAGCCTGTTGTCCAGACTGGATCACAAACCCTTCATATGCCAGGCTGGGTCCCTAGACCCCTCACACGCAGGTCTATGAGCTAGATAACCAGCCAAAAACGTCCTTGGAGCTGTTGTTCAGAGAACATGGCCGCACGGGGCAGATGCCCAAGGCAGTAAATGCCAGCCAAGTGGTGGTGCCACGCATGTGCACTAACTCCAGCCACACACAACTCATTTACAAAGAATGTGCCACACCATCCCCAGCTGGACCTGAGGTAAAGGGGCTTGATTATTCTATTTTCCCAACAATCTCCTAATGGCCACACCTGTTAATACAGTTGCACTGGGGATTAAGTTTCAGCATGAATTTTGGAAGGGACACAAACATTCAAACTATAGGACACTATTAGCCCACCGCTTAGCCAAACTATGGCACTAAAGTAAATATAGTAAATCTGAGCCTAAACAGTAGTAGGCAATGAGGAACAGGAGCTAAAGACAGAGTGTCTTAGTCCATTTTGTGCTACTATAACAGAATACCATGGAATGGATAATTTATAAACAATAGATGTTTATTTGGATTATGGTTATGGAGGCTCAAAAGTCAAAGACAGAGGCACTGTATCCAGTAAGGGCCTTCTTGCTGCGTCATAATATGGCAGAAGGCATCACATGGCAAGAGACCAAGAGCGAGCCTCAAATCTCAAGTCCTTTTATAATTGGCATTAATCCATTCATGAGGGCACAACTCTCATGACCTAAACACCTCCCATTAGGCCTGTAAAGCTGTGCAACTATGCCAGTTGTCAGGTTGAGGCAATAGCTACGCTAATTGTATGGCTAGGCATTTCATAACTAAAACCAAAATGTTTCACTATTTTAATTATACTAAATTTCCATTTGAATTGTCAGGGCTAAGGCTCAGACCCTTCAAACCCATTGTACAGACCGGATCACCTGACCCCTCACATGCCAGGCTGGGTCACCAGACCCGTCACGTGCCAGGCTGGGTCACCAGGCCCCTCACGCACAGGTCCATGCTCTAGGGAATTGGGAAAGATCCCAGGAGCCATTGGCAGATGAAACGAGCTCAGTCATCACCAGTAGCACCAGCAGCAGCAGCTTACAGCAGCCTCCAGCAGCAGTGGCAGTGGCCTCCCAGGGGGTCCTGGGGGCCCTGGCATCAACAGCTTGCAGCAACAGCCTCCAGTAGCAGTAGTGGCTTCCCCATGGCCCCCCTGGGGGCATCTCAGGGGTGGGGGGGGCACCATGGATCAGAGCCACTCGTCCTTTATACTTAAGTCATAACTAAAGACACCTGGGTGCACATGTGCAATTACATTAGACAATAACCAAGGAACACCTGGGCACACGTGCCTATTTATATCAAATACTCAGTAAGATTCTGAACATCTGAGGGGCCCTGACCTTTTTCCTTCACTTTCTCTACAAGGCCCCTACTCTCAACACTGTTGCGTTGAAGATTATGTTTTCAACAAATGCTTTTTGGGGGACACATTCCAACCATAGCACAGAGTATGAGGTTTCTCTCATTTTACTGGGTATGGATGTTACACTTCACACTGTGTAACAGAGATGAAAAAAGGATTAATCAAAGCACCATGAACATGTTGAGAAGCCCTAAGGGTCTGTATCCCAGAGAAAACTGGGTACAGCAGCCATTCAAAGTTAGCTTCTCTTTTTTTATTGTAAAGACAAGGAAGTTTCACAAGAAAACTCAGTTGATTCAATCATTACAAAGGGACACAAGGACATGGGCAGTGTTACAAAAGTTATCTATGGCTAAATATAGCTTAAGCAGTGGAAACTAGTAACATCAGTAAAATTAACAAAGTGACATTCCAAACTACAATTAGTGAAAACCTAAGTTGGTCAAACTGGCTCATTATCTAAAGTATAACCTCCCCTTAAGCAAAAGTTACATTCGTATGATAAAATCTAAGTACAATTATTTCTAAAGTTTCCCCCAACAGACAGCTTGCCCCTAGCAAATATTTTTTTCACATCTTTCCTTTCAGCAATACTTAAATCTCTTAACAGGATCGGTATGACAACCACCCATTAGCTCTAAAATCATTAAAGTATACAATCCCATACCTAAGCAGTGATTAGAGTTGATTAGAGGGGCTGTAGCCTGGCTATCTGTGGTCTGTTACCCCCTACGCAAGAGCTTTTGCCCCATATATGCATTTACCTAAAAACCCTATTCTAAAAATCAAATGAGAATCAACATTATTTAATTAGAATTGATTAAATGGGCTTTTGCCCTCTATTTGTAGACTTTGGTCTCCTTTCCAAGGGCTTTTGCCCCATACATGCACTTACCTAAAAACTCTATTCTAAAATCAAATGAGAATCAAGATTTCTAACCCTCCATGTCTTGCTATGATAAGCGCTACTGTGAGGCTAAGGCTGATGTCACGAATCCTACTCACAGTGCCCATTGTCTAGCTCTTAATCCTGTTCATGACGCCAATTGTAAAGCTAGGTGACCATGCTAGTCGTTACGGCTCTTTTACCTGGTGGTAGTACTGCACTGACTGGGCTGATGGTTGAGCTAGGGCTGGGTCTGGTGCTCCCAGACCACTCCAGCCAATTCACAGACTGGGCCACAAACCCTTCACATGCCAGGCTGGGTCACCAGACCCCTCCATGCCAGGCTGGGTCACCAGACCCCTTCATGCAAGTCTATAAGCTAGGCAACCGGCCACACAGTCCCTGGAAGCTGCAGGTCTGGAAAAACACGGCCGTGCAGGGGAGGCGCCCAAGGCAGTAAAACATCAGCCAAAGTGGCGCCTCCGTGCAGGTGCACTTACTCCACCCCCACCCACAATGTTTACCAAACTGCCCCTATCCAGCCCTGAGGTGAGAGGAGCCTGACCAAATTATTCCATTTTCCCAACACTCCACGTATGGAGATGGCCCAGGCATTAAAAATATTGGCCTGGAACACCTAACATCTTCCCTGCAACCTATGCCACCTCCTAGTCCCCTTCCCTTTTTCTCCAGCCTAGTATGATTTCCCACCAATCTTGCCCTTTTCCTAAGGGTGTCTTCAAATGGAAATTGCCCTCCTCCCCGTTAAGTCTTCCAATCCCTCGGTGAAGAGCAATGCCTCAGACAGGGGTTCAGATTAATAAAGTTGGGAAAATCCTCTTGACTGCAGTGATTCTCAACCTTGGCTGCACATTGGAATTTCCTGAGGAGTCTAAAAAATCTGATTCCTGGGTTCCACTTAAAGAGATTTTGATTTAATTCAGGTGTAGTGTGGCCTGGGCTTCAGGATTTGTAAAGCTCCCCAAGTGATGCTAATGAGCAGGCAGTTTTGCCATCTTTGCTCTAATGTGAGAGCTTTGAAAGAAGGTTATCATTAACCTTATGAATCTAAACTAGTTCAAAAGTTAAAACTGTGACAAAGTGAATTTCATTGTGCTAGTGTTGAGATGGGGTTGGCTGGGGAGGGGTACACTTTGTTAGTAGGAATCCCACGTGGATCGCTGGGGTCCCTTATCCCTGGAGCAGTGCTCTTAATACGAGGGTACTTCAAAAAGATTGTGGAAAATAGAATTAAAAGATAATTCAAATCTGTGAACTTTTCGAAGACCCTTCGAATATCACTGCATTGCCTGTCTTTTCCCCCCTCTGCCTCAATTTCTGAATCCATTAATTTCCTAGGTCAGCTTTTAGGAGATTCTGAGGCTCTGGAGGTTTGACGATGAACATGAGTACATGTGGATGTGTGGAGGAGTGGTGCAGATTGCAGTGGCAAGCAAAGCAGCAGAATGTTTCTGTGGCTGACTTGTTTGAAAGTCAGAGGTTTACATCAGGGGCTTCTTAAGTAGCCTAAGTAAACAGTGGGGAATAATCAGCTCATATACCTCAGGAGTAAATCAGGGCAGAAATCCCCACTGCAAATCAGTCTCTCAAATCACAGATATCCAGTTGATGTAAAGAATGAAAAATTGCATCCTCTACAAATGGAATTCAATTTGGATTGGAGCTGGGAATCAGCTAAGAACTGCTAGGATGTTAAGAATGGGGGCTAGTAATGGCAGATTAGGAGCAGGAGGAATAGAGGAACTAGGTTTGCCTCTGTCTTTAATTAGCATCTTCTTTGGTGCTGTGAAGAAGGGTTACATGGGACATTAATTAAATTTGCAGCTGATGCTAAATTGGGATGCATTCCAAGGGCTAATGAGACCAAGGAGTAACACGCAAGAGCTGAGGGAGGAGGAAAACAAGACTCCTCTGAAGAAAGGTATCCTTTCCCAGCTGGAAGCAGTGTATCCAGCGAGCACAGGTCGTCACCAAGAGGACAGTGCCAGAAGGGAACCAGGAGATGGTACTGGACAAAGTTTGGAATAAAAGCCTTCTTCTAGGGCTCTTTCATTTTGAATATCTGTTTGTTTTTTAAAAAATGATTTCTTTGCTTTTCCTTAAAAGTTGTCTTTTAGTGGGCTACAATGTAATAACACGGCGGTTCTTCAGGGTTGGTGCGGGAGCATCACCTGGGATTATTAGAAATGTATATTCTCAGGCCCACTCCAGACCTAGGGAAGCAGAAACTGTGTTTCATCTGTTTAACAAGCCCAACATGTGATTTTTGCTCACTCAAGTTGGAGAACGTTTGTAATAAGGTCTCAGGCCAGGCACTAAAGAACTAGGTCTTCCCTGGGGGCAGCTGTTTTCCCCTGACTGAACATTTGTATAAGAGCAATTTCAAAGGACAGGCCCCTTGAAATGCTGCTTTAGTTATTGCAGCCCTGTCCATAGGGTCTTAGCCCAGAAGGCTGAATGCAGGAATAGATGCTGATGTGATCTGTATTCGTTTAAACTTCTGTCTGGGTCAGCCTGAGAGCTAGAAGGGGCCCAAGAGATGAGCTTGTCCCAGCCTCCCCATCTTCAGATGAAGACACAGAGAGGCAGAGTGTCTTGCCTGTAGTCACCTGTGAATGTAAAAAGATATAGCCTAGTAACAGTGTAGGAACTTCTTATTAGGGCTGAGTTTGGACAGGAGTCCTTGTCTCTTGACTCCTGGCCCAAGGGCTCCCTTCTCCAGAGGGAACTCATCTTTCATTGGTTAATACAGGTCTTTCAGGGGTCTCACTGTCTTCATCCCATATGGTCTGTGGCACATCTATGGGTGGGTGGAGGGGAAGGTGGAAAAAAGGTGGTTTTGCCCTGTTCAGGGTCTGAACTTTCCCTTGCTTTTATGACAAGACAGGTTCCCTCTACTTAGCAAAGGGAAATCATACACACTTCTTAACAGAAGTAATTAGTTCTACAGCTTGTCATTGCACATTTATCAGTCACCTACCATGTGCCTGGCACTGTGCTAGACACTATGGGAATTATATGTATGAATGAAGCTCAAATTCTACTCTCAAAATGCTTATTAATAGGGTGACCATTTTATTTATCATCTAAGCCAGGTCATGTTTTTCAAGTTGAAGGGAGTATTGATAAAATTTACCCTGGGACAACAGATGTAAACTAGGACTCTACCAAGCAAACTGGTATACCTGGTTACCTTGCTTATAGACAAATGGGAAATGCTGAAAAATACAGCATCCCTAGTTAAATGAAGCGAATGTCTGTACATAGTATCTGTATATAAATGATGTATAAAATGTTATAAAAACATGAAGCAGGAGAGGTTCAGGACAGACTTTTCAGAAGAGGGGACGTTTGAGTTGGGCTTTTAAGTTTGGATAAGATTTCAATTAGTATAGTGTTTGTATTAGTCTGTTTATGTTGCTTATAACAAAATACCTGGAACTGGGTAATTTATAAAGAAAATGAAGTTTATTGCCTACAGTTTCTGAGGCTGGGAAGTCCAAAGTCCATCTGGTGGTGGCAACAGTGAACCAGAGGTCTCACATTCAAGATGGTAGAAGCAGAGAGAGCAAAGAGAGAGACAGACTCTCCTCTTCTTTTAAAGCCCTCAGAACCGTGCCCCTGACCACCATTATTAACCCATTCACTACTGCACGGTCCTACAATCCAATCACATCTTCAAGGCCCCACCTTTCAATTACCATAATAGGATTTCCCACCCTCTTAACAGTCACAGTGGGAGCTAAGTTTCTAATACATAAAACTTGGGGGACACAATTCAAGCTTCAATGAGTTTTGGGGGAACATAATTCAATCCACTATAGTGTTTGAGTAAGCACACGTGCATGTGTATGCATGCTGTGCTCAATGGCAAATGAAGGTAAAAATCCAGCGTGTGTGAAGAGAGTGGCGATTGCCTGGTGTAGCTGGAGAGTAAGTAGATCACTGGTGTGTGGGATGGGACAGCAGAGGGAGGTGAGGAGTGGGTGAGGCCACTGGACTCCAAAATGTTAGATCATTAACTGGATATGAGCAGTTTGCTCCAATACATGTAGCTCGATGACTAAGAATAAATACCACAGAGTGTTAATTAGAGATTTTATTTATTTAATGGGTTAATTGAGGTTCACTTCCTGATTGGCCTGTGTTTATGGCTATGGATTGAAACAACTGGGTCTACTTTACAGAGCTGGGCTCTGTGCAGCACACATTTATGAACTTCATTAATGTCTCTCCAGCCTGGCACTAAAGGGTGATGTCCTTGACAAATGAGCTGAATAGAAGATTCATTTGGCATCAGCTCCAGCAGGAAAAGAAAGTAAGTGCTGTTATTTCTATAGTGATTTTTTTCCCTTGAGTTGTGTTGCCACCTTGGTTTGAAAAAGTTTTCTATGGGAGTAAGTTTTCCAGAATGAATGCCTGTTTTGATCGATGTATCCTTTGATAAAGAGATGTTAAAAATGAAACTTTAAAATGCCTTCTCTTTTATTCCAATGATTTTCATTCTCCTCTCCTACTGCTCCTGTTGACACTACCAATGTTCTCCACATGGCTGATTCCAGTGGTTGGCTCTCAGCCTTTGTCTTCCTTGATCTACCAGCAGCATAGCTGATCACATGTTTTTCATTCAGCTTCCAATACATTGCACTCTCTTCACTTTCCTCCATCTTTAATGGTTGCTCCTCTCAGGGTTCTCTGACGTTTTTTCCCCTTCTTCAAGAAGTCTCAACATTGGAATGCCCTGGTCCTTGGGCCTTTTATCTTCCATGTCTGTGCTCAATCCTTTGGTGATTTTATCCAGTCTGAAGGGTTTAAATACTATATTGTCTCCTGACCTCTTTCCTGAATGTTCTATTATCAACCATATACTAGATATATCCACTTAAATGAATACAGACATCCCAAGTTTAACATGCTCAAACATGAACTCTGCTCTTTTTCATGGATTCTCTATCTAATCTATTGGGAAATCCTGGAAAGTTTGCTTTACCTTTAGAATGTCTCCAGAATCTGACCACTTCTAACTCCACTGCCACTTCCCTGGACCAAGCCACCATTATCACTCACCCCTGGATTACTTTAGTAGCATCCTACCTGGCCTCTTGCTTTCATGTTGCCATCTACAGTGCATTCGCTACACAGTGGCCAGCATCCAAGGTGATTTTTTAAAAGTGTAAGTCACGTCATGTCATACGTCTGGTCAAAACCCTCCCGTGACTTTCTGTCTCGTGTTGAATAAAAGCCAAAGACTTTATTTCCTACTAATTCCCCTAAACTCACTCCACTCCAGCCTCACTGGCCTTCTTACCGTTCTTTGACCATCCCCAGTGTACTCCTGCCTCAGGGTCTTTGCACTGGCTGTACCCTCTGTCTGGAGTGCTCTTCCTCCATATGTATATATATGTGGCTCACTCTACTCCTTTATCTCCTTCAAGCATTTGCTCAAATGTCACTGTTGTGGGTTGAGTTCTATGGGAAGCAGCGTCCAAGATGGTGTTTGGTGTGCAGAATGTTCATTACGGAGTGCTCTTGGGATCAACATGTGTGGAAGGGAGAGGAAGGAAGCAGGAGTGTACAGAGGGAGAAGTCAACCAGTGACAAGTGCTTGGTGACAGCCTCAACAGGCTCGATGACAGCCTCCACCAGTCCTACACTAAACTTCAGAGCTAAAATGGCCTGTCAGAGTTGTCCTCCCTTGGGCTGAAAGGGCTAGCCCTTTATGTCCCCCTCTTCTACCAGGAATGACCTTGGGCAAGATGCCTTTCTGCAGCTAAGGCAAGCACTGAAGGGGTTATCAGCATTTCCAGCATCTGGGGCAACAACTCCTTCCTTTATGGGGGATCTGGACACATGTGTCCACTATAGTCACCTTTACAATAAGTCTTATCCTGACTGCTCTACTTCTGCTTGCAAAATGTGCCCCACCATCTGTATTTCCACATCTCCCTTACCTTGCTCTATTTTTCCATTGCAGTAATCACGGTCTAATAAACTGTATCATTTATTGTGTTTTTTGTTTATAGTCTGTCTCCCTTGACTAGAATGTAGGCCCCACAAGGGCAAACATTTTTATCTTTTGTTAACTAATGTATACCAAGTGCCTGGAACTGTGCCTGGCACTAGTGGACACTTAATATTTGTGAAAAGTAATGTTTGGTGAATTCAAGCTAAAAGTTAATGTGGTATTAAACATGATCAGAAGTCAGTGCTGACAACTGGAGATGAATTCTGTCTTTAGAGTTCCTGGTGTTCACTGCTATGAAAAATGAGAGAAACACTGTGAGGTGTTTATTATTTCTAATTTTCTACGGCTATTCACAAGCCTCTGGTGTTGGGTGACCTGTTTCTGACCTGCACTTGATTAACTCAGCTTTGGGGCCCCATGGGAAAGAAATGAATAATGACATATAGAGGTTTATTGACCCATATGAAGCGTGCTTCTTCTAATATTTATGAAGACTGGCATTTCATTTATATGCAGTTATTATTTACAATATGTATATTTTTCATAATATGCTAATGTTAACAGGCATAGCAAGTTAAGATCAATAGATATCTTAACAGTCGGCTCATTAACCCCTGATGGTCAACATAATTTGGTAATGTAGACAGCAGTTCAACAATAACAGGAATTGTGATAGGAAGGAAAGAGAGCATTTAGCAGAGCAAAGATATAAATCCCTTTTGTTACCACTGACTGAACTTACAGATCAGGTCAGGTCAGATTTTATTGCTCTTGGCTAAAGGCCAGTGTGAAATTTACAGAGCAAGGAAGAGGCTGGGATGAGACCAGAGTGAATTACAGGATCGGCTGGAGAGAGGAATGAAAGTGGTTAGCATGTGAGAGGTAGTTTTTATGAAAGGAATCATCAGACAGACCACTGCATCACTGTCGATTTTATTATGAGGTTTTAAACATTTTAAAATATGTGTTTAAATATTTCTCATGGACTTATTGAAGAGAATCTAGAGATATGGAAAAGCATAGAGGAAAATAAAAATCACCTATTGAAAACTCCTCTTAATATTCCATTATATTTCCTTCTAGACTTTTTTCTACATTCCCTTTCACTTGAACTTTTACACTCATGCAAATACACTCTTTTCATTTTTTTTTGCAAAGCTGTAGCCAAATTGGGGATACTACTGCATATTCTGCTTTATTTACTTAACATCTTATCTTTAGCATTTTCCTGTATTAGTAAATATTTGTGAAAAGATTTCCAATTCAAATAGCAGGATGTGGTGTACTGTGCTTGTGTGTGTGTATATTTCTTTTTACTCGTCCTCTATTTGTACATTTATGCTGTTCTCAAATATTTGGTATTAAATAATATTGCTATGACCATTCTTGTATGTAAGCTGTTCTGTACATCTGACTATTTTCTAAAGACAATTTTGTGGAATGGTATTACTGGGTCAAAGGAAGCAGATATTTTAAAGATTCTTTTTGCTTATTGCCATGGAAGTTCCCAAAAGTCTCCTTCCATTTGTACTTCCACCAAGAAGCATATGAAATTGTTCCTACACCCTAGACAGCACTGGATACTCTCAGTATTTGTAATCTTTGCCTGTCAGAGTTTTAAAAAATGATGTTTTAATTTTACTTCTAATTTCTACTTATGGAGTGGATTTTTTTTTTTTTTTTTTTTGCATTTTGATGGGCCATTTTAATTATTTTTTTTGTGAAATATCTGTTTTTGTCCTTTGCGCATTTTCTATGGGGGAGTTTTTTTTTTTTATTGATTCCTATAATTTTTTTCTAACTTAAATTTATGTTTATTATAATTTAATGTTTATTACATTTAGTATTTATTATAATTATAAAATATTTAGAAAATACAGGAAAAGCACAAAGAAGAGAAAATGCCATCTACAATCTCATGACCCAGAGATAAACAGAATTAATATTTTGGTTTGTTTTCCTTTAAGATGTACAGTCATATACCACATAATGATGTTTCAGTCAATGATGGGCCACATATGAGAGTACTTCAAAAAATTCATGAAAAATAGAATTGAAAGATAATATGGATCTTTCCATGAACTTTCTGAAGTACCCTCATATACAATGGTAGTCCCATAAGATTATAATGGAGCTGAAACATTCCTATCGCCTGGTAACGTCCTAGCCATCCTAAAGTCTTAGCGCAATGCATTACTCATGTGTTTGTGGTGATGCTGGCTAGGAGACATAGACTATATCATATAGCCTAGGTGTGTAGGAGGCTATACCATCTACAAGGGGTTTGTGTAAGTACACTCTATTATGTTCATACAACAACAAAACTGCCTAAAGATGCATTTCTCAGAATGACTGTGTGTTTGTACATATATTGTGTGCATAAATGATTTTATATAATTTTACAACTTTAGAATAAAACATACTTTTTGTTTTCATTTTTCTTTGTTTTCAAACTTCCATCAAAATTTACCTTTAGTTATACAAGAATACATGAAAAATATACTTTTAAAATTAGAAATATTATAGATAAGGTCAAAGTTCCCTTTGATTACCACCTCCCCAAACTCTGTCCCCTGTCCTCTGCCTTCTCAAGAGTTGTGAGGAAAATGGAGTCCATATAGTCAGGCCCCCTCGCCTCATGTCTGGCTGGGTATGATTCAGCACATCCATTGTAAACAAGTTATATAAGAGTGGTGTAACTGTGCATGTGCACCCATATACCCCTTGGCTCCTTGCCATTACCGTGTACTTTTGGTATAAAAGACAAATGGCTCTGAACTGCTGTCCAGCAGAGCTCACTGTGGAATAAAGCATGTCTACCCTGACAGATCAGCTGCCAGAATCTTTTTTTCAACGACATGACTCGCAACCTGCATAGGATGGGGCAGAGGGGTCTGTGATCCAGCCCAACAAGAGTCCACCAAAGTCACCACTATTGTCAACTTTACTGGCATCCTTTCAAACAGGTTTCATACATTTACATCACAATTGGGATTTTGTGTGTGTGTGTGTGCTTTTTAGTTTTTATTGTCATATAAGGTCAAAGAAAGCTATGTAATATAAATGTTAAATATCAGGGATTATTACAAAGTGAGCACCTGCATTACCACAACCCAGGTCAAAGAATAAAACATTTCCAGCACCCCTAGCCTCCTATGAGTCCCTCACTGATTACACCGTCCTTCTAACTACTACCCTGGATTTTATGATAATCACTTTCTTGCCTTCTAAAAATTTTTTTTTATTATTTAGGTAGACATCTCTAAATGTTACAGTTTTTTCTATTTTTTAAAACCTTATGGAGATAGAATTGTGCTGTATATAATATATTTTTTGTGTCTTGAGTCTTTCACATTCTTCTTTGTGAAATTAATCTATATTTTTGCCTGCAGCTATTCTTAGCTCATTTTCCTCACAGTGTAGTATCTCATTGTGTGAATATACCACCATTTGTATATCCATCCTGTTAATGGACATTTGGATTTTTTCCAGTTTTAGATAATCATAAACAACATTGGTATAAACTCTGTCTTGGTACACATGTGCATGAGTTTCTCTAGGTTATAAATCTAGGAGTGGAATTACTGGGTCATTGAGCATGCATGTCTTCAGCTTTATTAGATAATGCTATGTGTTTTTGAAACTGTTTGTGCCAGTCTACACTCCCACTTCCAATATGTGAGAGGTTCCGTTGTTCCACATCTTTTCCTACACTTGGCGTTGTCATATTTGTTGAGTTTTGCCAATCTGGCGGGTGTGTAGTGGTAGTTTTTGTGATTTTAATTTATGTTTTTTTTCTGAGTACTAATGAGGCTGAGCAACTTTTTATACATTTATTGGCCATTTAGATTTGCTATTTTATAGAGGTACTGTTTAAATCTATCCATTTTTTTTCTATTAGGTTGCCTATCTTTTCCCTATTAGTTTTATTCACCAGCCCCTTTCCTACTAATTTGTAGAAATTCTTTATATGTTCTGAACACCAGTCCTCTATCAGTTTATGTGAGTTGCAGATATATTCTCCTATTCTGTATTTTGAAATTTTTCCTCTATGGTATCTTTCAAGAAACATATCTTAATTTTTAATGTAATTAAATTTATGAATGTTTTTCTTTATGGTTAGTATTTTTTGTTACTTGGGTATGTGCTTTTACTTTATACATTATGTCATATATGTGTATCATTTTACACCTTGCTTTTTTATTCATCAGTATGTTTTAATGATCTATCCTTGTTAATACATAGGTGATTATTCTGAATTGTATGTAGTGTTCCAGATTGTAATGGTTCATTTAAACATTTCTCAGTTGAAGGTCATTTAGATTATTTCAAGTTTTTATATATTTTTTGCTGTTATTAAAAATGTACTATTAAACATCTTTGTATGTAAATCTTTTTTTGTTACCTTATTATTTCCTTAAGACAAATTCCTGATTGTCAAATTATTAGATCAAATATATAAACTTTAAAAATTTTAAATTTGGAAAATTAACCTTCAGAAAATTTGTAATAATTTATGTGGCATTGTGTATGTTCATTTTTCTAGACAGTCGCCAGCATTAATTATATTTTAGAAACTCTGTCAATAAGAAAACGATAAAACTTTTAAAGGAAAACACAGGTGAACATGTTTGTTACGTTGTATTCTTTAAGTAAGACTAATAAAGTGCTGACCATAAAATAAATATTTTAAAAGGAACATATTAAAATTAAGGACTTATGTTCATCAAAATAAAGGGAAAAGGCAACCCCAAAAGTAGGAGATGGTATGCTTAATACATATATCTGACAATGGACCCATATCCAGAATATATAAAGAACTCCTATTAATCAATAAGAAAAAGACACATGACCTAGGAAAAAAAGTACAAAAGAATTGATCAAGTACTTTATAGATAAGTATATCTATTGCCAATATACATAAGAAAAGGAGCTTAGCTCTATTATATTTATGGAAACACAAATAAAACCCCAAATGCGATAGTACTACGTGTTCACTAGAATGGCTATAATACAGACGATGGAAAGTACCAAGCATTGGTGTAGATATGGACTAGTTGTAGCTCTCATACATTGCTAGTGGGGATGTAACTTGGGACAAACATTTTGGGCAACTATTTGGCAGTATCCACTAACTGTGAAAAAGTGCGCACTCTATGGCCTAGTAATTTTATTCCTGGGTATATACCCAACAGAAATGTGTACTTAGGAGTACCAAATGACATGTACGAAAATGTTCAAGGGCCCACTGTTCATAATAGCCTCAAACTGGAAACTACTCAGTGCCCACCAACAGTACGATAGGTAATTATTCTGAATTAGGATAATTCAGATTGAATTAGGACAATGGATTTCTTAACAGCAGCAAGAATGAATGATCCATAACTACACACTATAACATAGGTGAGTCTCACAAAAGTAATCTGAGCAAATGAAGCCAGACAAAAGAACACATAGTGTATGATTCTATTTATATGCAAGATAAAAATAGGGGAAAAAAATGTTTAGAAACCAAGGGTGGGAGGTTGTGACTGGAAGGCAGAATGAGGGTGCTTCTGTGATGCAGGTAATGTTGTGTTTCCTGATCTGAGTATTAGTGATAGGGATAGCTTCAGTTTGAGAAAATTCAGCTAGTTGTACACTTTTTTTTGATATGTGCTCTTTTCTGAGAATAGAAAGCTATTTCTAAAAGTATTTGATAGACTGGAAGTTATATGCCATTGTTAATTCAGTTTGCACTTTTTGATTTTTACGGAGATTGGATATTCTTTAATATGTTTATTAGCACTTTGAATTGTTTTCTTTTTTTCATTATTTATTTATGTTTTTGCTAAGTTGAATACAAGGATATTTGTCTTTTTCTCATTGATATAAAAGCTCTTTATATACTAAAACTATTAACTTTTGTTATTTATGTTGCAAATATTTTCCCATTCGTTATTTTCCTGGCATAGAAAAGTACTTAATTTGATTTTTACATAATCAATTCTATCAGTCATTTCCTTTATAATTTCTTAGTTTTCATTTATGCTTAAGGAATTCAAATGTCTTTTGACCTAATTAGTTTGTGAGTACAAACACAATCACAGTAACACTTCAACTTCTTTGGTTTGTGGCTTTTACCTGCTGATATGTAGGACCTCAATCTCCACCCGACCCTCGTACACTCACCTGTCTCCCCAGTTATTTCTGGGAATCCCTGTGCTCCTCAGTCTCCTTGTTGATAAGAATATCTGCTGCTCTCAAGCTTCTGAGGGTGCAGCATCGCCAGGCATGGCCTCCGCTGTACACCTTACTCTGTCCGCTACTGCCTCCTGGTGTTCTTAGGGGTGCACACCCCGGAGGGGCTAGTGAAGATGGATGCTCTTCAGTCGTAACTGGACTGCAGCCCTATGTGGTCCAGAAATGGGGAGAATGTCACTTGTTCCCTAAATGGCAATTGGTGCTGTATTGATCATTAAGTACATATAAACATAAAATTTTCTGTTATTGTGGTTGTCAAACTCATTAGTATCAAAATGTGTATCATTTGTGTATTGGCTTTTCTTTAATTTCTTTACAGAGTGTTTTACCCATCAAATAGCTCCATGATGGCTCTAGTTAATCAGCTGGTGAGCATCCCGTGGGCTTGCTAGTTTATAAACGTGACTTTGTAAGTACCAGGAAGGCAGGTGCTGCATAGAAGAGATGCCTGCATTCCTGTGCATTCATTTACTTCATCTCTTGGAAATTAAGCTTAGAATGTCTACCAGGAGTAACTAAAAATCCATTTGTGCAGAGAAGTTTTGTTAAGATGGCATGCATTTCTGAGAATTTATTTAACTAAATGATTTTAATCCTTAAAAAATGTCTATATACAATCAAAGCTTTGAAAGTACTAAGAAGGCTAAAAATGACTGATCTGAGTGCAAAAAATCCGAGAAACTGTAGATAAAATACTATATATAGATGCAACATATGAATAAAAATGCATTAATATTTTATCAATTACTATAAGATCTGCTAGTTTATGTCTGTTATGCCAATTTTAACATTTTCATCCTTCTTTAACTGTATGTTTTTGTGTTTTCAGTTTTTTCCCCCCAATAAAACCATTCTGAAGTTTGTCTACCTTATTGGCTTTTCTTTAATTTATTTAGCAATTCTTTCATTGACTTAGTAATTCTGTTTTCTTCATTTGAATTCACTAATTTCTGTTTTTGTTTAATTTTAATTCCTTTCTTTTGTGTATTTTGATTTCTTATTTACTTGTGATTTTCATGACGTGTTAAATCATAGTTTAATTCAGTTATATCCTGTTTTTGCTTAATAATAAGGTATTTCAAGTTATAAATTTGTCTCTAAACATCGGAACCAGCCATTAATTTTTAAAGTGATATACAAGGATACTTCAAAAAGTTCATAGAAAGATTGGTATTATCTTTTAATTCTATTTTCCACGACAGTTTTGGACTACCCTCGCATTTACTGTAATAATTTATTTTTTTCCTAAACGAAAGCATGTTCATTATAAAAATGCAAACATATACACGTATATGGAGGATAAAAGTGAAATTTTTTCCCCTCTTTTTGCATTCTGTCTCCGTAATACCCCTTTCCCTATCCAGAAATAAACACTGTTAATGATTTGCTATATACCCTCCCAGATCCATTTTTATGCATTTACCAATGTATGTATGTGTTCATTTATATTTGTATTTATATGCATTAGACATATATATACACATATATGGTTTACACATTATAACTACTGTTCACATTATACAGATTGTTTTGTAAGTTGATTTCTCTCTTAATATATCATAGACATGTATTAATTGCCAATTGCCCCCTACAGATATTTTAGCAGTTTACATTACCTCGAAGCGGTATGCTTCCCAGTATCCTATCCAACACTTACAGGGATCTGTCTTTTCTAATTTTTGCAAAATTGATAACTTAAAAAGGTATATTATTATTTTATATTAATGTATGCTTCTTTGATTATTAGTGAGATTAGGATTATTTAATTTGCTTATTAGCAACTAATATTTCTATAAGTTGCTTGCCCATATTCTTTACTCAATTTTCTATTAGAGTGTCTATCTGATTTATTTGACTAGCTTTCATTTTCTAAGTGGTTGATAAATAACATTTGATTTCCTATTTGGCCCCCAAATTACTGAGAACAGTGGTTTACTTTTCCAAGCAGTCGAGAAAATTTTATGTTTGAAATCTTATTTCTTTTCAATTTTATTTCATTAAGGTTATAAAGTAACCTATACAATATCTGCTTTTTGCAATTTATTGAGCTTTTACTTTGTGGTCTAATATATACTCAACTTTTTAATATTTCCGTGAACAATGATTTAAAAATGTACTTTCTTTTGTATATTATGTAGTGTGCATCTATTATATCAATCGTACTCCTTATATATGCAGATCCTTTACATCTTCAGAATTTTCCCCCCTAAATATAAGGTAGGTCAGGTAAAGTCTCCTAGTGTTATTTTGTTTTGTCAATTTATCCTTATATTTTTAGACAGTTTTTGTTTTGCACTTTTTAATGTAATGTTACTTAGCACGAATGTTTTATGACTACTATCTCTTCATTTTAAATTGCATATTTATTATAAAATGACCCTCTTTATCCTACTTAAAAAAATGTTTTATCTTCATTTGGTTTATGTTTACTCTTTTTTAAACTTCTAAACTTTTTAAAAAAATTTAAATTATTGGCATATTCATCATTACAAATTGTAATCTTTCCCCATGCCCTTCACCCCACCTATCACTCCTCAACCCCCCCCCTCCATCCACCCCTTCTCTAGTACCCTTAGCTTTGTTCTCTCTTGAAAGTTCAACATATTATTGTGGTTCTTCCTTTCTCTTTCTTTCTTTTCTTTTTTTCTTTCTTTCGTCCTTCCTTCCTTCCTCCTTTCCTTCCTTGTTTCTTTTCCTTTCTTTTTTTTTTTTTTTTACCTGCCACTTATGAGTGAGCACATGCAGTATTTCTCTATCTGTGCCTGGCTTATTTCACTTAACATAATTTTCTCTAAGTTCATGTTGCTGCTAATGGAGTATTTCATACTTTTTTATGGCAGAGTAGTATTCCATTGTGTAAACATATCACTTTTTCCTTATGCAGACATCCAACAATGGACAGTTAGGTTGGTTCCAACTCTTGACTATTGTAAATATAGCTGCGATAAACATGGGAGTGCAGGTATGCCTTCAACATGATGATTTCCATTCCTTTGGATGTATACCCAGAAGTGGGATTGCTGGATTACATGGCAGTTCTATCTGTAGTTGTTTGAGGATCCTCCATACCATTTTCGATAATGGCTGCACCATGTACCATCCCACCAGCAGTGTAGGAGGGCTCCCCTTTCTCTGCACCCTCCAGCATTTGTTATTCTCTGTCTTTTTGATAATGATCAGTCTAACCGGAGTGAGATGATATTTCAATGCTGTTTTGATTTGCATTTCCTGGATGCTGAGTGATGTTCAACATTTGTTCATGTGTCTTTTGGCCATTTGTATATTTTCATATGAGAAATATCTACTCAGCACCCTTGCAAATTCTTAAAATTAGATTATTTGCTTTTTTACTGTTAAGTTGTTTGAGTTTCCTGTATATTATGGATATTAATTCTTTGTCAGATGCATAGTTTGTGAATATTTTCTCGCACTCTGTAGGGTTTTTTTTTTTGCTCTTTTAATTGTTTCTTTTACTGTGCAGAAGCTTTTCAGCTTGATATAATCCAACTTGTTTATTTTTCCTTTTGTTGCCTGTGCTTTGGGGTCATATTAATAAAGTTTTTATCCAGTCCTACTTCCTGAAGTGTTTCCTCTATGTTTTCTTTTAGTAGTTTTATAGTTTCAGGATGGATATTTAAGTGTTTAATCCATTTTGAGTAGATTTTGGTATATGGCAAGAGGTATAGGTCTAGTTTCATCCTACACATGGATGTCCAGTTTTCCCAGCACCATTTATTGAAGAGGCAGTCTTTTCCCCAATGTATGTTCTTGTTGCCTTTGACAAAAGCAGTTGGCTATAACTACATGGGTTGATTTCTGGGTTTTCTATTCTGTTCCATAGACCCATGTGTCTGTTTTTATGCCAGTACCATACTGTTTTGTTTACTATAGCTTCATAGTATAATTTGAAGTCAGGTAGTGTTATTCCTCTGGCTTTATTTTTATTTTTTATTTTATTTTTTGCTCAGGATTGCTTTGGCTATTTGGGATCTCTTGCTGTTACTTATGAGCATTAGGATTTTTTGTTTGTTTGTTTCTATGAAGAATGTCATTGGTATTTTGATGGAGATTCCATTGAATTTGTAGATTGCTATGGGTAGTATGGAAATTTTCACACTGTTAATTCTTCCAATCCAAGAGCATGGAATGTCTTTCCATCTTTTTGTATCCACTTTAACTTCCTTCAACAGTGATTTCTAGTGCTTGTAGAGATCTTTTACCTCCTTGGTTAACTTTATTCCTAGGTAATTTATTTATTTATTTAATTTTATTTTTTATTATATTATATTATATATTTTTTATTTTAACTTCTCAATATACATTGTGGTAGATTTTCATGTCTCTTTACCCATTCCTCTTTCCCCCCTTCCTCTCACCCTTCCCCCCCAGCTACATCATATCTGTTCACTTGTCTTAATAAGTTCAAAGAATTGTTGTGATTGTTGTGTCTCCTTTCCCCCCACCATTTACTTGTTTGTATATTTATTTATTTTTAGCTCCCATAAATAAGTAAGAACATGTGGTATTTCTCTTTCTATGCCTGAATTATTTCACTTAGTATAATTTTCTGTAAGTCCATCCATGTTGTTGTGAATTGTAGTATTTCATTGTTTTTTATAGCAGAGTAGTATTCCATTGCACAGATATACCATGGTTTCCTTATCCACTCATCTGATGATGGACATTTGGGCTGGTTCCAACTCTTGGCTATTGTAAATAGTGCTGCAATAAACATGGGAGTACAGGTATCCCTTCAGCATGATGATTTCCATTCCTAAGGGTATATTCCCAGCAGTGGAATAGCTAGGACATATGGTAGATCTATCTGTAATTGTCTGAGGAACCTCCATACCATTTTCCATAAAGGCTGCACCATTTTGCAGTCCCACCAACAGTGTATGAGAGTTCCTTTTTCTCTGCAACCTATCCAGCACTTATCATTCTCAGTCTTTTGGATATTAGCCATCCGGACTGGAGTGAGATGGTATCTCAAAGTGGTCTTGATTTGCATTTCCTGGATGGTGAGTGATGCTGAGCATTTTTTCATGTGTCTTTTGGTTATTCATATATATCTTCCTTTGAGAAATGCCTATTCAGCTCCTTTGCCCATTTTTTAATGGGGTTATTTGTTTTTTTGCTGTAAAGTTGAGTTCCTTGTATATTTTGGATATTAATCCTTTGTCAGATGTATATTTTGCAAATATTTTCTTCCAGTCTGTTGGTTGTCTTTTCACTCTGTCGATTGTTTCTTTTGTTGTGTAGAAGCTTTTTAGTTTGATATATAATCTCATTTGTTTATTTCTCCTTTGGTTGCCTGTGCTTTTGGGGTCATATTCATGAAGTGAAAAGTAGAAATGCTACTGATTTTTGTGTGTTGATTTTGTATGCTGCAACCTTAACGAAATCATTTATCAACTCTAATAGTTTTTTTTTTTGGTAGATTCTTTAGGCTTTTCTATATATAGAATCATGACACCTGCAAACAGGGACTATTTGACTTTATCTTTTCCAACCTGGATGCCCTTTCTTTCTTTCTTTTGCCTGATTGCTCTGGCTGGTACTTCCAATACTATGTTAAATAAGAGTGGTGAGAGTTGGCATCCTTTTCTTGTTCCCTTTTTTAAGGAAAAAACTTTAGTCTTTTTCCCATTCAGGATGATACTGGTGGTGGGTTTGTTGTATATGGCTTTTATTATGTTGAGATATATTTTTTCTTTTTTTTTTTTTTTCCTGACTGGTAAGAGAATCGCAACCCTCGGCATGGTGTCGACTGCACCACGCTCAGCCAGTGAGTGCACCAGCCACCCCTATATAGGATCTGAACCCGTGACCTCGGCACTACCAGCGCTTCACTCTCCTGAGTGAGCCATTTTTTAAAAAGGCACTTACTGACTTCTTCTTTGGTCCAATTACTTACTAGTCTGAAGCCTTATACCTGTATTATTGCTATTATTGTTTTTTATAGTTTTTCTTTTTTAGAAATGACTTTTGACAATTGCATGCAATATCACAACCAAAATGACAAGAATCATTTACATTAGTTTTTGGTTTAATAGGTTTGATGTTCCCTGCTATTCCTTTTGTAACACAATTTACTTATTCTTGGGCTCTTTATTTTCTTTATATCTCAATTAGATGAAGTTTATTTTCAAATAGGTTATTCAGAAGTCCATAGATAGTGAGTACATTTTTTGAGACTTTGCATATGTGAGTTGGCTTTCTGTTGTCTACACATACATAGATGATAACTATGCGTGGTATGAAATAACTGGGTCATATTCCTTTTCCTTCAAATTTATTAGATATTGATTTGTTGTCTCCTAGAAGTTTGTATTGCAAAAAGCAATTCTAAACCCAGCTTGAGTTTTGTTCCTTTCTCGGTAATTTGTTTTTTACACCTGGGTGTTTGTAAGATTTCCTTTACCCTTACAATTAAAAAAAGAATGTCCAAGGCAGGCCCACGGTAGCGCAGCCACTCTGAGCTGACCGGGCCTCCGGACGAGCGGTAAGATTTCATCTGGGGATCTGGCAACTCCCTGGGAGGCAGACGCAGGCAGACCGTTGGGTCAGGGGAACCGAGCAGCGGTTTGCGGCCGGCAGTTCTCGCTGGTCCGTGAAAGAGGTTGGCGGCCCCAGCGGGCACCAGTCAGAGTGGAGGTCAAGATGGCGGAAGAGGAGAGCTGCCTGCCGCTTGTCCGCCAGGAGTAGAAGCAGCCTGAGGCCCGCGCCAGATGCAGCTGTAGCAGAATCGGCGCAAAGGAACAGCATTGAAAGGGTGTCTTTACCCTGCCGAGAACCCGGAATCTTCCCCCAACCCGTGTGGGCGACCCGCCAGTGCGCCGCAGCCCTCGTCGCAGCCAGCCTCAGAGGTGGAAACATGGAGGCCTGAGCTGGCGTGTGTCACCCGGGCTGCAGCAGTGACCACGGCTTCTGACCCCCCGCCCCCACCCACCCGTCCCTGGAGCTGGAGGCCGAGACAGGGAGACGTCCAGCGGGAGAGGCAGAAGTTCCACAGAGACCACACGCCCTGCGGGGCCGCCACTGTGTGATCCAACAGGTAGGCTTCACTGCCGCCACCCGGCTTCATTCCCAACCCAGCCCAGTGCACACAGAGCGGGGAGACGTCTGTCAGAGGAGGCGGGAAATCCACACAGTCCATGCTGCTGCCACGCAATCCAGCAGCAGGTAGGCTTCACCACCGCCACCGGGCTCCATCCCAAGCCCGGCCTAGTGTGCAAAGAGCAGGGAGACATCCTGCAGGGGAAGGGGAAGCTCTGCAGAGACCACATGCTCTGTAGTGCCTCGGTGCATCCCAACAGCCTGGACCAGAGCGCACGGAACAGGGAGTCACTGAGGTAGCCATACCAAATTGGCAACCACGGGAACATCTTAGTCAATAGTGTCAAACTTGTGGACTGTGAAACCCCCTCCCACAATGAATAAACATCAAAGAAAAGATACCAGAAATACTAAAAATCAGGAAAGTACACCACCAAAAGATAATAAATCTCAAGCTTTAGATCCTATAGAACAAGAAGCCCTTGAAATGACTGACAAGGAGTTTCGAGTGATAATTCTAAGGAAACTGAATGAGATACAAGAAAACTCAGCTAGACATCATGATGAAATGAGGAAAAGTATACAGGACCTGAAAGAGGAAGTGTACAAGGAAATCAATGCCCTGAAAAAAACTGTAGCAGAACTTGCCGAACTGAAGAAGTTATTCAGTGAAATAAAAAACACAACGGAGAGTTTAACCAGCAGACTTGTTGAAGTTGAAGAGAGAACCTCGGAACTTGAAGATGGGCTGTTTGAAATAACACAAGCAAACAAAAAAAAAAAAAGAAAAAAGAATAAAAGGCATTGAAGAAAATCTGAGAGAGATATCAGACAACCTTAAGCGCTCAAATATCCGAGTCATGGTTATCTCAGAAGGGGAGGAAAACGGAGATTGCATTGAAAACATATTCAACAAAATAGTGGCAGAAAACTTCCCAGGTATAGGAAAAATCACAGATCTTCAGATCCAGGAAGCTCAGCGATCTCCAAATGTATTCAATCCAAAAAGGTCTTCTCCAAGACATGTTATAGTCAAATTGGCAAAACTCAAAGACAAAGAGAGAATCTTAAAAGCCGCAAGAGAGAAGCGTCAAAACACCTATAAGGGAGCCCCAATCAGGCTAACATCAGACTTTTCATTACAAACCCTAAAAGCCAGAAAGGAATGGGATGATATATTCAAAATACTAAAAGACAGAGATTGTCAGCCAAGAATACTCTACCCTGCAAGGCTATCCTTCTGAAATGAAGGGCAAATAGTATATTTCTCAGATAAACAAAAACTGCGGGAGTTCACCACCACACGACCACCCTTACAAGAAATTCTTAAGGGAGTACTGGGTTTGGTTCCTGAAAAATAACTACCACTACCATAAAAACCCAAGAAAAATCTAAAGCCACTAGTATAATAAAAATGGCATTCATGAAGAGAAAACAAACAAACAAAAAGGCTATCTACAACCTAAGGAACCAAAAAACACAGAAAACAAACAGTAAATCAGAAAGCAAGGAACAAAAGACACCTAAGACAACCAAACAACAATAAAAAAATGCTAGGAATAAATCAACACCTTTCAATAACAACTCAATGTAAAAGGCTTAAATTCCCCAATCAAAAGACACCGATCCTTTACAAACTATTCCAAAAGATTGAAACAGACGCAAGTCTTTTGAACTCTTTCTATGAAGCAAACATCATCCTGATACCAAAACCAGGTAAAGATATAACTAAAAAAGAAAACTACAGGCCTATATCCTTGATGAATATAGATGCAAAAATCCTCACTAAAATACTAGCAAACAGAATACAGCAACAGATACGTAAAATTATTCACCACGATCAAGTGGGATTCATCCCAGGGATGCAAGGTTGGTTCAACATACGTAAATCAATAAATGTGATACACCATATTAATAAAATCAAACACAAGGACCATATGATCATCTCTATAGATGCTGAAAAAGCATTTGATAAAATTCAACACTCATTCATGACAAAGACCCTCTATAAGTTAGGTATAGATGGAAAGTATCTCAACATAATTAAAGCCATATATGATAAACCCACCGCCAATATCATCCTGAATGGGGAAAAGCTGAAAGCTTTTCCTTTAAGAACAGGAACTAGACAAGGATGCCCACTCTCACCACTCCTATTCAACATAGTGTTGGAAGTACTAGCCAGAGCAATCAGAGAAGAGAAGGAAATAAAGTGCATCCAGATTGGAAAAGATGAAGTCAAACTGTCCTTGTTTGCAGATGACATGATCCTATATATGGAACAGCCTAAAGCCTCTACAAAAAAACTCTTGGAGGTGATAAATGACTTCAGCACAGTAGCAGGATACAAAATCAACACACAAAAATCAGTAGCATTTCTATTCTCCAATAGTGAACATGCAGAAAGAGAAATAAGAAAGCCTGCCCATTTACAATAGCCACCAAAAAAATAAAATACTTAGGAATTGAGTTAACCAAGGAGGTGAAACATCTCTATAATGAGAACTACAAACCACTGCTGAGAGAAATTAGAGAGGATACAAGAAGATGGAAAGATATCCCATGCTCTTGGATTGGAAGAATCAACATAGTGAAAATGTCCATACTACCCAAAGTGATATACAAATTTAATGCAATCCCCATCAAAATTCCAAAGACATTTTTCTCAGAAATGGAAAGAACTATCCAGACATTTATATGGAATAACAAAAGACCACACATAGCCAAAGCAATGCTGAGCAAAAAAAAAAAAAAGCTGGAGGCATAACACTACCTGACTTTAAACTATACTACAAAGCTATAATAACCAAAACAGTATGGTACTGGCATAAAAACAGACACACTGACCAATGGAATAGAATAGAGAATCCAGAAATCAACCCACACACCTACAGCTATCTGATCTTTGACAGAGGCACCAAGCCTATACACTGGGGAAGAGACTGCCTCTTTAGCAAATGGTGCTGGGATAACTGGATATCCATATGCAGGAGAATGAAACTAGACCCACACCTTTCACCATACACTAAAGTCAACTCAAAATGGATTAAAGAATTAAATATAAACCCTGAAACAATAAAACTTCTTAAAGAAAACTTAGGAGAGACACTTCAGGAAATAGGACTGGACAGAGACTTCATGAATACGACCCCAAAAGCACGGGCAACCAAAGGAAAAATAAACAAATGGGATTATATCAAACTAAAGAGCTTCTGCACAGCAAAAGAAACAATTAACAGAGTTAAAAGACAACCAACAGAGTGGGAGAAAATATTTGCAAAATATACATCTGACAAAGGATTAATATCCAGAATATACAAGGAACTCAAATAACTTTACAAGAAAAAAACAAGCAACCCAATTAAAAAATGGGCAAAAGAGCTAAGCAGGCATTTCTCTAAGGAAGATATACAAATGGCCAACAAACATATGAAAAAATGCTCAACATCACTCAGCATCCAGGAAATGCAAATCAAAACTACACTGAGATACCATCTCACCCCAGTTAGGATGGCTAAAATCCAAAAGACTCTGAACGATAAATGCTGGCGAGGTTGCGGAGAAAAAGGAACTCTCATACACTGTTGGTGGGACTGCAAAATGGTGCAGCCTCTATGGAAAATGCTATGGAGGTTCCTCAAACAATTGCAGATAGATCTACCATATGACCCAGCTATCCCACTGCTGGGAATATACCCAGAGGAATGGAAATCATCAAGTCGAAGGTATACCTGTTTCCCAATGTTCATCGCAGCACTCTTTACGATAGCCAAGAGTTGGAACCAGCCCAAATGTCCATCATCGGATGAGTGGATATGGAAAATGTGGTACATCTACACAATGGAATACTTCTCAGCTATAAAAACGAATGAAATACTGCCATTTGCAACAACATGGATGGACCTTGAGAGAATTATATTAAGTGAAACAAGTCTGGCACAGAAAGAGAAATACCACATGTTCTCACTTATTGGTGGGAGCTAAAAATAAATAAATAAATTCACACACACACACACACACACACACACACACACACACACACACACACACACACACACACACACACACACAGAAACTGGGGGGGGGTGAGAAGACATAGCACCTACATTACTTGAAGTTGATATGACAAGCAAACAGAAAGGACATTGTTGGGAGGGAGGGGGAGGGGGAGGAGGGAGGGAGGTTTTGCTAATGAGCCACAATAATCAACCACATTGCCACATTGTATATCGACAAAATAAAATTAAGAAAAAAAAAAAAAAAAAAAGAATGTCCAAGAATGATATTTCTAGGGATGTAGTGAACCCTTTATACCTGCCAATGCAGGAAGTTAACATTCATTGATTGCCTCTCTAGCATCCACTTCGTTGTCTCTCCTTTTTAACATAACCCCATATTTTCTAGCTATTTGGTTTGAGTAGATTATTGATTTGAGAACTTTATTTATTTATTTATTTATTATTGGTTATGAATATTCATGGGGTACAAAGCTGATTGTCGCCACTCGTGCCCAAGATGTGATGGCCAGATCCATACTGGCAACACGCCCATTACCACAAGTTGTGATTTTACCCCATGTCCCTCACCCAATTATCCCTGACCTCCCTCCCCATCCCTCGTTCCCCCACTCCACTTTGTATCCCTAGGTGTGCTCTCTCCCTATGCAAGTTCAATGCACCACTGTGGTCTTTCTATTTCTTCTTTTTAAATATACACATTTAATACTCTAAATTTCCATTTAAGCATTGCTTTAGTTAATCCCAAAGTTTTGATATGTTATGTTTTCATTTAATTCAAAATCTTTTCTTATTTCCATTGTGACTTTCTGTTTGACTCATGAGAAATTTAGAAGTTAGTTTTGTTTAACTTCCCAATATTTGGAGATTTCCAGGTATTTTTCTATTTTTGATTTCTAGTTTAATTCCATTATGGTGAGAGAATGTACTATGTATGATTTTGATTCTTTTACATTTGTTAAGATTTGTTTTACAGCCTAGAATATGGTGTATCTTGGTGAACGTCCTATGTGTACTTGAAAAGAATATGTATTCTGCTGTTGGATGAATTGTTCAATGTCAATCAAGTCATGTTAGTTGATAATGCTGTTCAGGTGTTCTATATCCTTTCTGATTTTCTGTCTACTTGTTCTAACAATAACTGAGGGAGGAGTGTTAAAGACTCTGAGTTTAATTGTGGATTTTTCTATTTATCATTTTAGATCTATCAGTTGTTGCTTCATGCATTTTATAAACCTTTTGTTAGGTACATACACATTTAGAATTGTTATGCCCTCTTGGTGAGTTGACAGTTTAATCATTATATACTATCCGTCTTGTCCCCAGTAATGTTCTTTGCACGTAAGTCTACTTTATCTGATAGTCAAATAGCTACCCCAGGTTTCTTTGGGTTATTGTTTGCATGGTATATTTTTTCTATTCTTTGATTTTTAATTTATCTATGTCTTTATACTTAAAGTAGGTTTCTTATAGACAACATGTAGTTTAGTTTTTTTATATCCAATGTGACAATATCTGTCTTTTAATCAGTGTGTATATTTAGACCATTTACATTTAAAGTAATCATGGATATAGTTGGACTTATGTATACCATTTTTGTTTGTTTTCCATTTTTCCTGTGTTTTGTAAAATTCCTTTTCTGCCTTCTTTTAGATTATATGAGTATATCTTTGTTTTCCATTTTTATTTATTGGCCTTTTGGCTATATATATTTTGATGTTATTCTTTTTTTAGTCACTGCTCTGTGGGTTACAATACACATACCTAACCTCTCCCAATCTATTTAGAGTTCATATTTTCCCACTTCAAGTGAAATGTAGATGTCTTATAATCATATACATCCCTTTACCTTCCCTCTGTCCTTTATGCTCTAGTTTTCATATGTGTTACATTTGCATACATTGAAACATCACCAGACAACATAATTTCTGCTTTCAACAGTCATACCTTTTAAAAGTAACTTTAGAGGAGAAAAATAATCTATTATACTTACCGAGGTATTTACTGTTTTTGTTTCTCCTTCTTCATTCAGGAAATTCCATTTTCTCCTGGTGTTATTTCCCTTTAGCCTGAGGAACTACCTTTAGTAATTATTTTAGAACAGGTCTGCTGGTGAAAAAATTTGTTAGTTTTCCTTCCTGTAAGAATGTATATTTTGCCTCCATTTCTCAATAATATTCCTGGATACAGAATTTTCGGTTGTCACTTCTTTTCTTCCAACACTTTAAAGATATTGTTTCACTATCTTATCTTTATGTTTCCTGATAAGAAATCTGCACTGACTTGAATTGTTGTTCCCCTGTATGTAATATGTTGTTTTTCTTTAGCTGCTTTCAAGGTTTCTCCTTCATCTTTGCTTTTGGCAGTTTGCCTATGATGCTTACGGGTGTGGTTTTCTTTAGTTCATCTTTTTTGGCATTTACAGAACTTTTTGAATTTGTAAAATCATGTTTTATGCAAAATTTGGAAAGTTATCCACCATTATTTTTCCCAACATGTAGTTTTTTGCACCAGCCTCTTTCACTGTCCTTCTGGTACTTCAGTGATAGAATTGTTAGATCTTTTGATGTCGTTCCATAGTCCCTGAGGGTCTATTTTATTTTAAAAAATCTTTCTCTCTGTTCTTCATATTAAATAATATTTATTGATCTATCTTCAAGTTCACTGACTATTCCCTCTGTCATTTCCATTTTGCTGTTGAGTTCACCAAGAATTTTAAAATTGTACATTTGCACTTTTTGTTTTAAAAAATTCAATGTTTTTTTTTTGCAGTTTCTACTTCTCTGCTGAGAACTTCCATATTTGCATTCACATCAAATGTGTTTATTTTTATTTTATTGAGCATGGTTGTAATAGTTGCTTTAAGTCTTTCATATTTTCATTATTTGGATCATCATGGACTTGGCATGTGTTGAGAATTGATCACATTTTAAAAATTGTTTGGATGTTTGGTAATATTCTATATTATCCTCAATATTTTGAACACTTTTTTGCATAACCTCTGGATTCTGTTATAATTCTCTGGAGAGTGTTGATTTTTATTTTGTTTAGCATGTAATTGTGGAATATACTAACATTTATAAAGCAAATGTATTTCACAGGGCCTATTTTCCAAAGCCCTGTAGTCTCAGGTTTAGCCTAACCTTTTGGAATTACATATAGAAATGTTAACCTTGCAAAAGACAGGAAACTTTCCTCAGGCTGAAGTCTTTGTAACATAGCAAAGTTGCTGGCTCAAGGACAGACAAGTTACTTGATTGATATGTAAAATACTGGGGAAATTGCTGTGTAGGGAAAAACAGTATTTGCTAAGATCAAACTTTTGTTGGTGGATGGACTCAATCTTTTGCAAATTGCATTATGGAATGTCATTTTGCTTGTTTCACTGATGTTACCAGCCTCTTGCTAAACCCCACCTATGTTCTTTTTCTGTAACTTCTTGGTTTGGAGAATAAATGCAGGGAGAGAACCCCAGTTTGTGGTTAATTTCCAAAGGAAAGAATGCCTCTCTCTTGAGGGTTCCAGGAAATTAACCCCTTGGGGGTTTCTCACTGCTTGGAAGAGATGGGCTTTGAGTAATCCTTTTGTGGCTCCATCACCCAGAGAAGAGAGGTGATAAATCCATGTGAGGCAAAGCAACATGTAATTAACCCAGTTAGGTTCAGACTGCAAGTTTTATTTTACCTTATGTGGGGTAGTTTTACTCTCAGTATGGTTTACAAAGCGTTTGCTGAGCTTCTTTTGGTCTGTCCCTCATACATGCCACTGAGGATTAGGTTGAAACTTGATAGTAGATTGAATTGTACTTCAATTCTCAAAAACTTTAATGTGCTTCTTTGGTTCTCTCCTGGGCATACACAACTCAATGGTGAGCCCAGGACTTGTGTGGATTCATACAGAGAATTAGGGGATCCTTTCCTCCAGTTGTCTCTGAGATTCCTCTCATGCTTTCCAGTACTCAGGGGTTTTTCTTCCTGGTTTTTGTTGTTGTTGTTGTTTGTTTTCTTTGGCTAGAAAATTGGGGTTTATCTTACAGTTTTACTCATTTATCCTGCCACTTTGGTGCGATTTTTTTAACTGGGGCCCACACTCAGAGCAAAGGTACAAGAGAAAATACATAAAAAAAAGATTTTCCCTATACTCTTTGGATCACAGGACTCCCTTTTCCTGGTTCTTTTGGCCAGAAAGATGGGTTTTATATCTGAGTTTTAGCTGTTTACATTGGTGTCGCTTCACAGCTCCATGATTTGGGCCTGCCCTCAGAGTGGTGTTGCAAGAGTAAAGAGAGAGGGAAAAAAAGAGAAATTTACCCCTGTATAAATCACCTCTCCAGGCTTTGACACCTTTTCACATTTCTTCGCTTTTCTTTACTTTTCAGAGTCCTCAGTAAGTTGCTTTTTTGTATTTCATCCATCATTTTCAGTTGCAATCAGTGGAAGAGGCTTTAGTGGGTTTACTCCATCTTGGCTGACATCAGAAGTACCCTCACTGTGGTATTAATTTACATTTCCCAGGTAATAGTGATGCTGAGCACCTTTTCTTCTTCTCCTTTTTTTTGTCATTTGAATATCCAATGTAATAAAGTATTTGTGTTAGTATTTTGCCTAATTTTCTATTACATTGTCTGCCTTTTTCTTAATGATTAGTAGTTCTTTATATATTCAGAATATGAGGTATATTTGGATTCATGTATCAGGAATATCTTCTTTCACTCTGTGGATTGCACTTTCACTTTGTTTATGGTCTCTTGATAAATAGAAGTTCTTAATTTTAATATAATACTATGACCTTGTTTTTTTTTTTTTCTTTTATGGCTAGTGCTTTTTATGTCCTGTTTAAGAAATCTTTGGGCCAGCCCCGTGGCTCACTCGGGAGAGTGCAGCGCTGATGGCACCCGAGGCCGCGGGTTCGGATCCTATATAGGGATGGCCGGTGCGCTCACTGGCTGAGCGTGGTGCTGACCACACTGTGCCGAGGGTTGCGATCCCTTTACCAGTCAGAAAAAAAAAAAAAAAAAAATCTTTGCCTATTCCAATATTTTTTCTTATGTTTTCCTCTGGAAAGGTTTATTGCTTCACCTTTCACATTTAAATCTGCATTCAATCTGATTTTTTAAAAAATAAATGGTGATGTAAGAGTCAGATACATTTTTTATATGTCTGTCCAATTGATCCAGTATAATTAGTTTAAAAAGACCATCCTTTCCTCACTGAACAGCAATGTCGAATGATAGATATTACTTACTTAGGATTTTTATTTGGAAACAATTTGTGATAATCCTTAGCATTTTAACTTGGAGATAATTTTCTCTAATATAACATATAATTCTGTCTAATATGAGGAGAAATGTCATTTCTACTGAGGACTTTTTAGTAGAGGTGGGTAATTCTACATGAAATAACTTGTCACTCTTCTTAAATGGAATAGAACTTGAGAAGCTTATAATATTTATAAATCCAGTCTTACAGTTCTGAGGGAGGGTATAGCATAATTTTGATATATGTTTCTAAAGGTCTTTAAGGGCTTAAATAAACTACTTCTACCGCAACCATGTAAACTTATTTCAAATATTCCATCCTGTTTCCAGACCATGTGCTTGCTGCATGTGACATCCCTGTGAATTTGGTGCATAAACAGGGTATTTATGTAGTTAAGAGGTGAGAAAGAAAATGAAGAAATACATAGCCTGCACACTTATGTGCATGGGGGTCTGAAAAGTCAGATTTACTACCTGGAGTGGCCAAGCTCTGAAGGATTTATTCCCATGATTCTCAGTTATATACTGGCAAGTGAATGAAGTCATTAAGGATGGGAACTATATTTGTGACAAATCATCAGCACTGGGCCTTCCTCTTAGTTATAAGTTCCACTCAAGAAGAGAACCACTGCTCGGATGATTCTGTGGAGCAGTGGGAATAGAAACCAGTAGTGCCCATCAGTATCAAAGACGTGTTGCTTAAGACCTAGCTGGGCCATCAAAAGCAGTATATTGGAGTGCAAATGCAGCCTAGACAAGTGTGGTGGATGCAATCATATAGTGGTTAGGTCTGAATTGTTTCTGCCCAAAGTTGATGTAGTAGGTGTGGATGGCATATTTAGATTTTCTCCCATTTTCAATCTTGTTCAAACAAGCTTGCCATTTGGAGATTACATAGTAACTCTCTGGGTCCTGTGTACTGCCATTTAGAAATGTAATCTAGCTAATTTTCACCTAGCAAGAGATTTTTTTTTTTTGTCTGAGAGGAAAAAAATAATCAAAATTGGTAATCTGGAGTAGGGTTTGTATAAATAATTCCTACCTGGTGGCTTTAACTTTAATTTTGCTCCTGGTAACTGGGGCCCACTGTAGCTCATTTTGTTATATGAATTAGAAAAATTCAGTATTTAATGCCAAATTCATTGTAATAATTATATCATATATTAGCATTTTAGTGTTTCATCTTATTTTTAACAGATGGTATAATATCCCAGAATTGGACTACACTTTTTCCAAAATGCCTTGTCTAAATTTTGGCTATTGTGTGCTCATTTTTAAAATTTTGCCTGCACTTCATAAAAGTAAGGGATCTTACAGCAGATTCTCACTAAATGGGAATTAATTGGAGTAGCCAATCTGAATTAATGGAACATCTAAATTATGCAATTAAAAACCAGGCAATTACTCCCCTTGGTAAACAGTCTAGATCAGCTGAAGTTCTGACTGAGGGTGAGGAAAATCTGGAATGCATGGTAGATTAAATTAACGAATATCAATTACAATTATGGCCTCGGGTCTAGTGGCACCATCAAGGACCATAGCTCATTCCACTAACCTTTCTGTCTGAAGTCTTTTATTAGAGATGGTAGCTGGCCACCACTTTGAAGAGTCAGTGACAGACGTGGCCACAACCTTGGAGAGCATGGGCGGAAGCACATCTGAGTGGTACAAGGGACAGGCTGTTGCTCTGTGTCAGATCTCCTTGGCCCACTTGACTGTGGTGAACAGCTCCTGTGCATGCTGTCAACTTCCCAACTCAACCATTCACAGAGTCTCTCAGCTCTTCTGCTTTAGGGCGTTCTCTGGAGCCCCAGGAGCTTGCTCTCTCCACCCAGAGGTACAATGGAGTTAACTCCCCTCAGGATAGAAGTTAGGAGGGAAATACTCCAGCCTCTGTCCTTCAGAAGGATAATTCTAAGAAACTATTCTATGTGGATTTTGAGAGGATCCCCAATGGTACTGAGCCTCAGTTGCCCACAGAGGTAACCAGCTCAGTAACTTCCCTTTTATTGGCTTTTCCTTTTTCTTCATCTTATTCTCCTCACTCCCTTGTTCCTGCTTCTAGGAATCGCTCCTAAAGAAACTGTCTGCACTCTAGTTTTTATCTTAGGCATCAGTTGTTTAAATTTACCAATAAATCGTAAGTATTTTCTTATGCCCTTAAACAGTATTTAAAATTTTTTTTAAATATGATTGAATAATGATTTATTTGTTTAATGACTGGCCTATAATCTTAAAAAATGCTTAAATTTCTTTTCAGTGAATTTCTTCATAACAGTAAAAATATAAAACTTCAGCCAACTTTAAATAAAATTATTATAAATCACACATTACTGAGACCCAAATGAATGAAATTTCAAAAACAGTATTTTCAAAATCAAAATGCAAATAAGTTAACTTTCTAGATCCAGGTGCATAATTTTCTTTTCCTTTATTGTCTGGTTTTTCGTTTTTTGTTTTTGGCTTTCAAAGATTCAGCTGTCTCTTAGGTTCTATTTTATTCCAGGGTCTTGTGAATGGTTTGCCCACTGTTCTAGGGGCAGGTTATTACTCCTGCATTATTCTCTGTGGGAATAGAATTTTCCTGCAGTCTGCTGAGAATTGTTGTATAGTTGGTGGTATTTTCACCTCTGCCTGGGTCTTGCTTCACAGTGCTGAGCTGAAAATTACCTCTCAGCTTGAAGTTATTGGCTTAAGAATTTGATATTTCCAGAAAAAAATGTTCCCAATACCACTCTCTCCTTCCTCTTTTCACCCAGATCCCCTTTCTGCACTTTTGCTTTATGGATTAGAGCCTGACAGTTACAACAAACTTTGGTGTTCAAACTTTATATCACAAGGCAGTGTTCTTTTGATTACAAGTTCTAGGTCCTTCTGCCTCTCTATAAATCTAGGATTTTATAATCCCTCTCTGGCATGTCCTTTTACGTAGATTTTAGTGTTTGTTAAATGAGATTTATCCCAAAGTTGTGTGCTTAATGTAAATGTTCTTCAATATTTATGAATGTCAGGTAGAATTCTAAATGTAAGAAAATACACTGAGTATAGCTTTAGTAACTGTCAGTCAGAGTCTAGTTAGGAAGAAAGAAACTCTACCATGTAGTTTAATTGAAGGAACTTAATAGCAGGTATTAAATAACAAAGGGGTTAGAAGAGCCTAAAGGGCAAATTGGAGAAGCACCCTGAAGGCTAAAGGGACAATGGAAAAGACAATGTTAGCAGAGCACAGGAGCCAGGGCCACCTTGTGGGGCTGGGATCATGGCAGGGGTTGCCCAACAAAAGCTGGGGCCATGGAAGGACACAGTCACTGCTGGGAATGTTACTCAAAGAAGGGTGGGTAGAGGGAGAGGGAGTGGGAGTGGAGAGACAGACAGAGAGAGAGAGAGAGAGAAAGAGAGAGAGAGAGAGAGAGAGATTGATCTGGTGAGTATGAATGAGTGTGGGAAAAATACATTGGTTTCCCCCCTCTTCTTTCTCCAGTCTTTTGCCAGGGCCTCCCACTGGTTGAACCTAACCAGAAGTCTGGGCAGTGTAATTTGCATCCTTCAAACCACCATGATACAGAGCAGAGCTAGGGAAAAGTTGGGAGTGGATTGGAAAAAAAAATACACAGTAACGGTAATGACTTTGTTGAGGATACCTCAGCCATTGATGTTACCAAAGGGGAGGAAGTGTGTGTTTGGCACTTGAGGGAGATCCTGGGTAGGAAAATTCCATTCTATGTAGAATTAAATACCTATCATGTGCTGTTCACTGTGCATGGGGCAGGAAATAGAATGAACAGCCCCTGCATTTACAAAGCTTATAGCTTAGCAGGAGAGGCCCACAATTAAAATCTGCAGTAACTTGTAATATATATATTATTTAAACATAATAATAATTTGTATTATATATTTATTATATATTATTTACATTATTGTATCGTGGAGCCCTAAATCTGAGAGGGCGTTTGCATAGTGTTTACCTATTGCAAAGAACTCACCTAGGCCAATAAGTAGAGACCTCAGTTTATTAGACTTATGGGAGGTGCTGATGGTAGCTGGCTGGTTGGAAATCCATGCCACCATGGGGTACATACAACAGTGAACAGATCAAAGTATAGGTAAATCATTTGCATGCTTATGTGCCCCTCACCCAGCTCACATAACCCAAAGAGCAGGAGATCTGGCAGAGTAGATAAATCAATACACTTGCTACTCTCCTGGTGCCAGAACACTTTCACACCAGTGTGCTAACTTACTTAGTTAGGGTCCCTGCTTCCTCCAGTCTTCCATTTGTCTTAAAGGAGACATGCCTTTCCTTGGGTAACTACCTTGGCCAGGGGTAGTTTCCCAGGGTGAGGGGGAACTCTGATATGCACAGGGAGGGGGAATAGGTCTATGTCCAGCATTTACTCTACATTATACTTTAAATATAAGATATATATTATTAGATATAATAATATGTAATATAAAAGATTTATTACATATTTATAACAAATAAGGTACTATAGGAACATGTAGCTAGGAGGCCCAATCTCCTAGGGCAGTCAGGAAGGCTTCTTGGAGGAAGTAATATTTAAGGATGAGTAGGAGTTAGAAACAGAAAGTGAAGGGTGCTGAAGAGGAAGGAAATAAATCTAGGCTGAGGAACAGCATGTATACCTTGGCTTGAAGGGGGAAGAAAGGAAATGCTGAGGCAGAAGAATGGCTGCAGGTAGAAGCAGGGGATGTTGCTGGAGATGGAGCTGGGGAAGAAGGCTGCGTGAGGTCACAAAGGGCTTTATAGGCCATGTTGAGGAGTTTAGACCTTACATTAAATGCAATGGAAGGTTGTTGAAGGATTTTAACTAGGGAAATAGCAATCAGATTTATGGTTTAGAGGGCTTGCTCTGGACGGGTGGTGGGGACAGCAGGAAGGAGGCTGTCCAGGTGAAAGAGGATGCTGCTCTAGACCAGTGTAGTGAACGAGGGTGGGGGAAAGCTCTAGAGATATTTGGAAGGTTGAAACAGCCGGGCTTTGATTGGGGATTGATTGGCTACATGGGTGAGAATGAGAGGAGAGAAGGATTACGTATGGGCCCCTGTATGGATAACAGTGCTAGCTGTTAAAATGAAGAACACAGTGCAGCAAGCTGGATAGTTAAGAATCCAGGGCTGGGAAAACTTTTCTTGTAAAGGGTCAGATAGGAAATATTTTCAGCTATGGGCCAGTCTCTGTTGCAGCTCTTTAGCTCTGCTGTTGTAGGGTGAAAGCAGCTGCAGACAATATGTAAACAAATGGGCACGGCTGGGTTCAAATAAAACCTTATTTACAAAACAGGTAGTGGGCCAGATTTAGCCCAAGAGCCATAGTTTGTGCATCCCTGGTTAAGAAGTGAGTTTCCTATAGGACATCTTTCATTTACAGGGTTAGTAAACATCCAGGTGCATGTGTTGAGTAGGCCCCAGGGGTGGGAGGGAATTCTCTTGTTCCTCTCCTTATCTTGTCTCTCACCTTGTTGGAAAAAAATGTCGCTACAAAATTTCAGAGCCAATCTCCGTTGTGAGGTGGTCATCTTCCTGTGGATAGCTATTTGGAGTTTGGGAGGGGGCAGAAAAAGAAAAAGGTTAACTCTTAAGGAAACCCACTACCTTATTTTTTATTTTGATTTATTTTTGCTGCCTACCGATTTTCCTTCCAGTCCCATACTAGATATTTTATTCATGTCTATCATTTAGACCGCATCGTCTTCTGACATATATTATGTGTCAACTTTCTGCTGACCACTGAGGTAGTCCCTGGGGATACAGAAATGAAAAAGATGGTACCTTAAGGTACCCACAATCTAGTGAGGAAAAAACTACATTAAAATTATCCTATGATGTAATGTGATGAAAGTAACAATGGCGGTTTGTTCATAATCCTATGAAAAGACACAAGTAGAAGCATGTAATTATTCCTGCAGAGGCTGAGTGGCTGGGTGGGAGGTGTCCTAAACTATATGCTTTGAAAGATTGGTTGGGAATTCACCAAGCAAACTGTGATGTTGATGGCAGTGGGAGGAGCTGGGCTGGTGGGATTCACCCAGAAGCAACAGCACGGATAAAGGCTTGCAGTGTGAAGATGCATGGTATGTTCAGGGGAGAGTAAAACTGGCATCTGCTGAAACCCTGGCACAACTGGAAAGGCCTAGAACATTTCTCAAGTGGGAGGATTTTGGGTATTGGATTTCCACTTGCTCTGTCATGAGTTAGAGACAAGGAGGACATTTGGCTGGTAGAACCAGGGCTTTATTAGTGGTATGGGGGGTCTGGGGTGAAGTGGGGTGCTTAGTTGGTCCAGGGGCTTGCTGCCATGAAGCCTGCCCACACACATCTGGGGGGCCGAATCATGGCCTGCGTTTTTGCTTGATCCATTGGAAGTAGAATCCTCTGAAGGCGCACTCAGAGGTCTCTAAGTGGGCTCTCAGATCTCTGCGACTTCCTGTGCGACCTAGCAATTCTAACAGGGTGGCCTCTGAGAACTCTTCCCAATAATTGGAGAAAATAGTTTATTGTAAACGCAAACAAATCAATCAATGACTTCCATGCTGTTTTAGTCCGTTTTGTGTTGCTATAATAGAATACCCGAAACTGGGTAATTTATAAAGGAAAGAGGTTTATTTGGCTTATGATTCTGGGACAGCTGCATCTGGCACGGGCCTCAGGCTGCTTCTACTCCTGGCAGAAAAGTGGCAGGCAGCTGGTGGGTACAAGCAGATCACATGGTGAGAGGAAGCAAGAGAGAAAAAGCAAGAGAGAGAAGGTGCCAGGGTCTTTTTAAGCAACAAGCTCTTGCGGGAACTAACAGAGCAAGAATTCAGTCATTAATCCCCCCCACACACCCCCAGGGAGAGCATTAATCCATTCATGACGGATCCGCCCCCATAACTCAATCAGTTTCCAACACTGCCACATTGGAGATCAAATTTCCACATGAGTTTTGGAGGGGACAGCACATCCAAACTCCACCACATGCTGTGATTATTGTTAAAAGAGAAATATATTTGCAGGAGGAGCCATCATTTATAAAAGGGAATTCATTGTGTCTGCTCAAACCCATGTCATTGTCCTGTAGTCTGAATTTTTTGCTGTGAACACTGAAGAAAACATTTGGCAAGTAGAAGTCGATTGTGCTATGCAGTAAAATTTCTAATCATGCTTTCATGCTTTACATTTCTTCCTAAACTTGGAGGCACTGAGAGAAATAGAACATACCTCAAGATGGAGCCCTTGAACCACAACGTTTTGAAGCAAAGTCAGTGAATTTGTAAACTCGTCAGGTACAGGCAAAGCTTGAGCCACTGGTCAAGCCTAGTCACAATTCTCACGGGAAAACAGAAGGTAGGGACAAGCAGTGTCCCCTACTCCCCAACACTTTCATGGGGGCCACACAAGCCTAAGAGGCAGGTGCAGTAGCTGTCAGACTTGGGTTCCATCAGCTTCCACCGTTAAAGGGTTAAATCAACAGGATAGTGTTATTTGTTTAAATAAATTTATTTGTTTATTCCTCTGACAAAATATACGTTTCTCTCTTCTTAAGCCCATCTTAAATGGTGGAAACACAACTTGGAAGTTTAAGAATCTTCTTTGAGCCCTAGTAAGCTCTCATTCCTATATAAGCACTTTTCTTAGCTGTAGAGGACCGAAACACAAAGGAAGCATAAGGTAGGAGGCTACTGCAATGCCCAAATGAAAGGATTGCTCCTCCCAGTACGGTGGTTTCTCCTAGAGAGGAAGGCAGCTGAATATAGAGAGAAGAGCAATGGTCTCAGCATCTACCATGTCCAGGATAGCATCCTTTCTCTGCCCCTTCCTAGCTATGTACTCTTAGGCTGATTTCTTAACCTAATAATAGCTATTCCAGGCTCTTGAGGATTGTAGATAATGCATTAAAATGCTTGGTGCTTGTGCCTACTAATAAATAATAAAGTGCCTACTAATGGTTACTGTTGGAGTAGCCATCTCTATGTGATCAGGCTGTGCACTGAACAAGTCGTTATATTCATGGGGTGCCATTAACACTGTAGACATATGATGCATATGAATGCAGGTGAGTCCCAGAGCAACAGGGAAATGCCGCCTCCTACATCAACCCACAGTGGCCCACACAGCCATGTGCTTATGGGGCAAGCACGTGGGCAGGCATGAACTATTACATGTGTTTGCAAAGCTGTTCCTTGTCCTGACTGTACCTACTCCTCCCCTCCCCAAATAAGATCTTGATACTGTCACCCCTCCCACTTTGCTGGGGGAGGTGCAAGGAGCAGGCTGCTATTACCAGGGGCCCACATCACCTAGGCAAGTAGGTAAGTTGGGGTTCCTGGATAACAACCACGGCTGTGCAATGTCTTTGCCTGATTCCTCACAAGCTTCTTGTGCTCTAGGAAATGGCTTTAAAAGGATCTGTGGAACTGCACTGGGGCAATTTTCAGGTGGATGGTAGTGCTCCTCCCAGCATCCCCCTCATTCCTGCCCCTCCCCCTCTTCTACAAGTGGGCCATGGGCCATGTAAAGAGCTGCGTGCCACACTTTCTCTGGCCCAGCTGTGTAAACTTGTTCAGCTTAGCTTTTGCCAAGAGACATCAGGGTCTATCATATTATCTGTAGCACATTCTTTTATTTGGTGATATTCATACTTGTTAGCTACGCTTAGTAACGCTTTGTACAATTTTAAAATATTGTTACCCTCTGTTCTTTCTATGTCTCATTAATTTCCTTTCATTGTTTTCTTTTTTCCCTTAAGAACCCTGTTTGTCTTTTTCCCTTTCTTGCTGAGAACTCTCATTGCCCTCCTCATAACCTTGTCTCTCATTCTTCTATCTTCTTTTCATTCTTTGTGTCAGTTTCTAATTACCCCAGGCCATATGTTTTGCTTCTCCCTGTTTCTTCTCTTTTCTTTTCTTGTTCACCTCCTTCCCCTCTCTCCATGCCTTCCTTTCCACCCAGTTTTTTCTTTCATTCGGCTTTGTTCCTCCAAACCTTCACAAGCACTTTCTCTATTTTCTTTTTCCCCTTTATTCAATTGCTACATTTTCCCCAGTGGCACTGGGGTCAGAGAGTTCTGAGAAATGGAAGGTCACAGAAGTGGGGGTGCTAGAAGTCCATTTGGCCCATGCCAGGACTGTGAATGTCCATTTCACCTTGTATACTTAGAATGAAGAAAAATGAAGTCCAGAGAAGCAACCATTATGTATCTTAGATCCATAGGTGGTATATAAATTCCCTCTGCAGCTGGAGCTATGAATTTAGATCTTGCCTAGGTTTAAATTCAAATTCTTGGCTCTTTTTCCTTTTAAATTAACATTAACAGAAGAGTCATGGAGTCTCTTAGGGTTAGTCTAATTGTCTTGACCTTTTTGAGGGTCAGGGTCTCCTTTGAGAGTCTGTTGAAACTTTTGGACCCTCAGACCCTCTTCCCAGAAAAATGCACATGAGCTCAAAATTTCACTTACAATGTTAAGGAATTCACAGACCCCCCTCACCCCCTCTAGCCTGTTCATGGGCTCTCAAGGAGCCCTTGGATGGAGGTATAGATTCAAATTGCAAAGGAGGACTTGTGTGCTTGGCCAGGTAATTGTTGTGATAAATTATAGTGTTGAGAACTGAGGCAGAATTTCATGCTTCAATACTAGAGCTAAAGATTCTGGTGAAAAATTTCTAGATTAAGGAGATATTGGCCGGGTTTTGCCTGACCTATGAGTATCCTGCTCTCAGTGAATGTAGGAGACTTCACCTATCATTGTCTGTCCTTTCTTGGCCATTTGGAAACCTGGATGTTTGAACTGCATAAACTTATAGCTGGGACCTGAGCAGTGACCAGAATGGAATGTTCATCAGGACAGGTATAGCTTACTACAGCTTCCTGCTTTAGTCAGCTTCAGCTTAATATCTATTTTGGGGAGAAGTGGAAGAAGGAGGTCACTGTCTTTGTCCAAACTTTTTGACTTAAGGTGGCTTTTTCCACATGAGAGGAAGGAGGAGTGTTGACAGAATTGTTAGTGTTGGTAGGAGAAGTGTTTGCTTTGTGTTTTCGAATTGTCACTTCATTTTTGTGTTATTGGAAATATGGTGAGGGCTGTGGAGTAGATCAGTCGTATGTAGAAGTATAGGTTGAGTAATGCTGTGATGGTTATAAATGTGGGCAGGGCAATGCTGCCATTTTTTGTTATTTCTTGGATAATACCTCACTTGGGTAGAAATCCCATTAGTGGGGGGAGTCCCCCTAGTGATAGTAAGGTTAGGGGGATTGTGAGGGCAATTAGTGGTGTTTTGTTTCATAGGAGTGTTAAGGAGGAGGTTGTGTGGCCAGTGTTAAGGCTGAGTATGTTGAAGGCGGTGAGTGTAAGTACAACATAAATTAGTAGGTTGAGGATCATGGTGGAGGGGCTGTAGATGAGGATGGCCGTTGTTCAGCCTATGTGCGAGATCGGTGAGTAGGCTATGATTTTTCGTAGTTGTGTTGGTTGAGTCCTCCTCAGCCCTCTACCAGGATGGATAGGGTGGCGGCGGTTAGGGTAATAAAGGGATTGAGTAGTGGTGCTACTTGGAATATAATTGAGATGGGGGCTAGTTTTTGTCATGTCAGTAGGATCATGCCTGATGTTAAGGGAACTCCTTGTGTAACTTCTGGGACTCAGAAGTGGAAGGGGACAGGCCTAGTTTTATAATTAATGCTAGTGTTAGTAGTGAGCCTGCTAGGGGGGTTGTCTATGTTTATGGCTGTTCATTGTCCCGAGCTTGTTGTGTTAATTATGACGGCCATTATTAGGAGTATGGATACTGTTGCTTGTGTGAGGAAATATTTGGTGGCCGCTTCTGCTGATCGTGGGTTCGTTTTTTTTGTTAGGATGGGGATAAGGGCGAGTGTATTTATTTCTAGGCCATCTCAGATTGTTAGTCAGTGAGAGTTTAGTATTGTGAGTATGGTGCCTGTGAACAGGGTTGTGAGAATGATGGAGAAGGTTACGGGGTGAATGAGTACAGGAAGGATATGAACCAACATGTTTGGGGTATGGGCCCGATAGCTTGTTTAGCTGACCTTACTGTAGAATGTGGTGTAATAGGTAGCACGGACAGTTCTCAGGAGTGGGTTTGATCCCCATAGTTCTAGAAACAAGGGGGGTTGAACCTCTATTATTTACTCTATCAAAGTAACTCTTTTATCAGACATGTTTCTTAGGTTTGAGGGGGGACATCTGATAGTAGGATAGGTATTGAAGTGTGTCATATGCATAGGGCTAGTGTTAGTGGGAGGAAATTTTTTAATAGGAGGTGTATTCATTGGTCATATCAGAATTGTGGGTAGGAAGCTCGGATTCATAGGAATAGAGCTGTTAGGAGTAGGGTATTGGTGGTGAAATTTAGTGTGAAGGTTTCTGGTGTGAAGGTGTCATAGGATGTCCCTAGGAAGATGGTGGTGGTGAGGGCATTTATTATGATGATGTTAGTGTATTCGGCTATAAAAAATAGGGCGAAGGAACCTGCGGCATATTCAACGTTGAATCCTAATACAAGTTCTGGTTTGCCTTCTGTTAGGTTGAATGGGGCTCAGTTGGTCTCTGCTAGTGTTGAGATAAATCATATTATGGCCAGTGGTCATGATGGGATGACTAGTCATATAAACTCTTGTGTAACGATAAGGGTTGTTAGGGTGTAGGATCCATTCATAAGTAGGACTGCTACGAGAGTGATGACTAGGGTGACCTCATATGAGATTGTTTGGGCTACTGCTCCCAGGGCTCCAATTAGGGCATATTTTGAGTTTGAGGCCCATCCTGATCAGAGGATCGAGTGGACGGACAGGCTCGAGGTGGCGAGAATGAATAGTATTCCTATATTTAAGTCATTCAAGGGGTAGGGCATTGGTAGTGGGATTCACATGGTGAGTGCTAGGGTGAGGGCTAGCTTAGGTGCAGTTATGAATAGGAGGGGGGTCAATGTTAGTGGTCAGAGTGGTTCTTTGGTGAATAATTTTATTGCATCGGCAAAGAGTTGGAGGAGGCCAAAGGGGCCGACGACGTTGGGTCCCTTGCAGAGTTGTATGTAGTCAAGTGTTTTTCATTCTACAAGAGTAAGGAATGCTATAGCAAGTATAATGGGGATAATAAGTAGAAGTGTGTTGATGGTGTGCATGGTGTTAGGAAGAGGAGTTGAACCTCTGGTTACAAAGTCTTAAGCTTTGTGCACTTACTGGGCTCTGCCATCCTAACAAGCCCTGTTCTTGGGCGGGGTGTGTGGGGACGGGCTGGGTTGAAATTAAGTCATCCATTGGGGTCGAAGGTGCTTTTAGAAGTGGGCCTTATTTCTCTTGTCCTTTTGTACTGGGAGAAATGCAGTAATAGATGAAAACCGACCTGGATTGCTCCGGTCTGAACTCAGATCACGTAGGACTTTAATCATTGAATAAATGAATCTTTAATAGCGGTTGCACCATTGGGATGTCCTGATCCAACACTGAGGTCGTAAACTCTATTGTCGATAGGGACTCTAGAATAGAATTGCACTGTTATCCCTAGGGTAACTTGTTCCGTTGATCAAACTGTTTTGCATCAATTGATGATTATATTGCTTTAACTAGTTGGTTTAGGCCATAGTCATTTGGAGGTTTTCTTTTACTCCGAGGTCACCCCAACCAAAATTTCTACCTCAGAAGGCTTTGTTGTTGATGCCTGGGTTAGGTTTATATTGTTTTGCTTGAGCTAGTTAATTAAAGCTCCATAGGGTTTTCTCGTCTTATTTTTTCATCCCTGCCTCTTCACGGGGAGGTCAATTTCACTGACTGGAAGCAGGAGACAGTAAAACCCTCATGTGACCTTTCATACAAGTCCCTAATTAAGGAACAAATGATTATGCTGCCTTTGCACAGTCAGGATACTGTGGCCGTTGAACTGTGTCACTGGGCAGGCAGTGCCTCTAATACTTGTAATGCTAGAGGTGATGTTTTTGGTAAACAGGCGGGGTTTATGGTTGCCGAGTTCTTTCTGCTTCTTTTAATCTTTCCTTTGTGCATGCCTGTGTTGGGTTAACAATTGGGGGCATAAATAGATTCTGGTTGGACAGTTTTTATTGTATTGTTAATTATCAGTGGGCATCCGGTCTGATATAGGCTTATGCAGGGAGAACGGGGTTCTTGTTACTCATATTAACAGTATTTCTTCTATATGGGTATAGATTGGTCCAGTTGGGTGTTAGGAGTTTGATGTAGATGATAGGGATTAAGTCTTATTGGTTGTTGAGCTTGAACGCTTTCTTAATTGGTGGCTGCTCTTAGGCCAACAATGGATAGTTTTTAGCTTACTCTCTATTAGGGGTTGAGTTCCGTGTCTAAAGGGCTGTACCCCTTTAGACTAGCATTTAAATTTACATTTGGAGTGGTAGGTTCTTTAGGTAAATTTAAAGTTGAACTGAAATTCTGTACTGGACAACCAGCTATCACCAGGCTTGGTTGGCTTTTCACCTCTACTCATAGGTCTTCTCACTATTTTGCTACATAGATGAGTTTGTCCTTGTGACTGCCCATGAGTAGCTCGTCTGGTTTCGGGGTTTTTGGCTAAAGTTCTCTTTGTCAAGATTATTCTAGTTAATTCATTATGCAAAAGGTACAAGGGGGAAGCTTTGCTATTTGGTACTGGGGCTTATTCTTTCATCTTTCTCTTATGGTACTGTCTCTATAGCGCCTGTGGACAATTTCTATCTCCTATACTTTTAAAGGTGCTTAAATGGTTTGGTTTAAGAGTTGGGTTATTTTTTCATGTTTGGGTCTTTTGGGCTAGGGCCGGTTCAAAGTGGTCAGTCAGTGTGAAATCTTCCGGGCGTAGGCAGGATGCTTTGGGTTAAGCTACACTTTGGTGTGTCCAAGTACACTTTCTAGTACACTTACCTTGTTACGACTCATCTCCTCTAGGTTTGTTGGTTGCAGCTCTGGTAGAGATTTTGTCAGCGGTGATGTTTGGGGAGGGTGACAGGCGGTGTGTGTGTGCTTCATGGCCTTTTTCAATTGAGCTCTCTATTCTTGATTTACTACTAAATCCTCCTTTGGTCCTCAGTTTTCATGAGGGCTGTCGTGGGTGGGTTGTTCTGGGTTAGAAAATGTAGTCCATTTCTTCCACCTCATGGGCTGCACCTTGACCTAACGCTTTATGTGGATTGTTGTGCTTACTTTTTGTGCCCTGGAGGGGTTTGCTGAAGATGGCAGTATGCAGGCGGAGTTGGCAAGGGATGGTGAGGTGTATTGGGGTTTATCGATTATAGAACAGACTCCTCTAGAGGGATGTGAAGCACCGCCAAGTCCTTTGAGTTTTGGGCTGTTGCTGGTAGTACTCTGGCGAGTGGCTTTGTTTGGTTGCTGCCTGGGTTTACGGCTGGGCATAGTGGGGAGTCTAATCCCAGTTTGGGTCCCAGCTGCCATGTGTTCAGGTTATTGTAAAGTTACTTTCATGATTTACTTTATCCTTGGCTATGGCTTTTTACAGTTTGGACGGGGTTTAACTTTATTTATTGTTTGTGCTCTTAAACAAGCTTTACACTGGGTTTTATTTGTTTGGATTAATCGTGTGACTGCGGTGGCTGGCACGAAATTTACCAATCCTAGATTAACATAACTTAGTCAAACTTTCGTTCATTGCTAAATTTTTATCACTGCTCTATCCCGTGGGGGGCGGGGGGGGGGGCTGGGCGAGGCTTCATGAGCTGCCTGGTTGGCACACTTTATGTCTGCTCATTTTGGTTGTTGTTGACTTAGAGGGTGTTTTCACTGGGGTGTGGATGCTTGCATGTGTAATTTTGCTAGTAACTAACAAAAAGGCTAGGACCCAACCTGTATGTTTATGGAGTTTGGAGGCTCATCTTGGTATTTTCAGTACCTTGCTTTAGTGTTTTAAGCTATATCAACTCTACTGATTTTCGGCTGGAGGCTAAAATTTTGAATTTGGGTGCTATGTGAGTATTGGGAGGGGGGTTGAAAATCCTTGTAAGAAAAAAGGTTGGGTTTCAGCTCATTAAGCCTGAATTTTGGCGAAATTTTGGGCAAATTTTAAGTTGCTTTACTTGAGGGTTGGGCTGAAATCCGCTTCTAGATGAGCTTATAATTAAATTATGTGATTTGTTTTGGTTGGGGTTTTGTCATGAGTGTTTCCAATTGATAGGCGGGGGGTGTGTCTCTTGTTTGGGGGGTTTGGCAGGAGAGTATAAGCACCCGTGGTCTGTTGAGATTGGGGAAGGGGGGGGGGCTTGTGTATTTAACCAAAGCTAAGTCATGTAAGCTGCGTGCATATGGGTTGCGTGCACGTGGGTTGTGTGCACTTTTTGTGTGTTACGTCCTGCAAGCATGAATGAATTAGCACCTTATGGTTGTCATGCACGATCCAAGCATAGGTTTAAAGTCCAGCTACAGCTGATTTGACCGTGTCGAGGCCTCCCTAGGCCAATGCTGAACCTCGGCACTTCCCCCCCCCCCAAATAAAAAGATACCAAATGCATGACAGCACAGTTATGTGTGATCATTGGCTGATTAGTCATTAGTCCATTGAGATGTCTTATTTAAGGGGAACGAGTGGGTGATCTTAGTGTCATGGTCCTGAAGTAAGAACCAGATACCAGATATAGTTTCAGGTTAGAAACCCCCATGGTTCATGGGCCCGGAGCGAGGAGAAGGACACTTCCTGAGTGGGTTGCTGATTTCTCGAAGCCTGGTAGTCAAGGAACCAATGTTGGAGGTGATATGCATGTTGTCTAGAAAGGATTTGACTTGGATGTGCTACATTTGATCATGACATTGTAGTTGTCGTGGATATCCATGTTTGGTTCAACTTCATGGACGATGACCCATTCTATGTCTTATGTACGATAAACCATAGTTTATACTTGCTTATATGCATGGGGTAAATAGTTTTATGTGTGATAATACATGTATGTACCAGGTACTATATGAGACTCATAGTACTAGCATATTATTCATGGGGAAATTCACTTAATGCACGATATACATAGGGTACTTGTGATTTTGTTAGTCATTTCAATACTGATGTAATACTTGGAGAGTACGTTTTTGGTGCGGTCAGGGGGTAGTTTAAGTAGAATCTCGGCTTTGGGTGCTGATAGTAGGATAGGAAGTTCTCTCCCTGATTGTCCCAGGGAGGAGTATTTCCTCCATTTTTGGTTTACAAGACCAGGGTAGTTTTTATATTACAGGGACTTCTTCATTTGAGGAGCTTGTTTTCGATGAGGTTGGCTAGGGGTATGAGGATCAAGATGATGAGAAAGTATAGGAGGGATGCTGCCTGGCCGATGGAGGGGAAAGGGTATTCTATTGGTTGGCTTCCAATTCAGGTGAGTGTGAGAAGGTCAGATGCTAGGACTCAGAACAGGCATTGGCTGAGCGGTTGGAATGTCATGCTGCGTTGCTTAGACAGTCGGAGGGTGGGAATGAGTGCCAGGATTAGGATGGATGCGATGAGGGCGAAGACTCCTCCTAGTTTGTTGGGGATGGAATGTAAGATTGCATAAGTGAATAGGAAGTATCATTCTGGTTTGATGGGAGATGGCGTGTTTAGGGGGTTAGCTGGGGTGTAGTTGTCAGGGTCTCCTAGAAGGTCGGGGTAGAAAAGGACAAGGGTGAGGAGTAGTAGGATGAGTAGGAGGATTCCTAGTATATCTTTAATCGTGTAGTAGGGATGGAATGGAATTTTGTCTGAATCTGATGGAATTCCTGAGGGATTGTTAGATCCTGTTTCATGTAGGAATAGAAGGTATATGATGGCTAGGGCTGAGATGGTGAAGGGGAGGATGAAGTGAAGGGCAAAGAAGCATGTGAGGGTGGCCTTATCTACTGAGAATCCGCCTCAGACTCATTCTGCTATGTCCGTGCTGATGTATGGGATGGCGGATAGTAGGTTTGTGATTACTGTTGCCCCCCAAAATGATATCTGTCCCCAGGATAGGATGTAGCCTGTGAACACCGTGGCCATGGTTGTAAGGAGTAGGATGATGCCAATGTTTCAACTTTCTATGTACATGTGGGATCCATAGCAGAGGCCTCAGCCTATGTGGATGAAGAGGCAGATGAAAAATATGGATGCCCCATTGGCATGGGTGTATCGGATAATTCACCCATAATTCACGTCCTGGCAGATATGGGCAATGGAGGAGAATGCTGTTGTTGTGTCTGCTGTGTAGTGCATGGCTAGGAATAGTCCTATGATAATTTGGAGTACTAGGCATGTGCCTAGTAGTGAGCCGAAGTTTCATCATATTGAAATATTTGATGGTGTGGGGAGGTCGATGAATGAGTGATTGATGATTTTGAAGAGGGGGTGTGATTTTCGGATGTTGGTCATTAGATTCTTGTAGTTGAAGTACAATGGTGGTTCTTCACGTCATTGGTCATGGTTGCAATCCATTTAAAAATTATGATGTATGTTGCATTTTTGTTGAGTGTTGCTTTCGTTATTGGTTTTATGAGGTTCTCTTCAAAGCCTCCTCCTATTTATGGTGTTATGGGGTTACTTGTTACTGGGGGGATTGGTTGCGGTATAGTGGCTACTTTTGGGGGATCTTTTTGGGGGCTGATGGTGTTTTTGGTTTATTTGGGGGGCATAATGGTGGTGTTTGTGTATACTACTGCTATGGCTATTGAGAAGTACCCTGAGGCTTGGGGTTCGAATATGGTAGTCTGGGGGACTTTACTGTTGGGGTTGGTGATAGAGTTGTCTGTAATTTTGTGGATAGCGTGTTATGACAAGGTGGAGGTTGTTGTTAGTTTTAAGAGGATAGGTAATTGAGTGGTTTTTGAGGGGGAGGAGGTGGGCTATTTCCATGAGGATTCTATGGGTGTGGCTGTGTTATATAGTTATGGGAGCTGATTAGTGGTGGTAGGAGGGAAGAATACCATTTATGCACCTTGGGAAGTAATTTATTCCAGGAGTCTGAACTCTGGGTACATTTTATTTAGTAAATCTGGCCCCAAGAATTATCTTGTGGTTTTGCTACTGGGTAGTAGTTCCAGGTTCTTGGTCTATCTGTGAAAAGAAAACTCTTTCATGGGACCAGCAAAAGGAAAGGGAGAGAGGGACAGAGAAACTGAACATAATAGGGCTTTATTACCAAGTGAAGGTATGCACCAAAGAAATGCACAAGCATCTCCACCAGAAAGAAACGCATGCACCCGTGACCTTGTCCTTTCTGTCACCACCTGTAATGGAGGTTGTCTGCCCTTTTGTTCCTTGTAGTGTGTAGGTGCTGGCCAATCCAGTCTGAATATTTATGGGCACCCTCCTTGTGGCATGTCCCTGTTCTACCCTGCCTCAATTCCCCCCAAGAGAGTTTGCTCCCATGAACCTTTCTGGGGTGCAGAGGACCTTAAATCCTGTTTCTCTAGCTACTTCACGCTAGATTGGGGCAGTTGTCTCTACCTGTTGTTGGGAGCACAACTCTCTACCCAGACTGTCGAGTGGCCCTAGGAAAGGCTCAGGTGTGGAGAGGGGGAGAAGTTCATATCCTTGAAGCACCATGATGGTTTTTTGGATGGCAGTCACTCTGTGAGAATATGGAGCAGGAGAGCTAATGCCCCGCTCAGAGACTGAGCCTGAACCACTCATCTCTGGTGCAAAATCTCACCAAGATTCTGTTTGGTCCCTGCTCCCATCCTTGTCACCTCAAGGTTCTGCTGGAGGGATGGAATCAGCACAGCTCCGTTGATGTCTTCCTTGGTTTTCCAGGGTCTGCAAGTCCGCAGCCTCATGCTGGCTGGACTTTACTTATTCATGTAAATAATGTCATCTTGCCGTGGGAAAGAGGGAACTCAGAGAAATGCATGCCAAGAAAAAAAAAAAAAAAAAAAAAAAACTGTATCCTTTCTAAAATTTTCCTACAGCCCATGTGGTTTTAGATCTCAACATAGCTTCAGTCCTGCTTACTCCAACAATATTCTACTGTCAATACTTAGAGTTAATAAGCTATACATTAACTGGTACATTGATAATCTTAAGAACTTTCACCAATCCTTTTGTTTAGGAACAGAATGTCTCATCCAAATCATGAGCACCCCCTTCAAGGCTGTGAATACTTTTAGAGAACTGCTTGTGTAGAGAAAACATCATTTCCCCCTTTTTGATCAACACAGTTCTCATGAAAGCATTGATGATCAATTTTTGGATTGATAAGGTCTTACTTTTCTTTGTACTGATCCCTCAGTGCTGGGAAGGCTCATTTCCAGATAGACTGATCCCTCAGGGCTGGGAAAGCTTGTTCTCAGGAACTTATGTCCCACATCAGGGGAAAGATGAAACAGCAGTTAGGCCAAATTAGGGCAACATAAAGTGGGGTCAGGAACTTAGAAGAAACATGTTGTTTTATAACCAATGTTTCCAATTGCATCCTGTTATAAAGAGAGAGCAGGTTCCCATCAATCTTATGCAAATAACCATATTGCCATAAAAATCATAAAGATACTCACAAAAAGTCTTCAAATTTTGGAGGAATCAAATAGGGAAAAAGCAAATGCTTTCATCTTTGTTCATAACTTATATTTTACCAAATTGCCGTAAGTTATAGATAGCTTAAGAGAGAGAGAGAATTTCCTTAAATCTGGAAAAGAAGACATTGATGTAAAGAACCAGAAATGAAAGTTACAAAATTTTATATTTATCAGTCACTTAACTTCATGTAATTACTTTTTTCTTTGCTTGATCTGGATTAGCAGTTTCACAAACCCATTAGTTTCTTATTAGAGTTCTGAAAAACTTTTACTTTATCCATTTATCTTAAAGTTATTTGAAACCTGTGTTTAAGAGTTCTTTTCATTTTTACTGACTGCAGACATTTTAAGTCTTAAAATGACCATGACAAGAAAATTTGGTTATTTCTGTGGCTTACAACAATTTCAAATCACCAGAATTATGACTGATAGCATTTATACCTAGACACACCAGTTTTCTAGTAACATTTACAATTTTGGAGCACATATTAATAACATATCAGTGTAATGCAAAGTAGGTCAACCATCATTTCTTGTTTTGACAATGCTTCCCATATAGTTCAATCTATCAAATAAGCCAATTGGTTTTAATACCTCTCTTTTATACATACCCTTTGAAAAATTCCAGGGCCCTTGGAAACTTTCAAACTTAGTTTGAGTCAAAAAGATTGAATTTTTAGAATTTGGTTTTGGGAGGCCTAAAACAGTTAAATAAGATTACAAATCATTATAAAATAAAAGCAAGGGGCAAAAGATAAAGGCACAATGCACAGGAAATCATCTTGGTGAGACACGGAATGCATTTCCTGGGCCAGTTACCTAAAAGATAAAAACAAAACAAAACAAAAAAGAAAAAACTTTCACAATTTTCTATTAAGTGCAGTTCAGGGCTTCCAGAAAATCTGATTGGTCCAACATAAAACTCTAGCCTTGCATCAGAGTACTTTTGATGTTAATGCCCAAATTTTAGAAAAACATGTGTAATTTGCTTTTAATTTTAGCCATTTTTTTCCCTGATTTCTTCCATAAATTTACCCTTTACAAACCATTATTATGACTTTGATTTTCTGCTTTTGTCCTATACTTCTTACTTCCTAAACAGCCAGTCATTTTACTTTAGGACAAAAATTCATTCCACCAGATGCTTTCTCACAGAAAACTGTTCTCTTTTCTTTTTAATCTTCCTAATCTTGATATCTCCTCCTACATACTTGGTCCTTTTCTTTTTTCTTTTTCTTTCTTTCTTTCTTTCTTTTGTGTGTGTGTGTGTGTGTGTGTGTGTGTGTGTGTCCCTTTACCAATTCCTCTTTCCCCTCTCTGGGTCCTTTTCTTATCAATACTAAATTGGCTTCTTTTGTCTAAGCATTGCCTACAGAATGAGTTTTCTGTTTTGGGCTGGATTCACAACTTTAGCCTTAGAAGCCTCTAACAAAGACAAATGTAATCCTGCTTGATTAGTAAACCCAGGCAAAATGTATGCTGGTAATTCTAAAAACACTTTTCATAGCAGTCTGATTTTAAACATTTAATCCCCCCTCTCCTTTAGTTTCTTTAATTTTAATTGGCCTGATTCTTCACTTAACAGGCTTCTGCTTTAACACTTGCAGAACTTTGTGCATAGAGAAACACATTTCTTCCAGAGACATAGCCAGTTGTAACAGTTTCTGTTTCTCTAGCTTGCCCAGAGAAACTCAGACAGAGAGAGGGAAATTTTTTTTTTCTTTTTGGCCATCAGGTTTTTAATGACCAAAGGCACAACCTCAGTTACTCAAATTCAAGCACGCAGAGCTTTCCCAAACATACAAAATGCTGGCTTTTTCATCCTTAAGTCATTTTTCATATCCAAATAGTACTTTTTAACAAACAGATTGCATAGAAAGAGTGTTACAGAGGAGAAAAGAATGTGAAAGGGATACAACAGAAAAAGTGAGGAAGGCGGCAAAGCACATGAGATTCCATATACTAGGAGGTGAAACATATGGTGTGGGAACATAGAAAGGACAGGCCATCCCTCACATCTCCATTAATTTGGCTGTTGTTGCTACTCTTTCAAACAATTGGGCTATTTCTTAGCTACTGCGTTTCATTGCACGCTGTAAGTTGATACTGTTTCAGTCACTGCAGGAAATATTCCACCTTTCATCTTTAGCTCAGAGCATTACACAAACAATGTTTCTAAATGAGCCCTGCAGTTTCTAAGTAAACCCTGCCAATGACCCTCTCTTGAGCCTGAGCTCCACTATTTAAGAGGGGTTCATCTCCGATGTCAGTCTTGGAGGAAGGTGTAGGCTTTACTTGGATTCCTGCATAGCAAATCAGACAATTTCCTTTTAGTTTTGGATCCTTATGTAAGGCCATAGAGGCCTGGACACATGAGAACTCAGTCCACTTATGGGCACTGTGACAATAAGAGATCCAATTGTAGGATGGTGATGTAATTTAGAAAGGCATTTTGGGGCCATTGTTCTCCATCATCTAACTTATATTGGGACCAAGCCACACTGTGGAAAAATATGAGCTTTTTCCTTTTCAAACCATCTAGTTTAAAGTAGCTCCAGTTCTTTAATATACACACTAAGGGTGACTGTTCAAGGACTCCTGCCATATTTCCAATCTTGTCTCCTATGGGTGTGAGAAAAAGAGAGCCAGAAAAAAAAAAAAGAAAGAAAGAAAAAAGAGCCAATCACCAAGGAGCAAGCAAACTTCTTCTGGTATGCTCTCTGCTTGACTAGATGGGCAGACATCCCTCAACTATCTACGATTGGGGACCATCAGAAGGCATCCCTCTCCAATGTGGCCATTTGTCCTTGGACATCTCTAAGTCACAGGAGCTCAAGGCTCCATCCTCTCATCCCTAAGCATCCTGTAGGTACATCCTTCCCTGTAGAATCTTTTTCTCATGATAAAGCTGGTGCCCAATGATAAGGTTAGGCATGAGACTAGGATGTAAGCCCCTTGACATCATGTTTGTATAGGAGACAAGATGGGCTAACTGCCAGTTGGCCTCTTTACCAAAGATTTCAGGAGAATGTTGAAAGTAAGGGTCTCAAGTGGTGGTTGGGTCCCTAGAGTGGTAGAGTTTTGGGGTCCAGGACTGCAAATAGAAGTATTTATCAATGTTGCAGTGCTGGAGGGAATTAAAAACATGGGAGAATATTTGGACTGGGTGACTAGGATTTCACACCATCCAAGGTAGTACAGCAATATTAAAAAAAGGTGGCATTCATTCAGGAAACATAGGATCTAGTAAATTGGGAGTCCATTTGTCAGAGCAGATTACACAAGGCCCAGTCTGAGTCCCAGCCATTTCTACTGAATAGATATGTATGGTTTTCTAGCCAAAAACTTGGTGTGCTATGTAGTTCCAAAGGTCCCTAGCAAAGGTTAAAGTCATGAGACAGCAATCCTGGGTCACCATGAATTTTATGGAAAATATGTCTTATTTATCAGTTACTTTTTGTAGTTTATTCAAAAGGTGAACACAAATCTTTTATTATCTGTTATTAATATTATATGAAAGTCTTATTTAAAAGGAGGAAATCAAATTTTACTTTTTGTACCAGTGCATTGTTAATATTACAGCTAATTTCAGTAAAAACTTATAAACAAATCTGTCGAATCTCAGTTAGTTTTGACCACACAAGGTTATTATAAAATTTATACAAGCTCTTACAAACCGTTTTCAACTATATCCATTTAGTCATGTCTAGAACATTTCTTTTTACTCTTTTAAGTTAAAATACCCTATAAATACCTTTAAGTCAGAGAATTTTTTCTTTTAACAAAAACCATTTTACATCTTCATGTCTTCTACAAACTTTACCAAAAACACATTTTACTTTTCTCACATTCTACTTACTTTAAAGATTGTATATATAAAATCTTCTTATACCTGGCAGTTTGAATAATGTGTATTAACTATAATTAACTCTTAGTAACTATAATTTGCAGTGAAAAACCCAGGAAGCAAGCAATTTTGAACTCTTTTATATTATATTATATTAATATTTGTAGTAGAAACCATTTCTAATTCCTGAACAGACATGTTTTTAATTTTTTACCAGATCCAAATATATTTAGCTTTTTAAAATATATCACATAAAAACAATGTTTCTGTACTGAAATGCCTCAGACCTTTGTGATTACTTGTTACTTTAATATAACGACAAGCAGATTTCAAATTACTAAAAAGAATTTTTGAAATGATGACTATTTCATTTATAAGTATTTAACCAATTCATATTTGTCTAATTTGCTTATATCAAGCCACACATTTATCAACCAGTATTAACTAAGGTCTTTGAGATATTGGACATGGGTCCCCTTTCCCTAGCTGTCCTGGGTCTCAAGTACCCATGTGGCATTTAGGGTAGCCATGTGGAGCCCAAGACAAAGGACAGAGTTCACAAAGATAATGTCTAAAGAACATTGTCCCTCCCAGCATGGCCAGGAGGCAGAGCTGAAACAAGGAGACCATATTGGGTTTTGTCCTGCAGCTGGTGGCCCATGTGCTGTGGACACATTATATCCTTTAGCCTCACCATGGTTATCTGTTTAGAACCCAGAATTCAGAGGCTTAAAACCAAAGACAAGCTAGCAACAAGACATGTGCAAGGCTTTGGGGAAAGCCCAGAAGCCATTTCTCTTATAGCTTTTAGTTTATAAATAAATTAAGCAATTATCAAGTATACCACAAAAGCAACATTTTTATGACCTTAAAACATCAGAGACAGTATAAATTAGTGTTGACCAAAAGATAAATCTAGGTAAAAATGTTTAAATCAAATTTTGGAAACACATCTATTTTATCGACAATTTTAAAAACTAAAGTCATGTGAACGTGAAAGCATTTATGTTTATCCAGTTAATCGGCACACGTTATTTACAGGCCAATTTGGCACCATGTAGACAATACACAAACACATGTATAGATATGAACATGTGGGCATAACATAGAGCAGAAACAAGGATCTTATAGGTTTTGTTCAAAGTGTTAATAATGAGACGGATAAAATATAAAACTCACTCGTTTAAAAAGGATAGAAGGATTTAAATCATGTCTTTGTAAATGAAGCAAGTTAAAGCTTATCTGCCCCACATGACTGAAGCCCCGCAATGAGTTTTAGTGAAACCAAGATAGCAAACTAACATTGCAAAGCATGTAGAAAGAATGTAGGCCTTTTCAAGAAGGAGTTTGAGTGCATCAGAGGAAACACAGAAAGGGTTTATTTTTTTTTAAAGAAATGAGAGGATCAAATAAAATCATAGGACTACACCACAGCATTTCCTTTACTGGGTTACTGAGCTAAGGGATGAGCCAATGAACAAAGAGAGCCAAAGCCATCTGACTATTGGGGCTCTGAGAGGAAGGTTGCAGATCCAAAGCAGGTCAGTTGGTGTGCCATGGTTGCATTTCTCATGAGACTTCAGAGTCTTTTGGCAACACGTTAACAATAGAAGCACATAGAGGTTCAAGGAAAAAGAATTTCAATTGACAAAATAGTTTAGGGAAGAGGAACAATCCAGAGAGAAATGGGGGCCTAAAAGAAAAATACATTCAAACACAACCAAAGAATTGCAAAATAACTGCCTCAAGCAAATGGGCCTATTCATTCAGCTCAGAAAGAAGTTAAACAAAGCAAGAGGTTCCTAATACATTAGGTAATGACCCCTCTGCTGGTGACTGTGCCTCAGCCTCAGCCACAGGCTGAGAGGGGGCCAGCCAAAAGCCTGGGGGCATTTGGGGACCCATGGTGACTGTCGTGGTGGTGAGAGTGCCAAATCCTAAACATGCTTTCCAGAAGTCACCTTGAAGAGGAAGAAAAATGAAAGAGGGAGAGAGTAACAGAGAACATGTTTCCTGTCAGAATTTAGGCTGGGGGCCCCAGGAGAGACTTAACAGCAGCAGAGATATGGGAGCAAATTAGTCCCAGTGGCCACTTGCCTCTTGTAGTTGTGGTCTCCTCTTGTGCCTGACTTTCCGATTGTCACAGGTGTAGTACATGTGCCATATGGGAAAAGTGCTAGGGCCATCCTGTTACCAACAGACCAGGCTTGGCATGCCCTCTCACATTAAACAACTGACCTAAAAGTCCAAAGGTTGGTGCAAGGATGGGAAAGTTTATTCAGATTACCAGTACTCCCCTAAACATCTAACCAAGCAAACAAAGAGAAAAGAGGAGCACTGGGGTCCAGTTTATCTTAGTCCCAATCGGCAGGGCCAATCTATTCCAGTGACAGTAATTGATAAAAGCAGTTCTCCCCACTGTTGTTGGCACAAAGAAGAAAAGTACCAACTAGATTTAAATCAGAGAAACAAAGACGAGCCAGGTGCCCTCCAGGGTGTACCTATACAGAACAGCAGAATAGGGCTCATAAAATCAGAGAAAGGTAAAGAGAATTTTAGTGGTTTCCTGCATTCCAGTCACTGCGTGGCATGGGAATGAATCCCCACCACTATCATGAATTCCCCCATCAGGGGGATCCTGCTCAAGCAAGGTCTTCACGGTGCAGGACTGGCTTTCCCACCTCTGCTGGTTACCCATCAGGGTAAGCCGCTGCCGGCAGAGGGAGCAGCTTCTCACAGGCTGAGAGGAGTTTAAGCTGTAGTTGTCCAGTAGTCACTTTAAAGAGGAAGAAAAGGGGAAGAAAGGAGAGTAAAAGAGAATAAAGCATTGCCTTATCGGAATTTAGGCTGGGGACTCCAGGAGAGACTTACCAGCAGCAGTGACATGGGGGCAAAATAATCCCAGTGGCCACTCACCTTCTTGCAGCTAAAGTCTTCTCTGGTGCCCAAAGCTTTCCAGTTTTTGCCAGTGATTAAATTAGGCTCTTGGATTCCAAAGTGATAGAAATGAACAATGTACCCAACAGTAAAGCAAGCAATGCTTTATTAAAAGTGGAGATAGACCTATGCATAAGGGGGGTGGCGACAGTAAAGCTAGCCCCGCCGAGGGGAGCTGTTCAGGGTCTTTTATAGGGAAAGGAATTAAGGGGTACAGACCAGCATCATTGGAGACGGTCCATTCTGTTCTTCCTGGTTGCATCATGGGTGCATGCTCAGTAGGTCCAAGATGGCAGTGGTGTTCATCATTGTCACCCCAGGAGGGTCATTGTAGCAGTCACCTTGAAGCTTTGTGCACAGGTGGGAATTCCTAAAGGGGTCTTAAGGTTAATCTGTAACTTTTACAATTACGGTAAACAAGCCTTGGGGAGGAGGTTTGCAACTCAGTAAATATCTGTTTCCTCTCTTATCTCAGTCTATTTTGTCAGGGCAGCCCATAGGGTAATCATTTGCCCTGGGGCCTCATAACTGAGGAGTGGAAAAGTAACAAAGTGTCCTCTGCAGGGAAAATGGAGTCAGTTTGGTTCACAGGCCTAGCCTTACTCAGTTTCAACCCCATACACCCAGAGTTCCCTTATTTCCTGGTTGCTGCACTAATTTTGTTACCAGGCAGCAGTTCCAGGTTCTTGGTCTACCCGTGAAAAGAAAAATCTTTCATGGGACAAGTGAAAGGAAAGGAAGAGAGGGACAGAGAAACAGACCATAATAGGGCTTTATTACCAGGCAAAGGTATGCACCAAAGAAGTGCATAGGTGTCTCCACCAGAGAGAAATGAACATGTCCCTGACCTTGTCCTTTCCATCACCCAGGGAAACCCATAATGGTGGTTGTCTGCCCCTTTGTTCTTCTTAGTTTGAAGGTGCTGGCCGATCCAGTCTGAATATTTTTGAGCAGCCTCCCTTGGGTGTCCCTATTCTGCCCTGCCTCAGTTTTATTTTAGCCATGGTGCTTATGCTTTGTGTGTTTCCTTGTTGGAAATTCAGTGCTTTCTAATTAATTAATTTCCTTCTTCTCTCAGCCGATTAGGTCTTCCAAGTTTTTTTTTTTTTTTTTTAAATTTATTTTATTTATTGAATCAAAATTGATTATACATATTTTGGGGGTTGAACATTGAGATATGTTGATCAAATCAATATTACTAGCATATGTATTGTTACAAATCGTAATTATTCTTTATGCCCCTTGTCCAATTTCTCCCCATCCCCCATTTTCTCCCCCTCCCCCCTCTAATTGCCCTAGATTTCTTCTCTCCTTCTGAAAGAATCATGGTTACTCTGTGAATTTGTTGCCTAGATGATCTGTCCAATGCTGATAGATGTGATAGGGTCCCCCAATATTATCATAGAGCAGATGCTGCTTCTGTCACTCTGAAATGGGCTTTGTGGAAAGAGACATCCTCTTCTTTTCTTTGTTTCTGCTGGTGACTCTCCTTGTGTGAATGCACTCCAGTGGCTGGTGGACCATTTGCGTGGTGCTTGTGGTGTCTAGTCACTTTCGCGGCAGCCATGGTTATTGTGGAGATGGCAGTGGGCCACCTACATGGAGGTGTTGTTTCTGGTATGCTCCTTGGCACTGGCGGTATGCCTGGTTGTGGGGTGTGTCTGGTCCCCTTCTCCATGTCTCTGGTCCCTGGGCAGGCCCCAAGTCGCTGGTGCCATGTGCCAGGTTGTGGGAGGTGTGTCCAGTCCCCTTCTCCATGCCTCAGGTCACCAGGTGAGACCCAAGGAGCTGGCTTTGTGTGCCTGGTTGGGGAGGGGGTCCAGTCCCCTTCTGCATACCTTGGGTCCCTGGGAAGGCCCTGACATGCGGGCATGGTTTGCCTGGTTGTGAGAGAGAGGTCCGGTCCCCTTTTCCTTGCCTCAGGTCACTGGGCAGGCCCCGAGGTACTGGCATGGTGTGCCTGGTTTTGGGAGAGAGGTCTGGTCCCTTTCTCCATGCCTTGGGTCCCCGGGCGGACCCTGAGGCACTGGCGCAGTGTGCCTGGTTGTGGGAGAGAGGTCCGGTCCCTTTCTCCATGCCCTGAGTCCCTGGGCAGGCCCCAAGGTGCTGGCATGGTGTGCCTCTTTGTGGGAGGAGGGTCTGGTCCCCTTCTCCATGGCCTGGGTCCCTGGGCAGGCCTTGAGGTGCTGGCATTGTGTACCTGGTTGTGGGAGAGAGGTCAGGTCCCCGGATCCATACCTCAGGTCACTGGGCAGGACCCAAGGTGCTGGCTAGGTGTGCCAGGTTGTGGGAGAGAGTTCTGGTCCCCTTCTCCATACCTCGGATCACCAGGTGGGCTCTGAGGTGTTGGCATGGTGTGCCTGGTTGTGGGAGAGAGGTCCGGTCCCCTTCTCCTTGCCTCGGGTCACTGGGCAGGCAACGAGGTGCTGGCGTGGTGTGCCTGGTTGTGGGAGGGGGGTCCAGTCCCTTTCTCCGTGCCTCAGGTCCCCGTGCTGGCCCCGAGGCACTGGCACAGTTTGCCTGGAAGTGGGAGTGGGGTCCAGTCACCGGATCCAAGCCTCTGGTTCCAAGGAAGGCCCCAAGGTGCTGGTGGGAACCAGAAGCCCCAAGGTGCTCCGTTCCCCTGGGCCGGAACTAATTTTTTGTCCTTTGCTTCTAACATGGGGGAACTTCCTGTTGGAACCAGTACTTGAGTGTGTGGTTGTTTAAATTGCTGCTTTGCTGCTGTTTCCCTAGGGAAGGCTTTTGTGCAGCTCAGGGTTTAATGGTTGACCTTATAGGTACTTCCGGCTCTCCAGAGACCTGGTGGGTCTGTGTTCTGTAGAATCTCTGATCTGGGCCTGAGTTTTTTCATCAAAGTGCACCCCATGCAATTCTGCATTCCTGACCAGTCTCCTCTGAGTGGTCCTGTGTTGATTGGGGGGTGGGTCGCCTGTCCTTGCTGTGTCCCAGTGTTCTCCTCGTGTTCCCATCTCGCCCACCACCCACACTCCAAACACTTCCCATGGGACTGGCCCTGCACCTGTCCCTTGCATTGACTCACCGGCCTCTGAATGGCTCCCTTTTTTCAGTTGTTCTGGCTCCTCGCTCCTGTGTGGGTCCATGGGAACCCTATTAGAGGTCTTGCTGTCCTGGGGGCCACCAAGGCCCTCTTCTCTCCTGCTGCCTCCAAGTAACTCCATCTGAAGGGCACAGTCGCGGCTTCTGCTGGCTCCTGCTCCATGTGCTCAGCAGCTCGAGCCTTAAAGCAGCCATGGCCCGAAACACTCAGAGCAGCTTTTTCTTTCTCTCATCATGGTTTCTCCTGCCTTCATGAACTCCGTAGGTCTCTCCTCCTCTTCCCCTGAGCTCTAGCGGCCCCAGCTTGGCTGATGTTACATTTTTATTGTTGTAAATTGGTTGATTTGTGGGATAGAGTGACTCTGGGAACCATTTATTCCACCATCTTGACCGGAACCTCCGAGGTCTTCCAAGTTTTTAAGTGAATCAGATTTTTAAGAGCAATTTACTCCTTTCTCTGTTCTGTTAGGCATTGTTTGTAATGGCTTTTCTTCAATGTGTTGGGAAAATTCAAAATTAATTCTTTCATTAGCCTGTTTTGCCTTTGAAATAGTTTTTGCTTATTGCATTAGCCTGGCTGTTAATCAACTGCTTGCATTCTTCACTTCTGTAACCAAGCTTGCTTATCTGCTTAGACCACATGACTTCTGAAGAATGAAGCTTATTGCTGTGCTAGCCTCATGAATGTTGAGAAAATGAAACTTAAAAACCCAGAAGAGTCCACCTGTAAAAACCCTGTGAAACCTAAGCTTGGTGCTCAGATTCTGGAGTGTTAGCTCATCTGGATCCGCCGGCACAATAAAATACCTGCCTCTTTGACCCTCTGAGTGCCAACTGCTTTCTTGCCAATTCCATTCCATATCATTTTGGCACATTGGCCAGGAAGCAATTTGGACTGGCCCCTTGAGCCACCAGTTTGGGCATGTGGCTCAGCTAGATTGATGACACCATGGAGGACTGACGGAGGCACCACCTGGCTATTTTGTTGGGGCTTCAGTTCCATTGGGACCTCACTGACCCTAAAGAGCACCCATCTGACTGTACTCAACAGAGGCAAAGACCTGCCAGACCCCCACTGCCTGGCCAGACAGGTAGGCACCCTCCCCCATCAGTTCAGTAAAGGCCCACCTCTGGGTGGAAGGAGAGCTTGATCACCTCCCAGAAGGGTCTCCTTGAGAGCCTAATTGGTCCCTGAGCATTTGTGCCAGACCTTGTAGTGAGGTCCATCTGGTCAGGACCCTGTGGCAGGGTCCTTCTGTTCAGCTCAAGTCGGGGTTTGGGAGAGGGAAATGTTTAACCTCTGAGTTAGCATGTGAGTGAGTGTGTGATATTTGTGGCACCAAGACTTCCAACTTGCAGTGTCCAAGTGGGTCCTAACCTGTGGTTCTATGGTCACATCATATGGCATAATGGTGATTCCAGTTCAGAAACAGACTGAGACTGAGCCCAGGGTTTATACAGGTACACCTTGGCTGAGACAGACCAAAAGTCTCAAGGGACATGGCCAAGTGGATACCTGTGTGGTTTTCCCTCTCCTCCAGGAGAGGGGGGGGCTGCCTACCCTTTGTCTGTTTGTGCCTCCATTGCAGGGAGGGATCCAGGAGGGGTCCTACATGTAGCAGAGGGAAAAGCCTTTGTTGATGTCTGAGCACCCTCTAGCCTCCCCGAAAGAGAGGTGAATGCTTCTTTTCAGACCTAGGCAACATTTACTTGACTCCCGAGGAGCGACACATCCTTTCATATTGTTTGTTATGGGAGATCCATTGCCTATTCTGCCATAGCGTTCCCCTCCCCACGCATGAGTTCCACACATCCCCAGGGGTGAAGCCCCCACTCAGCCACTTAGAAGGGAGCCCAGACAGGAGCCATATGCTAGTACACCTTTTATGTCAGGTCATCCGTTTTGCCCTTGGAAACTGCGGGAATGCTTCTTCAAAGTGGTCAGGGAAGCTTATTTTGTCTCCTCACACTAGACCTCCTCAGCTGCCTCACCCTACTGCCTCTGCACTGCCCCTTTTGTGCCAAGGATTGAGACTCTATCCCATTGTACCAAGTTGATTGGCCTCTTGGGCCCAGACCTCCCTAGAACCTGTTTGTTTCCTCTCCAGTTCCAGTTCCCCTTGTGATCCATCTCTTTTGCCACAGACCAACTTTCCAGTTGCCTCTCTCCTCATGCTCACGTGGCTACCATTCCATAGACCCCCGAGAGGTTTTTGTTAGAGGCCCATTTATCTTCCTCCATGCTCTTACGTGTCATCCATTAGACCCCCCTTGTTAAGCCAGTAGCTTATAAGTTTCCCCAAAAGTGTCTCTCCCCCATGTTCAGGAGGTCAGACCACTGCAGGACCTGGCCTTTTTGAGCCTAATCAGCCTCCCTGTCTCTCGAGCTCAGTGGGAACCTTTTGCTTTTGAGGAGTGGAGACACCAGCAGTACCTGGCATACTAGCCCCACTGGTCTGCCCAGCCCAAAGGCAGCACAAAGAATTCCCACCACCATGGGAGGGGCTGCCTCTAAACCCATGGTTTTCGACTGTATGCCAAGGAACTTCAAGAAAGGGTATTCAGGGGAGCATGGAATTAAAATGTCCCCCAGGAAGCTCCAGACCCTATGTGAACTAGAATGGCCCACCTTTGGTGTCGGATGGCCTTTAGAAGGGACCCTAGACCTCCCAAAGGTTTGATCAGTTTATGAGGTCATTACAGGGGAAACAGGGCACCCAGACCATACATAGACTCCTGGTTGACAATAGCTTGAATGCTGCCACCATGGGTCCAGTTCTGTGTTCATAAGGGAAAGTGTAAGGTGCTTGCTGTGCAGACAGTCCAGAAGTTGGAACACAACCAGCAAGAAACAAAAAGGCCTCTATATCAAGGGGATCCAGATGAAGAACTCTTGCCTCCACCATACCCCACTCCTTCAGGGATGCTTGGCCCCAGGCACCCCTTGCCAGACAGCCCCCTGGCTTCAGTTCCATCAACCCCACCAGCATTGTCACTGGAGAGTCCAGAGAGTCCTGAACCAGTGGGGAGATGGCTTTGCTCTGCACAACAGGTTCCAGCCCTTCAGATGCCCCTGTGGGAGACCCAAGGTCCACAGCAGGTCAATCCAGAAGGCAGTGTACAGCCAGGGTTCCCCCTCTTCTACTACCAATTCTTCACAACCACAGACCTCTTGAATTGGAAACACCATACTTCATCATTCAGAAAAACCTCAGGCTCTCATCAGTCTCTTGGAGTCGATTTTCCTCACTCATCACCCCACCTGGGAAGACTGCTGTCAGCTACTCCTCACCCTCTTTAGCACTGAGGAATGGTGATGCATCCTGATTGGAGCCAGGCAATGGTTGCAAGCCCAGGCATCTGCAGCCACTGTGGATCCTGAGAACTGGGAAAGGGATGCATGCTGCACTGACCTGGGACTTCAATGAAGAAGAAGAGAGAAATCAACTCCATCAGTATAGAAAGGCCCTCCTACAAGGGCTGAGAGCAGGAGCCAGGAAACCCACTAATATGTCCAAGACAACCATCATGACCCAGAAACTAGATGAGCCACCCACAGAATTTTATGAAAGGCTATGCGAGGCCTTCTGGATCTACACACTATTCAATCCCAAGTCATCTGAGAACCAACGGATGGTCAGTGAAGCCTTTGTGGCTCAGTCCTTTGCCAATATCCATGGCAAACTTCAAAAGCTGGAAAGTTTTCCTGGGATGAATGCCACACAGCTCCTGAAGGTGGCCAACAAGGTATTCATCAATCAGGACTGGGAGGCCCAAAAGGAAGTGGATAAACACCTAAGACTGAAGGCAGCACTCTTGGCAGCAGCTCTCAGTCCAGACCAGAACTCTGCATTGAAGAAGAAGAACCCCCAAGGAGGACAGGCATCCCTATAGTCCAACCAGTGTGCTTTCTGCAGGGAGCTTGGCTATTGGAAAAATGAATGCCCAAAAAGGGGGAGAAACCCCAATCAACGTTCCAAGGCAAGACACGCTCTGGAAAGAAAAAGTATGACCCTGAACCATTGAGCCAAGAGTTCCAGAACTTCATTGGCCTTGCAGAAATAGACTCAGATTAGGGAAGACCAGGCTCCTTGTTCCTGGGCCCCCAGGAGCCCTTGTTCAAAATGATGGTAGGAGGCCAACCTATGACTTTCATGGTGACACCAGGGAAGAACATTCTGTAGTCACCAGCCCAGTGGCTCCATTTTTAGGCCAAAAAGCCACCTTTATTGGTGCTACATGGGTACGAGCAGACCAGCCATTCTGCAGGGCCCAGATTTGTCACCTTGGGGGGTCACAGGGTGACTCATGAATTCCTATATCTGCCCGACTGTCCAGTATCCCTACTAGGAAGAGATTTGCTGAGGAAACTAGGGGCACAAGTAACCTTCACACCTGGGGAAGCAGCTCGCTTAACTTTAAGTAACCAGAAGACTTTAGTGATGGCTGTGACAGTGCCCAGGGAAGAAGAATGACACTTATACACCAAGGCCAAAGGAGTCTCAAACCTAGGACCATTGGACCTCTTAAGAGACTGCTTCTTTAGAGACTTTCCCTCTGTCTGGGTGGAAATGGGACCCCTGGGGGTGGCAAAGAACAATGCCCCTATAATTATAGAATTGAAGCCAGGAGCCACACCGGTCAGGGTAAAACAATACCCAGTCCTGCAGGAAGCTCAGCTGGGAGTCCAGGAATATATCCACCAGTTGCAGGAAGCAGGAGTCCTGTTGGAATGCCAGTCCTGTTGGAATTGCATTGCCTTGGTGGTGGCAGAAGGTCCCACCCCTAGATGGGGTGGTTACTGCTTCAGCATTAGCAAGGGTTACCACACCCAGCCAGTCCCACTGGTGCAATGGCTATGGGGGTGGCAGCTGCACTGCATGCAACTATGGCAGGGGGACCCTCAAGTAGCTGATCTGGCTGTTGAGGCTGCTTGGGCAGGGGTCCTGTGTGTGGCTGGTCTGGCTGGTATAGCAGCATAGACAGCCGCTAGCAAAGGCTGCTGCACTGCAGGCAGCTGCATCAGGGGTCCCATGCATGGCTGGGCTGACTGGTGCAGCAGTCTGGGCAGGGATCCTGTGCATGGCTGGCCTGGTCATTGGTGTAGTACTGGTTTGGATAGCTACTGGCAACAGCAGTGGCTGGAGCCGTGCTGCCGGTGACAGCAGCATGGGATGGGGTGAAACTCACAGTGGGAAGGCAGGCGACGGTCCTGGGTCCTGACAATGTTACTGGTGAGTGTAGCACTGGTAGTGGTGAGCCTGTTCTGGTCTTCTTCTGTGGGAGAAATGTGTCCTACGTTTCTCTAGTCCACCATCTTCCCACAATCCCCCTCGTTTTTACTTTTTGTGATAACTATATTCCCATGCTATTGTGAGATATAATACAGAGAGATCCCTTACACCCTTCACTCAATTTCCTGCAGTGGTAACATCTTGCATAACTATAGTACAATATCATAACCATGAAATTGACATTGATACAATCCACTTACCTTATTCAGATTTTGCCAGTTTTACATGCAGTCATTTGTGTGTGTGTATGTGCGTGTATTTTGTTTTTTGCACTTTTATCACGTATGTAGAATAGTTGACCACCACTGCAGTCAAGATACAGAAGAGTTCCATCACAAGGATCCCTTGTATTGCCCTCTTATAACCACACTCAACTCCCTTCAGATCTACACACTACTGCCCCTCCCTGCCCAAGCCCTGGCAACCACTAATATGTTCTCCATCTCTTTAATCTTGTTACTTCAAAATGTTGTATAAGTGAAATAATACAGGATGAAACCTTTTCGGATTGCCTGATTCATTTATTTATTTATATTCAGCATAATTTCCTTGAGATCCATTTAACTTGTTGCATGCGTTAGCAGTTTGTTCTTTTTATACCAATCCATGGTATGGTTGTTCCACATTTTGTTTATCTTTTCACCAGTTAATGACACTTGAGTTCTAGTTTAGGGATATTATGAATAAAGATGGTGTGATCATTTTAGTGCAAGTCATTATCTGGACATACGTTTTCTTTTCTCTGGGATAAATGCTCAAGAGTGCACTATCAAGGTCACACAGTAAGCACATATTTGGTTTTATAAGAAGCTACCATACTCTTTTCCAGAGTGACTGTACTATTTTACATTCCCATCAGTGATCTGGTTTCTCTGCATCATTGTCGGCATTTGGTATTATCAGTATTTTTTATTTTAGACATTCTGATAAGTGTGTAGTGATATGCTGCCCAATCCTGCTCTCAGTACCAATTATTTTGTGGTTGCCCCATGGAGAACAGGATCAACTCCTCATCTAAAATTGGTTCAGATGTGGAGACTGATCTCTCTGTCTCTGTCTCTCTCTCTGTCTCTCTCTCTCTCACACACACACACCCTGAGAGGGTATGAAGAGTTTTATTATTTACATAACGGGACTTTTGGGGGAGAGCAGGGCAGACATTCAAGCCAATCTGGAATGGCTTGAGTAAAGGAAAGGTCAAGTAACTTTGGGTTTTATTATGGTTAGGGGGTGGGGGTGAGGATTCCCATGTGTGGGCAGGAGTTTTCATGGTCTGACCTTCCCTGGTGGTGCCTAGGGAGGGAATGCCCAGGCTTTCTTATCAGCTTGCCTAGATATAGAAAAAAAGGGGAAGGGAAAGAAGGGGGCCTGAATGCTGTCAGTGGTCAAACATCAAAAATGGATTCAGACATTTTATTACAAATTGATTTTACATCTTTGTCAAAGATCAGTTAAGCATATTTGTATAGGTCTATTCTTGGGTTCTCTATTTTGTTCTTTTGATTCATGCATCTGTTCCTCTGCCAATGCCACACTGTCTTGACTACTGCAGTGATAGTAAGTTTTAGCAAGCAGTAGAGTAGTTCTACCCACTTTATTCTCCCCTTTTAAGATTGTTTTAGCTATTCTACATTTTGTGTCATTCTATACAGATTTTAGAATATTCTTCTCTATGTCTACAAAAATTTATGCTGGGACTTTGATAAATATTGTATTAAGCTATAGATCAATTTAGGGCATGTTCAAATTTTTACTATGTTGAGAATTCCAATCCATGAACACAGTATGTCACTCCTTTTATTTAATTCTTATTTGATTTTGTTATTCAGTATTTTCAGGATAATACAAATGTTGTGCATGTTTTGTTAGATTTATACCTAAGTATTTCATTTTCTTTAGAGTAATTGTAAATAGTATTGAATTTTAGATTTTTGGCTTCCACATGTTTGTGGTAGTATATAGAACTGAGATAGATTTTTGTGTGTTGGTTTTGTATCCTGAGGCTTTGATAAACTCACTTATTTCTAAGAGTTTTTATTTTGTTAATTCTTTGGGATTTTCTTTGTAGACAACATGTCATCTTCAAACTGGGACGATTTTATTTTTTCCTTTCCAATTGACATGCATTTTATTACTTTTTCTGGCCTTATTGCATTGGCTACAGCTTCCAGTGCTATGTCGAATAAGAGTGGTGAGAGTGCACATCCTTGGCTGTTACTAAACTATACAAAGTGAAATATTAAAAAAGACGATAACTAAACCAAGATAACCTAAAAAGCCTTCAAGTAACCCACTGTAAGGCTAGAAAAGAGAAACAGAAGAATGTGAAATATGAGAAACAAAGAAAGAAACAAAAAAGAAATAATAAAATGGCAATATAAGCTCTAACATATCAATATTTACCTTGAATAAAAATAGCTTAAATATAGCAATTAAAAAATGGAGACTGGCAGAGTGGATTAAAAAAACCATGATCCAACCATATGCTGTCTACAAGAAACTCACTTTAAATATGTTTTAGTCCATTTTGTGTTGCTATAACAGAAATACCTGAGATTGGGTAATTTATAAGGAAAAGAGGTTTATTTGTTTTATGATTCTGGGACAGCTGCATCTGGCATGGGCCTCAGACTGCTTCTACTCATGGTGGAAAGTGGCAGACAGCCAACGGGTAGAAGCAGATCACATGGTGAGAGGAAGCAAGAGAGAGGAAGCAAGAGAGAGAGAGAAAGTTCCAGGTTCTTTTTAAGCATGAGCTTTCGTGGGAACTAATAGAGTGAGAACTCACTCATTACTCCCCCCTCCCCCAGGGAGAACATTAATCCATTCATGAGGGATCTGCCCCTATAACTCAATCAGTTTCCAACACTGCCACATTGGAGATCAAATTTCCACGTGAGTTTTGGAGGGGACAACACATCCAAACTCCATCAAATACAATGACATAGGTCAGTTGAAAGTAGAAGGATGGAAGAAAATGTGCAAATATTAACAACAACAACAATAACAACAAAATCGGAAGTGGCTATATTAATGTCAGGTAGGGTAGATTTCAAAGCATAGAACTGTCATGTAGTAGTCTGTGAGATGCATGGGCAGTGTACAGAGTTCTCACCATAACACATGGTTAAATGTGAAAGATGACAACTCTTTCCAAATGTTTCACTGTTTCAAGGACAGCCTGCAAGGAGCTTACTTGTAAAACAAAGTTCTCTTGAACTCAATTAGTTAGAACTTGCTAATCCCTGGTCTCAAGTGGTACATTTGATGATGTTGCATCTGTTGGTCAGTTAGTGTACTGATCAATTGTGCTGTGGCCCACACCATAGCCAGCAAGATGCATAAAGCTGCAGGATCACCAGCTCCAAATGTCAGTAGGAAATGTGAGAAACTATGGGTTACCTATAAGTAAAATGCATGTGGGAAATGGAGGCCAAACAGTTCTTCTGTAGATCATGGAGAAAACAGTCTAAATGCTCTTGCTGCAGTAGTTTTGTTATCTATGTTAAGGTGTAAATCTACAATTGTCTACTTGTTTTTCTGTTTGGTAATGCCTTTTTTTTTTTTTTTGCAAGTATATCCTCTCTACAGCAATGAATTTTCAATGGCAATGAGAAAAAGAATATACGTTCTGTAAATAAGCTAAGTACTGAATTTCTATTTCTCAAGAAAAAAGATGATGAATGTATAATCTACACAAAATGTTTGTCAACATTTACCAACTGAAAGCCATTGAGAAGGTACATTGAGATGGAGAAAGGAAGCAGGCAAGTCCATATAGTATGCAAAGATATTTGTTACAGGGTTAACTTACATACAGGAAAGTTGCATGCAGTAAAGATTCAGACATGTACAGCAGATGAGAGCTCTCTCTCTCTCTCTCTGGCTTTTAGGTAAAGCATGACTTCAAAGAAATAGTTTAAGAAAAGTAAGTTTCTTGTGATCTATGAAGCAGGGAGCTTGTGATGTTGTGTGCAGACGAGGTGATGCCAGGGGTTGTGATAAGTCACCTATTCCCTAAACCCTATGTTCCTGTTATGCTTATAACAGGTTAATCTATAACTGGTCAGTGAAACAAAGGAATGAGGTTAAACAGGAGACAGAGCACAAGATGGCATTGGTCCTGCTCACCCTCTAAGACTGACCATGTGAAAACCAGAAGACCCAAATCTGCTTAAAAACCAGCAGCATCTATTCCAAAAGTTAGCTGCAGAGGTGAATTTACATAGCATTCTGTGAAGCATGGCTTTTCAATTAGATCAAATGATGATTCCTCTAAATTAATTTCATTCATTTTCAATTCCATGTTTTCTCGTGCATCTACAAAGAACAAATTGACAATTAATGGGTTGTCTCCATAGGCAGGAAAAGATCCTTGCAAATGGTTAAATGATGCCAGTTTTATATCAGTGACATTAGATGCTTCAAATAGGAAATTGGTTAATTTCAGTAATGGCTTAATTCTTTCATCCAGTTTATGCAATCAAAGTACAGCTTGTGGAAGCTCATTTTGTTAAAGGTAAAACATTTGACTTTAATGATAATGCTTATTTATAAATTCAGTTAAAAAATCCAATATTGAACATAATTTTTTTGTGTGTGATGAAAATACAAATACAAATTTAGGTGGAATGTAATTATCTTGGTAAAAGCAATGTTCTTATTAAATTAGGAAACCTGTGGAGCAGAAATACACTTGGAATTGTATCTACACTGTGATAATCTATGAATCAAAATAGAAGTAATATTGTCAACATTTACAAATATATTTACATATATACATTTAGAGTAATTGAATTGCAAGATTTCATAATGAATATGATGTGGAATATAGAAGAGAAAATTTTAGCATGGCAGTATGTGATCCTCTTTTTGTTTTTAGTCATGACTCAGATTTTACAAATGTTTGAGCCTTTAAAGAAGTACTTTCTCAATTAACTTAAGTGTCTTAGAGAGTATTGAGTATTATTGTAAAGAAATCCTTTAAATCTAGGTTGCATTTTGTTCAAAATCATCTGGAAATCTTTAATCAAATTATTCAAAGAAAGAAGTATCAAAAAAATTTCAGCTTTTGAAGCTGTTACCAAATTGCAATTATAGAAACAAAGCTCGTATATAGGAAGATATTGAAATTTATCACTTGTCAGTTAACAGAGTATATAATGAGAGCCCAAACTATGTCCAAGGTTGTTTTGACATTCTATAACTGTACTTCATAATCTTAACTTGATGCGTCTCTTATTTTTAACTAAAGAAATTTATAGTCTGTATTGTAATAAAATAAACCTGAGAAGGCCTTGATTTTGCAGCATTTAAATTTGGTGAATGATTCAAAAGAATCATAAACACAGAAAACTTATTTAATGAGTTTTATCGTGTAAAAATATTTGTTGAAAGACTGTAAATAAAAGGAAAAAGACTGTCCTTCAGAATATTTGTGCTGAAATATTTATACATTTCAATAAAATAATTAGAATTGAGAATATTCTATAACTAGCAGAATTTGCTCTAGAGTTACCAGATACTTTAGCATCTGTAAAGACAATATTTTCTCAATGAAAAATATTATAGTCCAGAAAAGAATCAATTGAAGTGATCAAAAATTTCAAATTTATTAACTATAAACTGCAACTTTGAAAATATTCCAAGCAATTTTGTTAAGCCCTATTGACTAAACACATTTTCAGAAAAAAATGTCAGTGACACGGTATTAGACATAGAGACAGCTGATAAATTGACTAAAATTCATGAATATGTAACATGAATAATTATTTTGCTGATGTATTTTTTTATTTTGGAAAGCTTTTTACATGGGAAGAAAGGAATTTTAAAAAGAATTTCATTACTTGAAAATAGTTTGAGTATAAAATATTTTAGTTTTAGCCATGAAATTAGTTCAATTTGCTGGTCAATAAATAAATACCTTAGAAAATCTTGTGACTTTAATTCTTTCACTTCAAAATGTTTTAGTTTGGAAGTTACATGATCACCCTACACATCTAGCAGTACAAAACACATAATAAGTATGTATGACCTCAGAAACACTGTGATATCTTCTGATCAGGTTTTTTTCTATGCATACTTTAGTGGGCATGATGCCAATAATTCACTTGAAGGGCTTTATATATGACCCAATGACCAGAGCACCAGTAACCAAGAAATAGCCTTGCCTTGGGTATGCTATTTGACTGGACTCCACCTTTTCTTCCATTACTTTTCACATACTTTCATTTTCTTTTCCTGTTCTCATTTGGTTTTGAGGTTTTGTTTCTTTTCTTGCTTGTTCTTTGTCAGGAAAATCATTAGCAGTCATTCAAATCAGAGTTTGCTGAGTGAAGTGATTCTAGTGTCATGCAGGAAAAGTTGGGTCTTAAAATGCCATTGATTAATGGGGTAAACTTTGGTAAGTCACTCAATGTCTCTGAGAATAATTGGAGGAAATCATACAACAAATTAGATGTCTGTCCACTTTCAATTCAAGGTGACTAAGCTCATATGGGTTTTGGAGATGCCTGGTCAACTGATTTCATTTCAGCTTTCCTCCAACTCTTTTCAATAACTTTTCATGCATTCTCAACTCTCTTGTCAGATCTGTTTTTCTCCTTCACCTCTTCTACTCTTAAGAGATGACACAGTTTGTACTTCGCAGAAAAAATAGAAGCCATCCCTTTTAGAATTCCATCAACTTCCTGCCATCTTATTTATAAACTCACTGGCAACACATTGAACCTCCTCCTTTCCCTCTTATTACTGTGGAGGGAGGGTTTCTTTATCAATGAAAGAACAATCTCTGCATTTTTTTGCATCTACTCCTTTCTCACTTTCTCAAAAATTGTTTCGTTCATAAGACACCACTCTCCATGCAAGATATCTTTTCTTTGCCTCAGAGACATTCTCTGTCCTTCTCCACCCTGTTCCATACCCAGTGAGACTGATCTTTACAGACTATGTCAATAGCCCTCCTGGCCCTCTGCCTATCAATTGGAGTTGACTTATGGGAGGCCTGAACCAGAGATTAGAGGAAGAGAGCAAAGAGAGGTCAAGGTATTTCTCTGTTTATGGTCCTCTGTGAGTTGGCTGCCTTTCTCAACTGAACATGACAAGACCAATTAGGCAGCCCTTTCCTATAGCTACTCTGTCCAATTAATAACTGCTCCCCTCTTACCCTCTCAAGCCTGAGAGTAGTAATGTTTCCCTTGCTATTGCTGAGTGTGTGATGTATCAACATCCTTTGCTGGTTTCCCTCCACCCTGACAACAACTTTGTAAATATTCTCTTTATTAAATTCTTTTCATTTACCTAACTTAATTGTGACATAAGTTTCAGGAAAGTATCTTGAATGATATACACTCCTTTATATTCAACTTCATTGCTGAATATTTTCTATCCACATTTAAAACTACCTCACTGAAATCTCCCTAGTTAAAGCTACCAGTAACTGCCATGTTGCTAAAAACAATGAAGTCCTCATCTTACTTGACATTTTCTGGTCAGCTTTTTATATTGTTTACTATTTCCCTTTTCTTAAAACACTGTTTTTCCTTGGTTTCTCTGAGGTACACCACACTCTGCGGTACATACATGTCTTCTCAGTCTTTTGTGATAAACTCCTTTCATTCTTTTATCATTAAATGTTGAAAAACATCAAGTTTTGATCCTTGGTCCACTTCTTTCATTGTAGGTTGTTCTTGAACTACCATGGCTTCAAATAACATTGGAATCTTCCCATTCCTGAATATATATCTTAAATCAAGACCAGTCTTTGGAACTTCAGGCTTGATTATGCAACTAATCAGACAGGGGTTATTAAACAATTTCTGTAAAGGGCAAGATAGTAAATGTTTTTTTCTATTTGTGAGCCATATGTTCTCTATCACGACTACTCAACTATGGCATTATAGTGTGAAAGCAGCCATAGACAATATGTAAACAAACGAGTATGGCTGTGTTCCAACAAAACTTTATAAAGTCAGTGAGCTATTCAACATTGTACTGGAAGTTCTAGCCAGAGCTATTAGACAAGAAGAAGAAATAGAAAGCATCCAAATTGAAAAGGAAGAAGTCAAGCTATCTATTTGCAGGTGACATGATCCTGTATATATAGAAAATCTCAAAGAACCCACAAGAAAGCTACTAGAGTAGTAACAAATTGAGCAAAGTTTCAGGTTACAAGATCAACACAAAAAATCAGTTGTGTTTCTAAACATAAGTGAAAACCAATCTAAAAAGGAAGTTAAGAAAGCAATTGCATTTATAGTAGCATCTAAAAGTATTAAATACGTAGGAATAAATTTAACGAAGAAGGTAAAAGACTTGGACACTGAAGATTAGATAACATTGCTGAAAGAAATTAAGAAGATGTAAATAAATAGAAAGAAATCCTGTGTCCATGGATTGAAAAGCTTAATTTTTTAAAAATGTCAAACTAGCCAAAGCAATCTATAGATTTAGCACAATTTCCTATAAAATTCCAAGTCTTTTTTTTTTTTTTGCAGAAATACAAAAGCTGATTCTTTAATTCATATGGAATTCCAATAGTCCTAGAATAGCCAAAATAAACTTTAAAAAGAACAGAATCAAAGGATTCACACTTCCTGATTTTAAGACTTATTACAAAGCCACAGTCAAAACAGTGTGATAATGGCATAAAGATAGACATATAGACCAATAAAATAGAATTAAGACCCCCAAAATAAACCCATACATCTATGGCCAATTGATTTTTGACAAGTATGCCAGGTCCACTGAAAAGGAAAGAATAGTCTCTTCAACAAATGGTGCTGGGAAAATTGGATTTCCACATACAAGAGAATAAAGATAGACCCCTGCCTCACATTGTGTGCAAAAATTATCTCAAAATAGAACAATGATCTAACTATAAGAAGTAAAACCCTAAAACTCTCAGAAGAAACTATAGGGGAAAAGATTCATGACATTAGATTTGGCAATGAATTCTTAAATAAGACAAGAAAAGCACATGCAACAAAAGAAAAATAGATCAATTGTGCTTCATCAAAATAAAAAACTTTTGTTCATCAAAGAACACTTTCAAGGAAGTATAAAGACAGCCAAAGAATGGGAGAAAATATTTGCACATCATATGCCTAACAAGGATTTGGTATCCAAAATATATAAAGAAGTCCTACAACTAAGCAACAAAAAGACAAACAAATCAATTACAAAACAAGTAAAGGACAAAAATTCAAAGACTCATTAGAGACTATAATGAACAACTATATGCCAACAAATTTGAAAACCTGCAGAAAGTGGATAAATTTCTGGACACATGCAAACTACCAAGACTGAACCAAGAAAAAATGAAAAACCTAAGCAGATCAATAACAAGCAATGAGATCAAAGCAGTAATCAGCAGTCTTCCAAGAAAGAAAAGCCCTGGATCGGATGGGTTTACTGCTGAATTCTACCAAACTTTTAAAGAGTAATTAATACCAATTCTCTTCAAACTATTCCAAAAATTTGAAACAGAAACCATTCTCCCAAACTCTTTCTATGAGGCCAGCATCAACCTGATACCAAAACCCACCAAAGGCACAGGAAAAAGAGAAAACTGCAGACCAATATCCTTGTTGAACATAGGCACAAAAATCCTCAATAAAATATTAGCAAACAGAATAAAGCAGCATCTCCAAAAGATCATACAACATGACCAAGTGGGATTCATCCCAGGGATGGAAGGATGGTTCAACATATGCAAATCAATAAATGTGATGCACCACGTCAACAAAATCAAGAACAAAAACCGTATGATTATCTCAATAGACACAGGAATAGCATTTGACAAAATTCAACATCCTTCATGATAAAGACTCTCAATAAATTAGGTATAGAAGGAAAGTATCTCAACACAATAAAAGCTGTATATGACAAACCCACCACCAATATCATCCTGAATGGGGAAAAGACAAAAACATTTCCTTTAAGAATGGGAATAAGAGAAAAATGCCCATTCTTATCATTCCTATTTAACATAGTATTGGAAGTACTAGAAAGAGCAACCAGGCAAGAGAAAGAAATAAAGGACATACAGATTGGAAAGAACAAAGTCGAATTGTCCCTGTTTGCAGATGACATGATCCTGTGTAATGAAAAACCTAAAGACTCTACCAAAAAAACCCCTAGAGCTGATAAATGAATTCAGGAAAGTTTGGGGGTACAAAATCAATATACAAAAATCATTTGCACTTTTATACTCCACTAATGAACTAGCAGAAAAAGAAATCAAGCAAGGAAGCCCATTTACGATAGCTGCCAAAAAAAAAGAAAAAAAGTATTTAGGAATAAATTTAACCAAGGAGTTGAAAGATTTCTAAATTGAAAATTAGAAATCACTGGTGAATGAAATTAAAGAGAACACAAAAAGATGGAAAGACATTCTATGTTCATGGATTGGAAGGATTAACATTTTTGAAAATGTTTATACAATCCAAAGTGATCTACAGATTCAGTGCAATCCCCATCAAAATACCAAAGACATTCTTTGAAGAAATAGAAAAAACAATCATAACATTCGTATGTAACAACAAAAGACCCAAGACCCAAAACAACCAAAGCAATCCTGAGGGGGGGAAAAAAAAAAAAAGCCAGAGGCATAATACTCCCTGATGTAAACTATAATAAACAAAACAGCATGGTACTGGAATAAAAACAGAAGCTTGGACTAAAGGACAGAGTAGAGAACCCAGAAATCAACCCACATACTTATAGCCAACTGATCTTTGATAAAAGCAACAAGAACATACATTGGGGGAAAGACTGCCTCTTCAACAAATGGTGCTGGGAAAATTGGATATACATATGGAGAAAAATGAAACTAGACCTGCACTTCTTGCCATATACCAAAATCAACTCAAAACGGATTAAAGACTTAAATATAAGACCTGAAACTATAAAGCTTCTAAAAGAAAGCATAGGGGAAACGCTTCAGAATATAGGACAGGGCAAAAGCTTTATGAATAAGATACCGAAAGCACAGACAACAAAAGGAAAAATAAACAAATGGGATTATATGAAACTAAAAAGCTTCTGCACAGCAAAAGAAACAACTAACAGAGTGTAAAGACAACCTACAGAATGAGAGAAAAGGAAAATATTTGCAAACTATGCATCTGACAAGGGATTAATTTCCAGAATATGCAAAGAACTCAAACAATTCAACAGTAAGAAAACAAATAACCCAATTATAAAAATGGGCAAAGGAGCTGATTAGATATTTCTCAATGGAAGATATACAAATGGCCAACAGACACATGAAAAAATGCTCAACATCACTCAGCATCAGGGAAATGCAAATCAAAGCCACACTGAGATATCATTTCACCCCAATTAGACCGGCTATTATCAAAAAGACAGAATAACAAATGCTTGTGAGGATGTGGAGAAAGGGGTGCCCTCCTGTATTGTTGGTGGGACTGTAAATTAGTGCAGCTGTTATGGAAAACAGTATGTAGGTTCCTGAAACAACTACAGATAGAACTATCATGTTACAGCAATCCCCCTACTGAGTATACCCAAAGGAATGGAAATCATCATGTCAAAGAGAAACCTTCACTCCCATGTTTATCACAGCTCTATTTACAATAGCCAGGCTATGGAGCCAACCTAAATGTCCATCCATAGACTACTGGATAAGGAAAAATGTGGTATATACACTCAATGGAATGCTACACTGCCATAAAAAGAATGAAAATCTGTCATTTACAGCAACATATATGAGCTTAGAGAAAATTATGTTAATTGAAATAAGCCTGACAGAAAAAGATAAATACCATATGTCCTCACTCATAAGTGGGTGCTAAGAAAGAAGGAAACAAAGAAACAATGAAACAAGAAAGAAAGAAGGAAGGAAAGAGAAAGAAAGATCACAATAATATGTTGAACTTTCAGAAGGAGAGAACAGAACTGTGGTAACTAGAGGTGAGAAAGGGGGAGTGGGAGGGGGGTTAGCAAGAAATTGGTTAATGAACACAAAGAATGATTATGTTTTGTAGTGATGAATACACTAATTATCCTGATTTGATCATCATATATTGTACACAAGTATTGATATTCAACTCCATACCCCACAAATATATATAATTAATTGTTTCAATTTAAAAAGTGGGTAAAAGACTTGAATAGACAAGTCTCCAAAGAAGATATACAAATTGTGATAAGTACATTAAAAAAATAGATGCTCAGCATTATTAATCATTAGAGAAATGCAAGTCAAAACCACAAGGAGATAACACTTCACACCTACTGAGATGGCCATAATAATAATAATAACAATAGCAAGCATTAAAAAAGATGTGGAGAAACTGAAACCCTTGTATATTGCTGGTTGGAAGGTAAAACGTGTGGCCACTATGGAAAACAGTTTGGTGGTTCTTCAGAAAGTTAACCATAGAATTACCATATGACCCAGCAGTTTTACTCTTTGGTATATACCTAAGGGAAGTGAAAACAGGGACTCAAACAGATAGTTGTATGCCAAAATTTATTGCAGCATCATTCCAATAGCCAAAAAGTAGAAACAACTTAAGTGTCCCTCAATAGATGAATGGATCAACAAAATGGGGAAAATATACATAAAACAGAATATTACCTAGCATTAAAAAGGAGTAAAAATCTGATACATGCTTCAGCATGGCTGAACTTCGAAACATTGTGTTAAGTGAAATAAGCTAGACACAAAAGGTTAAATATTGCATGAGTCCAATTATAGGAGGTATCTGGAAAAGGTAAATTCATAGACAGAGAAAGTAGATTAAAGATACCAGGGGCTGAGGGGATTGGGAAGCCATTGCTTAGTAGTTATGGGGTTTCTGTTTGGAGTAATGAAAAGTTTTGGAAATAGTGACAATGGTTGCATAACATTGTGAATGTAATTAATGTCACTAAATTGTATACTTAAAAATGGTTAAAATGGTGAATTTTCTGTTACATATATTTAATCAAAATAGAGTAAAAATAATACTAATGATAAAACAGGTAGCGAGCCAGATTTGACCCGTAGGCTGTAGTTTGCCAGTCCTTGGCTGAGATGACGTTTCTACTTGGCTATCTGACAAGAATCTCAAACTGAATTTATGATTGTCCTACATACATCTGTAGATTTCCAGTCTTTCCCATCTTATTAAATTATGGCACCATGTTCCTGTTGTTCATTTTAGAAGCTTGGACATTATTCCATACACCTTCTTGACTCCTGTTGATTCTACCTCCTATACAGTTCCTAAACTCCTTCGTTTTTCTCCATCTCAACTTTACCATGCTAGACCAACTTACCATCATATCCTGCCTGGACTTCTGCAATTGCTTCTATACTAGTCATCCTGTCTTCTCTCTTGATCATCTCTAATCCATCTGTCCATCCAGTTTTCTGCAGAAACTACCAGTTGTCCTTGAATGTTCACTCTCTCTCAAAGTAACAGACTTCTTAGCTTAGCACACAACCACCTAGAATAAGGACTCCCTTTTCCGCCTCCTTTGAAGCTAGGTGTGACCATTGGACTAAACTCTTGCTGATGGGACAAGAGGAGAAGTTATTTATAGAATTTCCAGGTTGTGCCTTCCTGCTGGTTGAGATGTGGCTTTGGTGCTGGACCATCATGGACAATGCTGGTGAGGGAAACAATCTAGGGATGACAGAACAAGAAAATATATGGAGGCCGGGTTCCTAATGACGTTCAGAGCAATGTTTAATTCCAGTTCAGACTTTTACATGAGAGACAAATAAACTTTTATCTTACGTGAGCCATTTTTATTTTCAGTCTGTGTGACACTTTGCCCAAAACACCATCTTTCACATAATAGCAAAAGTGACCTTCTAAAAACACAGATCTGATCAGATCAATTTCTAATTGTACTTAAAATCCTTAAGTGGCTGCCCATCAATGAGTGGGTGGATATCAAAATTCTTAATATTGCTAACAAGATGATTTGTGATCTAACCCCTGCTCATTTCTCTGGATTCCTATTGCACCCTAAGGCTCTAAGCATGCCAGCTTGGTTTTAGTTAGGTCCTTCCTAATCAAGGGTTTTTGAAATATCCTGTTCTCTTTGCCTAGAATGGCGCTTCCCCTCTTTTTCTGCCTGGCACATTCCTGCTGATTTATCAAGTCTCAGATAAAATGCCACTTCCTTAGGAAAGCCTTCCTTGACCACTCCTCACCCCGAGCACCCCTCCCAGACTAGGTAAGGGCTTTCCCTGTTTTATCTACTCCAAATACCATTATTTTTGTTAATACTTATCTCTATTGTAATTTAAATTGTCACCTAACAATTAATAGTAAACCAAATAATCCTGCACTACATTTGCAGCTTCATGTGTCTACCTTATTCGCTGGTGTATCTCCAGCACCTGGCACAGTGCCTGGTACATGGTAAGCAGTTCACAAATAGCTGTTGAATGGAGGAAACCAGTGAAGTACCCAGTGTAGGACCTGCTATTTGGTAGACACTAAGTAGGTTGTACTAATTATTACTGAAGTGTGAGGAACACTTTTACCTTGAGTAGGGCTATCTCCTGAGGCAAATGGCCTAGTAACAGCTTTGAGAAAAATGTGGATCCAAGATTTCTGAAAAAAAAAAAAAAAAAGGTATGCTATTTGCCTTGGGTCAACAAGTTAAAACTGGGTTGGTTTGGCCATTTGTCAAAGTCATGAAGTGTTTTAGTTCAAAGCAAATTTTCGAGTCAAAAGAGGATAGTGGATATCCTCCATAAAGTATGTAATATAGAATGAACAGCAGGATGAAGAGAAATAGGTTTAAAATGAGAGTAAAAAAGATAAAAGAAATATATTTTTGGGAAGTCATAGGGAGGAATTTGATTTAATCTAAGATATTTAGAGCCTCTCTATTATGGTTGGCAGTAGATAAGCTATTACATTCCTTTCTTAAATTAATGCCTAAATTTTTATATATATACATGCATGTACGTGTATTGCACAAGTGCTTACCCAGAAATGTGTCTACATGTATTGTTGCTGAATAATTAATCATGATAGAAATAAATTCATCAGTAATGAAAAGTTCATGTACAAATAGTTAAAAATACTTAATGACTAACCACATTACACCTTGTGCAGTGAGATATCTGCACATAATGACTAAAGATAAACATTAAAGGAATCTCTTTCAAAGGATGGAACAAGTTGTATCATGAGCTGCACCTATATTTAAGTTTTTCCTCCTAGAGACTTTATTTTTCTACAATCATGGACTTCAACCTTGCTGTATTGGATATCTTTCTCATCCCTTAATGATACCTTGGGTGGATTCCAAAGCTTTCTTGTTACTTCTGACTTCTAAAACTCAGTTTAATCTAGTTAATGTTATGCATGCTAAAGTATTTAGAGGTAAAGTATACTGATGTCTGCAGCTTACTTTGAAATGCATCCAAAAAATAAGATGGATTGATAGATGATAGAGGGATGAATAGAAGGATATATAAGAGATAAAGCAAACATAGCAACATGTTAAGTGTAGAATCTAGGAGTATATGGGTTTTCACTATACAAGTCTTTCAGCTTTTTGTTCATTTAAAAATGTTTGTAATAATAAAAAGTTGGAAGAAATAAAAGGCCTCCTCCCTGCCCCTAATTTATTCTCAATTTAAAGCACCAACTTCAGGCTTAATTAATTAATTTTTTTCATTGGAGAAACGTTTTAATGTTTGTTTCAAGAACATGTGGAAAAAAAGTAGAGAGGTAGAGATAGAAGGGATAGAAAAGACCATATTCAGCCAGTAATCATCAAAACAATACAGAATGCTAGAGGTGGGTCCTGCCCTCTACGTTGGGCAACATGACAGTGCATACTATTTGGTGCTGAAGGAAGGGAGAAGAGCCTCCCCACCTTCCCAATCTCTCTCTCCTCTAGAACATCTAGATTCGTGGTGTATATAATTGGGGAGAAACTGGACATCGCCTGTAGATGTACTTTGGAAAGCACTTCCCTATCTATGCCATACTCTAAGCACTTTCAATGTGTGGCCAAATCTTTTTTTGAAGCTCCACGAAAATTACTAAATTCCATGCTATAAATCATTAGTTTGGCTCCATTTCCCTTTTCTTCTGTCCGGCACTGGGCCAACTCCACTGGGCATTGCCTATTTGAGCACCATGAAAGTGCCTGGGTCGCCAAGAGTGAGTGACTTAAAGGAAAGGCAAGAACACCAGCTTTCTTTGACTCCCTTTTCTTAAATTATTTCTTCAAGAGAAAATGACGATCATGTTGAAACTGCTGGTCTACATAGAGCTCAATGGTTTTTTGATTTTATTTTAATGTGAATGAGTGATTTTTATTTTTTTTTTATCTTTTAACTTCTCAATGTACATTGTACTTGATTTTCATGACCCTTTACCCATTCTTCGCTCCCCACCTCTCCCCTGCCTCCTTTATATCATATCTGTTCACTTGTCTTAACAAGTTCAAGGAATTGTTGTGATTGTTGTGTCTTCTTCCCCCACCCTTTATTTGTTTGTGTTTATTTATTTATTTATTTTTAGCTCCCACAAATAAGTGAGAACATGTGGTATTTCTCTTTCTGTGCCTGAATTGTTTCACTTAATATAATGTTCTCTAAGTCCACCCATGTTGTTGTGAATGGTAGTATTTCATTCGTTTTTATAGCAGAGTAGTATTCCATTGTGTAGATATTCCACGGTTTCCTTATCCACTCATCTGATGATGGACATTTGGGCTGGTTCCAACTCTTAGCTATTGTAAATAGTGCTGCTATAAACATGGGGGTACAGGAATCCCTTTAGCATGATGATTTCCGTTCCTAAGGGTATATTCCCAGCAGTGGAATAGCTGGGTCATATGGTAGATTCATCTGTAAGTGTCTGAGGAACCTCCATACCATTTTCCATAAAGGCTGAACGATTTTGCAGTCCCACCAACAGTGTATGAGAGTTGCTTTTTCTCTGCAACCTCTCCAGCACTTATCATTCTCAGTCTTTTGGATATTAGCCATCCTGACTGGAGTGAGATGGTATCTCAGAGTGTTCTTGATTTGCATTTTCTGGATGCTGCGTGATGCTGAGCATTTTTTCATGTGTCTTTTGGCCATTGATATATCTTCCTTTGAGAATTGCCTATTCAGCTCCTTTGCCCATTTTTAATGGGGTTATTTGTTTTTTTGCTGTAAAGTTGAGTTCCTTGTATATTCTGGATATTAATCCTTTGTCAGATGTATATTTTTCAAATATTTTCTTCCTCTTTGTTGGTTATCTTTTCACTCTGTTGATTGTTTCTTTTGCTGTGCAGAAGCCTTTTAGTTTGATATAATCCAATTTGTTTATTTCTCATTTGGTTGCCTGTGCTTTTGGGGTCATATTCATGAAGTGTGTACACAATCCTACTTCCTGAAGTGTTTCCCCTATGTTTTCTTTAAGGAGTTTTATTGTTTCAGGATGTAAATTTAATTCTTTAATCCATTTTGAATTGATTTTGGTATATGATGAGAGGTCCAGTTCTAGTTTCATTCTCCTACATATGAATATCCAGTTTTCCCAGCACCATTTGCTGAAGAGGCAGTCTCTTCCCCAGTGTGTAGACTTGGTGCCTCTGTCAAAGGTCAGATGGCTGTAGGTGTATGGGTTGATTTCTGGGTTCTCTATTCTATTCCATTGATCTGTGTGTCTGTTTTTATGCCAGTACCATGCTGTTTTGGTTATTATAGCTTTGTAATATAGTTTAAAATCAGATAGTGTTATGCCTCCAGCTTTATTTTTTTTGCTCAGGATTGCTTTGGCTATGTGTGGTCTTTTGTTATTCCATATAAATGTCTGGATAGTTTTTTCCATTTCTAAGAAAAATGTCCTTGGAATTTTGATGGGGATTGCATTGAGTCTGTAGATCACTTTGGGTAATATAGACATTTTCACAATGTTAATTCTTCTGATCCAAGGGCCTGGGATTTCTTTCCATCTTCTTGTGTCTTCTTTAATTTCTCTCACCAATGGTTTGTAGTTCTCATTATAGAGATTTTTCACATCCTTGGTTAACTTTATTCTTAAGTATTTTATTTTTTTGGTGGCCATTGTAAATGGGCTAGGTTTCTTGATTTCTTTTTCTGCATGTTCACTGTTGGAGAATAGAAATGCTACTGATTATTGTGTGTTGATTTTGTATCCTCCAACTTTGCTAAAATCATTTATCAAGTCTAAGAGGTTTTTTGTAGAGGCTTTTGGCTGTTCAATATATAGGATCATATCATCCTCAAACAGGGACAGTTTGACTTCATCTTTTCCAATCTGGATGCCCTTTATTTTCTTCTCCTCTCTGATTGCTCTGGCTAGTACTTCCAACACTATGTTGAATAGGAGTGGTGTGAGTGGGCATCCTTTTCTAGTTCCTGTTCTTAAGGGAAAAGCAAAAGCTTTTTCCCCATTCAGGATGATATTGGCAGTGGGCTTCTCATATATGGCTTTAATTGTGTTGAGATACTTTCCATCTATACTAACTTGTAGAGAGTCTTTAGCATGAAAGAATGTTGAATTTTGTCAAATGCTTTTTCAGCATCTATAAAGATGATTATATGGTTTTTGCCTTTGCTTTTATTGATGTGGTATATCACATTTATTTATTTGTATATGTTGAACCAAACTTGCATCCCTTTGATGAATCCCACTTGATCATGGTATATAATTTTGTATATGTGTTGCTGTATTCTGTTAGCTAATATTTTATTTAGGATTTTTGCATCTGTATTCATTGAGGATATTGGCCTGTAGTTTTCTATTATTGATATATCTTTGTCTGGTTTTGGTATCAGGGTGATGTTTGCCTCGTAAAATGAGTTTGGGAGAATGGGCTCTGTTTCAATCTTTTGGAATAGCTTGTAGAGAATTGGTATCAGTTCCTCTTTGAAAGTTTGGTAGAACTCTGCAGTGAGCCTGTCTGGTCCTGGGCTTTTCTTTGTTGGGAGCCTTCTGATAACAGCTTCAATCTCTTTTATTGTTATTGGTCTGTTCAGATTTTCTTCATCTTCTTGGCTCAGTTTTGGTAGTTTGTATGTGTTCAGAAATTTATCCATTTCTTCCAGACTTTCAAATTTGTTGGCATATAGGTGTTTATAGTAGTCTCTAATGATCCCTTATATTTCTGAGGTATCAGTTGTAATATCACCTTTCTCATTTCTAATGTTTGTTATTTGGGTCTTCTTTCTTCTTTTCTTAGTTAGCCTTGCTAATGCTTTGTCAATTTTATTTATCTTTTCAAAAAACCAACTTTTTGTTTCATTGATCTTTTGTATCATTTTGGGGGTTTCTATTTCATTTAGTTCTGCTCTGATCTTAATTATTTCTTTCTGTCTACTAACTTTGGGTTTGGATTGTTCTTATTTTTCTAGTTTTTTAAGGTGAAATGTTAGGTTGTTTATTTGCCATCTTTCTGTTCCTCTGAAGTAAGCATTTAATGCAATAAATTTCCTCCTTAGTACTGCTTTTGCAGTATCCCACAGGTTTTTGTATGTTGTGTAATTATTTTCATTAGGTTCAAGAAATTTTTTGATTTCCTGTTTAATTTCTTCTTGGACTCATATGTCATTAAGTAGAATGTTGTTTAATATCCACGTGTTTGTATAGTTTCCAGAGTTCTGTTTGTTATTGATTTATAATTTTAATCCATTGTGATCTGAAAAAATACATGGAATAATTCCAATCATTTTTTTTGAATTTGTTGAGACTTGCTTTGTACCTAACATATGGTCTATCCTGGAGAATGTTCCATGTGCTGATGAGAAGAATGAATATTCTGAGGTTGTCAGGTGGAATGTTCTGTAGCTATCTGTCAAGTCCAATTGGTCTAAAGTGTTGTTTAGATCTTGTGTTTTTCTATTGATTTTTTGCCTTGATGATCTGTCCAATGTTGAGAGTGGGGCGTTTAGGTCCCCTGCTATTATGGTATTAGTGTCTATCTCATTCTTTGGATCTAATAGTGTTTGCTTTATAAATCTGGCTGCTCTGACATTGGGTGTGTATATATTTATGATTGTTATGTCTTCTTGATGGATAGATCCTTTTATCGTTATACAGTGGCCTTCTTTATCTCTGTTTATGGTTTTTGCTTTAAAGTCTATTTTATCTGATTTAAGAATAGCCCATTTTTCATTTCTATTTGCATGGTATATATTTTTCCATCCTTTCACTCTTAGTCTATGTGTGTCTTTACAGGTGAGATGAGTCTCTTGAAGGCAGCATATTGTTGGGTCCATCTTTTTAATCCAGTCAGTCAGTCTGGGTCTTTTGAGTGGGGAATTTAATCCTTTTACATTTAGAGTTATTATTGAAAGGTGTTGATTTACTCCTAGTATGTCACTGATTTTTGTTTAGATGTCTTAAGTATCTTTTGTTCCTTTCTTTCTGATTTTCTGTTTGTCTTCTGTGTTTGTTAGTTTCTTGGGGTGGTAGATAAAATATTTTTTCTCTTTATTGTTAGTATTTTTGTTTTACTGGTAGATTTTTTTTTTCTTTCTTGAATATTTATGGCTGCAATGGTTGTTTTTCAGGTATCATACACAGTACTCCCTTTAGAATTTCTTGTAAGGCTGGTTGTGTGGTAGTGAACTCCTGCAGTTTTTGTTTGTCTGAGAAATATACTATTTGTCCTTCATTTTGGAAGGATAGCCTTGCTGGGTAAAGTATTCTTGGCTGGCAATTTTTGTCCTTTAGTATTTTGAATATATCATCCCATTCTTTTCTGGCTTTTAGGGTTTCTGATGAAAAGTCCAATGTTAGTCTCAATGGGGCTCCCGTTAGATGACTTGCCACTTCTCTCTTGCAGCTTTTCTTTCTTCCTATTTTATTTATTTATTTACTTTTATATTTATTTAATTTAAATTAATCATAATTGATTTTACATATTTGGGGGATTCAATGTTGACATATATTGATCAAATCAATATTACTAGTATGTATATTGTGACAAATTGCACTTATTCTTTATGCCCCTTGTCCAATCTCTCCCTATCTCTCTTTCACTCCCCCTTCCCACCACCGATAACCCTAGATTTTTCTCTCCCTCTGAAACAGTAATGGATACTCTGTTGATTTGTTGCCTAGATGATCTGTCCAATGCTGAAAGTTATGTTCAGGTCCCCCAATATTATCATAGAGCAGATGCTTCTTCTGTCACTCTAGAATGGGCTTTGTGGAGAGAGACATCCTCTTCTTTTCTTTTCTTTGTTCTCTGTTGGTTTCTCTCCTTGTGTCAATGCACTCCAGTGGCTGGTGGACCATCTGTGTGGTAGTTGTGGCATCTAGCCACTTTAGTGGCAGCCAAGGTTACTGTGGTGGCTGTGGTGGGCCACCCGCATGGAGGTGATGTTTTTTGCATGCTCCTTGGTGCTGGTGGTATGCCTGGTTGTGCATGGGGGTGTTGGGTCCCAGGCTCCTTGTCTCTCTTGCAGTTTTTATGGTTGTCTCTTTGTCTTTGAGTTTTGCCAGTTTGACTGTAACATGTCTTGGAGAGGATCTTTTTGGATTGAATATGTTTGGGGACCTTTGGGCCTCCTGAATCTGGAGATCTGTGAGTTTCCCTGTCCCTGGGAAGTTCTCTGCTATTATTTCATTGAATATGTTTTCAATGCCATTTCCTTTTTCTTCCCCTTCTGGAATACCCATGATTCAGATATTTGAGCACTTAAGGTTGTTTGTTATCTTTCTCAGATTTTCTTCAATATTTTAAATTCTTTTTTTCTTTTTTCTGGTCTGCCTGTGTTAATTCAAACAGCCTGTCTTCAAGGTCAGAAATTCTCTCTTCTGCTTGCTCGAGCCTGCTGGTTAGACTCTCTGTTGTGTTTTTTATTTCATTGAATGAATCCTTCAGCTCCACAAGATCTGCTACATTCTTTTTCATGGCATTGATTTCTTTTAACATTTCTTCTTTCAGATCCTGTATATTTTTTCTCATTTCATTGTGTTGTCTAACTGAGTTTTCTTGTATCTCATTTAGTTTCCTTAGAATTGTTGCTTGAAATTCCTTGTCAGTCATTTCAAGGACTTCCTGTTCTATAGGATCTAGAGCTTGAGAGTTATTATTTTCTTTTGGTGGTAATGTACTTTCTTGACTTTTCATATTTCTGGTATCTTTCCTCTGGTTTTTAAGTCATTGTGGCAGGCGGTATCACAGTCCACTCATCCCACCCTGATGTCTGGCCAGGATCCTGAAAGGACTGCCAATTCTGGGCAGCAGGAACTAGCCTGGGCTGGGGGTCCCACAGTGCCTGCCTGTTCTGGCACAGCTAGCTTGGGGTGTGTGGGCTTGGCAGCTCTCGGGCCTTTCTGGGCAGCAGTGCCTGCCTGTTCTGGCCCAGCTGACTTGGGGTGTGTGGGCCCAGTGGCTCTTGGGCCTCTCTGGGCAGCACGGACTGGCCTGGATGGGGGCGTCCCACTGTACCTGCCTTTTCAGGCATGGCTGACTTGGGGCATGTGTGCCCAGCAACTCTCAGACCTCTCTGGGTGGTGGGCACTGGCCTGGGCTGGGGGTCTTGTGGTGCCTGCCTGTTCCAGCACGGCTAACTCAGGGTGTGTGGGCCTAGCAGCTCTCAGGCCTCTTTAAGCAGCGAGGACTGACCTGGCCTGGAGGTCCCATGGTGCCTGCCTGTTCTGGCATGGCTGACTCTTCAGACTTAATTTAAATCCTATCTCTTCCCTCCTCCCAGAGGAGGTTGACCCTGGGATCTGTGTGTGACTGCATGGGCTGCTGAGACGTGGGAAGCTACTGAGCCCACTGCTTGCCTGCCTGGCAGGTTTCAAAATAGGCCCAGTGGGCTCCCTTCCTCTTGCAAACAAATTGTGGTTAAGCATCCAAATTCAGAATTCAAAGTGAAGAGAAACAGGTCCCACAGTCCAGTGTTGGCTCAGAGCGAAATGGGCAAGTAAGTGGAACTTTAAGCCTTGCCATACTGAGCCTTCTGGAAGGCTGGGACTTTCTTTAAAATAGGGAGACTTAGTGCTGAAGGGATTAAACACACCCACACCCACACCAGAAACACCCCACCAAAAAAGCCAACTGCAAGTAAAAGTGCAATCCAGTCAGAAAGTAACATTAAATATCCAGGGATATAATCCTTTGGCTGTTTTTTCTTCTGATAAACATGATTTTCTTCTCTTACACTTCTACATAGAAAACAAAATTCTGGAATTTGAAATGTGGACTGATGCATGTATATTTCCCAGGTTATTTGCCAAGGCTGGCCCTTTCCATGGTATGAAACAGGGAAATATATTGGAGGGGCAAGTCTGCCCCCTCTCCTGCTTCTTTTCCTGCTTTTTCCCAAACATCTACCTCCCCGTCCTGTGCCTGCAATGTCCTCTCTCCTAAGGACTGCTTTCCCCAAGACCTGGCCTTCTGGTGTCCCTTTCCCTCCCATGCCTGGTTTCCTCATCCTTGCATTTCCTGTCTGCTGCTGTCCCTTAGGGAACAAACTAGCCAGTCGGTGTCTGCATGAGATGATGCTAGTGACTGGGTCTTTGCTCTGCTGCATTGTCACTTAAGAGGGGCCCTCTGTGCAAGGTGGTACTGACAATAGTTGTCACCCTTCTCCACTACAATCCCTAAGAGTCTGTAAAACGGTCGATAAGATTTAGTGTGTACGTCACTGTGATGGTTAACTTTCTGTGTCAACTTGGCTGGGCTATGGTGCCCAGTTATTTGGTCGAACACTAGTATTTTGTAGATGTGATTAAGATTTATAATCAGTTAATCTCAAGGGAAATTACTCTTGATTATGTGGGTGAACTTATCCAATCAATTGAAGGCCTTAAGAACAAAGCTGAGGTTTCCCAGAGAAGAAGAAATTCTGCCTCAAAACTGCAACATAGAAACCCTTCCTGAATTTCCAGCCTGCTAGCCTGTCCTACAGATTTCAGAGTCAAGACTGCAGCATCAACTCCTGTCTGAGTTTCTGGCCTGCCGGCCTGCCCTATAAATTTCAGATTTGCTAACCGCCACAATTGTGTGAGCCAATTCCTTAAAATCTCAGTCTCTCTCTCTGTGTGTCATATTTTTGGCTAGTTGGCATCTGCACCCCTTCCTACATCTGGAGAGCTCACCTTTGAGAGACTTCTGAGAGAGGCAGATATCCGCTCCAGCACTTGCCTGCAGACATAGAAAACAACAAGTTCTTGAGTGCTGTAATGGCAGACAGCATGCAAGCCCAAGACTCAGGTGCTCCTATCTGGGACCTCACCTCTGAACAAATATCAGCCATAACGATTTAGACCAGGGCTTCACAGACCAGCTGTATTGAAGGGCCTGGCTTAAAAAATTTCCAATCTGCTGGGGACTTTTATAACAAATAATTTTTAAAAATTGCTAGAAAAATGGACAATAAATGAAAAAAGTAATAAAAACTACAAACTCCAATTTTATTTTTTTTTATCAAAACATAATTGACTATGCATATTTGTGGGGTACAGAGTTGAGTATCAATACCTGTGTTCAATGTGTGATGATCAAATCAGGATAATTAGCACATTCATCATTACAAAACATAATCATTCCTTGTGTTCATTAACCAATTTCTTACGAGCACCCCCCACCCCATTCCCACCCCTAGTAACCACAGTTCTGATCTCTCCTTCTGAAAGTTCAATGTGTTATTGTGATTGTTCTTTCTTTCTTTCTTTCGCTTTCCTTTTTATTTTTGTATTTACTTTTTAGCTCCCACTTATGAGTGAGGACATGTGTTATTTCTCTTTCTATGCCTGGCTTATTTCACTTACAAACCCCAATTTTTTAAAAAAATTATTTTAATTTAATTTTTTTATTGGTTATGAATATTCATGGGGTACAAAACAAATTGTCACCACTCCTGCCTAAGATGTGATGGCCATACTGGCAGCAGGCCCATTACCACAAATTGTGATTATACCCCATGTCCCCCACCCAATTATTCCCCCAGTTCTCCTCAACCTCCCTCCCCATCCCCCTTCCCCCACTCCACTTTGTATCTCTAGATATGCTCTCTCCCTCTGCAAGTCCAACACACCACTGTGGTCTTTCTTTCCCTCCTTCTTTCTCTCTTAGCTCCCACTTACGAGTGAGTACATACAGTATTTATCCCTTTGTGCTTTGCTTATTTCTCTCAACATAATTTTCTCCAAGCTCATCCATGTTGCTGCAAATGGGAGAATTTCATTCTTTTTTATGGCAGAGTAGTATTCCATGGTGTATATATACCACAGTTTCCTTATCTAATCATCCATTGATGGACATTTAGGTTGGTTCCATGTCTTGGCCATTGTGAGCAGAGCTGTGATGACCATGGGAGAGCAGGTGTCCCCTCAACATGATGATTTCCATTCCTTTGGATATATGCTCAGAAGAGGGATTGCTGGACCATATGGAAGATCTACCTGTAGCTGACAAACCCCAATTTTATATCATTAGGTTTTCAAAAGAGAAAATAACTCTGTCAAAGTACTATAAAATTTCTAAATACTTATTTTCAATTTCTGCACTGGGTACAGTTTGGTACCATTTGGGAAACCCCCTGCTCGTGGCAGCGGTTCTGACTTCATTCTTGGAGGGAGGCAGGGGCAGGAGCATGGTGCTCAGCAGCAGGGCAGTAGTGGAGGCAGCTTAACCAGATCCTTCCTGCTGTGTCACTTGGCTGCTTTCTGGCTACTGATCTCCACCCTCATTTGATTTTGTCTACTCTCCAAGCTGGGCTCTCCAGCCTTTTTTGTGGATTCTGTGAACTCCCCAATATTCTTCCAACAAAAAATGTCTCTACGTAGGTGTTGTTGGTAGACTGTAGCCAAGAACCCTGACAAGCACAAATATTTACCTGTGAGGTTTCTGAGAGCAATATGTGAGCTAATGGGACTAAGTATGTTACAGGGCTTAGACCCCAACAGGATCTCATTAAGTAATGTGTGTACTGACCCTGTGGTCACCCCCAATGATTTCTACCTCCTGGTGCTGTCTGTGTCTTTGTGCAATCACCTCCTCTTGTGTGCAGGCAGGACCTGTGACTCGCTTCTAATCAATAGAATATGACAAAAGTGATGGATGTCAGTCCCGTGATTACATTGTGTTATATAGGATTCTCCTTGATGGTTTGAAGAAGTAAGTGGTCATGTGAGAAGTCCACATGGCAAGGGATTAAGAGAGAGATGTGCTCTAGGAGCCTAGGACATTCTCCAGCCAGCAGTGAGCAAAAAGATGGGGCCCTCAGTCCTACAGCCACAAGGAAATGAATTCTGCCAAAAGTCTGAGGGAGCTTGGAAGTGGATCCTTCCCCAGTGGAGCCCCTGATGAGAACTAAGCCCTGGACAAGCCCTTGAATTCAGCTAGTGAGACACATGGAGCAGCATACCCAGCTAAACTGTGCCTGGACTTCTGATCTATGGAAGCTGTGAGGTAATAACTGTGTGGTGTTTAAACTGGTAAGTTCATGGTAATTTTTTATGCAGCGATAGATAACTAATACCAGTAGCAATGAATTTTATGATAATTTCTTAAAGAAATAATTGTGAAAATTAGCCCTAGCAACTGTGATGTGCTTGACTAAAAGTGGGTGCCACTTTCCCAGTCACCCAGTACAAAATCTTGAAACAAATCAGAGTATGAATTTATACCTTTCAAAGGGATAGTGAAGACATCAATCCAAGGATGAAATTTCTTTGTAGTCTCATGTTTTTTAAAAAATGTAAAACTAAATGGGACTTGGAACAACTATTTTGGAAAGCTGTTTCAGTGTCTACTGAAGCTGACCATATGCCTACCTTATAATCTCACAATTCCACTCTTGCTTATTTACCCAGACCAAATGAGTGCTTATTTCTATCAAAAGACATATGTACAAGAATATTCGTAGCAGCACAATTAATGTTAACTTCAAACTGGAAACTGCTTAAATGGCCATCAACAGCAGAATAGATAAATTGGAGTATATTCTCACAATGGAATACTCTACAGCAATAAGAATGAGTGATCTTGAACTGCACAGAATAATACGGATGGATCTCACAAACATAATATTGAGAAAAAGAAGCCAGACACTAAACACATTGTATTATTCCACTTATATAAAAAACGAAGGGAGAGCAGTTGCCCTTGGAGCGGTAGCATCTGGCAGGGGCACAGGAGTGGCTTCTGGAATGTCGGTAATGTCTTATTTCTTGTTCTGGCTGCTGGTTCTATGGATGTATTCAGTTTTTAAAAATTCATCAGGCTGTACTGTTATAATATCTATACTTTTCTGTATGCACGTTATACTTCAATAGAGATTTAAAAATGAATGTGAAGGTTGAATTTCACTCTGAAATATATGCTTATCTTTTAAAATAGACAGAGAATGTGTTTCTCCCCAAATCTTCAAGTAAAATAGATTCTTAAGGAAGATGTACTACCTTTATTGTGTGGTTTTGCATCACCTGTGGTTACTTCCAGGACTCCACATAACCTGGCTGGGAAGTGAAACCTTGATCCTACAGGAGGAAGCTTTAATGTTGAAATTAGGAGTACTACAGGCTGGGCAGGGATGTTGAGACTCATTTCTGGTCTCCTCCCTTAAGACGTATCACAGAGTCGAATGATGATACAGGCTGGTCTCTGATAGATGCAATTGGTCTGGCTAATTGATATCAACTGTCTTCCAGTCTGTCGTGCTAGTACTTCATTCAGTGATGAGCTGTGACAGAATCATGATTTTTTAAAAATACAAATTGCAAGAAAGGGGCATGGGAAGGTTCTAATTACCCAGTCCAAAGGTCAAGCCACCTGACTTATTCATCAGCTCCACACGTCTTGAATGTGTGCTCTGGTCTAGCCTCTGTGGTTCGCGACACCTGTCATTTTCTTTATGCGCCATTATTGAGCTACAAAAAGTCAGACTATTTATAGGCCAGAAGTAAAGTTGTTGAATTAATGAGAGCATCAAAGTTTAGTGATGGCAATTGAAGTCATTTCTTCATGACATGAAGTGGATGCAATGGAACATTTGGTGGGCATTCGCTTGTATTTCTATATATATGAGCAAATTAAGGAATCCTTTCTACTGCCTACACTGGTTTGCAAAATGTTTGAGGGTAGAGCTTTCTTCTTAGTCATCCTTGAATTTTAAGAGCTTAGCAAGACTCAGATACATAGTTGGCCAAGAGCAATTCCAAGATTTCCATATGGAAAGGAGGTTTAGTTGCAGTTGGGAGGGGGTGAGAGAAGGTTAGGGAACTTTCTTTGAATCCATTTATGCTTAGTAATAGGTTTTACTTAAGCTATTTGTTAATTTGGGATGACTTTGGTGGGTTCTGATAGAAATGATAGGGAAGATCCTGTCACCTGGTCAAGACACCCCTTGGTGGAGCCATTATAAACAAATAATTGAGATGGTCTCTGTCCTAGTAATATCACTTTCAGACTATTCAACAAATGTGGCTTTCAGGTTCTTGCTGTCTCCCAGGAAAGATACTGCCATCAGCAACCCCAGTAACAGACCTCCAGTATAAGTGCTGAACTGTTCTGGGTCCAGTTGCAGATAGTAGAAGTATTCTAGTTTGGTAAAGCATAAAAGGTATTAGGAAATTTGTGAAATACTTGGAAGGGGTTGGAGGAGCAGGCTGTAAGATAAGCTTCCAGGAATGATGGCCAGAAAACCACAGAACTGGCCCACTGAGGGAACTGCAACCTTTACTGGAGAGTGATCAAGAGCTGGCGCATCATCTCTTGATTCCAGGACCCCACACCAGCTCAGCTGCCTCCTGGGGGTGAGGAAGCCACTGCCACAACTCTTGGCTTGAGGGTACACTGCATCAGCTGTGATTCATGCCAACAAAAAGGAGTCTCTGTATCCTGCTTCTAAGTAGCCACCACAGTAGGAGCCCGTCACTGGGATTTTGCTACCACTACCACAGAAAACCCAACTGCCTCCACTGCTGTGCTTGCCAAGAGCAATGTAGTCTCCCTTTTATGTCTACCTTCCAAATCTCACAGAGGTGCGTCTAGTTGGCAGAAGGAAGGTCACAAGATGAACCTGGGCTCTAAGATAGTATGGAAAAGGCAATCTTTAGCTTTCCAACCTCCAGCTCTGAGTAAGGCGTGTTATAAAGCATTGGTCCTCAAACTTGAATGTGTATCAGAATCACCTGGGAGTATGTTAAAACATTAATTATTGGGTCCCACCTTTAATTTAGAATTTGCATTTCTAACAAGTTCCCAGGTGATGATATTGCTAGTCAGAGACCATACTCTGAGAACCTCTGGTCTAAGGGACTCGGGATGGATTGAGAAAGCCAATCTGCAATATGTTACAACGTACATAAGAATCAGGGTTTGTTATACTGTCAGATTTTCCAAAATACCTATTCACTAGGTCTATGGTAGAGGCCAGAGATACTTTAATTTTTTATTTTTTTTAAAATTTCACAGTTTAAAAAAAAATATTTATTAATATTATTATTTCTTTACTTCTAAGATGCTGTTGTGAAGCAGTTGTAGGGAAGGAGGAAAGGGGAAGGGGGAGGGAAGTAGTGTGGGAGGAGGTAGAAGGGGGGGGCATGGTTGATGCCCATGGCACTCTCATCATTCTGGCAGGGGAGACCAGGGGTCTTCCAGCAGCAGTTCAATCATTGCTGGGCTGGATGCAGATGTCAGGGGTGGGGTGTGGCTAAAGCCCTCAGCCCCCCACTGCCCCAGCTTGGGAGCCCAGGGTGTTTCCAGTGGTGGCTTGGTGGTCATCACTGGGCTGGTTGCAGGTGTTGGGGGTGTGTGGCTGAGGTTCTTGGACCCCCACCACCCCAGCTTGGGAGCCTGGGGCATTTCTGGTGGCAGCTTGGTGGTCATGGTGGTCATTGCTTGGCTTGGTGCAAAGGGCAGGAGGGTGTGGCTGAGGCCCTTGGCCCCCCACAACCCTGGCTCAGGAGCCCAGACCACTTCCTGCAGCAGCTTGGTGGTCACAACTGGGCTGGGTGTAGTCATTGGGAGGGGCATGACTGAGACCCACAGCCCTCCCCTATCCCTGGTTTGGGAGACCAGGGGACTTCTGGTCCTTCTAGGTTTTATAGGTGTTCTTTGGTGGTGTTAGACCTTCAGTAGTTAATATCAAACTTTGTCTCTGATCTGTGGGTATTTTTTCTTTCAGTTCTGTGTTGGATTATTTGTTGTTCCCACCTCTTAAACTCTGCTCTAGAACTAATTTGTTGTCCTTTGCTTACTTCTAAAATGGGGGAACTGGTTCCTAAGGTAACTAGCACTTGAGCCCTGTGGTTGAGCTAAGTTGCTGCTTTGCTACTGATTCTCTGGGGTAAGGCTTTTTATGCAGCTCAGGTCTTAACTGTTGACCATGTATGGACTTCTGGGTCTTGTAAGGTCTGGTACACCTGGGTTGTATGGAAATTCTGGTCTGGGCCTGAGTCTTTTTGGCAAACTGCACCCCCTGCAGTTCTATATTCCTGACCAGTCTCCACTGAGTGGTCCTGTGCTGATTGGAGGGCAGATCAGCTGTCTTTGCTGTGCCCCAGTGTTGCCCTTGATGGGAACGTCTCCCCCACCACCCTCACTCCAAACACTTCCCATGGGACGGCCATGTGCTGGTCCCTTGTGATGATTCACCGTCCTCTGAGTGGCTCCTTTTTACAGTTGTTGTGGCTCCTCGCTCCTATGTGGGTCCACAGGAACCCTGTCAGGAGTCTTGCTGGCCTAGGGGCCACCAAGGTCCTCTTCTCCCCTACTGCCTCCAAGCAACTTCATCCGAAGGGCACAGCTGTGGCTTTTGCCAGCTCTTGCTCCATGTGCTCACCAGGGCCAGCCTTGAAGCAGCTGGGCTCAAAATGGTGGGAGCGATCCTTTCTTTCTCTTATCGTGGCTTCTCTTGCCTTTATGAACTCCTTAGGTCTCTCCTCCTCTTCTCCTGCGCTCTAGTGGCCCCAGCTTGGCAGTTGTTGCTTTTTAATAGTTGTAAATTGGTTGATTTGTGGGAGAAGGTGAAGCTAGGGACTGTCTATTCTGCCATCTTTGAAATACACACTTTCAACCAGTTCTCCTGGATATTTTTATTTCAGTGGTCCATGGGGAACAATTTGAGAAATATTGTCTTGGAGCAGTGGTTCTCTACCTTGGCTGCACATTATATTACTCCAAAGAACATTAAAAAATACTGATGCCTTGGACCCATCCTCTGAGATTCTGATTTGTCGGATGAGGCACACCTACCAGAGCTCTCTGAGTGATTCTCATGTGCAGCCAACATTGAGAAGCACTGGCCCAGAGGAACCTGCTGACTGAGCATGCTAAGATGGGTTACATCAAGTTGGCAGGCTGAATTTGGTTCTTTTCTAAGACTAGTCATATTGGAGGCCACTTTTATAGGCTTAGACAATCTGAAGAAATTTGCCTACACTCTCCTAGAAAACCATTTGACTCTTGGGACTTCCAGAGTCTTTAGAAGTACATTGGTTTCATTCAGTCATTTGAAATTTTTCAAAGCCTATTTACTCAGCACAGAAAAATTCCTTCAAGGAGCTTATAACTTTAGATAAATGAGTATGTTGTGAGTCTATATTATAGCTCATGAATGAAAAGACAAAAGGCAAATAGAGGGAGGAAGCAAGAATATCTATTTCCATATTAATCTTGGATGAAGTTTCAACTCATGATTAGAGCTTTACCTAAGGCATTTTAGAAAGGTTGAATAAAAATTTGACCCTTCCTTAAAATTAATCTTTTCTAGCTTGTGTTTCCACTGTAAATTCTTCTTTAGGAATTTAATTTACTTTTTACTTTGCATCTGTAGGGCAAATGCTATTCCCCCCTCCCCATGCACACCAAAGTTCCCCTTCCACCTTGGGAGACTGCCCCTGGCCAAGGTAGTTACCCAAAGAAAGGCACATCCCTTTTAAGATAAACAGAGAGCTGGAGGGAGCAGGGACCATAAGTAAATGAACTAGCCATCTGGCTCCAGGAGAGTAGCGAGTAGATTAACTTATCTACCCAGCCAGCTCTCCCACGTGCTCTGAGTTATGTGAGCCGGGTGAGGGTCTGCACATAAGCCTGAAAATGATTTGCACCCCTGCTCTGATTTGTTTACTGTATAACTGTTGTATGTGCCCTGTGGCAGCATGGATTTTCTCACTGACCAGCCACTGTCAGTGACTCTCTTAAATCTAATAAACCAATGTCTCTGCCTATTGGGCCACTGGGTGAGCTCTTTGTAATAGGCAAACACTGTATGTGAATGCCCTTGCAGATTTGGGCCTCCCATGTTATAGCATCTCTTTATTATTCAGTAGGGAGCTGAGTACATAAGTGGAAGAGGAAGAGGGGGAACCCCTTTTTGGGGGTTGCTTATCTCTCTCTAAAAAGATAAAAGAGATACTGGTATTGAATTGGGCTGTGTACTCCAATTCTATTAATATGCCATTGCCACTCTAGAGTATGAAGGGTGAGAATATTTTACTTCTGAGTTTATGGCCTTTTGATTCTCATCTTCTCTCTGGCTTCTTCAACACCACCTCTTTTCCAGGCAAACTAATACATGAATAACCTACTTGCTGCATGACTAAATTATAATTGCAAATTTTAGCCCCCAGGGAAAGGAAGATTGAGATTAAGAGAGAGTATGAGAGAAAGAGTGAGAGAGACAGATGATTCATCTGGGTGGGGAGATGAATAACTAAAGATTTAATCTTTTAACTCATAGATTTTGGTATCTGAAATTTGAGGGATGGAAATCTTTCCCAAATGCATGATGCCTGTCTTTGCTCTCTTGGCCCAACAATAATGGTTTCCAAACTTCTTCTTACCCATGAAACATTTATTCATGCATTTGTTCATCTATATCCAACAAGTATTAATTGAACATCTACTGTGTGCCAAGCACTGTGCTCAGCCCTGGGGCTACAAAGGTGCAGAAGACATGACCCCTGCTTTCTAGGAGCCTGTACCTATAGCACAACAGATGTGCTTGTAGATGGATATGGTGTTGGATTAGACTAAGAGGGAGCTGACTCCAGCATGGCTCACAATGGCCTTGCATAAGAAAGTCAATGAAGTTAGCTTTCATTTTGGCCATTCGCTTCCTTGTCAGAAAGACTCAGTAAGATATGTCCACTCATATGACCACCTAGGCAACGGAATATGACAGTTTGTCTACAAATTAAAGAAATAGACCAAAGACTGAAGCAACTTTTTCCAAGGTATTCTCACAAAGGTACAGAAACTTTTCTTTACTCTTGCTACAATAGTTAGAGAGTCACCTTGGGAGGGCCAACTGAATGGCCTTTGGATGGGGCATTGTGGGAGCAGGGCCTCACTTGAGTCAACTCATTCAAGTCAAGACTTTGTGTCTTTGAGTCCAGGGATGAACAAATTAGCTCGTATTTCTGAATGTCACTATTTACCATATCTCTAACCTGATACCCTTAGAGCAGAGGATTACATGGATGAATCTAGAGTTGAACAAATCCCGTGAGACTGACTACCATAAACGCAAGTCATAGGAGACTGACATATAAATCAGAACACTGACATGTAAATTTATAATGAAAATCTTAAGTACTGCTTTCTTTACTAGTTACTGAATTATCTCTGGGTGGGAAGCTACAGCAGAAGCCCTGGTGTGAACTGCCTTAGCTGCCCATGGGCAAGGACATGGGGGGTAGGGACATGGCTGAATGATTTTAATAACTGCCAACATCAGGTTACACAGCTAGATGTAGCCATCTATACCACAGGGACCTACCTGCTGCAAAGTCTGGTCAGCTATGTTCATGGGCCAGGGCGCAGTGCTGAGTGGACACTGCCAATTTTGATCCCAATCCTCTTTTTCGGTTCTGTGTTTCCATGATGACTATCTTCTTTCTGTGGATATCACATTTCCTTTAATTGTTGCCAACCCTGCTATAACTGAAGTTCCCTTCCTGTTTGATAATCTATCTTTTTTTGAAGTGTTGATTTCATTAATTAAAATCTCAGAGTCCTGGTGGCATCTTCCTGTAGAGTTGCTGTCAGTGTCCCATGCTTTGTAAGCTCAGTAAGCCAGCTTGTCATCTGATAACAAACCAGCTTTGCTACTTCACTTAAACCTACTCTTCTGAAATATTCAACTTCTGAAAACATTCTGGAGGTCCAAATGACTGACTGAAATAGCCTGGAAAGCAGCTTGTCCATTTCTTAAAAGTCTTCAAGAGCTCAAGGTAAATGTAGAATGACTGAAAGTTCCAGGATATTAAAATCTTCTGATTTTATGAGAACTTTCAGTATTAGCATAAGCATTAAATCCACATACATTTTAATCTTTGACATCTTGGCACCATAGATTCCCTGGCCCCTGCTAGGGTAGAAGTAGACAAAACAACCAAAGAGAACTAGTTAGAGCATCAATACAAAACTCTGCACGAGATAAAATATGCTCAGAAATAAATATTCTGTGGAGCTCACAAAAAATGTTTGGTACTTGTGATTCGAAGACCTTTTTACTAGCTAAATTTAGCTTTCTACGGACATCTGTATGTGAAACACCAACACCAAATATCTGGAAGAATGCAGGACTTAGGCAATTGTCCATGCTATCTTTTTAAAAAAAAAATTTATTCAGGTACAATTTACCTACCATGAACTCACCTTTTTAAAGTGACAATTCAGTGGTTTTTAGCATATTCACAGGATTGTATAACCATCACCACTGTCTAATTTTAGAGCATTTTCCCCATCCCAGAAAGAAATCCTGTACCCATTAGCAGTCACTCCTCATTTTCCCTTCCCCTAGTCCCTGGCAACCACTGATCTACTTTCTGTCTATGGATTTGCTTATTCTGGACATTTAATATAAATGAAATCATATAATATGTGTCCTTTGGGGGCTAGCTTCTTTCATTTAACATAATGTTTTCAGGTTTATCCATGTTGTAGCATGTATCAGTACTTCATTCCTTTTTATGGCCGAATAATATTCCATTGTGTGGATAAACTATATTTTGTTTATCCATTGATCAGCTGATGGACATTGAAGTTGTTTCCACCTGTTGGCTATGATGAATAATGCTGCTATAAACAATTGTGTGCATGTTCCTGTGTAGACATATATTTTCAGTTCTCTTGGCGATATACCTAAGAGTGGAATGGCTGGATCAAATAGTACCTCTGTGTTTAACCTCTTGAGGAACTGCCAAACTACTTTCCAAAGTGACTACACCATTTTATATTCCCACCAGCAATGAGGGTTTCAATTTATCCACATCCTTAACAACACTTGTTGTTTTCCTTTAAAAAAAAAAAAAAAAAAAAAATATATATATATATATATATATATATATAGCCATCATGGTTTTATTTTTATTCCTATTAGGTAGGAGAGAACTGTAGTGGATAAAATTGGTATCGTACTTAGATCCCCTTTGGCCTCCTTCTACACTCCTCCCCTTAGCTGTTGGTATCACAAATGCCACCTTCTCCGAAGACATGACCCCAAAGACCTCAGCCAATGAATGACCAACAAGGGGGTGCAAAAGTCAGCCCCCTTGTCTCAAGCTGAGGCCAACTCTGTGGTGCCATCTTGTTCCAGGGCTTCCCCATGTGACCAGGCTGAATGAAGCTAGCCTCCAGCTAAGACCACATCCTTGCTTACCTCTTGCCACTTCCTGCTTTAGTCTGCTTCCCTCAGTCCCCTTCTCTTAAGACCACTCCCCAACAAACCACCTGCACAAGAACTCCTATTTCAGGCTCTGCTTCCCAATACTGGAACTTTAAGATATTTAAACAAGTCAATTTACATATAGACTGGGACCAGTTAACATATTCTTCAAATTGCATGTATATTCCTTTAGAATGTTTTGTTACTACTTGTTTGTAATTGTTCCCTTCACCATCATACACAATGTGGAGGGGTCCAATGCCTGTGATTTGAAGGGCTAAAGTTAGAGGTGGCTGATTTTCTCCTGATGAAGAAGTTGTAGACATTCTTCTTTTTCACTTTGGGTTGTCTGCCTCTATCTGTCCCTGTTGTTTCTCTTCTCCATGGCTATTGTCACTGTAGCATTTGTTCTCAGACCATCTCCTATCTCCCCATCCCACCAACTTCTCTTTTTCCTAGTGCTCATCCTCCAAAGCTAGTAATCACTGATGATGAGTGGAGGGACATGGTTGGAATCACCATGAGGAAATAGTTCAATTCCAGCACACAAGGCTCTCCCTCAGATGGAATGTGAACTATGAGTCATTTGTCCAAGTAGTTTTAAAGGACCAGTGTGTCATCTATGCCGGGCCCTAAGAAAACACTCTAGATATCTCTTATCGAATGAGAAGATGGAGATGAGCCTACAGCCACCCTGACACAGTTGAAAAACTAGTTTTTTGCTTCAGTTTTTACAATTCTTTGTCTGACTTCAGCTGATCTGGGCTGCATCAAGGTGATTCAAACTGGCAACAGGGGCACTACTTAGCCATTAATACAGGGTAACCCCCTACGCTGGGAAGACATCACTCTGGTCCCATGGTGTGTCTTATGCTTTGGTTATTCGACTCCCAGGTGCAGGTGACGCAGGCTTCACAGTTGCTCACTTGATGCAGTGCCTTAGTGCTGGGCCTGTGGCAACACTCCCCCAAAGCACATTCCAGTGGGTCCCCTTACCTGTCTGTCACAGGGTAGGACTCCTCTATAGCTTGGTGGATAGCTCTGCTGGCTTGTTCTCAAGTGCTATCCTCCCTTGCTGTTGAAGATTGTGCACAAGGCAGTCCTCATCACTGTAAAAAAAAAAAATCTTCTTTTCTTTCTTCTCTATTCCCTTCAAACTTGGCCCAGAGAGGTGTGTCTGATGAATTTATCACTGCTCTATAACACTGACTTAGGCTCTAGATGGACTCCTTACATACCTGGAGTAGAAACAGGAGGTAAGATTTTCCTGGTCCAGACCTACAGGCTCAGGGACTCTCAGTTTGTCCCTATCCTATCCCTAGAGAGAGTCACTCAAGTCTCAGCATGACCCTGCACAGAATGCAGTGTAAAAAAGCTTCTTTTGTCCCTCCTTAGTTTAAGTGTCAAAGAGCTCAGGAGCCATTCCTGTCAGATACCCAGGGAATTTAGCATCTAGATGATTGGCATGGCTGTCAGGAGGGATGTGCACCTGGGGTGGATGTCATGGCTATGAGGTCCTGGTGTTTCAACAGCATCTAAGATAAAAAGAAATGATGTGTTCTTCTTCACCGTCACACCAAGGGATTCATTTAAGAAAGCTTCCAAGGAGAAAGGATTGGTTGAAGACAGAGTTTTTAAAACCACATTATTTTCACTGAGCAAAGTCCCAGTTGCTGCAATAGTTTCTGTCATCTTCATGTGAGCTTGGGAGGGGTGGAGGATGCCTTGCTGACATCCCAAAGACTTTAGACAGTGTTGGTGGGCAACGGATGAAGAGCTGGGTGAAGATGGGGGTTTTTTTGTCAGAAAATGAAGAGGAGTCATGAGAGAGATACATGTAAAGGGCCCTGTAAGAGGAAAACATAGAGGAGATTCTAAATTAGTAGTAACTACAGTTGGTGTAGCTGGGTGCAAAGGAAAGTCACCTTCCAAAAAACACTCATACTATACAGTTTTTCCCTCTTATGCACGGGTTCATCCATGGATTCAACCAACCACTTATTGAAAATATTTGAATAAAAAACAATAAAAAATAATACAGCATCTGTGGGAGCATGTGTGAGTGCAGCAGGAGTCTGGTGAGGTCCCTGTAGAGCATGAAAACCCAGGAGGGTGGCATAGAGAAGAGAAAGAGGCACACAGATACAGCTGTCACATCTCCAACACCAGGATCAGTGCAGGAGGAATATTCCCTTCTGGCAAAAAGAATCTGCTCGGCCATGAGAACTTCTTAGCAATAATCCCCCTCTTGCTCATGCCCCAACCCTCCGCCACCACCACTGCAGTCAGTGCTGCCATTGTCTGGTCCCAGAGCTGCCACCTATGGTGATAGGTACATTGCTGCCACTGCCACCAACTCCACTAACAGCAGGCAGCAGCATCTGGCCACAGAGAGCTGTGGCTGCAGACACCCACCTTCCTGCACAGCAGTCCATCTGCTCTCCACTGATGCCCAGCCTGGGTGCCACCAGCTCCCCCTTGACCAAAACCAGGTGTTCCTGTGTTTTACCAGGCGAGAGGAAAGAGGAAAAAGGTTACTGAGCACAACAGTGGTAGGAACTACTTGCAGAGATCACACAACTGCACTGATCTGGGGAGGGTCAGACATAGAGATGCTAGAAAGAGGTGAGCGAGTGAAGCCCCTCAACCCAATGGCCTAACCCACAGGGGAAATTACATTGCCCCTGTGGTCACACACCTGGGGGTGGTAGCTACTTGTGCCGCCCATGCAACTGCATTGCCCTGTGAAAGGACACGCATGGAGACACTGGTGAATGCAGAAAGTCACAATAGCCAAATAGAGTATGGAAGAAAATACTCAGCCACCACCAGCCCATCCCACAACTGGGAGAAGGAGGGACCAGGGAAGAGCCTTTACATGCAGCAAAGAGGAAACAGAAACCCTGCCCAGAGTCACCCATTCAAGCTGAGGAGCTTCAGTATAGCCAAGTGTAACTATCAGGGCTAATAGGGACTGGCTGGTTAGTGTAGTTAGTTAGAGCACAGCCTTGTAACACCTACCAGGGCCACCAGGACACTAGCTGGGGTGCCAGCAAGTCCACTCAGGGCCACCCACCTCAGTCAAGGAGTGACAGGGCACCCAGGCACTTCTCCCAAGAATTCAAGATCTCACCCATGTCCTCGATGACCCAACATAGTGTCACTCACTGCAGTGAATTGAATATCCCCTCAAACTCATTGAAGCTTAACCCCACTGTAACTCTTGAGGATGGGAAATCCTATTATAGTAATTAAGGACCTTGAAGTGGTAATGAAATTGGGAGGACCATTGTATCAGTCCATTTGGTGTTGCTATAACAGAATACCTGAGACTGGGTAATTTATGAAGAACAGAGGTTTATTTGGCTTATGGTTCTGGGACAGCTGCATTTGGTGCAGGCCTCAGACTGCTTCTACTCATGGCAGAAAGTGGCAGACCAACCCACAGGTACAAGCAGATCATATGGAGAAAGGAAGCAAGAGAGAGAGGGGGGAGGTGCCAGGGTCTTTTAAACAATCAGCTGTCATGAGATCTAATAGAATGAGAGCTCACTCACTAACCCTACCCCTCAGGGAGAGCATTAATCCATTCATGAGGGGTTTGCCCCCATGACTCAAACAGCTCCCAACACTGCCACATTGGGAATCAGATTTCCACATGAGTTTGGGGGGTGGGGTGGGAACAACACATCTAAACTCTATCAACCATGCACTAGTAAATGGATTAATAAATTGATAGTTTAATACAGGTAATGGGCATGATTCTAAGGGATTTAAAAGGAGAAGAAGTAAGGAGTTAGCTCTCTCTTTTGTTCTGCCATCCACCATGTGACACCCTGACTCTCTGAATAGAGTCACCAACAAGAACAAAGCCCTCACCAGATGTGTAACCTGGACCTTGGACTTCCCAGCCTCTGAAACTGTAAGAAATAAATTCTATTTCTTTATACATTACCCAGTTTCAGATATTTAATTAAAAGCAACAGAAACAAACTAATACACCCACTTTGCAAGGAACTATTGAGTGCCCCAGTGCGTAGGCCACAGTGGCACTCACAGACAACCCCAACATTGAATAATGTCAAAGTAACCACATGGAGATGACACTACTGTGTCTACTTGGAACCCAAACTAAAATACCCTACCCAATGGTCAATATAAAACACATCTACAGGAGGAAGTCTCTGTCCTCAAAAGCCACTCCAAAGTAATAGAAGAATCAACTGCTCTACCAGAAAACCAGACATCAATGTAGAGATACTAGAAATATGAAAAAAACAAGAAAATATGACAACACCAAAGGAATACAATAATTCTCAATTATCAGACCCCAAACAGCAAGAAACCTTTGAAATGACTGAAAACAAATTCTGAGCAACAACCTTAAGGAAACTCAATGATATACAAGAAGACTCATAGATGACACAATGAAATGAGAAAAACTATCTAGGACACAAAGGAGGACATTTACAAAGAGATTAATACCTTAAAAAAGAATGTAGCAGAACTCCTGGAACTGAAGGATTCATTTGATGAGATAAAAATACAACCAAGAGCTTAAGAAGCAGACTAGAGCAAGCAGAAGAAAGAATTTCTGATCTCGACAACATTCTTTTTGAAAAAACCCAGTTGGGGGGGGGAAGAAAAAGAAAAAGAAAGAAAAAAGAATTTGAAAAAAATCAAGAAATCTTTCAGAAAACATCAAGTGCACAAACATCAGAATAATGGGTATTATGGAAGGGGTGGAGAAAGGAAAAGGCAGTAAAAACCTATTCAATGAATTAACAGTGAAAAACTTCCCAGGTATTGGGAGAGATGTGGACCACCAGATCCAACAGGTCCAAAGATCCCTGAACAGATTCAATCCAAAAAGGTCCTCTCCAAGACACATTACAGTCAAACTCTCGAAAGTCAAATAAAAGAGAGAATCCTAAAAACAGCAAGAGAAAAGCGTCAAATCACCTATAAGGGAATCCTCATCAGACTAAAAGCAGATTTCTCAGGAGAAACCTACAAGCCAGAAGAGAATAGGATGATATATTCAAAGCACTAAAAGAAAAAAACAGCCAGTCAAGAACACTATACCCAGCAAAGCTATCTTTCAGAAATGAAGGAGAAATAGTGTATTTCCCAGACAAACAAAAACTGCAGAAGTTGACCACCACATGAACAGCCCTAAAAGAACTTGTCAAAGGAGACTTGCATATTGGAATCCAAAAAACAATAACTACTACTGTGAATACACAAGAAAAAACAAAATCCACTGGTAGAACAGACATGCAAAAGAGAAAGAAAGAAAGTATATTTTACCACCTCAAAAAACCAACAAACACCAAAAACGAGAAAAGGGGAAGAAAGGAACAAAAGATATTTAAAACAAATACACAAAAATCAATAGAATACCAAGAGGAAGACAATAAATACCTTTCAATAACAACCCTAGAGGTAAATGGATTGAATTCCACATTCAAAAGACATAGACTGGCTTAATGGAAAAAAACTAGACCTAACTATATGCTGCATACAAGAAACTCACCTCACCTGCAAAGACTCACACAGACTAAAAGTGAAGGGATACAAAAACATACACTAGGCAAATAGAAATCAAAAATGAACAGGAGTAGCTATTCTTATATGGATAAAATATAAAAATATAGATTTTGGATAAAACCAAAATATATAAAAAGAAGACAAAGAATGGCATTATATAATGATCAGGTGATCTATACAGCAAGATGTTATAACAATCAGAAATGTATATGCGCCCAACGTCAGAGAATCGGGCTATATACGCAAGAACTATTAGGCTTAAAGAGAGTGATAGACTTGAATATGATAATAGTTGGGGTCCTCAACAACCCTCTCTCAACATTGAATAGATCATATAGGCAACAAATCAACAGAGAAACATAGGATATGAACTAAACTTTAGACCAACTGGACTTGGTAGACATCTACAGACCATGCTATCCAACAACCACAAAATATACATTCTTTTCATGAGCACATGGAATATTCTACAGGATAGACCATACATTAGGTATTAAATCAAGTCTTAACAAATTTTTAAAAACTGAAATTATTTCAAGTATCTTTTCAGACCACAATGGGTTAAAACTAGAAATCAGAAGTAAGTGAAATGTTGGAAACTATACAAATACATGGAAATTAAACAACATGCTCCTGAATGATCTATAAGTCAAAGAAGAAATTAAACAGGAAATTAAAAAATTTCTTGAAACTAATGAACATAAAGATACATTATACCAAAACCTATGGGATACCACAAAAGGGGTATTAAGAGGGAAGTTTTTTGCAATAAATGCTTACATTTAAAAAATAAAAAGACTTCAAATAAACAACCTACTGTTGCATCTTAAAGAACTAGAAAAACAAGAATAATCCAACCACAAAACTAGTAGGTGAAAAGAAATAATAAAGATCAGAGCAGAACTAAATGAAAAAGACACCAAACAAAAAAAGTCTCAAAAGATCAATTAAACAAAAAGTTGGTTTTTTGAGAAGATGAACAAAATAGTCATACCATTAGCTAGACTAAATAAAAACAGAAGAGAGAAAACCCCACAACAAAATTCAGATCTGAAAAAGGAGGCATTACAGCCAATAACACAGACATACAAAGAATCATTAGAGACTATTACAAACATATATACTCCAGCAAATTTTAAAGCTTGGAGGAAATGGATGAATTTCCAGACACCTACAAAATACCAAGACTGAACAAAGAAAAAATAGAAAACCTGAACAGACCAATAACAAGCAACAAGATTGAAGCAGTAATCAGCAATCTCCCAACAAAAAAAATGCTCAGGACTGGATGGCTTCACTGCCAAATTCTACCAAACCTTTAAAGAAGAATTAATACCAATACTTCTCAAACTATTCCAGAAAACTGACACAGAGGCCATTCTCCCAAACTCATTCTATGAGGCCAGCATCACCCTGATACCAAAATCATACAAATATAAAACAAATAAAGAAAACTACAGGCCAATATTCTCTATGAACATAGATGGAAAATTCCTCAACAAAATATTAGGAAACAGAATACAGCACACATCCAAAAGATTATACCCCATGACCAAGTGGGATTCATCCCAGGAATGCAAGGGTGATTCAACATTTGCAAATCAATAAATGTGATACACCACATCAGTGAAATCAAGGAAAAACCATGTGATTATCTCAACAGATGCAGAAAAAGCATTTGACAAAATTCAACACCCTTTCATGATAAAGACTCTCAACAAATTAGGTATAGAAAGAAAATATCTAAACACAATAAATGCCACGTATGACAAACCACCACCAATATCATCCTGAATGAAGAAAAGCTGAAATCTTTTCCTTCAAGAACTGGATGCCCACTCTCACCACTTCTATTTAACCTAGTATTATTGGAAGTGTTAGAGGAATTAGGCAAGAGAAAGAAATAAAGGGCATCCAGATCAGAAAAGACGAAGTCAAATTGTTCCTGATTGCAGATGATGTGATCCATAGAAAAACCTGAAGAATTTTCCAAAAAACTCTTACCCCTGACAATTTGAATAAAGTTGCAGGATTCAAAATCAACATGCAAAAATCAGTAGCATTTTTATGCTATTTTACTCCAACAATGAACTAGCAGAAAAAGAAATCAAGAAAGCAAGTCCGTTTGCAATAGTCACCAAAATGTAAAATATTTAGGAAGCAATTTAACCAAGGAGGTGAAAGATCTCTACAAGGAGAACTACAAAATGGTACTGAAAGAAATTAAAGAGGACACAAAAAGATGGAAATACATTCCTTGCTTTTGGATTGGAAGAATTAACATTGAGAAAATGTCCATATTACCCAAAGCAATGTACAGATTTGATGCAATCCCTATCAAAATACCAATGACATTCTTCACAGAAATAGAAAAAAAAGCCTAAGATTCATGTGGAACAGCAAAAGATTTTGAATAGCCAAAGCAATCCTGAGAAAAAAACAACCCCCCCCCCAAACAAAACAAACAGACAAACAAACAAACAAAAAAACAGCTGGAAGCATTACACTACCTGATTTCAAATTATGCTACAAAGCTATAGTAACCAAACTGGCATGGTACTGGCATAAAAACAGACATTCGGACCAATGCAACAGAATAGCAAACCCAGAAATCAACTCACATACTTACAGCCAACTTATCTTCAACAAAGACACCAAGAACATACATTCGGGAAAGGACAGCCTCTTCAATGAATGGTGCTGGGAAAACTGGACATCCATATATAGAAGAATGAAATTAGACCTGTATCTCCCAACATATTCCAAAATCAACTCAAAATGAGTTAAAGACTTAAATATAAGACCCAAAACTATAAAACTACTAAAAGAAAACATAGGGGAAACATTTCAGGAAGTAGGACAGGGCAAATACTTTATGAATAAGATCCCAAAAGCATAGGCAAGAAAAGAAAAAATTAACAAATGGGATTATATCAAACAAAAAAGCTTCTGCACAGCAAAAAAAATAAAGAGACAACCTACAGAGTGGGAAAAAATATTTGCAAACTATGCATCTGACAAAGGATCAATATCCAGAATATACAAGAAATACAAACAACTTAACAGTGAAATAACAAGTAACCTGATTAAAAAATGAGTAAAGGAGCTCAATAGGCATTTCTCAAGGGAAGATATACAAATGGCCAACAGATACATGAAAAAATTGCAAAATGCTCAACATCACTATGCATCAGGGAAGTGCAAATGAAAACCACATCGAGATATCATCTCACCCCAGTTAGACTGGCTATTATCAAAAAGGCAAAGAATAAAAAAGGATGGCTAGGGTGCAGAGAAAGGGGAACCCTCCTACACTGTTAGTGAGACTAAATCAGTGCAGCCACTATGGAAAACAGTATGGAAGTTCCTAAACAACTACAGGTGGAACTGACATATAATCCAGCAATCTCACTGCTGGGGGTATATACCCAAGGAAGGGAAATCATCATGTCAAGAGATACCTGCACTCCCATGTTTACCACAGCTCTATTTGCAATAGCCAAGAGTCGGAAACAACTTAAATGTCCATCTATGGATGACTGGATAAGGAAAATGTGGTATATATACACAATGGAACACTACTTAGCCATAAAAAAGAATGAAATTCTGCCATTCACAGCAACATGAATGAACTTACAAAAAATTATGTTAATTGAAATTAGCCAGGCATGGAAAAAGAAATACTGCATGTCCTCACTCATAAGTTGGAGCAAAAAAATAAACAAGTAAATGAAAAAAGAAATAATGAAAGATACAACAATCATTATAATTCTTTGAACTTTCAAAAGGTGAGAGCAGAACTGAGGCCACCAGAGGTGGGAAAGGTTAAGGGGGAAGTTAGCGAGAAATTGTTAAAGGGCCACAAAAAATGATTACATTATGTATTGCTGAATACACTAATTATCCTGATTTAAGCATCACATGTTGCACACAGGTATTGATATTTAACGCTGTGCCCTACAGATATGTACAATTATATTAAAAAAAAAAAACCAAAGCAAAAAACAAACAAATAAAACAATAATACAATGAACTTACAAAAGAAGAGAGCAGAACTGTGGTTGCTAAAGTTGAGAAAGGTTGAGGGGTAGGGGGGTTAGCAAGAAATTGGTTAATGGGCACAAAGAATTATTATGTTTTGGAATGATGAATATACTATTTATACTGATTTGACCTTCACATATTGCATATGGGTGTTGATATTCAACTCTGTACCTCATAAATATGTATAATAAATTATGTTTCAATAAAAACAGAAAAAATACAACAATAAAAAAAGATAATAAATAATACAGCATACCAACTATTTGCATAGAATTTACATTGTATTAGGTATCATAAGTAATCTCAAGATAATGTAATGTACATGGAAGGATGTATATAGTTTAGGTGCAACTAGTACACCATTTTACATCAGGGACTAGAGCATCCATGGATTTTGGTACCCATGGGCATCCTGTGACCAATCCCTCCGCAGCTGTAGTGGAGGATACAGCTTCTAGGGGGGAACACCCCAGCCTTCCCCAACATCTCCTTCTTTCTCTTCTTCGGTTTTTAAGTATCTCTTTATCCCCAAGATTTTGTTTGGAAAGTTGCAAAAGCAGTATGATGAACACCTGTATGGATACCTTCAACTAGATTTACCAATTGTTAATATTTTGTGACATTTGCTGAGAATTAGTTGGAGGTATCATGTCACTTTTCCTGCAAATACTTCAGATGGTGTTGCCTAAGAACAAGGACATTTTCCTATAAATCACTATACAATTGTTACATGCAGGAATTTAACACTGATACGATTCTATTACGTATACATATACAGTTCATTTTATGGGCTAAAATGTGTCCCTCCACCCCACCAAAAAAGATGTGTTGGGGTCCTAACCCACAGTACCTCAGAATGTGACCTTATTTGGAAATACAGTCATTGCAGATGGAATTAGTTAGCATGAGGCCATACTTGGCCCCTAATCTAATATGACCAGTTTCCTTATGTGAAGACGGCCATGTGCAGACAGAGACATTTGGGGAGAACACCTGTGGCCATGGAGGCAGGCATTAAGTGATACAGCTGCAAGCCGAGGAATGCCCTGGATTGCTAGCAACCACCAGAAGCTTAGGAAGAGGCAAGGAAGAATTTCCCTACTTGTTTCAGAGGGAGCATGACTCTACTATCACCTTGATTTTGGAGTTCTGCCTTCCAAAGCTGTGGGCAATAAATTTTTGTTGTTTTAAGCCACCCAGTTCATGGTACTTTGTTACAGCGGCCCTGTTCAAATTTCTATTTTAAGTAATGACCTTTATTTAATATACTTTATAGCTGTGCTTTTTAAAAAAATGTAGGATCCAAATAAGGATCCCACATTACACTTAGGTGTCATTTCTCTTTATTTTTCTTTAATATAGAAGAGTTCTTTAGTCTGTTTTTGTCTTTCCTGACATTGATTTTTTTAATAGTACAGGCCAGTTGTCTTATAGAATGTCTTACAATCTAGTTTGTGTGATTGTTTCAGCTTAATTTGATCCAGATTAAATATTTTGGGCAAGATTTCCATATAGGTGATGCCTGTCCTTCTCAGTGCTTCTTCCCCTCAGGAAGCAAATGATGTCAGTTTGCCCCATCATGGGTAGGGCCAAGTTTGATTATTGGTTAAGGTGGCGCCCGCCAGATATTTCCATTGTAAAAGTACTTCCTTCCCTTTGCAATTAATAAGTGGTCTGTGAGTTAATACTTTCAGTTTCCATGTCTTTTTTCTAAAGCCTGTCTCAACCTTAAAGGACTCTTTAGGAACCACTGGATATCCTTACCCCCCTCACTCCCCAAATCTTGACTGCTGAGATTTGTTGCTTGGTTCTCATATCATGCTCATTTCATCACATTGAAGTCTAAACCCTTCTCTCAGAGAGAATTAATGTACAGTTGCTACTACAGGAAAAGTATATGAATACATAGGGCACACAAAAGGAGAGGGAACGAAAAGGAAACTGTGGAAACCCTTAAAAGATGGGAGGAATAGTGGAAAATTGGTACCAAATGTATCTGTAAGTGAAGCTTTCTCTCATGAAGAAAAGTAACTACAAACATAGGCATTGCCATGCTTGGGGGTCATGGTCCTCAAAGGTGCCTTCCTTGGACAAGGGAGTAGAGCACAGTGCCTGTGGGTTTGGGGACTAGACAGGAGTGGTCTGAAGCCTGCCCTCCCACCTACTACTGGTGTCTCGCCTAGCATTAGCCTCTCTGAGCCTCAGTGACTTCCTCTATAAAAAGGAAACAATAATACTTGGTCTCATATTTGTGAGTTCTACCAGAGACAGTGTATGCCACCTCTACCTGGCAGGCAAGAGGCTTTCAGCAAGTATTTATTACTTTCCCTTTCCCTCAGCCCATAAGCCTTGCTAAAACAACAAGTATGCAGTTTCTTCAATAAGTAGCTGAAAAAAAAAACACCTCACTTCAGCATATTTAAATTGAAAATTTGTATTTCCCTCTAAGTTTTTAGCAGCTTCCCAATTTTTCTTGTATACATATTTTTTTCAGTTTTGTAACTTCTAGTAGTTCTACATGAGATTTAATTTTATGAGACTCAACATTACATTTTACGATTGTTATGTATAATTATCATATTTTATATATTCTTGTATGTATTTCTATAAGTTACAATTGTTAAAGCAAATGTAAGTGGCAGTTTGGTGAAAGGTTTTAGAGAGATGACATTGGGTCCTTTAATCTTTCATTTACTAGCTATGAGATGCTGGGCAAGTCACTGATCTGTCTAAACCTGTTTCCTGATTTGTAAAATAGTAATAAGAATCTTAACTACTTCAATAGGTTGCTGTCGTAAAATGTTAATTATACATAAAAAGCACTTAGTAGAGTACCCAGCTCATAGTAAGCTTTTAGTAAACGTTGGCTGCTATTACTCCTGTTGTTGGAACTTTCTGTTCTGTGTTTTTCTTTATGCAAACTAAAGTGTTGATTTGACTGAGGCAGATAGGGCAACCCAGAGTTGTGGGGACTCCCATTTACTAGAGCTATGAAGGATTCTCTAAGAGTAAGGGAGTCATCTCCTTGGGTCTTGAGCTATGTGGGGATATTTGAATCTTTCAGTTGCATACAATTGTATCACCTTCACATAGGAAGGGCTCAAATCGAAGTGGCTTGGGTGACTCTCCTTTCTATAGGGAATCTTACACATTCACCCTTGTATAAGACTCCCTGACCATCCTGCCAACTGAGTACCCACATCATAAAGCTGGATGCAGAGCTGAGCTGCAGTCTGAATCCCAAAAGCAGGAGCCATCACCCCTTGTGTAAAACCAAAAGCCAGAACCTTATTTCCCGAAATAGGTTAGCCTTCTAGCTTTCCCATCTGTCAATCAATTTGTAGTGAAAATTTTAATTTCTCAGCAACTGCACCTAAGGGGCTCTGGAGCTTTCCTAAAAAATCAGTGAGAAAAAGTGGCAGTCAGAGAGCAACCTGCTCGTGTCTGTCATCTTTATTTAATGTCAGCACATGGTTGAACAGCATGAAGTTAGAGAATTAGGGCAGGAGAATGCTCCTTTTGAGGGATTTTTTCATGTTTTAATTTCAGACATGGTGGCTCCCCAGGTGCAGGCAATGGAAGGGACTGGAAACAAAATCTGTTAGTTTTCTTCATTTATTTACCTCTTCTCAAATGTGCCTTCACATTTGGATTCAAAATAAGACTGTCACATGAGGTGGTGCTCTTCAACTTCATCATATAGGTGACCCCAGACCACGGAAATATGGAGAATGTCTGAACCTACCCCATTGCACTGGGGGCTGGAAAATGGAGAGAGCAATGGTATGGTTGCTTATTTCTAATAGGTACTACTGACAGAAGCCCGTGGTTTCTTCTTCAAAGGACTGGAACATAACTTTCCCTAAAGGTCTCCTTTTAGTGGTGGTGGGCGAGCCTCTGGGTGAGACAGCTGCCCTCGTGTAATTGAGTTTGCCCCTTCAAGATGCTTGTGAAGGGGCTCTTGGATTATTTGCTGCTATTTTTAGATGCCCGGGAAGGTGCTGAAACTTCTCCACGGTGATAGGGAATGTCTGGGTATGAAATATGATGGGCTCACGGTCTGATTGCCTTGGCACAGCTCTTTCATGTAATGGTTAAGAGCATGGGTTGTAGAGTCATATAAACTACATTTGAGTATTGGTGCTGCTGTTTTCCAGCTGACTGAACTTGGAAGCATTAATTTTTCTGAGTTATGGAATTCTCATCTGCCACAGGCTGTATTAGTCAGGGTTCTCCAGAGAAAGAACCAACAGAAAGTGTATGTGTGTGTGTGTGTGTGTGTGTGTGTGTCTCTGTCTCTATCACCTATCATCTATCTATCTACCTGTCTACCTATCTAATCAATATAGATATATAGAGAGATTTATTTTAAGGAATTGACTCATGTGATTGTGGAGACTTGGAAAATCCAAAATCTGCTGCACAGGCTAGTAGGCTGGAGACCCAGGGAAGACTTGCAGCTCAAGTTTAAAGGCAGTCTGCTGGCAGAATTTTTGCTTGCTCAGAGGAGGTCAGTACTTGTTCTATTAAGGTCTTCAACTGATTGGATGAGGCCCATCCATATTATAAGGGGTAATCTGCTTTACTCAAAGTCCACTGACTTAAATGTTAATCTCCAAAACACACCTTCACAGAATACCCAAAATAACGTTTGACCAAGTATCTGAGTACCATGGCCTAGTCAAGTTGACACATAAAATTAACTATCACATGGTGATAATACCACTTAACTTTCAGACTTATTGAAGACATAATGAGATAATGTATGTAAAGTTAAAGGAAGTTGAGCTTTCCACAAACGATGTCTGCAATTACCACTATTACTATTTTGATTGGGCCATTAGTATTCAAAAGACCAGGATAAAAATTGATATAACCTTTCTGAAGGGAAATTTAGCATTATGTACTAAATTCTCAAAGTGTGATTTCATATTTAGGACTCTATCCAAAGAAAATAATTAAGGATGACTACACAACTCTAATTCTGGGATGTTCGTAGTGGTGATATTTGTAAAAGAGAAAAATTGGAAACAATCTAAATTTCTGACAGTATGAGATTGAATAAATAAATCACAGTATAGATCACATAATGGATTATTAAATAATCCTTTAAAAAAAGATGTTGTAGATTTTTAAAAATGAAAATTGTGATATGAGAAGAAAAAAGAAACCCAAACCAATATGTACAGTTAGAGCCTATAACTGTATTAAAAAAGTACAACTATGCATTGAAAAAGACGAAAAGGTCATCCTTTAAAATGTGAAGGGTAGTTATTTTGGGTGGAGGGATTAACAGTGATTTTTTTGTGTGTTATTACTATTTACAGATAAGAATTTTCTGATTTCTTAAAAAATATGTTACAAAGGTTACTCTTAAGCAATTTAATAATGGGTTTGATATGACAGGAGACTGGTCAGAGAGAGTTTGGACAGGTGGAGCTGCTCTGAAAGATGAGGCAATACTAGGTCAAAAGAAGTTGAATCCTCCAGGTGTGGCCTCACCTGGAAAGAAGCCAGCTCCAGCAGGAACTCTCACTGGAAGATGGTGGGGGAGGGGGCGGGGCAGCCTTTGCTTGATATCTGGAAAAGCCTTTGTAAACAAGGTCACTGCAAGAAGGCTTTTGAGGTGCCCAATAGGACTAGAGCACGAAATGTATGAAGGCATCACTCTCAGGTGCTGACTCTGTGAAGAAGTTCGGGCAACTTCCCCAGCGTATGCCTGAGAGCGAGTGCCATCTTGCATTTTGCACCTCAAGCACCTCACCTTCCTCAACCTAGACTCTGTCCTGGTGCCAACAAGGAACTCCTGGTTGCCTCCACAGAATTATTGTTAGCCAAGTTGCAGCTGCAGTGAGGGAAATGGGTCACCACATTCAACAGGTGGATGAGCCTAGGGGAGGTGGGCCTGTCTCTCTCTACTCCCTGTCAATTTAAGCTGTGTCACTAATAGTATAGGATTAATTATGATTTGTTTTTATAGTTGACATCTTTGAGTATTTGTTGGGGCTTTGTGAGGTTGGATAGGGAAAGACAGAATAAAATACTTTACAGTTATACAGTTTGGCTATTTGCTATGGCCTTATTAAATTACTTCTATAGAGACTCATTTATCTTACAGGGCCAAGGAATAGATACAAGACATTAGGATAAAGGCAGCTTTAAAAATTCAAAATCTAATCAAGACTGAGGAAGTTGGTTACAACCTTACTGAGGTTTATAGATTTCTGTGAGAAGATGGAAGAAGTCAGAAATGGTATCTCTTAAACTCAGAAAAGATCAACCCATATAAAGAGCTCAAACATGGAATCTTGTTATAGTAACTGTGAAAAAGGCTCAACCTTAAGTTCTGTTAAACTTGAAGACACTAGAATGATTTCAGTGTAACTCACCTGCCTAAACCCATTGTGCGATTATGTTACTGTACCAAGAGGGGGATCTGTCGTCTACTACACCAAAAGACTAAACAGTCTCTCATGCTGAAGTTTGCAGTGATAAAGAACAGTGTTTATTTGAATGGCCAAAGGAGATTGAGGCAACTAAAAGAGCTTAAAGAACTTGAACTCCCAGTAACTTAAAATCACAAACATTTATAGAGCAAAATCATGAGAAGGGGTCCCAGGAATCATGAAGAAATCTGATTGGCTCACAGTGAAGTCAGCACAGCTATCTCTGGCATCCTGACTAAGGTGCTCCTCAGCTCCTTCAAGTCTGGAAGTGTATGAACATCAAAGCAGGTTTATGGTTGATGGTGCACTGCAAGACAACTTGAGATGGGAGCCACAGATATGGTCTTAAGCCATTCTGTCAAGGAACAAACATCTTAGACTAAGGAAGTATATGTTTAGCTAACTCTATTCTTACCTTATGGTTAAGCAACCTTTGCTGGTACTTCTAGGAATTCAGCTCATCCTGTTTGGTCAAGCAGATTTTTCTTTAGCTATTCTCTCCCTGCCCCTGCCAGCAAGGCCCACTCTGCTGGGGTTATAGGGATAGCCAGGGGGAATATAGGGATCTGTTCCATTTCGATTATAATTTTATTTATTTATATTTTAACTTACACATTGTACATACTTATGGGGTACAATCTGATATTTTGATACATATATATGTTGTATAATAATCGGGTCATGGTAGTTAATGTATCAATCACCTCGTGCATTTATTATTTCTTTGTGGTAAAAACGTTTAAAAGCCTCTCCTCTAGCTATTATGCAATATATAAAACTTAACTGTTAGCCATAGTCACCCTGCTGTGCAATAGACCATCAGAACTTATTTCTCCTATCTAATTGTAATTTCATAGCCATTGGCCAGCCTCTCCCTGTCCCTCCTCTTTCCAGTCTCTGGGAACCACTGTTCTATTCTCTGCCTCTGTAATACCAACTTTTTTTTCCCTTAAATTCCACACGAGTGAGGTCATGTGGTATTTGTTTTTCTGTGCCTTCACTTAATGACTTCCAAGTCCATCCATGTTGCCACAAATGACATGATTTCATTCTTTTTTATGACTGAATAGTAATCCATTGTGTATATATACCATTTTTTTTTTTTTTTTGTAGCTGGCCAATATAGGGATCTGAACCTTTGACCCTGGTGTTGTGAGGACCATGGTCTAACCATATACCACTTAAAAAAAAAAAAATCCACTCATCTGATGTTGGACACATAAGCTGATTCCATATTTTGGCTATTGTAAATTGTGCTGCAATAAACGTGAGAGTGCAGATATCTCTGACACACTCACTTCATTTCCTTTGGGTATGTATACTCTGTAGTGGAATTGCTGGATCAAATGGTAGTTCTATTTTTAATTTTTTGAGGAACCTCCATATTGCTTTCCATAGTGGCTCTACTAATTTACACTCCCACCAATAGTTTGCAAGTGTTCTCTTTTCTTCACATCCTCACCAACACTTGTTTTCCTTTGTCTTTTTGATAATAGCCATTCTTACTGTGGTGAAGTGGTATCTCATTGTTATTTTTGATTGCATTTCCCTGATGATTAGTGATGTCGAACATTTTTTCATATGTCTATTGGCCATTTGTATGTTTTATTTTGAGAAGTGTCTATTAAGATCCTTTGCCCATTTCTCAATTGGATTGTTTGGTTTTTGCTGTTGAGTGTTTAAGTTCCTTATATGTTCTTGATATTAATCCCTTGTTATATGTATCATTTGTAAATGTTTTCCCCCATTCTGTAGGTTGCCTTTTCACTCTGTTAGCAGTTTCTTTTGATGTGCAAAAGCTTTTTAGTTTGATATAATTCCACTCGACTGTTTTGGCTTTCATTCCTTGTGCTTCTGAAGTCTAATTTAAAAAATCCTTTCCCAGTTCCATGTTATAGATCATTTCCCCTATGTTTTCTTCTAGTAGTTTCATAGTTTCAGGGTTTACATTTAAATCTTTAATCCATTTTGAGTTGGTTTTTTTGTACATGGTGAAAGATAGGGGTGTAGTTTCATTCTTCTGCATGTGGGTATCCAGTTCTTCCAGCATCATTTACTGAAGAGACTGTCTTTTCCCCAATATGTATTCATGGTACCTTTGTCAAAAATCAGTTGGCTGTAGATACATGAATTTATTTCTGGGCTCTCTATGTGTCTTTTTTTTTTTTTTTTTTTTTTTTTTTGTGAACGGTAAGGGGATCGCAACCCTTGGCATGGTGTCGCCCGCACCGCACTCAGCCAGTGAGCGCACCGGCCATTCCTATATAGGATCCGAACCCGCGGCAGGAGTGCTGCTGCGCTCCCAGCGCCGCACTCTCCCGAGTGAGCCACGGGGTCAGCCCTCTATGTGTCTTTTTTAAAAAAAATGCTAGTACCATGCAATTTTGGTTACTATAGCTTTGTAGTATAATTTGATGTCAGTTAATGTGATGCCTCTAGTTTTGTTCATTTTTTTAAGAGTATTTCTTTGGCTACTCAGGGTTTTTTTTGGTTCCATATGAGTTTTCGGATTGTGTTTCCATTTCAGTGAAGAATGCCATTGGTATTTTGATAGAGATTTCATTAAATCTGTAGTTTGTTTTGGGTAGACTAGCCATTTTAACTATGTTAATTCTTCCAATTCATGACCATTGAATATCTTTCCATTTATCTATGTCCTCTTCAGTTTCTTTCTTCAAAGCTTTATAGTTTTCATTATACAGGTCTTTCATCTCCTTGGTTAAGTTTATTCTTAGGTACTTAATTTTGTTTTATAGTTATCATAAAAGGAATTGCTTTCTTGATTTCTTTTTCAGGTACTCTACTATTAGTATATAGAAATGCTACTGACTTTTGTATGTTGATTTTGTATCCTGCAACTTTACTGAATTCATTTATCAGTTCTAAAGGTTTTTTGGTGTAGTCTTTAGGTTTTCTATATATAAGATCATGTCATCTGCAAAAATGGACAGCTTAACTTCCTCCTCTCCTGTTTGGATGCTTTTTATTTCTATCTGTTGTATAATTACTCTGGCTAGGACTTTCAGTACTATGTTGAATAGAATTGGTGAAAGTGGGCATCCTTGTCTTCCTCCTGATCTAACAGGAAAAGCTTTCAGCTTTCCTCCATTAAGTATGATATTGTCTGTGGGTGTGTCATATATGACCTTTATTGTATTGAGGTAGATACTTTAATATCTAGTTTTTAAAGAGCTTTTATCATGAAGGAATGTTGAATTTTGTCAAATGCTTTTTTCTATATCAATTGAAGTGATCATATGGATTTTGTCTTTTTTTCTGTTAATATGTTATGTCACATTTATTGATTTGCCTATGTTAAACCATCCTTGCATCCCTGGGATAAATCCCACTTGGTCGTAGTACATGATCTTATTAATGTGCTATTGCATTTGGTTTGCTAGTATCTTATTGAGAATTTTTGCATCTACGTTCATCAAGATATTGGCCTATAGTTTTCATTTTTTGCTGTGTCCTTGTTCAGTTTTGGAATCAGAGTAATTCTGGCATCATAAAATGAGTTGAGAAGTATTACTTCCTCCTCAATTTTCTTGAATAATCTAAAGAGAATGGGTATTCATTCTTCTCTAAGTGTTTGATAGAATTTAGCAGTGAAGTCGTCAGGTCCTGGGCTTTTTTTAATGTGAGATATTTTATTACTGATTCAATTTTTTTACTTATTATTGGCCTGTTCAGATTTTCTACTTCTTCATAATTTAATCTTGGTAGATTAAATTTGTCCAGCAATTTATCCATTTCATCTATGTTGTCAAATTTGTTGGCATATAGTTGTTAATAAATGACTTTTATGATCCTTTGTATTTCTGTGGCATCAATTGTAAAGTTTCCCTTTTCATTTCTGATTTTATTTGAATATTCCCTCTTTTTATTTATTTTTATTTTTCATTTCTGATTTTATTTATTTGAAGATTCTCTCTCTCTGGTTAGTCTGGCTAAAGGCTTGCTGATTTTGTTTATATTTTCAGAGAAACAACTCTTCCTTTTATTGATCTTTTCAATTGATCTTTTAGTTTCTATTTGATTTATTTCCACTCTGAGCTTAATTATTTCCTTCTACCAATTTTGGGTGTAATTTTTTGTTGTTTTTATAGTTCCTTTAGGTGCACTGTTAGGGTGTTAATTAGAAATTTTTCTTCCTTTTGATGTAGGAATTTTCTGTTATACACTTTACTCTTACATTGCTTTTGCCATGCCCCATAGATTTCGGTATGATGTATCTCCATTCTTGTTTGATTCAAGGAGTTTTTAAATTTCCCTTTTAATTTCTTCGTCTATGCATTGGTTGGTCCGGAGTATATTGCTTAATTTCCATGTATTTGTCTAGTTTCTAAGGTTTTTCTTGTTGTTGATTTCTCATTTTTATATCATTGTAGTCCAAAAAGATACTTGATATGATCTCTATCTTTTAAAATTTGTGTAGCCTTGATTTGTGGCTTAATATAGGATACACTCTTGAGAATGTTCCATATGCAGCTGAGAAAAATGTGTATTCTGCAGCTGTTGGATGGAATATTTTGTAAATATCTGTAAAGTCCATTTGGTCTATGATGCAGTTTAAATCAAATGTTTCTTTGTTTATTTTCTGTCTAGATGATTTGTCTATTATTCAAAGTGGGGTATTGAAGTCTCCTACTATTATTGCATTGTAATCTATTTCTCCTCTTAGGTCTAATAATGTTAGTTTTATATATCTGGGTACTTGGGTGTCGGGTGCACATATACTAGCAATTGTTATATCCTCTTGTGTAATTGATCCCTTATCATTATATAATGGCCTTCTTTGTCTCTTTTTACATTTTTTTGATTTAAAATCTATTTTATCTGTTATAAGTATGGCTACTTCTGCTTGCTTTTGCTTTCTGTTTGCATGGAATATCTTTTTCCAGCCCTTCACTTTCAGTCTATGTTTATCTTTAAGATTTAGGTGAGTCTCTTGTAGGCAACAGATCATTAGATCTTGTTTTTGTAATCCATTTAGCCACTCGATGTCTTTTAATTAGAGAGTTTAATCCATTTAGATTCAAGGTTACTACTGATATGTAAGAACTTATTCCTCAGGCTTCCGGTCAAGATGGCAGAATAGATGATCACCAGTGTCACTCTCTCCCACAAATCAACCAATTTATAACTATTAAAAAGTAACAACAGCTAAGTTGGGGCCTAGAGATCAGGGGAAGAGGAGGAGAGACCTACAAAGTGCATAAAGGTGGGAGAAGCCATGATGAGAGAAAGAAAGAACCTCTCTGACCATTTCGAGCCCTGGCTGCTTTAAGGCTGGAGCTGGTGAGAGCGCAGAGCAGGAGCTAGAAAAAGCCAGAGATGTGCCCTTCAGATGTAGTTGCTTGGAGGCAGCAGGGGAGAAGAGGGACTTGGTGGTCCCTAGGCCAGCCAGACCACTGACAGGTTTCCCATGGACCCACGTAGGAGCGAGGAGCCACAACAACTGAAAAAAAAAAGGAGCTGGTGAGTCATTGTAAGGGACCAGCACATGGCCCACCCCATGGGAAACGTTTGGAGTGCAGGTGGTGGGGGAGATGGGCCCCCTGGGAGAACACTGGGGCACAGCATGGACAGCTGATCTGCTCCCCAATCAGTGTAGGACCACTCAGTGGAGACTGGTCAGGAATATAGAACTGCAGGGGGTGCAGTTTGCTGAAAAGACTCAGGCCCAGACCAGAGTTTCTACACAACCCAGGTGTACCAGATCTCATAAGAGCTGGAAGTATCTATAAAGTCAACCATTAAAACCTGATCTGCACAAACAGCCTTCTCCAGGGAATCAGCAAGAAAGCAGTAATTTAGTTCAACCACAGAGCTCAAGTACTGGTCCCCACAGGAAGTTCCCCCATTTTAGAAGTAAGCAAAGGACAGGGTTTAAGTGCAGAGTTTAAGTGGTGGGAACAGTGAATAATCCAACACAGAACTGGAAGGAAAAACAAAATACCCACAGACCAGAAACAAAGTTTGATATTAACTAGTAAAGGTTTCACATCACCAGAAATCATCTATGAAACCTAGAAGGACTGGAATTCCCCTGGGCTGCCAAGCCAGGGAGGAGGAAGGGCTGGTGGCCTCAGCCACGCCCCACTGACACCCACAACCAGCCCAGAGATGACCACTGAGCCACTGCAGAAAGTGCCCTGGGCTCTTCTGAGCCAGGGCGGTTGAAGGCTGAGGCCCATGGCCACAGCCCCCTGACACCCTCAACTGGCAAAGCAACGACCACCAAGCCACCACAAGAAGCAACCTGGGCTCCCAAGCTGAGGCAGTGGGGTTGGGGGGGTGAGGGCTTTGGCCACACACCCCTGACATCTGCACTCAGCCCAGAAATGTCCAAGACACTGCTTGAAGCCACCAGGTCTCCCTTGCAGGAATGAGGGGGGTGCCAAAGACCTCAACCCCACACCTCCTCCTTCTTCCACCCTATTTCCTTCCCCCTTCCCTTCTCATCCCCACCAACTGCTCCACAACAACATCATAGAATATAAAAAAAATTAATAAATAAAGTGTAAAAAAAAATAATGTATTCCTGCCATTTTGTAGATCCTTAGTTTTTTTCTTTTTCTCTTATTAATTACCTCTGTGGATTAGAGGTTTTCTGTGGTGCTAAGCTTTGTTTTCTTTCTGTTTGTCATTTGTGTATCTTCTGTAACTTCTTTTTTTGTGAACCTTGGGGCTAACATGTAGAGTCTTAAAGCTATAACAAACTGTCTTAAAGTGATAACAACTTTACTTTGGTTGCATGAGAATAATCTAGACTAGCCCTCCCTCCCGCAATTTACATTTTTTTTGCCTTAATTTATGTTTGTATCTATTGTGAATTCCTTAGCCACTAGTTGTAGCTGTTGTTTTTTGACCTTTTTGACATTAGACCTTTATACTAGAAGACTGAAGGATTTACATAGCAGATGCTATGATATATGAATGCAATCTGGAATTATTGAGTCATGATGACTAACATATCCATTACCTCAAATATTTATCATTTATTCCTTCTGTCTAACTGAAACATTATACTTTTTGACCAACATCTCACCATTCTGCTTACTACCAAGCCTCTGGTAACCTTCATTCTGCTCTCTGCTTCTATGTATTCTATTTTTTTAGTTTACACATATAAAATATGCAGTATTTCTCTTTCTGTGCCTTACTTATTTCACTTAGCATAATATTCTCAAGGTTCAATCATGTTGTTGCAAATGACATAATTTCCCTCTTTTTGAAGGCTGAATAGTATTCCATTGTATATATATGTAACATTTTCTTTATCCATTCATCCATTGATGGAAACTTAGGTTGATTCCATAACTTGGCTGTTGTGAATAATGTTGCATTGAACATGAGAATGTGTATTAGTCCATTATATTTTGCTATAACAAAATACCTGAGACTGGGTAATTTATAAAGAACAGAAATTTATTTGGCTTACAATTCTGGGACAGCTGCATCTGGTGTAGGCCTCAGGCTGCTTCTACTCATAGCAGAAAGTGGCAGACAGCTGGTGGGTACAAGCAGATCACATGGCGAGAGGAAGCAAGAGAGAGGGGAGGTGCCAGGGTCTTTTACACAACCAGCTCTCACGGGAACTAGTAGAGTTAGACTCTCATTCACTACCCCCACCCCCTAAAGAGAGCATTAATCCATTCATGAGTGGTCTGACCCCATGACTCAAAGAACTCCCAACACTGCCACATTGGGGATCAGATTTCCACATGAGTTTTGGGGGGACAATAACATCCAAACTCTATCAGAATGCAAATATTTCTTTGACATACTGATTTCAAATCCTTTGCATATATACCCAGAAGTGGGATTCCTGGTTCATATGGTATCTCCATTGTTATTTTTTTGAGGAAACTTCATACTGTTTTCCACAAAGGCTGTATTAATTTGCATTCCCACCAACAGTGTACAAAGTTTCCCTTTTCTCCACATTCTCACCAAAACTTGTTATCTTTTCTTTTTGATAATAGCCATTCTGACAGATGTGGCATGCTATCCCATTGCAGTTTTAATTTGCATTTCCCTGATGATTAGAGATGTTAAGAATTTTTTTTCATGTGTCTGTTGGCCATTTGTGTGTCTTCTTTTGAGAAATGTCCATTCAGGTCCTTTGCTCAGTTTTAATTTAATTTTATTTATTATTTTGGCAGCTGGCTGGTACAGGGATCAAACTCTGGACCTTGTTGTTATCAGTACCACACTCTAACCAACTGAGCTAACCAACCAGCCCTTTGCCCATTTTTAAACCATGTTATTTTTTTCCTGCTATTGAGTTCTTTGAGTTCTTTATATATTTTGGATATTGATTCTTTATCAGATGTATGGCTTGCAAAACATTTCTCCCATTGCTAGGTTGCCTTTTTGCTCTGTTGATTGTTTCCTTTGCTGTGCATAAGCTTTTTAATTTGATGTAATCAAATTTGTCTATATTTGTTTTTGTTGCCTGAGATTTTGGGGTCAAATACAAAAAATCATTGCTCAGACCATTGTCATGTAGGTTTTCCCCTGCATTTTTTTTCTAGAGTTACAATTTTAGGTCTTACATGTAAGTCTTTAATCCATTTTGAGTTGATTTTTATATATGCTGTGAGATAAGGGTCCAATTTCATTCTTCTGAATATGAATATACAGTTTTCCCAATATCCTTTATTGAAGAGACTGTCCTTTTCCCACTGGGTGTTCTTGGCACCTTTGTTGAAAATCAATTAACCATACAGGTGTGGGTTCATTTTGGGGCTCTCTATTCTGTTCCATTGGTTGATATGTCTTATTTTGCCAGTACCATCCTGTTTTAATTACTATAGCTTTGTAATATAATTTGAAGTCAGGTAGTGTGATGCCTCCAGCTTTGTTCTTTTTGCAGAAGATTATCTTGGTGATTTGGGGTTTTTTTGTGGCTCCATATGAATTTTAAGATTGTTTTTTCTATTTCTGTGAAAAATGACATTGCAATTTTGATAGGGATTGCATTGAATCTGTAGATTGCTTTGGGTAGTATGGACATATTAACAATATTAATTCTCCCAGTCCATGAACATGGAATATCTTTTCATTTATCTCTGTCTTCTTCAATTTCTTTCATCAAAGTTTTGTAATTCGTAGTATACAGATCTTTCACCTCCTTGGTTAAATTTATTTTTAAGTATTTTATATTTTTTATAGCTATTGTAAATACAATTGCTTTCTTGATGTCTTTTTCAGATAGCTCATTGTTAGTGTATAGAAATGCTACTTATTTTTGCATCTTGATTTTGTATCCTGCAACTTTATGGTATTTGTTTATTTGTTCTAAAAATTTTTTATGGAGTCTTTAAGGTTTTCTAAATATGAGATATTGTCATCAACAAACAATGATGATTTTACTTCTTCCTTTCTTATTTGGATGCATTATTTCTTTCTCTTGCCTAATTGCTTTGGCAAGAACTTCCAGTAGTATATTGGGTAGAAGTGGTGAGAATGGACATCCTTGTCTTGTTCTTGACCTTAGAGGGAAAGCTTTCACCTTTTCAGCATTGAGTATGTTAGTTTTTGTCTTGTCATGTATAACTTCTATTGTGTAGAGGTGCATTCCTTCTATACCTATTCTGTTGAGAGCTTTATCATGAAAAATGTTGTTATGTAAAATGCTTTTTGTTTTTCGCATCTAATGAGATGATCATATGATTTTTGTCCTTTATTCTGTTAATGTGATACATCACATTTATTGCTTTTGGTGTGTTAAACTATCCTCGCATCTGTGGAATAAATCCCACTTGATCATTGTGAATGATTCTTCCTTTTTTTTAAAAAAAAAAACTTTTTATTGAATAAAAATTAATTATACATATTTTTGGGGTTCAACATTGAGATATGTTGATCAAATCAATATTACTAGCATATATATTGTTACAGATCATAATTATTCTTTACGCCCCTTGTCCAATTTCTCCCCATACCCCTCTCCCTCCCCCTTCCCCCCTCTAATTACCCTCTATTTCTTTCTTCCTTCTGAAAGAATAATTGTTACTCTGTTGATTTGTTGCCTAGATGATCTGTCCAATGCTGAGAGGTGTGATCAGGTCCCTCAATATTATCACAGAGCAGGTGCTTCTTCTGTCACTCTGAAATGGGCTTTGGGGAGAGATATGTCCTCTTCTTTTCTTTATCTCTGCTGGCTACTCTTTGTGTCAATGCACTCCAGTGGCTAGCAGACCATCTGTGTGGTGGTTGTGGCATCTAGCTGCTTTTGTGGCAGCCATGGTTATTGTAGTGGCTGTGGTGGACCATCTAAATGGGGGTGATATTTTTGGCAGGCTCCTTTGTTCTGGCAGTGTGCCTGGTTGTGGGAGTGGGGTTTGGTCCCCTTCTCCATGACTTGGGTCCCTGGTGGGCCCCAAGGCACGTGCATGGTGTGCCTGGTTGTGGGAGGGGGGGCCCAGTCCCTAAATCCATGTTCCAAGCCCCTGGGCAGGGCTCCAAGTTGCTGGTAGTGTGCCTGGTTGTGGGAGTGGGGTCTGGTCCCTGGCTACATGCCTCGGGTCCCCAGGTGGGCCCTGAGGTGCTGGCACAGTGTTCCTGGTTGTGGGTGGGGTGTCCAGTCCCCAATCCATTCCCCAGGCCCCTGGGCAGGGCCACAAGGCACTGGCAGTGTGCCTGGTTGTGGGGAGGGGGTCTGGCCCCCTTCATGCCTCGTGTCCCTTGGTGGGCCCTGAGGCACTGGTGCAGTGTGCCTGGTTGTGGGAATGGGGTCCAGTCTCCTTCTCCATGCCTTGGGTCCCTGGGCAGGCCCCGAGGCACTGGCATGGTGTGCCTGGTTGTGGGAAGGGGGCCCAGTCCCCTTCTCCATGCGTGGGTCACCAGGTGGGCCCCAAGCCACGGGTGTGGTGTGCCTGGTTGTGGGAGGGCAGTTCAGTCCCCAGCTCCATGTCCTGGGCCCCCAGGCAGGTCCCCAAGGCACTGGCAGTGTGAGTGGTTGTGAGCAGGGGGTCCAGTCCCTGGATCCGTGCCTCATGTCCCTTGGCAGGCCCCAAGGCACTGGTGGTGTGCCTGAGCTGGAACTAATTTTTGGTCCTTTGCTTTCTTCTAAAACAGGGGAACTTCCTATGGGAACCAGTACTTGAGCTGTGTGGTTGAGCTAAATTGCTGCTTTGCTGCTGTTTCCCTAGGGAAGGCTTTTTGTGCAGCTCAGTGTTTAATGGTTGACCCTATAGGTACTTCCGGCTCTCCAGAGACTCAGTGCACCTGTGTTGTCTAGAAACTCTGATCTGTCCCTGAGTTTTTTCATCAAACTGTATACCATGCAATTGTGCATTCCAAACCAGTCTCCGCTGAATGGTTCTGCACTGATTGGGGGGCGGATTGGTTGTCCTTGCTGTGTCCCAGTGTTTTCCCAGTGGGCCTGTCTCCCCCACCACCTGTGCTCCAAACACTTCCCATGGGACAGGCCCTGCACTGGTCCCTTGCAATGACTCACTGGCCTCTGAATGGCTCCCCTTTTTCAGCTGTTCTGGCTCCTCACTCTTGTTTGGGTCCATGGGAACCCTATTAGTGGTCTCGCTGTCCTGAGGGCCACTAAGGCCCTCTTCTCCCCTGCTGCCTCCAAGCAACTCCAACCAAAGGGCACAGCTGTGGCTTCTGCTGGCTCCTGCTCCTTGCACTCAGCAGCTGGAGCCTTAAAGTGGCTGTGGCCCAAAATTCTTAGAGCAGTTTTTTCTTTCTCTTATCGTGGTTTCTCTCGTCTTCATGAACTCCATAGGTCTCTCCACCTCTTCCCCTGAGCTCCACTGGCCCAAACCTGGCTGATGTTACATTTTTATAGTTGTAAATTGGTTGATTTGTGGGAGAGAGTGATGCTTGGGACTGTCAATTCCGCCATCTTGACTGGAACCTCATGAATGGTTTTTCTAGTGTGTTGTTTAATTTGGTTTGCTAGTATTTTTTTTGAGGATTTTGCATGTATGTTCATCATGCATAATAACCTGTGATTTTCTTTTCTTGTAGTGTCCTCATCTGGCTTTGGTATCAGGGTGATGCTAGCTTCATAAAAAGAATTTGGAAGCATTCTCTCCTCTTCAGTTTTTTGTAAGTGTTTGAGAATGATTGGTATTAATTTTTCTCTAAGTGTTTAACAGAAGTCATCAGTGAAGCCATCAGGTCCTGGGATTTTCCTTGATAGGAGTCTTTTTTATTACTGATTTAATCTCTTTACTGGAATTGGTCTGTTAAGGTTTTCTATTTCTTTATAACTCAGTCTTGGTAGGTTGTAAAAAAATTTGTCTCTTCTAGGTTATCCACTTTGTTGTCATATAATTGTTTATAGTAATCTCTTATGAGCCTTCATATTTTTGTGGTATCAGTTGTAATTTCTCTTCTTTAATTTCTGATTTTATTTGAGTCTTCTCTCTTTTATTAGTATAGCTAATGGTTTGTCAATTTTGTTTCTTTTCAAAAAATTGACTGTTGGTTTCATTATTTTTTTCTATTGTTTCTCTGGTCTCAATTTCATTTATTTCTGCTCTGATATTTGTTATTTCTTTCCTTCTGGCAGCTGTGGGTTTAGTCTGTTTTTCTTTTTATATTTCTTTAAGCTGTGACGTTAGTTTGTTAGTCATTTATTGCTATAAATTTCCTTCTTAGACCTGCTTTTGCTGCACATAATAAGTTTTGGTATGTTGTATTTCCACTATCTGTCTCAAGATATTTTTTTATTTCCTTTTTGATTTCCCTTTTGATTTCTTCTTTGACCCATTGTTTTTTGGGAACATATTATATAATATCCATAAATTTGTGGATTTTCCAAGATTTTTCCTGCTATTGATTTCTAATTTCATACCATTGTGGTCAGAAAAGACAATTGATATTATTTCAATCCTCTTAAATTTGTTAAAACTTGTTTTGTGGCCTAACATGGTCTATCCTGAAGAATGTTTCATGTGTGCTTGAGAAGAATGTGTAGTCTGTTGCTTTTGGATGGAATGTTCGGTATATGTCTGTTAGATCCATTTGGTCTAAAGTATATTTCAAGTTCATGTTTCCTCATTAATTTTCTGTCTGGATGATCTGTCCATTGTTGAAAGAAGGGCATTGAAGTCCCCTACTATTATTTTATTACAATCTTTCTTTCCCTCCAGACCCTTTAACATTTCCTTTATATATTTAGGTGCTCCAATGCTGTGTACATATATATTTGTAATAGTTACATCTTCTTGATGAATTGACCCCTTATTATATATTTTAAAAAGTCACTTTATTACAGTTTTTGACGTAAAGACTATTTTGTTTGATATGAGTAGAGCTTCTTAGGTTCTCTTATGGTTTTTATTTGCATGGAATATTCTTTTCTATTCCCTCACTTTCAGTCTACTTGTGTCCTTAAAGAACAGGTGAGTCTGTTGTAGGCAGCATATATTTGAGTTATTTTAAAAAATATATTTGGCTACTCTGTCTTTTTTATTGGAGAATTCAATCCATTTATATTCAAAGTAATTATTGATAAGTAAAGACTTACTACTGCCATTCTGTAACTCATTTTCTGGTTGTTTTGTATCTTCGTTTCTTTCTTCCTCTGTTGCAGTCTTCCTTTGTCAGTTGATAATTTGCTATAATGGTATGCTTTGAATCATTTCTATTTATATTTTGTACATCTACTCTAGATTTTTGCATTGTGGCTATCATGAGGCTTACATAAAATGTATACTTACAAGAGGCTATTTCAAGCTGATTACAAGTTAACATTGATTGCGTAAAATAACTCAATACTTTCACTTCTCTTTCCACATTTTACGTTTTTGGTGTCAAGATTTACATCATCTTGTAATTTGTATCCCCTGACAATTAATCTTTGCTATTATTGTTTTAATACACTTCTCTATTAACCATTGTACTAGATATAAAGTTGCTTTGCACACCACCATTTCAATCCACAGTATTCTGAATATAGCTCTATATTACTTATGATATTGAATTTTGTACTTTTGTATGTTTTATGTTATTAATTAGAAACCTTTTAATACACCTTAAAGAACTCTCTTTAGTAATTCCTATAAGGCAACCCTAGTGGTGATAAAATCCCTCAGTTTTGTTTGTCTGAGGTTTTTACTTCTCCCTCATCTCTGAAGGGCAGCTTAGCCAGGTAAAGTATTCTTGGTTGACACTTTGAATATACAGTCACCCTTTGGCTTATTTGGGGTATTGTTTCCAGGACCTCCTGCAGATACCAAAATTCACAAATACTCAAGTCTCTGATATAAAATGATGTAGTGTTTGCATATAATCTATGCACATCCTCCATATACTTTAAATAACCTCTAGCTTACTTATAATACCTAATAGAATGTAAATGCTATGTAAATAGTTGTGGTACTATATTGCTTAGGAAATAATGACAAGGGAAAGTCTGTACATGTACAGAGGCAATTTATTAGAAAAAAATTTGACCCACAGTTAGTTGAGTCCACAGATGCAAAACCCATGAATACAGATACAAAACCCATGGATATGAACATAGTATCCCATAGGATACCGTATTATCCTACCCTTTCCAGGCCTTCAGTGTTTCTGCTGAAAAAGTTATATTGAAACTCCCTTGTTTCTTATGTCTTGATGCTTTCAGAATTTTTCTTTGTTTTTTATTTTTGATAATTTGATTATGATATGCCTTGGTGAACTCCTCTTTGGGTTGAATTTTATTGGAGCTCTTTTTGCTTCTTTTACCTGGATGTTTACATCTTTTCACAGATTTGGGAAGTTTTTCACCATTATTTCTTTAAATATGCTTTCTTGTCCCCTTTTCTCTCTTCTTCTGCTTCTGAAACTCCTATTATGCAAAAATTAGGTCTTAATGGTGTCTCATAGTTCCTGTAGGCTTTCTTCAGTTTTCTTTCTTTTTCCTTTTTTTTTTTTTTTTTTTTTTGCTCTTCTGACTGGATAATTTTAAATGTTCTGTCTTCAAGCTCACTGATTTTTTTCTTCTACTTGATTGAGCCTGCTGTTGAAGCTTCCTATTGCATTTTTTAGTTCAGTCACTGTATTCTTTATATCTGGAATTTCTTTCTTTTTTTATTCTTTCTATCTCTTTGTCAATCTTTTTGTTTTGTTCATTTATTGCTTTCCAAATTTTATTCGATTTTTTATTAGTATGTTTTGGTAGTTTCTGAACTTCTTTTAGAGAATTATTCTGAATTCATCGTCTGTCATTTCTTGGATCTCCATTGTTGGAGCTTTGTTAGTTCCTTTTGAAGGTGTTATAATTTCCTGATTCTGTAATCCTTGTGTCCTTGCATTGGTGTCTGCACATTTGAGGAGACATCACCTCTTCTGGCTTTTACATGTGTTCATTTGCAGGAATAAACCTTTACTATTTAGTCTAGCCTGTGATTCTGCATGAACCAGTTGGTAATGGCCCTGGGAAGGCAGAGCTTACTTATGGATTCTCTATATAGCTGGGCTACTGCCTTTGCTCTGATTTTATGTGGGGCTGCTGGCTGGGCTCCACTGTCAGGTGAGACCATTGGCTGAGCTCTGGAATCAGGCAGAGGCACTAGCTGGGCACTACAATTGCCTTTTATAGGGCCAGGTCACAAGGTATATTGCCTGGCTGCGTGGTACCACTATCTGAGATCTGTAGTTGGACAGGGTTGCAGACTGGGCCCGATGATAGGTATAATCCCTGCTTGGGATGGATGGGACCAGCTTCTGTGTTCAGTAGAAATGCACTGTTGAAGTTTGCCTCCCTGCCTAAGTGGAGGCTTGGGGTGGGCTTTGAGGCTTGGCTGAACGCTTTTAAACACCCAGATGTGGCAGAACTAGCTTCTTTCTGCACTTGGCCAAAATGCACTGTGGTGGATATATCCCTCCATGGGCAGGGCCATGAGGTGGGCTTTGAGGCTGAGCCAAGTGATGTTTAAACTCTTGAGTGTGGCATAACTAGCCCCTGTTCTTTTCTGAATAGCACTGTGGTGAATGTCTGTCTCCCTGGGTGGGGTCTAGGTATAGGGTCTGAGGCTGGGCCTAGAGGCTGGCCATCTTAGGATTCAATCCAGGTAGAACTCACCACCACTTCTGAGAGTGGCCAGCTTGGCTTTGTGTGTGGGCTATGCTGTTGACTGGTACCTATGATTAGGTGCCACTGCTGGCAGGTACAGAGAGCTACCACCAAGATCTGTGCACTGGTCAATGTGAGCTTTGCCTCTTTTCTTTGTTTTTACCTGATCCCAAGTTGTCTAGCCATGCCATTGCCACTTGTGTTTCTCATGAGGTGAGGCCAGAGTGGGTTTCTTGGGAAGTGTCTCAGAATGCTAGGAAAGCTGGATGTCCACCCCTGGTGCTCTTCTCCCACTGTAGAAACCATGAGTCCTGGGGAATCCTGTGTGGTGCTATGCCAACTTGAAGGAGGGGAAGGGGAGATGTGGTCAGAGGGACTGTTTCTCTTACCCTCTCTTGTACTTTTTATTCAGTTCTGTTGTCCACACAGGTATCTCAGGCTTATTCCCAAATTTTGGAGTTCTTACAAAGGTGCTCTTGTCTATGAATGGTTTCCAGTTGAACTTTCTATGAGGAGTAGTGAAGACTGGGACCTTCTATTTTGCCATCTTGCTGATGTCACTCTGAGGTATGCTCTTTACTTTCTCCCATTGTTTCCCACTGAAATTGACCTCCAGTTTCCCACAATGGTAACTAGTTTTAAAACACTACTGGCTGCATTTACTTACATTCTCATTTCCCCATTTCCCTACCAGTGTTTCTTGCTATCGCCTCCCAGAAAAAAAAAAACCAAAACACCAAAACACCACAAAGCAATCAAACAAAAGCCACCTACACTCAAATACTTGTTTAAAGTCTGCTTATTGGAGAAACCCAAAATGAAGCCAATGACTCTAATATATTTAATCTTTAAGTTTGCCTAATGGAGGATAGAGAGAGTTTCCCGATGTGACTATCATGTGGCACCAATTGTTTGCAAAACGTTTTATTCCATTTTTAATTTGTTCCTTTAACTTTAAGAAAAATATATTCTGACTCTACTAGTGGTAGAGATGAGAAATCAAGAAAGAAAAATGTGTACTGACATCAGGAGTTGAAAAATAAAAATACTTGGTCTAAAGCCCTATCTGCCATTCTTCTTTTGACTTTGATCAGTCTAAATTTACTGATACATTATTATTCATAAACAAAAAATATTTTTAAATTTTGTGTATGCTCTGTGTATGTCATTAAGAAATAAGAAAGCTGAAAGTGGCCATAATGAAAGGGAGAGGGATCTTGTAGGTAGCTTCTAAGATTGCCCCAAAGTATTCCCATCTCTTAGTATTCATGGCCTTGTGTAATCCCCTCCCCTTGGGTAACTTGCTTCTAGTCAATAGTCTATCTCCACTTTGAGGAGATGTACTCTTGTGATCAGATTATAAGAGACTGTAACCTCCATCTCGCTATCAGACTCTCTCCTTTGCTTGCTTTGATGAGATAAAGTGTCTTGTTTAGGAAGCACATACGGCAAAAAACTGAGGGGAGACCTTCTGGCTAATAGCCAGCAAAGTCCAATAATCCAAAAAGAACTAAATCCTGTCCACAGTCATATAATGAGCTTGAAAGTGGAAACTATGAGATAGTATTTGAACTTTCTTTTTTTCTTTTTTCTTTTTGGCAGCTGGCTGGTACAGGAATCCAAACCCTTGACCTTGTTCTTATAATACTATGCTATAGCCAAGTGACATAACTGGCCAGCCCTGCACTTTCTTATTTATTCTTAATTAAGGGAAATATTTGGGATTTAGAAGAAAAAATCAGGGTCACTCTCACTTTGAATACTGAATCAAATTGACCTTGGTAGTGACAGATTATGCTTAAATTTCAGACGTGAGCTACCACTGTTGTTAAAAGGAAGATACCTTATTTTTGAATCTATCCAACCAGGATTCTTCATATAAAAATGGCTACTCAGATTAGTTTCTGAGTATATTTTCTACTGAGTCATCCCTGAGCATATGCAAGTCTCTTAGCAACAGAAGATGATTCCAAATGAGAAAGCATCATGAGCCAACTCCTCTGTAAGCATCTGAGCCAATAAAGATGGAGTTTTAAACTTTATTTTTAAAAAATGTTTTAAATGAAATCATCTTGAGAGAATGGAGCAGCATGTATAAATCTATTAACTGCTTGAATAAGTTCAGTTGTTTCAAGGTTACATCTTTTGTGTTGAGGATAAATATATTTTAAAAATCCACACAGTAAAATTAAAAAAAAAAAAAAAAACAAAACAGTTTCCTTGGGATGAACATGTCTGCTGCCAGAGAAGTCACATTTCTTGTAAAAAAAAGTGCAACATAATGGATGGTGGTGGAGTGAGGCCAGCTTGTTTTAAATATCAAGATGACAGTGGAATGTGATATTTAGAGGATAATCACAGCATAACACAGAAGGAGACATAGAGACCTACTGCTTGACAACTTAAGGAAATGCAGTGTGTTTGCCAAAGGATTATTTGAGCCTCAGAAATAGCTACCTTTTCCATAGCTTCACCTTAGGCTCAATGTGCTGTCTGTGGGTGAATTCCATGGGAGCATCTCAGAGGTGAAATTGCTTCAAAATAGGTCCCTTTGCCACTTTATTTTCTAGCCTAGAAGTTTCTGAATTGGGGTACATGAGATGATCCAATGGGGTCTAGGAAGAAAATATTAGGAGTTTTCTTTTAAAAAATAGGAAAGAAATTGTTATCAGCAGTTAATGTACAGGCTGAAACTGGTGGCTTCACTCAGTCCATCTGCATAGGAGGCTGTTGCCTGTCATGTCCAGTGTCCATGGTTTCCTGAGAGAAGAGTGGGATCCCATTGTGCAGATAGGTTGACAGAGGCACCCTTATTATCCGCTGGTTCCATTCCAGTGTCTTGAAGTTTATATGAGATTGGTTAAGTAGATTTGGCTGGTAGGTTATATTATCTTGCAAAGTAGAAACAAATACTGAAATAATATGAGTGAGTGACCTTGAAAATCTTTTCTACCACATGTAGGTTCAAGAGCTGCTGGACTCATTTTGCTTTTCTTTTCCAATTCCTTAATGTTGAAACTTGGATTGTTGATTTGATACCCTTCTTTACTAATACGAGCATTTACTCTTATATATTTCTCCCTAATCATAGATATCACACACAGCATATAAGTGGGTTTTGATTTTCTAATCCAATCTGGCAATTGTTATCTTTTAATTGGTATATTTAGACTATTTTAGCTGCATCACACAAATTTTATGTTGTATTTTCATTTTTTTGTTTAGGTCAAAATGTTTTCTTATTTCCCTTTGTGACCAGTGGATTATTTAGAATAATTGTTTAATTTCTAAGAGTTGGGGGATTTTCAAAATGTCTTTCCACAACTAATATTTAGTTTAATTCCATTTTTGTCAAAGAGCATACTTTGTATCATTGGAATTCTTTTAAAGTAGTTGACATTTGTTTTATTACCAGGTTGTACTCTATATTAAGTAGCATTCTACATGCACTTGAAGAGAATGAACATCTTTCTGTCATTGAGTGAAATTTTTATAAATAAATGTCAATTAGGTCCAGGTGATTAATTATTTTGTTCAGTTCATATATATCCTTGCTGAATTTCTGTATACTTGTTCTATCAAGTACTAAGAGAGGAGTGTTGAAAAGTTTCCATCTGTAATTGTGAATTTATTCATTTCTCCTTTCAGTTCTATCAGATTTTACTTCATAGACAAGGGTACTTCAAAAGTTTGTGGAAAAATAGAATTAACAGATAATATGAATCTTTCCATGAACTTTTTGAAGGACACTCATGTTTTGAAGCTCTGTTGTTTGGTGCATACACATTTAGAATTCTTATGTCTTCTCAGTGAATTGACCCTTTTATCATTATGTTAACTTTTAACCTTGGTAATTTTCCTTGCTCGTAAATCTACTTTGCTTGATATTAACATAGAATTTTTGTGCCATGAATTTAAAAAAGAGAAACAAAAAAATATTATTTTATATCACATAATTTTAAATTTCCATTTTGTTTATGTTATACAATATATGTAATACTTAAATATAACAGTGGTTGTATAATGCATGTAAATTGCAAGTAATATGTAAGTGTAATAGTCCTTACAGGTGTATTATTTAAAAGTTTAGGGACCATTTTTCTAAACTTGCATTCCCCAAAGTGTACTGTAACTTACTTTGTTTTAACAGTGTAAGTAGATATTATTATTAAATTAATAATTAGGTTCTTGTGGTCTTATAAGAATGGGAAATGCTGGATTAAGAAGAACTGAACAGAAACTGAACATTTTTTTTTTCCGGTATGATGTCTTGCACCTTTTAATATGCTAATACGTATGGCGACTCTCCAAGAGGGGCCACAGTATACAGTATTCCCCAAGCTTCAGTTCTTGGAAGAGGTTTGTTAGCTTTATTTTGTGATCAATCTGTGTGCCTCCAATAAAACTTTGAACCTTCAGAAAGAGAGAACAGACCTATAGTTACTGGAGGTGGCAAAGAGGGAGGAGGAGGGGGTTAGGGAGTAATTAGGTAAGGGACAGAAAGAATAATTATGATTTGTAATGATAAACATGCTAATAATATTGATTTGTTCATCACATGCATACTGTACACAAATACTGATAGTCAACTCTGTATCCCATAAATATGTATAATCAAAAAAAAAAAATCTGTGTGCCCCATAGTGGTCAGATTTGTGGTAAAAATACATTTGGCTCCTTTTACGTTTGTAATGTCTTGTTAGCATCGAGTTGCCAATATGTCTTTCTTGATCATAAATAGAGGGCAGCTTCATTTTTTTGTGTGTAAAATAAATGAAATTTTATTAGGCAACTAATCAAGTTCTAACTAGATTGGAAGTATGAATTAATTTCCCTAAGTTAATCTAAATTAAATATAAAGTAATACCAAAATATTCAGCACTTTATTTGAATGTCTAACCAAATGATGAAACAACTATATATATAAAATTTTTATTAAAAAATTCTGACTATTTTGGTATCGCATGTGAACATAACTCAAGTGAATTTTCTTCTCTGTTAATTGTTTCATCTAAATCCTGTTTATCTGCTAAGTGATGCCTTAAAGTAGCAGCCCCCTTTCTCTCCCCTTTTCCACTGCCTCAGTTCAAACCCTCATCCTCTCTCACCTGCCTTTGTATGACAGCCTCTTACCTGCTTTCTAGGCTTCCTTTCTGTTTACCATTAGAAAAACTTGGTCACCAGAGGTATTGTTTGAAAAACAGCACAAATGATTCATATCAGTTCCTTGTTTAAAATTTTTCACTATGTAGCATAGTGTTCAAACTCTAGGACAATGTTTAAACACATAAGACCCTTAAACTTCTAAACCTAATCAAATGTTTTATGCTACAGACCCTGAAAAATTAAAATCTACATTCCATAGACTCCCTCTCAGGTAGGGTTCTGCATGTATATAAGGGTAAGCCAACCAAATGTATTTGCATAAGATATGGAAGGCAGAGTTTTTCTGAGGCAGTGGTAACATAGTTCCCAATGTCAAATGACTAGTCTTCTAGGGTGTTGAGGGGTAGGGTGTGGGGTATCAGTTTTCTTGGTGTAGATCATAGCAAGTGTGGTGTGGTTCTGCAGTGGCACTAATAATGATGGTAGCTTGAATGTGGCATCTTTTAAATTATGGCAGTGGCTATATGGTTCTGGAGCTAGAAGCTTCCTATGGAGAGGAAATAACAGCTTCCTTGGTGGTACAGTTCTACAGTCTAGCTTTGGGATTTGCCCCAGGAAGCTAGGCTTAGAGTTTGTTTCTTTAGCTCTTCCAGTGATTCTTAATGATCAAGAAGCTGCAAGCATTTAATAGTTTCTGGGTCTAAAGTTTGAGGCAGACAAAGGTAAGAGATGAAACAACTGGAGAGACAGGTTACAAAGGAACTTGTATGCCATGCCATCTGGAATTTGGAATTTCTCTTACAGATAATGGAGATCCATTAGATAATTTTAAGTGGAATTTTCATATTTGAATTTTAGCTAGATCAGAACTACTCTAAGTGTGGTCCACACATCAGTGGTGGTTCAACAGCTATTTGCTCTACATCTGCAGTAAGTATAGAAATTGAGATTATTTAACTTTTTTTATAGAAATTTCACATTGCTGCCATATCCAAGTGAGTAATCAGTTGACTTTGACAAAGTATTGGTTTGTCATCTATTAAAAATTAAAAAACACACCAAAAAGCTGGTTCTTCACTAGAGATAGTTGGAGAAGCACCCAGCTAGATCATTCTAGACGTTATATGGAAGTTGAAAAGTGAAAGAAATAGGGAGATTTCTAGTCAGAATGACATAGTGATTTCATGTTTGATATACTCTTCTGGTGCTAACACAGCAGAGAGAGATAAAATGTAAAAACAGAAAACAAAGAAAGATACAGCCAGCTCTAAAAATAAGAGAATGGAACAGAAATGCAAAGCAGCGAGTAAAGCTGAAGTCCTGGAGTTGCTGAGCCCCAGGTTTAGGAGCAGAAGGCATCCATGATTTTAGCATCTGTGAGGCATAAATTACTTCACTGATGATACGTTGGTAGCAAATTCAATGTTGTCCATAAATCTCTTTCCTTTGACCTTGATCTTGAAAGATAGTTTAGCTGGTTATAGCTATTTACTCTCAGCTCCCCACTGCCTTCTGGATTAAACTTTTTTGGATAATGAGTGTAATTCTTTTTTGGATAATGAGTGTAATTCTTTAATCTGCCTGTTTTTTTCTAAGATTGCATTTAAGATACCTTTTTGGTCTTTAGTGTACTACAATTTCACTATGATGTGTCTGGTTGTATTTTCTGAGTTTCTTTTTATTTATCCAGCTTGGGATTTCATGTGGCTCTTAATGTCATTATCTTTTCAAATATAGTCTCTCTTCCGTGCTCTGTATTCTCTTCTTTTGGAAATTCTATTATAGATATGGTAAACATTCTTACTCCATTCTCTATGTCTCATAACTCTGCTTTTACATATTTTATTTTCTTTTCATTTGTACTCCATTGTAGGTAATTTTTTCATACCATTCTTTTAGTTCAGCATTACTCTCTTGAGCTATGCATAGTGTGTTGTTTAACATATCTTTAAAATTGTTAATTTTAAGAGGTATGTATATATATTTTATATCTGAAAGTTTTTTTTCTCTGGTTTTCAAATCTTTTTGGTTTTATAAAAATTAATTTATTAATTTTAATTGACACATTGCAGTTGTACATATTTATGGGGTGCAATCTGACTTTTTGAGACATATATATGTTGTATAATAATTGGATTGAGGCAGGTAGAGTATCCATAACCTCATGCATTTATCATTTCTTTGTGGCTAAAACAATCAAAAGCCTTTCTTCCAGCTATTATATAATGTACAAAACTTGACTCTTCACCATAGTCATCCTACTGTGCAATAGAACACCAGAACTCTTCTATCTAATTGTAATTTTGTACCTGTTGCCCAGCTTTTCCCTGTTTTCCCTTCCGCACTCTCCTCTCCACTCTCCTCCCTGTCTCTGTAATATCAACTCTATTTTTTTTTAGATTACACATATGAGTGAGATCATGTGGTATTTGTCTTTCTGTGTCTGGCTTACTTCACTTAACATAATGTCCTCCAGGTTCATCCATGCTGCTGCAAATGATAGGATTTCATTCTTTTTATGGCTGGATAGTATTCCATTGTGTATATGCACTACATTATTTTAATCCATTCATCTGTTGCTGGACATGTAGGTTGATTCCATATCTTGGCTATTGCAAATAGTGCTGCAGTAAAATGGGAGTGCAGATATCTCTCTGACATATTGATTTCATTTCCTTTGGATATATACCCAGTAGTGAGATTGCTGATTCAAATCGTAATTCTATTTTTAATTTTTTGAGATGCCTCCATACTGTTGTCCATAATGGCTGTTCTAGTTTACACTCCCACCAACAGTGTGCAAGGATTCCCTTTTCTCCACATCCTCGCCAACACTTGTTTCCTTTTCCCTTTTTGATAATAGCCATTCTAACTAGAATGAGGTGGCATCTCATTGTTGTTTTGGTTTGTGTTTCCGTGATGATTAGTGATGTTGAGCATTTATTCATATCCTTGTTGGCCATTTGTATGTGTTCTTTTGAGAAATGTCAATGCAGCTCACTTACCTATTTCTTAGTTGGATGGTTTTGTTTTTGCTGTTGAGATATATTCTGTTTTATTTCTTGATAATAGTATTTCTCTATTTATAATTTTTAATTTCTTATTTGATTTATTTAGTCAATTTAATATTCTTAGACAAGATATGGAATCAGCCTAAAGGTCTATTAGTGGATGACTAGATAAGGAAAATGTGGTGTATATACGTAATGGAATACTACTCAGCCATAAAAAAGAATGAAATTCTGCCATTTGCAGTAACATGGATTAGCTTGGAGAAAATTATGTTAAGTGAAATAAGCCAGGCACAGAAAGAGAAATACTGCATGTCCTCACTCATAAGTGGGAGCTAAGAAACAAAGAAAGAAAAAAAGACATAGTAAAACATTGAACTTTGAGAAGGAGAGAATGGAACTGTGGTTACAAGAGGTGAGAAAGGGAAGCAGAGCAGGGATAAGGACTAATTGGACAAAGGACACACAAAGTATTTATGATTTGTAATTATGAACATGCTAATAATATTGATTTGATTATCCTGTACTGTACACAGATACTGGTAGTCAACTCTGTACCCCATAAATATGTACAAATAAAAATATTTTAAAAATTCTTAGACAGTTTATATATAATTCCATTATATTCAAAAGAATAATATTTTTTGTGTTTTTTATATTGACTCTCATTCATGGTGGCCTGTTTTCTTGTATTGGAAGTTCATGTTTGGTTGAAGGAGGAGGGATATTTGTGTGTGGAGATCCTATGCAGCCCATTTGGAGGATGGAATCTGTCAGAGAGATGTTGCATTTTTCTTTTCTGGGCCTCCTGAAGTATAATCAACCTAAGTCCACCTTTTCTACTTTTTTTAAAAAAAATATTTTTATTAACTAATAATAATTATATATATATATATATGGTACAATGTGATGCTTCAATACTTGTATACATTGTGGATTGAGCACATTGGGCTATTTAACATATCCTCACACACTTATCATTTCTTTGTGGTGAGAACATTTATACTGATTTCTCAGCCAGGAGTTTCTTGGATCACTCAGTGTGTTAGGAGAAGACAAGAGCACATCTTATTTATTAGTGTGGTATATCACGTTAATAGATTTTCTGATAATGAATTATCATCACATTTCTGGTAAACTCTACTTGGTTGAGATGTTTTTATTTTGTTTTGTTTTGTCTTTAGTACACTGTTGGATTTTACTTCAGGAGATAGGTCTAGGATTTTCTTCTCTCTTTTTTTTTTTTTTTTTTTGTAAATTGTCTGTGTGTGTGAGAGAAAGGTGAGAGAAAATTAATTTAATAATCCCCAAATCTCTGTGGCTTAAGACAACAAATATTTGTTTCTTGCTCATAAAAAATCTCTCCCCAAGTCATGACTCAGGGTGATCTCGGCTGTTTCCATTTTATGATGTTGTCATGGATTCTAGATCTCTACAGCAGAAGAAAGAGCTCAAGGATGATGAAGGGGCAAAAACTAGTCACATGGCCCCACCCAGCTGCAAGGGGGCTAGGAAGTATAGTCTTTCAGGTGCTCAGGAAGGGAAGAAGAACTGTATGTTGGAGAGCACCAGCAATGTCTACCACTTAGGTAGTGTAAATTTGAACCCTGTGAAGGCAGGCCTGAAATTTTAAACTCTCAAGGGAGACTTTTTTCCAATCCAGATCCCAGACCCAGGTATTAATCTTTGCTGGAGGATGTGTATTCTATCTATACTTTCAAATAGAGTGGAGAGTTTCAAGAGCCCATGTTTTATTCAGGGGGTCTCAAGTTTATCTCTTTGCCTCACAAGGACCCAAGCCTTGTGCCTTTCCAACTGGCTATTTACTGATTTAGGTAATACTTTTAGGGCAGCCAAGGCATTAATGCCTGTTTATCCAGTAAGTTTCTTCTTCCTTTTTTAATCCTATGGATTCCTTCCTTTCTTCCTTCCTTCCTTCCCTCCTTCCACTTTTTGTTTTGATGTAATTTCTAACTTAAGGAAAAATTATAAGAACTACTATATACCATTTACCCAGAGTCACCAATTGTTTATATTTTACTCATTTGTGTGCTCTCTCTCTTTCTCTTACACACACACACACACACACACACACACACACACACACACACACGCGCGCAATTTATGAAGAAAAATATGAGAAGAAAATCGTAGAACTATCTCATGAAGCAAACATTATATCAAATCCAGCAATACTAAAAACAAAACAAAACAAAATAAAAGCATCTCAACTTTATTAATCATTTTTTTCTCTGTATTTTATGATGCTTTGACTTCTTGGAGCCTTGCTAATTGTGGAGAAACTGCTTCTCCAAGGAATAGCTCATTCCTAGAGACAGTAAACAACTTGCCCGCCTGTGTGCCTCTCCTAAGTAATCCAGCCAATCCATAACCCATACTCCACCACCTCGTTTATCTAACACTTAAACATCAAGCCAATATTTCCCCTGTCCTAAATCACCCCAGGGCCAGGTACCAGACAACTAAGGGCCACATCTACAGCCTGCTGAAATTACTCAAACCGGCCAATGTTAAGCTGCTTACCTTGCCTTGACCATTCCTTTCTGTGAAAACCACAGTAAAGGCTTGTGCCCATGCTTTCTCTTTATTCCTTCTGCATCCTGATTGAAACTGGTACTTTCCCACATGGCCCTGTGTGGCATGATGTGTCCTCCTCTCTTAGGAACTATAATTAATAAACTTTTCTTTCAGAGGCAACTGTCTCTGTGTCTGTTACCTTATCGTGCCTGATTAAAACAAATCCTGGGTACATTTCAAGACATCAACAGAGTAGAGTTTATCCCAGAAACAAAATGACAATTTATTATCTGAAAATCTGTAAATGTGATACACCACACTAGAAAAGAACACAATCATATGATCATGTAATAGACCAGAAAAAGCATTTGATAAAATTCAATCAAATGAATCTATCTAAAATCTAGAGCAAACATATTTAATCATATTTCTTTTGAAATATTCCCATAAAGTCAGGATCTCAATAAGCATTAATAGATGCTTTTATCCAACATTTTGCTGAAAGTACTAACCAATGCAAAAAGTAAAGAAGAACATATCAAGTGCATTCAAATTAGATTTGGAAGAGACAAACTGTCTTTATGTGCAGATTATGTGATAGGCTGCATAGAAAATTCAAGAGAAGCTACAGATAAATTATTAAAACAAATAAGAGGATTCACCAGGTTTGCTGGATAAAATATCAACATAGAAACTCAATTGAATTCCTCATGTTGCCTTCAAATTGTGTTTTATAACATATGATACTGAGTGACAAAAGCAACTTTCAGAAAGATTCAAGTTGTTTTGTTTCAATTACATATAAAGTTCAAAACCTGAAAAATAATACTATAAATGGTCTAGGGATGTATACACATGTAATAATTTAACTAAAGCTTGCAAGATAATGATAAATTCTGAATTCATGATGCTGTTACCTCTAGGGAGAGAGGAAAAGAAATGAGACTGGGGGTGGTCACACATGGGGTTTCACCTAGATCTATCATCATTTTTCCTTAAAAATCAGATGCGAATACTCTAACAAATTAAAATTTGATCAAGCTAGGTGGTAGACACATGGGTGCATATTATATTTATTGCTATATTTTTATGTATAGCATGTTTCACAATGAAACCAAAGGAATTAAGGAGATAAGTTGAAAAGGTGTTTAGTAATTTAGGTGAAAGTTGATAAGGGTACGGTCCAGGGAAGTAGTCTAGAAAGGAAGGAAGAGGAAGAAATATTAGGCTAAAAAGAGATTGATTGGATTGGAGCATTGGAGTAGGGAGGAAGAATCCATAATATCTCAGTTTTCTAACTTGGGTGACTATGTAGATGGCATTGCAACCATTGAGATATGTCACCCAGGAGAAGCAGGCTTAGATAAAAGACAGGAGTGTATTTTCTGCCACGTTTCATTTGAAGTATCCATGGGAACTCCTGGTGAAAGTATGAGACTGAAAGTTGCACACATGATTATGAAACTCGGGAAGAAGTATGGTTGAGCAGCATGGATTTGGGTGTCAACGGCATTAAGGTGGTCGTGGAAACTATACAAGTAGAGTGAGAAGAGGAGCAGAGGGGGGAGGATGAAGTCCTAAAAATCATTTATATTTAAGGTGTTGAAACAATAGGGGACATTCAGAGGGTGGTTGGAGAGACACAGAGTCATGAAAGCACTGTGTCACAGAGATCAATGAAGTCAAAAATTTCAAGAAGGTAACATTTGGTGGTTTCACATACAGCAGAGAAGTTGAGTAAAATAACGATTGAGAAACATGTCGATTGAGTTTTGCAAATAGGACGTCACTTGTGACTGTAGCAAGAGTGGTTTTAGGGAATTGAGGGTTGGAGGAAGAAGCCAGATTGAAATGAGTTGAGGAGTGAATGGAAGATGAATACAGAAGTAGAGATTGCTCTTTTAAGAACATCATCACTACTAACGTTAAGGATATAATCACCGGGCCGAGCCCGTGGCGCACTCGGGAGAGTGCGGCGCTGGGAGCGTGGCAACGCTCCCGCCGCGGGTTCGGATCCTATATAGGAATGACCGGTGCACTCACTGGCTGAGTGCCGGTCACAAAAAAGACAAAAAAAAAAAAAAAAAAAGGATATAATCACCATAAATATCACCACTACCAAGAGTGATAATCCTTTCTGCGTTACTACTCCAATCACTACCCTGTCCACCAGCCTGTTTGCAATTCCTTCCCTTCCTTCTGCTTCTGTCTTTTCCCTTATCAAACAATCAGACATATTTACGCACTCCTATTACATTTATCTGGCTCTGTACATAAGATAAAGTTCTTGCCCTTAAGAAGTCTACTTAAGGAGTTTAGTGGAGAAGAAAGGCAAGCAAATATGTATCTTTACTATAAGCCGTCTGTAGTAGTCATTCATATAGTTCACCAGCTCTCCTTCTGGGAGCATGGTAGGATTATACTTCCTGTCTCCCTGTAGTTGGACTGGGCCACATGTTTAATTCTGGCCAATGAATCGTGGGTTAACAGGACGTATGCTACTTCAGTAGTTAATTGCTGATGTGAAATCCTCTAGAGCAGGGTTGGCCAACTACAGCCTGTGGGCCAAATTCAGCTTGTAGCCTGTTTTATAAATAAAGTTTGATTGGAACACAAACCTGCCCATTTGTTTACATATTGTCTATGGTTGCTTTCACACTGCAACAGCAGAGTAGCTGTGAAAGAGGTTATATAACCCTCAATGCCTAAAAATAGTTCCTACACAAAACAAGTTTGCTGACAACTTTTCTAGCACAACCTAACTTATCCTGATGCTCCATTCAGAGGCAGTACAGTGAGGACAAATTTCATTTCCCCAGTCAGAGAAAACTGCTTTTAAAGGGCTCAAATGATTAGGTCAGGCCACCTGGATAGTCTCCCTGTCTTAAGGTCAATTGTGCCACATAACATAATCTAATCTGACAGTAAAATCCATCGTATTTACCACCCAGGGATTATACAGGGTATGTACACCAGGGGCCAGGAAATTTGGGGGAACATGTTAGAACTCTGCTTACCACAGATGAGAAGGGAATTCTGATATTGTATATGCAGCTGGATAAGCTGATGTTTAAATTACCTTTCAATCTTGAGAATCTGTGATTCTGTGACTATATTAAAGTTTGGATTGGGAAGATGGGCTTGTCACAATTTCTGCTTTCACGCAGTTTTTAATGTACAGGTAAAATTAACACACATAAAGCTATTAGCACCATGGTAAACTAATGCTTAAACTGTGTAACTTAAAAGTATGTAAATGTTCAAGGAGGAGGTAACCTGGAGAGGATGAAAAAGTTCGAATTTTTTTAGAGAAGGTGTTACTTGAGCTGTTAATTGAAGTACGATAAAATAAAAGTAACAAAGGTCTTCCTTTTTCTAAACCTCTAGATGGTTTTTATTCATTGTACATTCCTATTTTCAAAGTGTGATACTCAAAAATGCGCTAAGAAAATTTATCTAAACTTGGAAATAGGCAAAAGAATGACTGCATATCTTTGCAAAGTCATACTGGTGTATTGGCAATATACTAACACTGCTTGAGGATTAATTCTATAGATATGTGGTTCTCAAATTTACAGAATCTCCTGAAGGGCTGTTAAAACACAGCACTTTGACTCATCCCAGAGTTTCTAATTCAGTAGGTCTTGAATGCGGCTCAAGAAATTGCATTTCTAACAAGTTCTCGAGCGATTCTGGTGTCACTGATCTGGGGAGCATACTTTAAGAACCATTGTTCTAGAAGAACAGACCTTTGTTTAACTTACTATTTACTGCTGATTAAGACAAAAATTCTGTAAGTTTACATGTTAACTTATGGCAGTTGCCAATAATTTTCGTTCAGTAGAAATGCAAATAATTTCTGTCCAGTAAAAAAGATAACCCCAACAGTTAGTTTTATTGCCCTGTAGAACATTTACCTGGTTTGTATTTCAGCAGTTTAGCAATTTTATTTCAGCATTCTTTCCTTCAATGACTGTATACACTAGTCTCTCACATTCTTCTTTGAAACAGCTTTACCATTCCACTGATACCCTCATTAACAAGTTAAATTTTTGTATTAAATAAATGTTTGACATATGCTCACTATGTTGGTATGATTGTCATGATTTTTAACTTTTTGAAAATTATACCTTGACAAGGTTGTGTAATCAAATAAGTTTTTGACAAGCCAAGTTAAACAAATTTACAGGGGGTTCTTGATGACATACTTCTCCCAGCCTTTAATTTGCTATTTAAAAAGTAGACAATGTAGCATTTCACAAATTTATTTAACCCTGGAAACTTTTACCCAAATTATCTTTAGAAAATACTGCCCCACATAATTATCAGTGACATCATAGCCACTACCACAACCTCTGAAAGAAATATGTCACCTAACTGAATCTCACCTCAGTGGGAGAAGCATATTTTTAAAGACTAGAGAAGAGAGCTTTTGTGTCAGTTGGCACCAAGGAGGCCTCTGTTCAGGGTTGGGGAAGGTTTTTATACCCCTTTTATGTCTTAATACCAAGCAGAACTCCAACCCCACGCCACCCCACCCACCACCCCAGAAGTCCTGTGAATGGACAGAGAGTGTCCTATGCATTTTTTTTCTTGCTGGAGCCAAAAATCTCATTGCCAGAAACTTTTCTTTCCAGCCCAGCAAAATGTTTGTAGATTTCTTTTTCAGTGATGCCTAGGATAGCTCTCCCACAAAGTTGAAGAGTACTCACTAGTGGTTTGGGAGCAAAAGTAGTTGTGTTAGGAATTCTGTGTTCTGTTTCTCTTGCCCCACATCAGCAGCGGCTGGATTGAGCCCAAACCCATGTTCTAACTGTGGTTTCTCATTCTGGAAAGCTCTCTTGTCATTTCGGGGCTTTTGTTTTTATACAGAAAGGCTCTCACTTTCTTCACAGCCAATTGACTCCCTTGAGTGCTAACTAAAACTAGAGACTATGAGGATTGTAGAGATTGGCAGTTTGTGGTTTGCCAAAGCACAAGTAGAGAAGCTGCCCTCCTTATGAGTGGACAAGGACCTGGAAGACTGTTCCTATGGTCAGTTTACTCCAAAGAGTAAACCACATAGGTTTATATTTGAAGTCCTGGAAGCATTTTCACCAAAAGGGAGTGTGAGGCGGTCCTTCCAACCTTTAAATCTGTTCATTTATTCTCTACTTGCTGTAATGCATTCTTTCAGGCAGATTTTCCCCAAGTTTCATGTATGTGGAACCCTACTGAGGTAGCTTCATTCTGGTTGGGCTCCATAAGAGAAGTATGTACATCCTTAGCATCCACAGAGTCCGTACTCATACCGCTGCCCACTAGTCCCTTTGATGTTGTGCAGACTGGGACAGGCCCTGACTCTTTGGTTCCCTCAGATAAATCTCCAAGTTCCAAAACTAAACCCAAGCTTTCTCCCCTAACTACCATCAGGCCACCATGTACCCACAGTGATGCAGGTCAACTCCATGTGGGCAAATCTTCCTGTATTTCATCAATATCATAATATTCCCTACTCTCTTATAGTGTACTATTGACTGCACAAGCAAAAAACTTCACACTATGTCACAGGATTTGTTGTTTGTCTTGGAGAAATTTTCCTACAATTCATTCCATTTGCATGTGCAATGGTTACCACCTTGCATCTTTTTTTATTTAAACTTTTTATTTGAAATACTTGTAGATTTACATGCAGTTTTAAGAAATAATACAGAGAAATCCTATTTACCCTTTACCCAGTTTCCCCCAATGATAACATCTTGCAACACTATAATAAAATATGACAACCAAGATATTGACATTGATACAGTACAGAAATACAGAACAGTTTCATCAGCACAGAGATCCCTCCTGTTGCCACTTTATAGGCATATTTACTATCTTCACCTTCCCTCCCCTCACCAATCCCTGAACACTGATGGCAAATTTGTTTATCATTTCTAAAATTTTGTCTTTTCAAAATGTCATATAACTGGAACCATACAGTACATAACCATTTGGGATTGGCTTTTTTTTTCACTTAGCATAATTCTCTAGAGATTCATCAAAGTTATTACTTGCACAGTCCATTCCTTTTTATTGCTGAGTGGTATTCAGAGGTATAAATGTACCACCATTTGTTTCACCAGTCAATCATTAAAGGATATTTATGTTATTTTCCAGTTTGGGGCTATACATTCATGTGCAGATTTTTGTGTGAATTCAAATTTTCATATTGAGAGTGCAATTGCTGGGTCATATGGTAATTTCATGTTTTTTTACTTTTTTAAGAAACTGCAAAACTCTTTTCCAGAATGGCTGTACTATTTTACATTTCTACCAGCAATGTATAAGAGAGACAGTTTTCCGCCCCTTGTCAGCATTTTGGTGTTCTAACTCTGTTTTTTGGGTTTTTTAAATCACAAAATAGCATTTTTAATTTAATTTAATTTTTAAAATTTTTGTTATTTATTATTAGCATACTCATTATTACAAATTGTGATTTTTTTCTCTATGCCCTTTACCTGACCTATCACTCCCGAAACCCCATCCCTCCCTACCCCTCATCACTAGTATCCTTAGGTTCGTTCTCTCCTTCTGAAAGTTCAACATATTGTTGAGGTCTTTTCTTTCTTTCTCTCCTTCTTCGTCTTTCTTTCTTTCTTTTTTTCATTCTTCCTTCCTTCCTTCCTTTCTTTTTCTTTCTTTCTTTCCTTTCTTAACACCCAGTAATGAGAGAGAACATGCGGTATTTCTCTTCCCTTGTCTGGCTTATTTCACTTAACATAACTTTCTCCAGACTCATCCATGTTGGTCCAAATAGCAGAATTTCATTCTGTTTTTATGGCTGAGTAGTATTCCATTGTGTATGTATACCACATTTTCCTTATCCAGTTGTCTGTGCAGGGACATTTAGGTTGATTCCTACTCTTGGCTATTGTAAATAGAACTGCAATGAACACGGGAGTGCAGGTATCCCTTCGACATGATGATTTCCATTCCTTTGGGTATATACCCAGTAGTGGAATTCCTGGATCATATGGTAATTCTATCTGTAGTTGTTTGAGGAACCTCCATACTGTTTTCCATAATGGCTGTGCTAATTTACAGTCCCAGCAACAGTGTAGAAGAGTTCCTCTTTCCCTGCATCCTCACCAGCATTTCTTACTTTTGGTCTTTTAAATAATGACCAGTCTAACTGGAGTGAGATGATATCTCAATGTGGTTTTGATTTGCATTTCTCTGATGACTAGTGATGCTGAGCAGTTTTTCATGTACTTGTTGGCCATTTGTATGTCTTCCTTTGAATACTGTCTATTCATCTCCTTTGCCCATTTTTTAATTGGATTATTTGGGTTTTTGTTACTGTATAGTTGAGTTCTTTGTATATTCTGGATATTAATCCCTTGTCAGATGTATAGTTTGCAAATATTTTCTCCCATTTCATAGATCGTCTTTCCACTCTTGATTGTTTCCTTTGCTGTGCAGAAGCTTTTTACTTTGATATAATCCCATTTGTTTATTTTTTCTTTTGTTGCTTGTGCTTTAGGGGTCTTATTCATAAAATCTTTGCTCATTTCTACTTCCTGGAGTGTTTCCCCTATGTTTTCCTTTAGTAATTTTATGGTTTCAGGTCTTATATTTATGTCTTTAATCCATTTTGAGTTGATTTTGGTATATGGAGAGAGATACAGGTCCAGTTTCACTCTTATACATAGGGATGTCCAATTTTCCCAGCACCATTTATTGTAGGGGCCGTCTTTTCCCCAATGTATGTTCTTATTGCTTTTGTCAAAGGTCAGTTGGCTGTAAGTATGTGGGTTGATTCCTGGGTTTTCTATTTTGTTTTGCACACTGAAAAATGTTTAGTATGGCCACAGATATGTATAGTCAACTTTGTTGCAATAAAATTTTTTTTAAATGTTTAATAAGGTAAATTTTATACTATGTGTATTTTACCACAATTTTTAAAAAAGTTTAAGATTGTTTTATTTCTTTTTTTAGTTTTTATTTTCTTATTAAATTTTTTATTTACTATTAGCATATTCATTTTTGCAAATTATGATATTTCTTTATGCTCTTTACCCAACCTGTCACTTCCCAAATCCCCTGCCTTTCCCGCTCCTCCATCTCTAGTATCCTTAGGTTTGTTCTCTCCTTCTGAAAGTTCAACATATTGTTGTGGTCTTTTCTTTCTTTCTTTCCTTCATTCCTTCCTTCTTCCCTCCTTCCCCTCCCTCCCTTCCTTCCTTCCTAGCAGCCAGTTATGAGTGAGAATATATAGTATTTTTTCATCTGGCTTATTTCATTTAACATAATTTTCTCCAGATAGCATTATGAAAATGTCCATTCGACCCAAAGCAATCTACAGATTCAATGTAATCCCCATCAAAATACCAATGACATTCTTCACAGAAATAGAAAAAGCAATCCTAACATTTATATGGAACAAAAGACCCCAAATAGCCAAAGCAATCCTAAGCAAAAAAAAAAATAAAATAAAATAAAATAAAGTTGGCAGCATAATACTACCCAGCTTCAAATTCTATTACAAAGCTATTGTAACCAAGACAGCATGGTCCTGGCATAAAAACAGACACTTGGATCAATGGAACAGAATAGAAAACCCAGAAATCAACCCAAATGCTTACAGCCAACTAATCTTTGACAAAGGCAGCAAGAAAATATATTGGGGAAAAGACTGCCTTTTCAATAAATGGTTCTGGAAAAATTGGACATCCATATGCAGAAAAATGAAACTGGACCTATACCTCTTACCATATACCAAAATCAACTCAAAATGGATTAAAGACTTAAATATAAGACCTGAAATCATAAAATTGCTAAAGGAAAATATAGGGGAAACACTCCAGGTAATAGGACTGGGCAAAGAGTTTATGAATTAGACCTCAAAAGCACAAGCAACAAAAGAAAGAATAAACAAATGGGATTATATCATACTAAAAAGCTTCTGCACAGCAAAGGAAACAATCAACAGAGTGAAAAGGCAACCTTTGGAACTGGAGAAAATCTTCGAAACTATACGTCTGACAAGAGATTAATGTCCAGAATATAAAAAGAACTCAAACAACTGTACAGTAAATAACCAAATAATCCAATTTAAAAGTGGGCAAAGGAGATGAATAGACATTTTTCAAAGAGACACATACAAATGGCCAACAGGTACATGGAAAAATGCTCAGCACCACTAGTCATCAGAAAAGTGCAAATCAAAACCACATTGAGATATCATCTCACCCCATTTAGACTCACCATTATTAAAAAGACTGAGGATAACAAATGCTGGTGAGGATGTAGGGAAAGGGGAATTCTTCTACACCATTGCTGGTACTGTAAATCAGTGCTGCCATTACGGAAAACAGTATGAAGGTTCCTCAAACAACTACAGATAGAATGACCATATGATCCCACTATTAAATCCCACTACTGGGTATATACCATATTACCATATGATCCCACTATTTAATCCCACTACTGGGTATATACCCAAAGGAATGGAAATTATCATGCCAAAGGGATACCTGCACTCCCATATTCATTGCAGTTCTTTTTCCAATAGCCAAAATATGGAACCAACCTAAGTGTCCATCTACAGATACTGGATAAAGAAAATGTGGTAATATATACACAGTGGAATAATACACAGCCATAAAATGAATGAAATTCTGCCGGGTTTTCTATTCTATTTTATTGATCTGAGTGTCTGTTTTTATGCCAATACCATGATGATTTAGTTACAGTAGCTTTGTAATATTATCTGAAGTCAGGTAGTGTTATGAATCCACCTTTATTTTTTTGGTTCAGGAATGCTTTGGCTATTTGGGTTCTTTTATTCCATATGAATGTTAAGATTGCTTTTTCTATTTCTGTGAAGAATGTCATTGGTATTTTGATGGGGAATGCATTGAATCTGTATATTGCTTTGTGTAGTATCAACATTTTCACAATGTTAATTCTCCCAATTGAAGAGCATGTTATGTATTTCCATCTTTTTGTGCCATTTTAAATTTCTTTCAGTAGTGTTTTGTAGATCTCATTTCAGAGATCTTTCACCTCCTTGGTTACATTGATTCCTAGGTGTTTTATTTTTTTGGTGACTATTGTAAATGGGCTTGCTTTCTTGATTTTATTTCCTGTTACTTTGTTACTGGAGTATAAAAATGCTACTTATTTTAGGATGTTGATATTGTATTCTTTGACATTACTGAAATTTTAATCAGCTCTAAGAGTTTTTTGGTAGAGTCTTTTGGTTTTTCTATATATAAGATCATTTCATCTGTAAATAGGACAGTTTAACTTCATCCTTTCCAATAAGGATGCCCTTTATTTCTTTCTCTTGCCTGATTGCTGTGGCTAGTACTTCCAGTACTATGTTAAATAGGAGTGGTGAGAGTGGGCATTCTTGTGTTTTTCCTGTTCTTAAGGGCAACCTTTTCCCAATTCAGGATGATATTGGTGACTGGTTTGTCATATATGGCTTTTATTGTGTTGAGATAATTTCCTTCTGTACCTAATTTGCTGAGAGTCTCTATCATGCAGAGATGTTAATTTTGTCAAATGCCTTTTCTGCATTAATTGAGATAATCATATGGCTTTTGTCCTTGATTTTGTTGATGTGGTGTATCACATTTATTGACTTGCATATGTTGAACCAACCTTGCATCCCTGGGATGAGTCCCACTTGATCGTGGTGTATAATGTTTTTGATTTGTTGCTGTACTCTGGTTGCTAATATTTTGCTGAGGATTTTTGCATCCATGTTCATCAAGGATATTGGCTTGTGTAATTTTCCTTTTTTGTTGTATCTTTGTCTGGTTTTGGTATCAGGGTGATGCTGGCCTCATAGAATGAATTTGGGAGAATGGCCTCTGTTTTGATTTTTTTGAAAAGTTTCAAGAGAAGTGGTATTAATTCTTTAATGGTTCGATAGAATTCAGCTATAAAACTATTGGTCCTGGGCTTCTCTTTGTTGGAAGATTGCTGACTACTGCTTTGATCTCATTGCTTATTATTGGTATGTTCTGGTTCTCTGTTTCTTCTTGGTTCCATCTTGGTAGCTTGCATGCGTCCAGAAATTTATTTATTTACTCCAGGTTTTCATATTTGTTGGTATACAGTTGTTTCTAATAATCTCTAATGATTCTTTGTATTTCTGTGGTATCAGTTGGAATGTCTCCCTTTTCTTTTCCAATTTTTAATTTTTGTTATTTGGGTGTTCTCTCTTCTTTTATTTTTATTTATTTGTTTATGTTTTGTTAACCTAGATAATGTTTGTTTATTTTATTTATCTTCTCAAAAAACCAAGTTTTTCTTTTATTGATCTTTTTTTGTCATTTTGGGGGTCTCTATTTTATTTAGTTCTTCTCTGATCTTAATTATTTCTTTCTGTCTACTACTTTTAGGGTTGGATTGTTGTTGTTTTTTCTAGTTCTTAGAGGCATAGTGTTATGTTATTTGTTTGAAGTCCTTCCATTCTTTTGATGTAAGCATTTTTGGCAGTAAACTTCCCTGCTTTTGTAATATCCCACAGGTTTTGGTATGATGTATCTTCCTTTATGTTAGCTTCAAGAAATTTTTTGATTTCCTGTTTAATTACTTTTTGGACCCATAGGTCATTCAGGAGTCTGTTGTTTCATTTCCATGCACTTGAGTAGTTTCCAGAATTTTGCTTCTTGTTATTGATTTTCAGTCTTAATCCCCTGTGGTCTGAAAAGATACTTGGAATTATTTCAATTTTTAAAAAATTCGATGAGACTTGATTTGTTACCGAAGATGTGGTCTAACATTGAAATGTTCCATGTGCTGATGAGAAGAATGTACATTCTGTAGTTGTTGGATGAAATGTTCTGTAGATATCTGCCAGGTCCAATAGGTCTAAGGTTTAGTTTAAATCCCATGTTTCTTTGTTGACTTGTTTCCTGGACCTGTCCAGTGCTGAAAGAGGGGTGTTCCAGTCACCCACTATTATTGTATTAGGGTTGATCTCTTATTTTTAGGTCTGAGAGTGTTTGCTTTACATGTCTGGGTGCTCCAGTGTTGTGTGTATGCATATTTATGACTGTTATGTCTTCTACCTGGATAGATCCCATTATCATTGTATAATGGCCTTCTTTGTCTCTTTTTATGGTTTTTGGTTTGAAGTCTATTTTATCCTATATAAGAATAGCTACTCCTGCTCATTTTTGGTTTCCATTTGCACGATATATCTTTTTCCATCACTTTTAGGGTGTGTGGCTTTTTAGGTGAGGTGGCTTTCTTGTTGATGGCATATAGTTGGGTCTAGCTTTTTATTCCAATCAGTCAGTCTGTGTCTTTTGAATCCATTTACATTTAAGGTTGTTATTGATAAGTATTGATTTACTCCTGTCATTATATTGCTTTTTGTTTAGATGTTTTCAATATCATTTGTTCCTTTCTTCCCCTTTTATTTTCATCTTCAATGCTAGTTGGATTTTTGAGGTGACATAGTTTAGTTTCTTTTTCTTGTTTGCATTTTGGTTTTAATGGCAGGTTTTGCTCTTTCTTGTAAAGCCATGATAGTGATTATCATTTTTCAGATTCCAGATGCCGGACTCCTTTGAGAATTTGTTGCAGGGCTGATTGTATGGGCGTGAGCCCACATAATTTTTGTTTGTCTGGGAAATACACTATTTCTCCCTCATTTCTGAAGGATAACATTGCTGGGTATGGATTTCTTGGCTGGCAATTACTTTCTTTTAGCATTTTGAATATATCATCCCATTTTCTTCTGGTCTGTATGGTTTCTATTGAGAAATCTGCTGTTATTCTGATGGGGACTCCCTAATAGATGACTTGATGTTGTTCTCCTGCTGCTTTTAGAATTCTCTCTTTGTTTTTAAACTTTGCCAGTTTGACTATAACATGTCTTGGAGCAGACCTTTTTGGATTGAATCTGTTTGGTGGTCTTTGAGCATCCTGGATCTGAAGGTCCATATCTCTCCCTATACCTGGGAAATTCTCCACTATTATTTCACTTTTTTAAATTCTTTTTTCTTTTTTTTTTTTTCTTGTCTGCCTCTGTTGTTTCAAGAAGACTGTCTTTGAGGTCTGAAATTCTTTCTTCTGCTTGCTCTAGCCTTCAGCTCAAGCTTTCTGTTCTGTTTTTTTTTTTTTTTTTCACTGAGTGAAACCTTCATTTCTAGGAGTTCTGTTACATTATTTTTAAAGGTATTAATCTATTTGTAAATTCCCTCCTTCATATCCTGTATATTTTTTCTTGTTTCATTGTGTTCTCCAATTGATTCTTCTCTTTTCTCTTTGAGCTTTCTTAAGATCAGTACTCAGAATTCCTTTTCAGACACCTCAAGGATTTCCTGCTCTATGGAGTCTGGTACTTGAGAATTATCATACTCCTTTGGTGTTGTCATATCTTCTCGCTCATTTGTAGTTCTAGTATTTTTTCATTGCATATGATCATGTGGTGGGACACTTGTTTCTTCTATTATTCTGGAGTGGGCTATGAGGGAAAAGACTTTCTCTATTTGTAGGCTCTGCTGGTGCCTCTTCTTGTATCAATGGAGTTGAGTGTGAGGTGGGCTGCTTCAGCTCCTGTTTGTTCAGTGGGTGGGCCCCTCTAGGGCTCAGGAGTGGGTCAATGACTACATTGGGGTTGGCACTCAGAACTGGTACTCACCTGGGCACCCACTTGGTCAGCAGGCAGGCCCCCTAGGGGCTCAGGCATGGGCCTGTAGCTGTGTTGGAATCACTGCATGGGGCCACCCCTCACCTGGATGCTTGCTCAGTCAGTGGGCAGGCCCCTATGGGGCTCAGGTGTGAGTGGGCCTGCAAGTGCATTGTGGTTGGTGCATGGGGCTGGCATTCACCTGGGCACCCACTCAGTCAGGGGGTGGGCCCCTCCTTATTTTGTTTTAACTATTCTGACAGGTGTGCAGTGATATCTCATTGTGGTTTTGATTTGCATTTCTATAATGGCTAACGATATTGAACATCTTTTCACATGCTTATTTGCCATCCATGTATCATCTTTGATGAAATGTTTTTTATGTCTTATGCCCATTTTCTAATTGGGTTGATTGTTTCTTAACTATTGAATTTTGAGAGTTCTTTATATATTCTAGATACAGGTTGTATTAGCCCGTTTCTGTTGCTTATAACAAAATACCTGGAACTGGGTGATTTATAAAGAAAAACTAAATTTATTGCTTACAGTTTCAGAGGCTGGAAGTCCAAAGTCTAAGGAACACATCTGGTAGTGATGACAGTGACCCAGTGATCTCACATTGCAAGATGGTGGAAGCTGAGAAAGCAAGAGAGAGACTCTCCTCTCTCTTCTTTTAAAGCCTTCAAAACCGTGCCCCTGATGACCATTTTTAATCTTTTCACTACAGCATGGTCCTTCAATCTAATCACCTCTTTAAGGCTCCACTTTTCAATTACCATAATAGGATTTCCCACCCTCTTAACAGTCACAGTGGGGACAAAGTTTCTAATACACAAAACTTGGGGGACACAATTCAAGTTTCAGTGTTTGGGGAGACATAATTCAATCCACTACACAAGTCTTTTTTCAGGTATATGGTTTGAAAGTACTTTCTCCCAGTTGACTTTTCATTCTCTTAACAGAGTCTTTCACAGAGCAAAAGCTTTTAATTTTGATGAGGACCAATATGCCATCTTTTTCCTTTAGGTGTTCAGCTTTTGGTGTCAAGTATAAGACCTCTTTGGCTACCTCAGTTCCCAGAGATTTTCACCTATTATTTTTTCATAAAGTTTTCTAAATTTATCTTTCACATATGTCTGTGAGCCATTTTGAATCAGTTTTTAAATGTGTACATTTCAATGGCTTTTAGCATATTCACAGAATTATTCAACTCTAAACAAAATAAATTTTAAAACGTTTTTATCACCCCCAAAAGAAAAGTCATTTGTTAGCTCCCCTATCCATTTCCCCCAACTCCCCCATCCAGGCCATAGGTAACCACTAATCTACTTTCTGCCTTTATAGATTTGCCTATCCCAGACATTTCATGTAAGTGGAATTATACAATATGAGGTCCTTTGTGACTGGCCTCTTTCATTAGCATAATGTTTTCAAGTTTTATCCATGTTATAACATGAATCAGCACTTTATTTTTTTTTAATAGCAGGATAATATTCCATTGTATGGATATACTACATTATGTTTATCCATTCATCAATTGATGGACATTTGGGTTGTTTCCACTTGTTGGCTGTTATGAATAATGCCACAGTGAACTTTAGTGCTCAAGTATTTGTGTTGATATATGTTTTGATTTCTCTTAGGTATACACCTAAGAGTGGAAATGCCGTGTCATACAGTAACTCTATATTTAAACTTACAAGGAACTGTCACATAATAAAGTTACTGCACCATTTTATAATTATACCAGCAGTCCATGAGCGTTCCAATTTTTTCACATCCTCACTAACCCTTGTTATTGTTGACCTGTTTGACTATAACCATCTGAGTGGGTGTAAAATAGTATCTCATTGAGGTTTTGATTTCCCATGATGCCTAATGATGTAGAGCATCTTTTTCTATGTTTATTGGCCATTCATATATTTTCTTTGAAGAAATGTCTATGCATATCATTTGCATATTTTAAAATTCAATTATTGTCTTTTTATTGTTGAGTTGTAATAATTCTTTATATTTTCTTGATATAAGTCCATTGTAGATATATAATTTACTAATATTTTCTTACATTCTCCAGGATGTTGTTTACTTTACTTGATGTTGTCCTTTTAATTTTGATAAAATTCAATTTATCTATTTTGTTGTTGTTGTTGCTTGTGCTTTTGAGGTCATATGAGGGGTCTTCAAAAAGTTATGGAAAGATCTGTATTATCTTTTAATTCCATTTTCCATGAACTTTTGGAAGTACCCTTGTGTTTAAGAAACCATTGCCTAATCCAAAGTCATGAAAATTTACATCTGTGTTTTCTTTTAAGAGGTTCATAGTTCATACATTAAGGTGTTTGATCCATTTTGAGTTAATTTTTGTATATTGTGTGAGGTTGGGGTTCATTGGTTTTTTTTACATGTGGATATCTAGTTATCTCATCACCATTTGTTGAAAAGACTATTTTTCCCCATTAAATGGTCTTAGCACCCTTGTCAAAAAATCAATTGACCATAGAGGCATAGCTTTATTTCTGAGCTTTTGAATCTATTTAATTGGTCTATATGTCTATCGACTGCACTGTCTTGATTATTGCAATTTTGTAGTATGTTTTTAAATTAAGAAATGTAAGTCCTACAACTTTATTTTTCTTTTTCAAAACTGTTTTGTCTTCTGAGAACCTTGACTTTCCCTAAGAATTTTAGGACGAGTTTGTCAATTTCTGCAAAGAGGTCAGTTATTGTTTTGATAGGTGTGTGGGAATGGAGCTAAGGTAAAATAGCCTCTAAACTGCAAAGGAATTTGAGACTAAAAAACAAAGCAGACAACTCCCTAAAATATCACCAAGAGTTTATTGATGAGTAACTTACATATGAGAAGGATCAGGCGGGTGATGATCCAGACATTTGCACAGCTGCACCCTGCACCATCTTGGCGTGGAAATGGGAATTTATAGGGAGCTTGGAGACAAAGGTGGAACTATGCCAAAGAAAAATATCTGTTCATATGGACAATTCCCATATGTCTTGTGACCAAGATTTGTTTATCTAAGAGTTACTTGCTTCACATGCACTTATCTTAAACTAACATAAGATTTCACTCCTTGTGTGCCTCAAGTTGCTAAGTAACCTATGCAGAGAGAGAAATTAGAGAGGACAAATGAGAGCTTTGAAGGCTGAAGATGAAGTCAGTATGGCCATCATTCCCACAATAGTGATTGCATTGAATCTGTAGATCAATTTGCAGAATAATGCCATCTTGACAGCATTGAGTCTTGCAATTAACAAACGTGATGTTTTTTCATTTATTTAGTTCTTGTTTAATTCCTTTCAACAGTGTTTTGAAGCTGCAGAGCATATATTTTGCAGGTCTTTTGTTAAATTTATTCCTAAGTGTTTTATTCTTTTGATGCTACTGTAAATGGAATTGTGTTCTTAATTTCATTTTTGATTATGCATTGTGAGTGTATAGAAATACAGTTGATTTTTGCATATTTATTTTACATCCTGCAATTTTTCTGAATTCAACTATTAGTTCTAATAGGTTTTTAGCCAATTCCTTTGGATTTTCTATATAGATCACTTCATCTACAAATACAGAGTTTTAGTTTTTTCTTTCCAATTAGGGTGCCTTTTTTTCTTACTTAGTTACCTTGGCTAGAACTTCCTGTACAATGTTCCATACAAATGGTGAGAGCAGATATCTTTGTCTTATTTCTGATTGTAGGGGGAAAGTATTGTCTCTTCACTATTAAGTATGACGCTAGCTGTGGGATTTTAGGAGATGCCTTTTATCAGGTTGAAAGTTTTCCTTCTATTTCTAGTGTTCTAAGAGGGTTTATTTCTCTATCATGAAGGGGCATTAAATTTTTTCCAGTACATTTTTCAATATAATCATGTGTTTTTGTTTTTTATTCTGTTGGTATAGTATATTACATTAATTGATTTTTCAGATATTAAACAAGCCTTGCATTCCTGGAGCAAATTCCACTTGATCATGGTGTATAATGTTTTTCATGTTTTGCAGATTTTGTTTGCTAATATTTTGCTGAGAAATCTTATGTCTATATTCATAAGAGATTTAAGTATGTAGTTTCTTTTTCTTGTGATGTCTTTGTTTGGTTTTGGTATCAGGCCAATCCTGGCCTCGTATAATTAGTTGAAAAGTGATCCCTCATGTATGTTTTTGGTTGAGTTTGTGAAGAATTGGTATTAATTCTTTAAATATTTGGTAGAGTTCACTAATGAATCTATGCAGGCCTGGGATTTTCTTTGTTGGTAGTTTTTTGGTTAGTAATTCAATCTCTTTACTTGTTACAGGCATACTCAGATTTTCTACTTCATCTTCAGTCACTTTCAGTAGTTTATATTTTTCTAGGAATTTGTTCATTTTATCTAAGCTACCTAATTTGTTGACATACAGTTGTTCATAGTAATCCTTTATAAATCTTTTTGTTCCGTAAGGTCATTTTTCTTCCTGATTTTAGAAATTTTAGTTTTCTCTTGTTTTTAGGTCAGTCCAGCTAGTTTGTCATTTTTTTGATCTTTTCAGACAATTAACTTTGGTTTCATTTAATTTCTCTGCTTTTCTATTCTCCATTTTATGAAATTTTGCTCTAATCTTTATTATTTCCTTCCTTGTTAGTTCTTCAGTTGTAGTTTTCCCTTTACTTTCTTTGTGCATTAATGTGGAATGTTAGGTCACTCCTGATTTGAGATCCTTTCTTTCTTATAATGTGGGCACTTTCAGTAATAATTTTTTCTCCAAGCCCTGCCTTAGCTCCATCCCATAAATTTTGATATATTGTGTCTTAATTGTTATTTATCTCAAAATATTTTCTAATTTTCCTTGTGACTTCTTCTTTAACCAGTTGGTTACTTAGAAGTGTGTTGTTTCATTTCCAGATATTTGTGGTTTCTCAAGTTTCTTACTGTTACTGATTTCTAATTTCATTCCATTGTGATCAGAGAACATACTCTATATGATTTCAATATTTTAAAATTTATGTAGGCTTACTTGATGTCTTAACATTTGGTCTATTCTGGAGAATGTTCCATGTAAATTTGAAAAGAATGTGCATTCTGTTGTTTTTTGGTCAGATGTTCTATAGATGTCTGTTAGGTCTGGTTGGTTACAATGTTGTTCAGTTGTTGACCTTCTCTCTAGTTGTTCTGTTATTAAAAGTGGGATATTGAAATCTCCAACTCTTATTGTTGTGTTGACTGCTTTCTCTTCAATTGTCTTGGTTTTTGATTCACATAATTCATGGCTGTGTTGTTTGGTCCACACACATTTAGGATTGTTATGTACTCCTGGTAGATTGGTCTTTTGTCTCTAGAAAATTTCTTTGCTCTTGCCTACATTATCAAATATTCAAAAAGCCATTCTTACTTATTTTTGATTAATGTTTCCATGATATTTACCTTTCATCCTTTTACTTTATTTATTTTTTTTCCGTGACCGGCGCTCAGCCAGGGAGTGCACTGGTCATTCTTATATAGGATCCGAACCCGCGGCGGGAGCGTCGCCACGCTGCTAGCACAGCACGCTACCGAGTGCGCCACAGGCTCAGCCCGACTCATCCTTTTACTTTAAACCAACCTGTGTCTTAAATTTGAAGTGAGGTATTTTTTTGTAAACAGCATTTAGCCATGCCATTTTCTTTTTAAAAAACTACTATGTGAACCTCTGACTTTTAATTGGTGCATTTACACCATTCATAATTGAGGCAATTATTGATATATTGGAGCTTAAGTATGACTTTTAATTCTTTTCTGTTTGCTTCCTCTGTTTCTAATTTTTCTGTTTCTCTTGCTTTTCTGTAGCTTACTTGAACATTTTATAGTATTCCATCTTGATTTATTTATAGTGTTCTTGGTATATTGCTTTGTATAGCTTTCCTTAGTGGTTGCTCTGGGTTTAAGTATATACATAAAACACTATATAACTATATATATAATCACTATATAACTATATATATTATTATATATAACTATATATAATACTATATTTATATCTATACATATATAGTTATAGATATATATAGCTATACAAGGATATTTTAAAAAGAACAGGGAAAGATTCATATTACCTTCTAATTCTATTTTTTCCCCAAACTTTTTGAGGTACCCATGTGTATATAATTATCAGTCTCTGTTTGTACACACACACACACACACACACACACACACACACACATACACACACACACACGTTTATCATCATCTACTGCTATAAACATTTTACCACCTTGAGTAAACTGTAGATACTTTTCTTCTATTTAGCTCTTTTTAAAATATATATTTATATTCATTTATTAAATGCTTATTACATAATATGAACTAAACTCAAGAATCAATAGACATAATTATAATATTTTTCTACAAAAAGGAAAACATAACTTACATATTGCTTTCTAGACAAATCAACTTTGGACTTTTATTGATTTATTTTTATTTTTATATGTTTTTTTGAATTTACTACCAACAGCTTTTTAAATATTAGAATATGCATTATTACAGAAATCAAGCACAATGTACCATGACAGCCCCCAGCCCAAGCCAGTCCGCACCACCTAGAGAGGCCTGAGAGCTGCCAGGCCCACACACCCTGAGACAGCTGTGCCACAACAGGCAGGCACTGCATGCCACGGGACCCCAAGACCAGGCCAGACCGTGATGCCCAGAGAGGCCTGCCAGGCCCACATGCCCTGTAAAGCTAGGGCTAGGTCTCACAGACCCCTTGAGCCCATTGTCCAGACTGGGTCACAAACCCTTCACACACAGGTCTGTGAGCTAGGTAACAGGAAAAGGTCCTTGGAGCTGTGGGTGAAGAAACAATAGGCATTATTTTTAGACATGAACTCTGCCAAGCAGCAGTTCGTAGCCACTGCTTTACACACTGAAGAGCACACAAAAATAGCAACAAGCAAAAGGATACATGGGTGCGCATGTGCACTAAGTATACTCCCACACAACTTGTATACAAAGGATGTGCTGCACCACACCCAGCCGTACCTGAGGTGAGGGGGCCTGACTAAACTACTTTATTTTCCTCACAATCCACCCCACTCAGGGTCCCTCACTGTACAATCTACACACTCAGAATCTTCCACAATGTTCCCTTAGTGAAGATAAATGATGCTTACATTCATATAACCTATGGTCCATTCAATATGCTTTAAGGCTTGTCCTGTAGTTTTGTCCTTTTAACCATTAGCCTCACATGTCCAGGTAGTAGCTATCATTGGTGCAATTTCCATGAGAATCCTGTAGGCATACAGATGGTTATATTCAGTAGGCTGACACAATAATCATGTGACTCTGGTGCAGTCCCTCAGCCAAAACACTATGGGCAAAAAGACAGAAGGGTTATTGGTACCAACAGGGGAAGTTCTCACCCCTCTGGTAAGATACATGCCAGTTTGCCATCCTGAGAAAGGATGGTTGCAGGAAGAGGTATCTTGCCTGGTTTATGATACCATACTTCATCCGCTAACACTGTTGGATCTGTAGGTTCTACATGTAACAGTATAGGGGAACTCATAATTGGCCATAATAATAATACAAATGTGCCCTTTGGAATAGAGCACTTATCTCTTTCAGGCCATATTACCTTTACTCGAGGAGGCCAGGTACTTGTCACCCAAGGTGAAACTTGCAAATCTTCTTCTAATCCTTTCCCCAAAGGCCCTATTAGGCCTATGCAGCGTATATAGGGGCTTCTATTCTCTAAGGCCATTCCCATTGTACTGTTTCTTCCTGTTGTAAACAGGTTATGGCTGGTAAGAGAATATTTCCATTCTTGCCATATACTGGCTTCAGAAGCTTATCTTTAGTAGTGATTTGCAGCTATATAGGTGCTGCAGCCCTATGCAACAGAGCTTCCACTGGAGAGGGTCCACCCTTGTGGGGTCTCTCATTTAGAATCCTGACTGTCGGCTATAACCGCTGTGTCCACCCCTACAGGGATGTTGGGTAGACAGCCTTAGTCCCTTTTTTAAAAGGCCATTGTACCGTTCAATCTTTCCCACTGCCTGGGTATGATACGGCACATGTAACTTCCACTGAATGGACAACTGGGAGGTCCACCTCTGAACCCCATGTCCAGTAAAGTGGGTTCCATTGTCACTCTCTATGACTACAGGCTGGCCATACATAGCTGTAAGGCTATTCAATGCTTTCACAGTGTTCACCTGGTCTGGGGCCTTACAAGGCCATACAAACAGAAGACCAGTAGCTGTATCAACAGCTGTGAAGATGTATCTGAAATTCTCTGACCTTGGCATTGGTCCAACAAAGTCCACTTGCGATCGAGTCAGGGGCACCCTTCCTCGAGTTATCTGCCCATCCATATGAGGCACCTGCCGGGGGTGTGGACTCTTGAACACACACTGGACATGGCATTCACTACATCTTCCCATTTTATAGACAAGGCCCATCTTTGAGCCGCCATCCACATGGTTTTGCTGCCAGCATGCTGCATTGGTCGATGTAACCATTGGGCTACTGATGTAGCTGGGGCTCTCTCCAGCCATCTTACCTTAGCCAAGGCATTGGCATTATCATTTCCTGGACTGGCTAAGGGGAAGTGTCCTGTGACATGAAAAAGAGTTACTTCTTTCTCATGTCCTAATTCCTATAACTCTTGCCACATGGCTTGTCCCCACAGGGGTTAATGGCCTACCATCCACTGTTGATACTTCCAAGTAAAAATCCAAAGGGTTAAATCTTTGTACACATCCCAGCTGTCAGTACAGATGGTTAATGGCCCAGGCTCATTTTTTATCACCATCCATACTGTTCTCAATTCAGCCCATTGACTGCTTTGCCATGTGCCATTTTCATACCACATGGTGTCTGTTAAGGGCTGGACAGCAACAGCTGTCCATGATGCTGAGGGCTCCATGCTAGAGCCATCTGTATACCAGGCTTGCTCTGTGATAGGTCCCTGTCCCTCATGGAAGGTGTAGCCTCCACCTCCATGGGTAATGGTTGTGTCAGTTTCCTCCACAACCTCTACTGGGCCTAGCACAGTTTGCAATTCTTTGGACAGAGGACTCATTGACACAGTGCTCCTTTGTTCTATATATGCTCCCCATTTAGACAAAGTGGGAGTGTGAGCTACACCCATTTTAGGGTTGGTGGCCCACGTGCACAGCCAAACTATTATGGGGTATGTCATCCTCACTAGGACTTTGGCAGTTCCTGTGATAGCTTCAGTGGCTATCAAGGCAGAATACACAGCTGCTAACTGCTTTTTTATTAGGGTGTAATGCACTTCAGCACCCTTCCAGAGCTGAGACCAGAATTCTGTGGAATTGGGCTTGTCTCTGGCACAAACCCCATCCTAACCCCTCTGGTTTATATGTATGTCTAACTCAAATGGCTTAGTGCGGTCGGCCACTTGTAAGGCCTGTACTTGCTGTATTGCCCTTTTTGTAGCCCAGTAAGCCTGTTCTACTTCCTCAGTCCAATCCCAGAGGGCTACTTTCTTTGTGAATGCATATAGTGAGTGTGCCATTTGGGCCATATGGGGTACAAAAGCTCTCCAATACCCCCAAAGTCCCAAATATGTCTGTAGCTGAGCTACTGTTGTGGGTCAAGGGTATGCCTGCATCTTATCTATAATAGCTTCTGGGATGACCCTCATCTTACCCAACCAGACCCCTCCCAGGAGTTTGACTGACAGCCCAAGTCCTTGTACCTTGGCTGTGTTCACAGCCCACCCAACATTGTTCCAAATGACTTAACAGCATTGGAGCTGCCTGGGTTAAATCTGCAAGAGAATCAGAGGTTAGGAACACATAATCAATGTAGTGAAATATTGTAACCATGCTGGGCCTAGTCTACCTGTTTAGGTCCCCAGCCACCAAACCATGACAGATGTTTGGGCTATGCAGATAACCTTGGGTCAATACTTGAGAGGTCCACTGTCTTCCTTCCCAGCTGAAGGTGAACTGATCTTGGCTATTAGCCGAGATTGGAATAGAGAAAAAATTATTTGCAAGGTCCAGTACACAATGATAAGTCCATAGCTGAGTCTTCAGCTGATCCATCAAGTTGTTAACTGAAGGCACAGCTGAATGCAAAGGAGGCACCACTTTGTTCAGTTCTCAATAATCTACAGTCATTCTCCAGGTACCATCAGGCTTTTTCACTGGCCATACCAGAGCATTAAACAGGCTAGGGGCTGGATGAATAATGCCAATATTCTCTAATTCCCATATAGTGTTATTTATCTCTGCCTGTCCTCCTGGTAGGTGATACTGCTTTACATTAACTACACGTCTTGGCTTGGTAACACCTGCAGGTCTTGTTTAACATATCCTTGTAACACAGGCTTTACTGTCCATATTAGCAGCTGAAACTCTCAAACTGTTGTTTGCAGGTGCAAGCCATAAAGTACGTCCATACCGAAGCTGTATTCAGTGACAGGAGATATATACACAGTATATACACGAGGGGGTAATCTCCCTATGCCCAATGGCAATGACACAGCTTTGACCTCAATCGTATTTCCTTCATAGCCATCTATACGAACTGTGGGCCCTGGAAACTTATCTAGATTGCCATATATCAGGCTACATTCTGTGCCTCTATCCACCAATGCCAAAACGCACTGCACATTTGTCCTCAACCAATATATTGCCATTTCAGCATGAGGCCTCTGGTCCTTATCTGCCCTCAAAAGATGAGCACCTTGGCCTGCTCCCTTATCAAAATGGAACAGTCCATCCACCTCCTCAGGAGCAACCAAAAAAGTTTTTTAAATCCAGTGAGTGTACCTTGCTACATGTTTCCGGACATTTGGTGAAACACTGTTCAGGGCACAATTGCTGCCACAAGGCAAACAGGACTGCATTTGGCTGCCAGTCAATTTTCTTTTTATCAGCCCCTGCTGCAAGCAAGTCAAGCCACATCTGCTTATGGCTAGTCTTGCTAGGTCCCTTTGGGATAAAATCTGGGGCATTTCTTGGGGGTTTGGTTTTAGCCACCTTTTGGACCCCTTTTGCTTATCTTCTGTCTTCTACTTCACTCAAGCTGGCTATCATGGTCATTACCTCATGTATATGACAACCAATGTATGGGGCCAGTATGGCCATCAGTGACCCAAAGGACATTGATGGGGCATTTTGCAGCACTATGTCTCTCATGCTGCCTGTAAAATTTTCATCGTCCAGGCCACGAGTGTTCACATTAAACATGAACTGCCGCATCCCCAGCTCCCAAATGATTTGGACCAGCTCAGCATACATTTGCCATTTACTAACAATCTTGGGCAGCTCTCTAGCATTTGCCCACATGGTTCAGGCAACTGCATTCACCCAGTCCATCAAGGAGTGATTACCTCACCCTTGTGCATATCTGCGGCTATTCTGCAGCTGCTGCCTCAGGGATGGGTGTATGGTAATGGAGGCCAACTTCTCCATCTCCTCCCCAGAGCACATCACACTATCCACCCCTAGGTCCCATAACCACAACAGCCAAGCAGCCATGGTCTCCCCATGTTTCTGCCTGGACTGTCCTCCCAAGTCAACCACTTCAGCCTTGGTATATGGGACATAGGTTGTGAACTGGGTCACCTGTGGATTGCCCACCATTTGTCCATCTTGTCACATATGCTGCTCATGCTTCAATTTCTTGTGCACAACAAGTCATGCCTAGAGATGCAGGGTTTCCCCCAACTCACCACTGGGTTGGTTGTCTTCCCTGGTGTGAGAAGCAGGAGTGGCCAGTCACTGCATGTCATCCTCCAGGACATTTATCTGTGCTTCCAACAACTCTGCTTTATGCCATAAATCTTGATCAGTTTGCAGCATAGTGATCAGCAGCCAGGCTCCGGTCAGCAGAAAAGTGACCACCAGACACCACATGCTCAAGGACAGCCACATTTCCTCCCCCTCCCAAAGGGTTTTGCATTGTAGTACCTGGTCTATGCTGCCTTGCAGTACAGTGTGCAGCAACCAGATCCCGGTCAACAGGAAAGCTGCCATAGGGCACAGCATATTCAAAAGTAGCCATATTTCCTCCTTCCAAGGGCTTTTAGGTCTTCTACCTGCTCAGAATCCTGTCGCAGACTATGCCAATTGTTCAGCTCTTTTACTTGCCTGTAATCCTGCTGACTGGGCCAATTGTCTAGCTAGGGCTGGGTCTGGAGCTCACAGACCCCTCAAGCCCATTCACAGACTGGGTCACAAACCGTTTCCATGCCAGGCTGGTTCCCCAGACCCCTCACATGCCAGGCTGGGTCACCAGACCCCTCACACGCAGGTCTATAAGCTAGGTAACCGGCAAACAGGTCCTTGGAAGCTGTAGGTCAGAGATCAGAGCAGATGCCTGAGGCACTGTGGCCATGCAAGTGCATTAACTCCACCCCTCAACACACAATTTGCTTACAAGGAGTGCGCCACACCATCCCCTACTGGACAGGCAGGCGAGGGGGCCTGATTAAATTATTCTATTTTCCCAACAATTACTTACATGGCAAAAGGTACTTTGTAGATGGGACTAAGGTTCCTCATCTGCTGGCTTTAAAATAGGGAGATTTTCCTGTATTAGCTGGGTGACAATGTAATTCATGAGCCTTTTATAGTAGAAGAGGAAAGCAGAAGGGAAGAGTCAGAAAGATGTGGTGTGAGAAGCACTCAACCCATTGTTCTGGCTTTGAAAATGGAGGATGCAGGCCACAAGCCAAGGAATGCCAATGATCTTTAGAAGCTTAAAATGACCCTCAGCTGACAGCCAACAAGGAAGTAGGGACTTCAGTCCTACAAGCATAGGGAACTGAATTCTGCAATAATTTGAATGATCTGAAAAATGGATTCTTCCCTAGAGCCTTCAGAAAGGAACACACCTTGATTTCAAGATTGACACCTTGATACCAAACTTTTGAGACTCTGAGCAGAGACCAGCTGAGCCTGTTAGATTTCTGACCTATGGAAACTGTGAGATAATAAATTTGCATTGTTTTAAGCCACTAAATTTGTGGTAATTTGTTACAACAGCAATAGAAAATAAATGCAATGTTTTTCAGTTTCAAATTTATTAGCATAAGGTTGTTCACAATATTCACTTATTTTTCACTCTTTTGCAGATGATTGACATTTTCTGTCTTGTAGTGTTTTTATCTCACTTGACACTTTGTAGGATTTTTCTGTCTGAAGTCCCATGTCTTTTCTCAATTTTGGAAAATTCCCAGCCATTGTCTTTTCAAATATTGATGCTCCTTCATTGTTTCTCTTCTCTTTCTGTCTCTCTGGAATTGTGACCTGTGTTGGAACTTTTTGACCTAGCCCCTATTTCTTAAATTATTTTTCTTTACACCTTTTGCTACATTCTGGATGATTTCTTTGATTCTATATTCCAGTGAAATAATATATAGCTGCTTGTAGGGTATACCATAAGGGTGTACTGCATTTCTGGACCCTTCACACAAACATGAAATAGGTGTGGCTCCCTATCTCATAGGAATGGCAGCAACTCCAAAAGGTGAGTGAGATCTATTTCACTCACCTTTTTAATGGGCACACTTAACACCCCCATTGCATGTGAATGACTTTCAGCCTTCATTTCTGTGTAGTCACTGAAACCACAATATCCACTGCCTATATGTAATTCCAGCTCTGCATAGACTAGATGACTTTACCTCTCTAGACACTTTGTAGACTTTTTTTCTTGGTTTATGATCTATGGAGATTTCTGTTTTTGTGTTTTAGCTCTGAAACCAAGTACATACCTCTACTAGGTGAAGACCCTCTGGCCTCCAGGGGAAGAAACTGAAACCCGAGTCCCTTAACCACACATTGACTTAGCATTTGGAAAAAATAAGCCTAGCAATTAACGATTAACAACTGAGTACTGCAGAAACAGAACAAGCAGTTAAACAGAAAGTAATAATAGCTTAAACAACAATTTGAGACATAAACCAGAGTCACAGTACTCAGTTCCTTCTCAAGGGTGATAGATAACATCTTGACACATATCCTTGAGTTGTTTTGCAGAAACCAAGACCCTCACCAGATGGAAACTACTGACCACCTGCTGACCACTGTCAAATAGACCCCAGACTTACTGGAGCCAGAAGATTGATGATCATGGTCCCAGAACTACCTCTTTGTTTCCTGAGATTCAGCCAATCAGAAACATCCATGGGCTAATCATATAGCCTCGACCGACAAGTTTTGCCTTTAAAAATCCTTGCTTGTAAGCCACTGGGGAGTTCAGGTTTTTCAGCATTAGTTACCTGTCTTCCATTGCTTGGCATTTGACAATAAATGCCTACTTTCTTTCACTGCAACCCAGTGTCAGTGATTTGACTTAGCTGGGCTTCAGGCAAGTGGACCTTTGTTCGGTTTGGTAACAGCTCTGCTATGTGTTTTGGAATATTTTTTTTTAAACCCTATCATTTCTATGAATCTTAAAGGTGTAAAGAAGTTTCAGTATGTTTTCTCTTTGCTCTATTGTCCCAGAAGTGTCCTCTTGGTTTTCATGAGATCCTAGGTCACTGCATCTGCTAAGTACATAAACCAGTTTGGTTTTTTCCCCTCAAAGGTGCCTTCTGCAAGACATTCATGCTTCTATCTTATTTCCTCAGAGATTTAAATAAAGATAGATTGGTCTTAATATTAGGAATTCTTCTGAAATGAAATAAACAACAGCCGAATTCCTAAAGTTCACAGATTTTCTACAGAGGCATAAAATGACCTGGAAAATTACGGCTCAATAACTGAAAAAGTCAACCTTAAACAGAAGTTCTGTGGACACCTTTTGTTTTCCTTCCCCAGTCTTTGAAGACCATCTTTTATTTAAGTAACATTTAACACTTGCTCATAACTTTACTCTTTACAAGTGACTTGACTAGATTCAAGATCTCAATTAATTTGCTTGCAATTAATGAAAAGAAAGTTTGTAATTCATGAAAATAACATTTAGAATCAAAGAAACTTAGGAAAATATCTGTGATATAGTTGAAAAGCCAGGTGCTACTAGTGGCATCAAATCTGGGCTCTAACTCTCCCAATCTCCCACTATCAACATATACAACTTTGGTATTGAGCTGCCTCATCTGGAAGAGGGAAAAAATTTTCAGTATAGTGTTGTGATTAAGTGCTTGTACTCTGTAGTCAGAATGCCTGGGTTTTATCCCTGGCTCTACCTCATGCCATTGTGACTTTGGGCAAATTAAAACATTCTAGGCCTCAGATACCTCACCTATAAAATGGGAATAATAATTTTATCCACCTCATAGGCTTGTTATAAGGATTAAATGAGGTAGTACATATTAAATTGTTGGCCAGTGATGAGTATTCAATAAATGTTGGCTCTTGCTGACCATGTGTTCTAATTATTATTATTATTATTATTATTATTACTATTGGGGCTGGCCCGTGGCTCACTCAGGAGAGTGCGGTGCTGATTATTATTACTATTACTGCATATAACTAACACATGTGGAGTATACTAACATTTATAAAGCAAATGTATTTCACAGGGCCTAGCTTCCAAAGCCCTGTAGTTTCAGGTATAACCTAACTTTTAAAATTACACATAGAAATTTTAAGCTTGCAAAAGACAGGAAACTTTCCCCAGGCTAAAGTCTCTGTTGTAGATAAAGAATTGTAACACAGCAAAATTGCTGGCTCAAGGACAGATGCCCTTGGAGCAGGTTAACCTAAAGTTATTTGATTGTTATGTAAAAATACTGAGGAAATTGCTATAGGGAAAGGCACTATTTGCTAAGGACAAGCTTTTGTTGGGGGATCGACTTAACCTTTTGCAAATTGCATTATGGAATGTCACTTTGTTATTTCACTGATGTCACCAGCCCCTGCTGTTAAACTATACTTAGCCATAACTCCACCTATGTTCCTTTTCTGTAACTTTCTGGCCTGGAGAAGAAATACTGAGACAGAACCCCAGTTCGGTGTTAATTTTCCAAGGAGGAATGCCTCTCTCTTGAGGGTTCCTGGAAATTAACCCCTTCGGGATTTCTCACTGCTCAGAAGAAATGGGCTTTGAGTAATTCTTTGCATCTCCATCACCCAGGGGGAGAGAGGTGACAAAAAAGAGTGTAATAAGCATATATTAAGCATTTATACATAAAAATAAAACATTGTCTTTCTGCTGAAGAAAATCACACATGAAAAAATTAATATGATGTTCTTTCTCTGAATAAACCTTCAAATATCAGTTTTTTTCTTACCCTAGAAGAGCAGTTATTCAGGGAACCTAACCTGGTCACCATATGCCTTGAAGGAGGTTGGCGATAAGCCATCTCTCTGGCCCCTACATTTTTCATAGTGGTGACCTTTCAAGAGCTGTATCTCATCTGTTTGGCTGACTTTTCACCTGGCTGGAATTATGTTTTCATCACGGGGAGATAATATAAAACTTGGCCATTGCAGAGTTCCCTGAGGAGTCCTCACTGGTTCCTCAGGATTTCCAAAGACATCCTATGAATAAGCAAATACAGAGGTACTCTGCCTTCCCATCAGGGCATGCATATTTGTAAGTTTCAAGAATACTGGTGGAATTGCTGTAAGTGCTTTATTTAAAAAATGTTAAATTTCTAGAACAAAAAAACCTGATCCACTGAAATCCTCAAGGAGAATATAAGGCAAATATTTGGGATCACTTGAGGATCAGTGATTTGACTTAAAATTATCCCATAACCCACACTTACAGTTAGGTTCAAGAAACTCCACATGGAGGAGTAGGACTTTCACCCATAATTTGTCACACAGTTGGGGCTCTGGACCCTTGCACATAGGGCCTGGAGTTAGTCCCATGGCAAAAACCATATGGTTGTAAGGAAAAAAATCTTCTCAAGCAAGCTAAAGAAAAAAGATGAACATATTGTAGGGATGCAGGAGTATCTCAAAATCTTTGGGCAGGAAGCACACAGTCATGCTTCAGGCAGGACTGGAACCAGGTACTTGAAATTCTATGGGAGTTGAGAGAGTTGCTTTATTTCATCTGGCTAATTCTGTTTCCATCTTTGGACATATTTTTCTGTGCTTACATAGGAGCCAAATTCTTTTGTCCCAGTCATGGCTTTACATTATTTCCCCACTTTGAGCACACAACAAAGACTGAATTCAACCCCCATGTTCTAAATAGAAACCCTCAGGAAAAGGAACCTGATTGGCCCAGCTCGGATTAGGTACTCACTCCTGGCCCAATCACTGGCCACCAAGGGGAAGGCTCATATGGCCCATTACCCACTCAGCAGGAACTGGGAGTTTCCTTTAGAGAAGAGGCATGGGCTGCTAGGAAAATTAATTGGCATGCCATGATTATGCCTTCTCCTTGCTTCACAGCCCCAAATCATTGGCCTCCAATGGACAAATGGATTAAATACACTCAGAGAGAAGCATGATGAGTGTAACTGAAAGCCCAAACTTCAGAAATAATACTAAATAGAAGAATGAAGCTAGAAAGGAAAGGCTGGTGGGAAGAGAGAGAAAACATGTTACTGAGGGTAATATGAGAAAAGAGGGGGAAAGCACTATGGACTATCTTTAGCCTCGAAGAGACGAGCACTACCCCTACCTAACTTGAAGTCAAAGGAAGAGGTGCTTCACCAGCTGGAAGTATATGGGGCATCTGCTCAACTTAAGTACCTATTAAAAGTGCCTCCCCATCATTGCCGCACCCATTACTTGTTCTTCAGGGTCTTTGTGTATTTCTCCTGGTTTCCATGTGAAGCACAGGGCTCCTCAAAGGGTGGCACCTGAAGCCATCATCCCGATATGGAATCCTGAGAATGGCTTTACCTAGGACTACTCTTGCTCAGACTCCACTACCCCTTGGTAGAAATTAACCCCTCCTTCTCTCTTAAAACTCCATACAGCCACTCCTACCTTCCCAGCTATGATCTTGAAGGCCTTTATTACCTCTAAGTAGGTAAAGCATGGAGCTGCAGACCTCCAGTGGATTCTTTCTCAGCTCCATAGGGACTTCAGCTTGAATTGGCCCTAGGCTTAAGCAGTAGGCTGGGCCTGGCCAAAATTGTGAACTGGATAGTGGTCATCCTCTGGGCCTTTCTCCCTCTAGGTCACTCTCTAGCTCTGTCAATCTTGACTCAAGGAAGTTCTCCCAAACTCTTAACTAGTAACCCTTCACATCTAAACCTGCACTGGCTCTTCCTATGCTGGTGGAAACAATCAAGCATAGCATTAGATAAGTGGTCCTCAAAGTGTGGTCCTCAGACCAGCAGCATCAGCATCCCCTGTGAACTAGTTAGAAATATAGTCTCTAGCCCATACTCAGACCCACTTTATTAGTCCATTTCTATTGCTTATAATAGAATAACTGAAACTGGGTAATGTATAAAGAGATGAAATTTATTTCTTACAATTTTGGAGGCTGGAAAGTCCAAGGTCTAAGGAACACATCTGGTGAGGGCTTTATTCTTGGTGGTGAATCTCTACAGCAATTCAGGGTATCACATGCTTAGAGAATGGCAAGAGCTCTCTTACATGCTCCTTATAAAGCTACCAGTCCACATCCATGATAACTCATTACTCTATGAATGGATTAATCTGTTCATGAGGGCACAGTCTTCACAATCCAATCACCTCTCAAGAGCTCCACCTTTCAAATATCATAATCAGATTTCCTACCCTCTTAATGTGGTTACAGTAGGGATCAAGTTTCCAACACATGAATTTATGGGGGGGTGCATTTTACCCATAGCACCTACCAAATCAGAAACTCTAGGGGTCGGAGCCCAGTCACCTGTAGTCTGTTAAGTTTTCTGGGTGATTCTGATGGAGGCTAAAGTTGGAGAAACACCACTTTAAAGTGGATAGATTGTTAGTCATGCTACACTATAGATGAAGTCATATTTTAGCATCTCTCCAGCCCACTTATTATATGAGGTTTATTTGTGCTTTCCAGCTATTAGAACTGCCTGTGTAATTTGCTAGCCCAGAGAAAAATGAAAATGTGGGGACTTTTATTCAAAAATCAGGAAAATATTAACAGTAAAAGTGTACATAAGACTTTATTCTGGTTCAAGTTGGCAGAATAGACGGTCCCCAGTGTCACTCTCTCCCACAAATCAACCATTTTACAACATTAAAAAGCAATGACAGCCAAGCTGGGGCCACCAGAGCTCAGGGGAAGAGGAGGAGAGACCTACGGAGTGCATGAAGGTGGGAGAAGCCACGATGAGAGAAAGAAAGAAAGAACTGCTCTGACCATTTCGAGTCCTGCCACTTCAAGACTGGAGCTGGTTAGCCCATGGAGCAGGAGCTGGCAAAAGCAGCAGCTGTGCACTTCAGATGGAGCTGCTTGGAGGTGGCAAGAGAGAATAGGGCTTTGGTGGCCCCCAGGCCAGCAAGAATACTAGTGGGGTTCCCATGGACCCACATAGGAGTGAAGAGCCACAACAACTGAAACAAAGGAGACATTCAGAGGCTGGTGAGTCACCACAAAGGACCAGCATAGGACCCATCCCATGGGAAGTGTTTGGAGCATGGGCTGTAGGGGAGACGGGCCCACCGGGAGAACACTGAGGCACAGTGAGGACAGCTGATCTGCCCCCCAATCAGCACAGGACCACTCAGTGGAGACTGGTCAGGAATATAGAACTGCAGGGGGTGCAGTTTGCTGAAAAGACTGAGGCCCATACCTGAGTTTCTATATAATCCAGGTGTATATCCAGGATCTCATGAGTCCCAGAAGCACCTATAAAGTCAACCATTAAAACCCCAGCTGCACAAAAAGCCTTCTCCAGGGAATAAGCAGCAAAGCAGCAATTTAGCTCAACCACAGGGCTCAAGTACTGGTCCCCACAGGAAGTTCCCCTATTTTAGAAGTAAGCAAAGGGAAACAAATTAGTTCCAGTGCAGAGTTTAAGTGGTGGGAACAGCAAATAATCCATCACAGAACTGAAAGAAAAAACAAAATACCCACAGGCAAGAGACAAAGTTCGATATTAACTAGTAAAGTTCTCTCATCACCAAAGAACACCTATAAAACCTAGAAGGACTGGACGTCCCCTGGGCTACCAAGCCAGGGAGGGGAGAGGGTTGGGGGCTTCAGCTATGCCCCCCGATACCCACAACCAGTTCTGAGGGTGGGGGGATGAGGGCCTCAGCCATGCCCCACCAACAACCACAATCAGCCAGTGATGACCACCAAGCCACCACAGGAAGTGTCCCAGGCTCTCCCTAGCAAGGGCAGTCAGGGGCTGAGAACCTTGGCTATGCCCCCTGACACACACAACCAGCCCAGCAACAACCACCGAGCTGCTGCAGGAAGCACCCCGGGCTCTCCCAAGCTGGGGTAGTAAGGGGCCGAGGGCTCAGCCATACCCCCCTGACACCCACAACCAGCCCAGTGACGACCACCAAGCCACCCCAGGAAGCACCCTGGGCTCCTGAGCTGGGGCAGTACAGGGACAAGAGCTTCAGTCACACCCCTCTGACATCTGCACCCAGCCCAGCAATGAGCAAGCCACCACTGGAAGCCCCCTGGTCTCCCATGCAAGAATGAGGGGGGTGCCACAGGCCTCAACCCCACCCTTCCTCCTTCCTCCTTAACCCACCCTATTTCTTTTCCCTTTTCCCTCTCCCCTTCCCCTCCAACTGCTCCACAACAACATCATAGAATGTAAAAATAAGTACTAATATTAATAAATAAACTTAAAATAAATAAATAAAATATATTCAATTTTAAAAAAGACTTTTTTTCATTTCTTACCCATCTCTCTTGACTTGTCACAATGTTTTTTATTTGTAATTTAATATCATTGTAATGAAGGATAAATGAAAAGTTTTAAGTTATTAGCATAAATTTTACCATCTGTCTTTATAATGTGCAATGTCATTTTGAAATGTAAGTATTAGACTATTTAACCCATTTGCAGAATCACCAAAATGTTACCATTTGTATTTTGTGACTTTTCTCTGGAAGGTGCCTCAAGTTGTCCAGAAGAGATGGATGCAAAACAGATTAGGAAGGTTGGAAGGAGGAAGGGAGGATCCATCAGGCATAGAGCCAGCTGAGAGAACACTTCCAGAACAGGATACTCATAGCACAAGTGCAGACCCTCCCAGGCACCCGGGGCCTCTGCCCTGCTATACAGGTGCATTCACTCAGACTGATGGTTGACAAGTTCCCCCTCCCACCGGCTGCTGGACCAACATCCCAGCAGGGAAGTGGAGCCTGGGGAAGTCCAGCCAGTGTTCCCCTTCCCATGGCCTGCTGCCTCAACTGATGGCAGACAGGTGACCCTTAAGGATCCTTTAATCTCCTTGCCAAGACATACTTAGTACTTGGGTCAGGAGTGGGCAAAGGGCTTGCCCCTACTGAGACACAGCTGCCCACCAGACATGCCATGGTGCTGCTAACCTGGGTCAGGGACAGCTACTGCCCTGCTCACCCAGGGTTGCTGCAGGGTGTATGCCTCCAACCCTACCCCTCCCACACTCACACCCAGACTCTTGCCAAGGACAGAGGACTTAGCTGTTGGGGCTTAGGCCATGTGTGACATGGGGTGTCAGGGGCAGGGGAGCATGTGGCTGAGAGCCTACCCCAGGGAAGTGGCAGGAGGCAGGACTGTCACTGAGCGGAGGCTGCAAGCTCCTTGCACATGCCCCGTTGTCCCTTCAGATGTCATTTACAAAACACAAATTCAAAAATAAAGTTATTAAGAATTTGAAGATGGTGACCACGTAGCATTAAACTCTAAGCACAAGGCCCTTCTGAGCATGGGGCTCTGTGTGACTGCAATGGTCACATGCCCATGAAGCCAGCCCTGCCAGCCACTCCTAAAATGAGTAGGGTGAAGACTGAGACCAATGGCATACCTATCCAGCCTCCATACTGCCTTAGAAATAGCCTGGCCCTCCTGAACTACTCTTCCAAGAACTTTCAGAATCTGACCCCTGATTACTTCTCCAATTTCATCTCTACTTGGTACCCCCACCACAACTACAGGTTCTAACCAAACTCAACTTATTAGCAGTTGCTTTAGAGCACAAGGCTCTTTCTCAAGTGCATTTTGCTTCTGCTTTTTTCCTGGAATGCTTTGCATTCTCACCACTACCTCCTGCACTCCCATCTCTCCCAATTTTCTTCTCCTCACTAACTGTTTCAGGTGAATACTCTAGATGCATCAGGCACCTGTGTGGTACCATACCATGCTGCATTCATCCCAATCATGAGAATTAAAGTTGCCTGTTCCCACAATAGCTATAAACTCCAAGAAGCTGGAGCTGGTGTCTTGTTCACTACTCTACCTTTAGTGCTTGACAGAGTATTGGCAAGAGTACGAAACAGTGATACTAATTAAATGGCTGACTGGTCCAAGCAGTAAGACTCACAGTGTGCTTTCACTAAAAAAAATAAATAAATAAATAAATAATAATAATAATAATCCCACCCGTCAAAGTATCTTATGACTAAATGCTGTAATCTTTTATTCTCTGATTCATACTTCCTTTTTGAGATCGTTTTCATATCTGTCACGTAATTTTAAGTGGTTGAAGTTTACAGGACTTTCTTCAGATGAAATGAATGTTTGCTATCTGATCACTTCTTTATTCAGTTAAATTTACATCTTAAAGTTTTTTTTATCATCTTTCCCATTTTTTATTTGCTTCAAAATATTTGTAATAACTGAAAGTGGTGGTGATCTCAGAATTATGATCCTGAAATGCCTTTAATTCATCAGCACTGGATTTTGCAAGCAGGGCTGTGCATATGTCAGGGCTATCCAGGCAGGTCAGCTTGCTTAAAGTCTTTGGGCTTAAAAATCCTTTAAATACAAAAATAAATAAAATGAACGTTAGTTACATCTGCTCCCACTGGGGACTCAGACATGAAAACCTCTCATTTTCTGAGAACCCTAAAGAGATGACTTGGGATTCACCTGAATCATTTGTCATTGGCTTCTAAGAGATAGATAAAAACTAGGTGATAGCACAGCACGTGGAGGGTAGGGGATTCAGATGTCTTTGCTGCCCGTTCGCTTCAGGTCTGGGAATGAGTAGGGCCCTGCTTTGTCATAGTGTTCAGAGGTCAGAATTCAGAGCCCTAGCAAGAGCTGAAACATGCAGCAGCCCTCTGAGCTTTCCACCATCCAGTCAGTATTCACATTGACTTGGCTTTGAGGCTAACAATGGAAAGCTAGAGTTAGATTTTTCAAACTGTGCTTTGTGTAAATTTGCCTGGTGTCTGAAGGCTATTTTGAAAGTATATTGAGGCTTCTGGGATTCTTGTGAAATTACTGGCTTAAAAAATATTTAGCTTGTTTGGTGGGCATAACTTTTGAAATAATTCACTTATTCTCTTCTCTTTTTAAGTAACACTGTAATTTTTACTCAGCAGTAATGCGTTTGTTCTAAAGTACACATAGTCTGTAACGGAAAGTAAGCCATGATTGTGTGGTTCCCTGGAGGAAGAAACATATTATATTCACTTGACTTGACCCATATGAGCACAACAACAAGAACAGAGAAGAATTTTATAAATTTTTTATCTCCTTATTACTTCATTTCTCTCACATTTGTTTAATTATTCATCTCTTTCAATGTCTCTTACTACCTATAACATTAACTATGAATCACAAACTGTATGGATGCTTATTCTATAACGTTATAATAAAGTAGTTAAGAACACACAGGCTCTGGAGCCAGAGGGCCTGGATTCAAATCTGGATTCTACCTGTCTCATTAGCTATGAGAGCTTGGGCCTCTCTGAGCCTCAGTTTCCTCGTCTATACAAAGGGGATAATAACAGTACCCATCTCACAGGGTTTCTATGTGGTGCTACTTACTACATGAGTTAATATGTTTCTAAAGTACTCACAGCAGTACTTCACATATATTTAGCACTATAGAAGTATTAGAGAAAGGAGTGGCATCGGCAAGATGGCGGAATAGGAGTTTTCTGCTGTCATTTTTCCACGGAAGCATTGATTTTGATAACCACTCATTGACAAGAGCACCTTTGTGAGAGTCCAGTAGTTCAGTGGAGAAGTTCCAGCATTATCACTGGAGCAAAAAAATCCAAGAATAGATGCACCGAAGGGAGTAAAAAAACCCCCAAACAACAATCACACTGTATCCACATCACCCCTCCCCCAAGGCAGCACATCTCAGTGCCAAGAGAGATCCCCTCAGCCCACTATTCCTTTTTCAGGGGAAAGTGAGAGCATAGTGATTGAGTGCCCAGCTTCCCCAGACATGCAGGATGCTGCCCAAGGGGCCAACTTATCTCTCATCCCACCCAGAATACTGAGGTGATCAGCACAGCTGAGTGGTTGGGAGACACAGAAAGCAGAGAAGAGAGTCAGGGACTCATAACAAGAAGGTCTTGGAACTCAACAAAGGGCAAATAGATCCTACTAACTGCCTCATGGACTCTATTAGGAATCCTTCCCATGAGCTGCTTAAGACACCTCGCCTGCCAGTCCCACTCCACCCCCTCCAACTGGCCCACAAGCATACCCAATGCCTCCCTCCCTCCCACCCATGGCTGGCTTCCCACACATGCACCCACAGATAGCAAGTGTGAGTCTCTGCAGACAGCTCACAGGTATGGTCAGATAGATAGCTTGACTCTGTGGGATTAGGAAAAACCACAAAAACTTGAGCATTTCAGGATACCACCCTAAGGAAAACAAATGAGAGAGGTTCTAAGCACCTGGCCTGGCTCTGTGGGATCAGGACAAGGCATAGTCTTAAGAATTTCCCTCAAGAGGGAACAAAAAGGGTAGATTTGGCATATTCATAGGAAAGGTCTGAGAGAGCCTCAAAATTCCTAGCTTGGCTGTTTAGTGAAGTCATTTATCTCTCAAAGACAGCCAATAAAGACTGGAGGGGTAGAATGCTTCTTCAAGTGTGAAGAAAGCAATGCAAGACCTTAAGGACTATTTCTAAAAAATCAAGGAAACATGATACCACCAAAGTAACACAATAATTTTCCATAAGAAATTCTGGAGCTGCAGAATACAATGAATAAATAAAAAATGCAATAGAGAGCTTCAGCACCAGAATTGATCAAACAGATGAGAGAGCCTGTGAACTTAAAGGCAGGATAGATCATGTTAGGCCACAAAACAAGTCTTACCTAATTTAAGAAGATTGAAATCATATTAAGTATATTTTATGACCACAATGTTATGAAACTAGAAATCAATAACAGGAGGAAAATTGGAAAATTTACAAATGTATGAAAATTAAACAACATACCCCTAAACAACCAGTGGGCCAAAGAATACATCAAAGAGACATCAAAAAAATATCTTGAGACAAATGACAATGGAAGTACAACATACCAAGACTTATGAGATGCAGCAAGAGCAGATCTAAAAGGAAGGTTGGCAATAAAGCCAACCTAAAGAAAAAGAAATGTTTCAAATAAATAAACTGACACCTCAAGGATCTAGAAAAAGAAGAAACTAATCCCAAAGTTATTAGAAGGAAGGAAATAATAAATATCAGAGCAGAAATAAATGAAATAGGGACTAGAAAAACAATAGAAAATATCAATGAAACTGAGTTGATTTTTGAAAAGATAAACAAAATTGATAAATCTTTATCTAGACTAAGAAAAAAAGAGAGAAGATTCTCTTTAAAATTAAATAAAATCAGAAATGAAAGACATTACAACTGATAACACAGAAAAACAAAGGATCATAAGAGACTACTATATGAATAATTATATTCAAACAAATTGGATAACAGAAAAGAAATGGATAAATCGCTAGAAACATACAACCTACAAAGACTGAATTATGAAGAAACAAAAAATCTGAACAGACCAATAATGAGTAAGAAGTTTTGAATCAGTAACCAAGAACCTCTCAACAAAGAAAAGCCCAAGACCTCATGGCTTCACTGGTGAATTCAACCAAACATTTAAGAAAGCATTAATGCTAATCCTTCTCAAATTATTCCAAAAAATTGAAGATGAAGGAACACTTCAAAATTCTTTTTCTCTTTTTTCTTTTATTATATACATTTGTGGGGTACAGAGTTGACTGTCAATAGTTGTGTATAATGTGTGATGGTCAAATCAGGCTAGTTGTTAGCTTAATCATTATTAAAATAAATAATTATTCTTTGTGTCTGTTAACCAATTTCTCATTAACCCTCTTCCTTTTCCCCTCCCCTCTCCCTTTCCACCTTTAGTAAACATTGTTCTGTTCTCTCCTTCTATGAGTTCAGTGTATTATGATTGCTGTTTCTCTCTCTCTCTCTCTCTCTCTCTCTCTTCACTATTCCTTTGTTTATTTATGAATTCAGCTCCCACTTATGAGTGAGGACATGCATTATTTCTCTTTCTGCACCTGGATTGCTTCATTTAGCATAATTTTCTACAGAATCATCCATGTGGCTGCAAATGTCAGAATTTCATTCTTTTTTATGCCTGAGTAGTATCCCATTATGTTTATATGCCACATTTTCCTTATCCAGTCATAAATCAATGGACATTGAGGTTGGTTCCATAGCCTGGATATTGTGAACAGAGCTGCAAGGAACATGGGAGTGCAGGTATCCCTTTGACATGATGATTTCCATTCCTTTGGGTATATACCCAGAAGTGGGATTGCTGGATCATATGGCAGTTCTATCTGTAGTTCTTTAAGGAACCTCCATACTGTTCTCCATAATGGCTGTACTAATTTACCACAAACAGTGCAGAATGGTTCTTTCTCCACATCCTCACCAGTATTTTTAATTCTCTGTCTTTTTGATAATAGCCAGTCTAACTGGGGTGAGATGATATCTCAAAGTGGTTTTGATTTGAATTTTCCTGATGATTAGTGATGTTGAGTATTTTTTCATATACCTGTTGACCATTTGTATGTTCTCCTTTGAAAAATGTCTATTCAGCTCCTTTGCCCATTTTTTAATTGGATGATTTGTTTTTTCACTCTAAATTTGTTTGAACTCCTTGTATATTCTGGATATTAATCCCTTGTCAGATGCACAGTTTTTAAATATTTTCTCCTGTTCTGTAGGTTGTCTTTTCACTCTGTTGATTGTTTCCTTTGCTGTATAGAAGCTTTTTAGTTTGATATAATCCCATTTGTTTATTTTGTTGTTGTCTGTGCTTTTGGTATCTTAATCATTAAGTTCTTGTCCATTCCTACACCTTGGAGTGTTTCCCCTATGGTTTCTTCAAAGACTTTTAAAGTTCCAGGTCTTATATTTAAGTCTCTAATCCATTTTGAGTTTATTTCAGTGTATGATGAGAGCTATGAATCTAGTTTCATTCTTCTACATATAAACATCCAGTTTTCCCAGTACCATTTATTAAAGAGGCTCTCCTTCCCCCATTGTATGTTCTTTGTGCACCTGTCAAAGATCAGTTGGCTGTAAATACATGGATTGATTTCTGGGTTCTCTACTGTGTTCCATTTGTCTGTGTCTGTTTTTATGCCAGTACCATGCTGTTTTGGTTACTATAACTTTGTAATATAGTTTGAGGTCAGGAAGTATAATGCCTCCAGCTTTATTTATTTATTTATTTACTTGCTCGGTATTGCTTTGGCTATTTGGGGTCTTTTCTTGTTCCATATGAATCTTAGGTTTGTTTTTTCTATTTCTGTGAAGAATGTCATTGTTATTTTGATGGGGACTGCATTGGATATGTAGATGGCTTTTGGTAGTATGGACATTTTCACTATGTTGGTTCTTTCAATCCAAGAACAAAGAATGCCCTATATTTCTTTCTCTTGCTTGATTGCTCTGGGTAATACCTCCAATACTACTATGTTAAATAGAAGTGGTGAGAGTGGGCATCCTTTTCTTGCTCCTGTTCCTAAAAGAAAAGCTTTCAGTTTTTCCCCATTTGGGATAATGTTGCTGGTGTGTGTGTCATATATGACTTTTATTGTGTTGAGATATTTTCCTTCTGTACCTATTTGCTGAGGGTCTTTATCATGAAGGGATGCTAGAATTTTGACAAATGCTTTTTCTGCATCTATTGAGATAATCACATGGTTTTTGTCCTTGCTTTTGTTGACGTGGTGATGTGGTGTATCACATTTATTGATTTGTGTATGTTGAACCATCCTTGCATCCCTGGGATGAATCCCACTTGATTCAGGTGTACAATCTTTTTGATGTGCTGTTGTGTTCTGTTTCCAAATATCTTGTTGAGGATTTTTGCATCTATGTTTACCAAGGATATTGGCCTATAGGTTCTTATTTTTGCTGTTGTTGTGACTTTGTCTGATTTTGGTATCAGGGTGATGCTGGCCTCATACAATGAGTTTGGGAGAATGGCTTCTCTTTCAATTTTTTGGAATAGTTTGAGAAGGATTGGTGCTGTATTAGTTCATTTTGTGTTGCTATAACAGAATACCTGAGACTGGGTAATTTATACAGAACAGAAGTTTATTTGGCTTACGATTCTGGGATAGCTGCATCTGGCATGGACCTCAGGCTACTTCTACTCATGGTGGATAGTGGCAGGGCACCCAGTGGGTACAAGCAGATCACATGGTGAGAGGAAGCAAGAGAGAGAGAGAGATGTGGTGCTAGGGTCTTTTAAACAATCAGCTCTCACAGGAACTAATAGAGTGAAATCTCACTCAGGACCCTCACCCCCCAGGGAGAGCATTAATCTGTTCATAAGGGATCTGTCCCCATGACTCAAACAGCTTCCAACTCTGTCACATTGGGGATCAGATTTCCCCATGAGTTTTGGGGGGACAGCACATCCAAACTCTATCAGGTGTTAATTCTTCTTTGAAGGTTTGGTAAGAGTCAGTGTTGAAGCAATCTGATCCTTGGCTTTTCTTTGTTGGGAGGTGACTGATTACTACTTCAATCTCATTTCTTGTTATTCAGGTCTGTTCAGGTTTTGTATTCTTCTTCATTCAGTCTTGGTAGTTTGTATGTATCCAGAAATTTATCCATTTCCTTCAGGTTTTCAAATTTGTTGGCATATATTTCAAATATAGTTGTTCATAATAGCCTGAATTCAACACCACATTAAAAGGATCATTCACCATAATCAAGTGAGATTTGTCTCTGGGATGTAAGGATGTTTCAACGTAAGCAAATAAAAAACTGTGATACACCATTTTAACCGAATGAAGAAGAAATTTAATATGATCAACTCAATAGATGCAGAAAAGACATTTTAAAAAAATTTTTGATTCATCAATATACAATGTAGTTGATCTTCATGTCCCTTTACCAATTCCTCCTTTCCCCTCTTGCTCTCCCTCTTATCCCTTTCTCTCCCCCCATCAACATCATATCTGTTCACTTGTCCTAACAAGTTCAAGGAATTGTTGTGATTGTTTTGTCTTCTTTGCCCCCACCGTTTATTTGTAAATTTATCTATCTATCTATCTATCATCTATCTATCTATCTGTCTATCTATCTATCACCTATCTATCTATCATCTATCTATCATCTATCTATCTATCATCTATCTATCTATCTATCTATCTATCTATCTATCTATCTATCTATCTATCTATCTATCTATTTTTAGTTCTCACATATAAGTGAGAACATGCGGTGTTTCTCTTTCTCTGACTGGCTTATTTCACTTAATATAATTTTCTCTAAGTCCATCCATCTTGCTGCAAATGGTAGTATTTCATTTTTATTTCATAGCAGAGTAGTATTCCATTGTGTAGATACACCACATTATCCTTATCCAGTCAACTGATGATGGACATTTAAGTTGAATCCTACTCTTGGCTATTCTAAATAGTGCTGCAGTAAACAAGGGAATACAGATATCCCTTCAACATGATGATTTCCATTCCTTTGGGTATATACCCAGCAGTGGAATAGCTGGGTCATATGGTAGATCTATCTGTAATTGTTTGAGGAAACTTCATACCATTTTCCGTAAAGGCTGCACCATTTTGCAGTCCCACCACAGTTTAGGAGGGTTCCTTTTTCTACACATCCTCACCAGCATTTATCACTCCCAGTCTTTTGGGTTAGGGTTAGCTTTTGGATATAGTCATCTTATGTCCAGTGAGATGGTATCTCAAAGTGGTTTTGATTTGCATTTCCCGAATGCTGAGTGATGTTGAGCATTTTATCATGTGTCTGTTGGCCATTTGTATATCTTCCTTTCAAAAATGCCTATTCAGCTCTTTTGCCTATTTTTTATTGTGTTACTTGTTTTTTGGCTGTTAAGTTGAGCTCCTTGTATATTTTGGATATTAATCCTTTATCAGATGTATATTTTGCAAATATTTTTTCCCACTCTGTTGGTTGTCTTTTCACTCCATTAGTTGTTTCATATGCTGTGTAGAAGCTTTTTAGTTTTATATAATCCCATTTGCTTATTTTTCCTTTGGTTGCCTGTGCTTTGGGGGTCATATTCATGAAGTCTGTACCCAATCTTACTTCCTGGAGTGTTTCCCTTATGTTTTCATTAAGGAGTTTTATTATTTCAGGACCTATATTTAATTCTTTAATCCATTTTGATTTGATTTTGGTATATGGTGAGAGGTATGGTTCTGGTTTCATTCTCCTACAGACGGATATACAATTTGCCCAGCACTACTTGCTGAAGAGGAGGTCTCTTCCCCAGTGTGTAGACTTGGTGCCTGTCTTGAAGATCAGATGGCTGTAGGTGTATAGGTTGATTTCTAAATTCTCTATTCTGTTCTATTGGTCCATGTGTTTGTTTTTATGCCAGTACCATGCTGTTTTGGTTACTAAAGCTTTGTAATATAGTTTAAAGTCAGGGAGGGTTATGCCTCCAGTTTTACATTTTTTGCTCAGGATTACTTTGGTTATTCCTGGTCTTTTGCTATTCCATATGAATGTTAGGATTGTTTTCCTCATTTATGAGAAAAATGTCACTGGAATTTTGATGGGGTTTACATTGAATCTGTAGATCACTTTGGGTAGCATGGACATTTTCACAATGTTAATTCTTCCAATCCAAGACCATGGGATATCTTTCCATCTTCTAGTGTCCTCTTTAATTTTTCTCAACAGTGGTTTGTAATTCTTGTTGTAGAGCTTTTTCACATCCTTGTTTAACTTTATTCCTCAGTATTTTATTTTTTTGGTGACTGTTGTAAACGGGCTAGCTTTCTTGATTTCCTCTCCTGCTAGTTCATTGCTGGAGTACAGAAATGCTCCATATTTTTGTGTGTTGATTTTGTATCCTGCAACTTTGCTGAAAATGTTTATCAACTCTAAGAGTTTTTTTTGTTTGTTTTTTTTGTTTTAACTCTAAGAGTTTTTTTGGTAGAGGCTTAGAGCTGTTCTATATATAGGATCACATCATCTTCAAGCAGGGACAGTTTAACTTCATCTTTTCCAATCTGGATGCCCTTTACTTCCTTCTCTTCCCTGATTGCTTTGGCCAGTACTTCCAACACTATGTTGAACAGGAATGGCAAGAGTGGGCATCCTTGTCTTGTTCCTGTTCTTAAGGGAAAAGCCTTCAACTTTTCCCCACTCAGGATGATATTGGCACTGGGTTTGTCATATATGGCTTTGACTGTGTTGAGATAGTTTCCTTATAGAGAGTATCATGAATGGATGTTGAATTTTGTCAAATGCTTTTTCAGCATCTATGGAAATGATCATGTGGTTTTTGTCTTTGATTGTTGATGTGGTATATCACATGAATTTTGTCAAATGCTTTTTCAGCATCTATGGAAATGATCATGTGGTTTTTGTCTTTGATTGTTGATGTGGTATATCACACTTATTGATTTGGATATGCTGAACCAACCTTGCATCCATGGGATAAATCACACTTGACTATGGTGTATAATTTTATGTGTGTGTTGCTGTATTTTATTAGCTGGTATTTTATTGAGGATTTTTGCATCTGTGTTCATGAAGAATATTGGCTTGTAGTTTTCTTTTTCGTTGTATCTTTGTCTTGTTTTGGTATCAGGGTGATGTCTGCCTCATACAATGAGTTTCAGAGAGTGGCATCTGTTTCAAATTTTTAGAATAGTTTTTAGAGAATTTGTTTTAAATCATCTTTATAGATTTGGTAGAATTTTTCAGTGAAGCCATCCAGTCCTGATCTTTTCTTTGTTTGGAGACTGCTGATAACAGCTTCAGTCTCTTTGTTTGTTATTGGTCTATTCAGATTTTCTTTGTCTTCATGGCTCAGTCTTGGCAGTTTGAGTGTGTCTGTAAATTTTTCCATTTCCTTCAAATTTTCAAATTTGTTGGCATATAGCTATCCTTAGTAGTCGGTGATTCCTTGTGTTTCTGAAGTATAGGTTGTAATATCACCTTTTTCATTTCTAACTTCTGGTATTTGTGTCTTCTCTCTTCTTTTTTAAGTTAGCCTTGCTAAAGGCTTGTCAATTTTATTTATCTTTTCAAAAAACCAACTTTTTGTTTCATTGATCTTTTGTATCATTTTTTGGTTTCTATTTCTTTTAGTTCTGCTCTGATCTTAATTATTTCTTTCTGTCTACTAACTTTGGATTTGGATTGTTCTTGTTTTTCTAGTTCTTTATGGTGAAGTGTTAGGTTGTTTACTTGCCATCTTTTCATTCTTCTGAAGTAAGCATTTAATGCAGTAAATTTCCCCCTTAGTACTGCTTTTGCAGTACCTACAAGTTTTATTATGATGTGCCATTATTTTCATTAGCTTCAATAAATTTTTTGATTTCCTATTTAATTTCTTCTTGGACCCATATGTCACTAAGTAGAATGTTGTTTAGTTTCCATGTGTTTGTTTTGTTTCCATAGTTTCACTTGTTATCAATTCCTAATGTTAATCCATTGTGGTCTGATAAAATACATGGAATAATTCCAATTTTTTTTTTTTGGATTTGTTGAGACTTGCTCTGTGACCTAACATGTGGTCTATCCTGGAGAATGTTCCATGTGCTGATGAGAAGAATGAATATTCTGAGGTTGTTGGATGGAATGTTCTGTAGATATCTGCCAAGTCCAATCAGTTGAAAGTGTTGATTTTTTGCCTAGATGATCTGTCCAATGTTGAGAGTGGGGTGTTCAGGTCCTTTGCTATTGTGGTATTGGTGTTTATCTCATTCTTTAAGTCTAATAATGTTTGTCTTATAAATCTGTCTGCTCCAAAGTTGGGTACATCTATATTTATGATTGTTATGTCTTCTTGATGGATAGATCCTTTTATCAGTATATAGTGGCCTTCTTTATCTCTTTTATGGTTTTTGCTTTAAATTCTATTTTACCTGACAAAAAAAATAGCTACTTCAGCTCATTTTTCATTTCTATTCTCATGGTATATCTTTTTCCATCCTTTTATTCTTAGTCTATGTGTGTCTTTACAGGTGATGTGAGTGTCTTGAAGGTTGTGTATTGTTGGGTTCATCTTTTTAATTCAGTCTGTCAGTCTGTGTCTTTTGATTGGGGAATTTAATCCTTTTACATTTACAGTTATTATTGAAAGGTGTTGATTTATTCCTAGCATTTTACTAATTTTTGTTTAGATGTCTTAAGTATCTTTTGTTCCTTTCTTTCCAATTTTCTGTTTGTTGGGTTCTTGGAGTGGTAGATAAACCATTTTTTCTCTTTATTGTTAGCATTTTTGTTTTACTGGAGGGTTTTTTCTTTCTTGACTATTCATGGCAGGATGGTTATTTTTGGGGTACCAAATCTAGGACTCCCTTGAGAATTTCTTATAAGGCTGGTTGTGTGGTACTGAACTCCTGCAGTTTTTGCTTGAGAAATGTACTATTTTTCCTTCAGTTTGGAATGATAGCCTTGCTGGATAAAGTATTCTTGGCTGGCAAATTTGTCTTTTAGTATTTTGAATATATCATCCCTTTCTTTTCTGGCTTTTAGGGTTTCTGATGAAAAGTCTGGTGTTACTCTGATTGAGGCTCCCTTATAGGTGACTTGCCGCTTCTCTCTTGAAACTTTTAAGATTCTCTCTTTGTCCTTGAGTTTTGCCAATTTGACTATAACATGTCTTGGAGAGGACCTTTTTGGGTTGAATATGTTTGGGGATCTTTGGGCCTCCTGAATCTGAAAATCTGTGACTTTCCCTATACCTGGGAAATTTTCTGTTATTATTTCATTGGATATGTTTTCAATGCCATTTCCTTTTTCTTCCCCTTCTGGAACACCCATGATTTGGATATTTGAGCACTTAATTTTATCTGTTATCTCTCTTAGACTTTCTTCAATTTTTTAAGTTCTTTTTTCTTTTTTAATCCTCCTGTGTTAATTCAAACAGCCTATCTTCAAGGTCAGAAATTCTCTGTTTTGCGTGTTGTAGCCTGCTGGTTAGATTCTCTGTTGTGTTTTTGTTTCACTGAATAAACCCTTCAGCTCCACAAGATCTGCTACATTCTTTTCCAGGGCATTGATTTCTTTGTAAATTTCTTCTTTCAGGTCCTGTATATTTTTTCTCATTTCATTGTGCTGTCTAACTGAGTGTTCTTGAATCTCATTTAGTTTCCTAAGAATTTTTGCTTGAAATTCCTTGTCACTCATTTCAAGGACTTCCTGTTCACTAGGATCTAGAGCTTGAAAGTTTTTATTTTCCTTTGGTGGTGTCTTATATTCTTGATTTTTCATATTTCTGGTATCTTTCCTTTGGTGTTGAGTCATTGTGGCAGGGGTATCATGGCCCACTTGTTCCACACTTATGTCTGGCCTGAATCCCAAAGGGACTGCAAGTCCTGGGCAATGGGGACTGGCCTGGGCTGGGGGTCCCATGGCACCTGCCTGTTCCGGCACAGGTGAATCAGGGCATGTGAGGAAAATAGAGTACTTTAGTCAGGCCCCCTCACCTCGGGTCTGGCAGGGTGTGGTGTAGCATATCCTTTATAAACAAGTTGTGTGGGAGTATACTTAGTGTGCATGCATGCCCATGTATCCTTTTGCTTGTTGCTATTTTTGTGTGCTCTTAAATGTATGAGGCAGTGGCTCTGAACTGCTGGTTGGCAGAGCTCACATCTAAAAATAAAGCCTATTGTTTCTTCACCCACAGGTCCAAGGACCTTTTCCTGTTACCTAATGCATAGACCAGCATGTGAAGGGTTTGTGACCCAGTCTGGACAATGGGCTTGAGGGGTCCATGAGACTTAGCCCTAGCTTTACAATTGGCATAGTCTGCAACAAGATTCTCAGCAGGTACAGGAGGCAAAAGCCCTTGGGAGAAGGAGCAAATGTGGCTACTTTTGAATATGTTGTGCCCTGTGGCCACTTTCCTGTTGACCGGGATCTGGTTGTTGCTCACTATACTTCAAGTCAGCATAGACCAGGCACTACAGCAGAGAACTCCTTGGGAAAGGGAAGAAATGAGTCTATCCTTGAGCATGTGGTGCCCAGTGGCCACTTTTCTGCTGACAGGAGCCTGGCTACTGCTCACTATATTGCAAGCTGATCGACATTTGAAGCAGAAAGCAGAGTTGTTGAAAGCACAGATAAATTTCCTGGAGGATGACGTGCTGTGACTGGCCACCCATGCCTCTCACACCAGGGAAGACAAGAAACCCAGTGGTGAGTTGGGGGAGACTGTGCATCTCCAGGCATGACCCATTGTGCATCAGAAAGTGAAGCATGAGCAGCCTATGGGACTGGGTGGACAACTGGCGGGCAATCTACAAGTGACCCAATTCACCACCTATGTCTCGTATACCCAGGTTTAATTGGTTGACTTGGGGAGACAATTCCAGCAGAAAAGTGGGGAGCCCCTAGCTGCTTGGCTGCTACAGTTATAGGACCTAGGGGTGGATAGTGTGGTATGCTCTGGTGAGGAGATGGAAAAATTGGCCTCCATTACCATACACTCATCCCTGAGGCAGTGGCTATAGAATAGCCACAGACATGCACAAGGGCCAGGTAATCACTCCTTAATGGACTGGGTGAATGCAGCTGCCTGAACTGTGTGGGCAAAAGCTGGAGAACTGCCCAAGATTGTTAGTAAATGGCAAACGTATGGTGAATTGGTTCAAATAATTTGGGATCTGGGGATGCATCAGTCTATGTTTAATGTGAACACTGTGGCCCAGATGATGAAAATTTTACAGGCAGCATGAGAGACATAGTGCTGCAAAATGTCCCATCAATGTCCTCTGGGCCAATGATGGCCATACTAGCCACATACATTGGTCATCCTATACATGAAGTAACAACCATGGTAGCCAGCCCGGATGAAGTAGAGGATAGGAGACAAGCAAAAGAGGTCTGAAAGGTGGCTAAGACCAAAGCCCCAAGAAATGCTTGTGATTTTATCCTGAACGGACCAAGCAAGACTAGCCATAACCAGATGTGGCTTGACTTGCTTGCAGCAGGTGTTGATAGCAAGAGAATTGACCGGCAGCCAAATGTGGTCCTGTTTGCCTTGTGGCAACAATTGCTCCCTGAATAGCATTTCATTAAACGTCCAGAAACAGGTAGCAAGGTACACTCAGTGGGTTTAAAGGATTTTTTGGTTGCTCCCAAGGACGCAGATTAACTGTTCCATTTCGATTAGGGAGCAGGCCAAGGTGCTCATCTTTTGGGGGCAGGTGAGGACCGGAGGCCTCATGTCGAAATGGCAATATATTGGTTGATGACAAATGTGCAGTGTGTTTTGGCATTGGTGGATGCAGGCACAGAATGTAGCCTGATATATGGCAATCCAGATAAGTTTCCAGGGGCCACAGTTTGTATACATGGCTACGGACGACATACAATTGTAGTCAAAGCTGTGTCATTGCCATTGGGCATAGTGTTTACTGTATTGCCTTCATGTGTATACTGTATATATATCCCCTGTAGCTGAATACATCTTGGGTATGGATGTACTTTATGGTTTGCACCTGCAAACAGCAGTTGGAGAATTTTGGCTGCAAATATGGACAGTAAAGCCTGTGTTATGGGGATATGCTAAACATGACCCACAGGTGTTACCCAAGCCAAGACGTGAAGTTAATATAAAGCAGTATCACCTACCAGGAGGACATGCAGAGATAAGTGTCACTGTATTGGAATTAGAGAAAGTTGGCATTATTCACCCAGCTCATAGCCCATTTATGCTCTGGTATGGCCAGTGAAAAAGCTTGATGGTACCTGCAGAATGACTGTAGATTATTGAGAATTAAACAAAGTAGTGCCTCCTTTGCATGCAGCCATGCCTTCAGTTCACGACTTGATGGATCAGCTGACAACTCAGTTGGGAACTTATCATTACGTATTTGGCCTTGAAAATACTTTTTCTCTATTCCAATCTCAGCTGACAGCCACAATCAGTTTGCCTTCACCTGGAAAGGGAGGCAGTGGGCCTTTCAAGTAATGCCCCTAAGTTATCTGCATGGCCCAACCATCTGTCATGGTTTGGTGGCTGGGGACCTAACCAAGTGGACTAGGCCCAGCATGGTTACAATATTTCACTACGTTGATGAGATGTGACTAACCTCTGATTCCCTTGCAGATTTAACCCAGGCAGCTCCAATGCTGCTAAGTCATTTGAAACAATGTGGGTGGGCCGTGTACAGAGCCAAAGTGCAAGGACCTGGGCTGTCAGTCAAACTCCTGGGAGGGGTCTGGTCGGGTAAGATGAGGGTCATCCCAGAAGCTATTATAGATAAGATACAGGCATACCCTTGACCCACAACTGTAGCTCAGCTACAGACATATTTGGGACTTCTGGGGTATTGGAGAACTTTGCACCCCATATGGCCCAAATGGCACACCCACTATATGCACTGACAAAGAAAGAAGCCCTCTGGGATTGGACTGAGGAAGTAGAACTGGCTTACTGAGCTACAAAAAGGGCAATACAGCAAGCACAGGCTTTACAAGTTGCCACCCCACTAAGCCATTTGAATTAGACATACATATAAAACCCAGGAGGGGTTAAGATGGGGTTTGTGGCAGAAATAAGACCAATTTCACACACTTGTAGGATTCTGGTCTCAGCTCCGGAAGGGTGCTGAAGTGCGTTATACCCTAATAGAAAAGCTGTTAGCGGCTGTGTATTCTGCCTTGATAGCCACTGAAGCTATCACAGGAACTGCCAAAGTCCTAGTGAGGATGACATACCCCATAATAAGTTGGCTGTGCACGTGGGCAACCAACCCTAAAATGGGTGTAGCTCACACTCCCACTTTATCTAAATGGGGAGCATATATAGAACAAAGGAGCACTGTGTCAACGAGTCCTCTGTCCAAAGAATTGCAAACTGTGCTAGGCCCAGTAGAGGTTGTGGAGGAAACTGACACAACCATTACCCATGGAGGTGGAGGCTACACCTTTCCATGAGGGACAGGGACCTATCACAGAGCAAGCTTGGTACACAGATGGCTCTAGCATGCGACCTTCAGCGTTGTGGGCAGCTGTTGCTGTCCAGCCCTTAACAGACACCATGTGGTATGAAAATGGCACATGGCAAAGCAGTCAATGGGCTGAATTGAGAACAGTATGGTTGGTGATAAAAAATGAGCCTGGGCCATTAACCATCTGTACTGACAGCTGGGCTGTGTACAAAGATTTAACCCTTTGTATCTCTACTTGTAAATATCAACTGTGGATGGTAGGCCACCAACCCCTGTGGGGACAAGCCATGTGGCAAGAGTTATGGGAATTGGGACATGAGAAAGAAGTAACTCTTTTTCATGTCACAGGACACTTCCCCTTAGCCAGTCCAGGAAATGATGAAGCCGATGCCTTGGCTAAGGTAAGATGGCTGGAGAGAGCCCCAGCTACTGATGTAGTCCAGTGGTTACATCGACGAATGCAGCATGCTGGCAGCAAAACCATGTGGATGGCAGCTCAAAGATGGGCCTTGCCTATAAAATGGGAAGATGTAGTGAACGCCTGTCATGCTTGTCCAGTGTGTGCTCAAGAGAGTCCACACCCCCAGTGGGTGCCCCATACAGATTGGCAGATAACTCGAGGAAGGGTGCCCCAGACTGAATCGCAAGTTGACTTTGTTGGACCACTGCCAAGGTCAGAGAATTTCAGATACATCTTAACAACTGTTGATACAGCTACTGGTCTTCTGTTTGTATGGCCTTGCAAGGCCCCAGACCAGGTAAACACTGTAAAGGCACTGAATATCCTTACAGCTATGTATGGCCTGCTTGTAGTCATAGAGAGTGATAATGGAACCCACTTTACTGGCCATGAGGTTCAGAGGTGGGCTTCCCGGTTGTCCATTCAGTGGAAGTTACATGTGCCATATCATCCCCAGGCAGCGGGAATGATTGAACGGTACAATAGTCTTTTAAAAAAGGGACTAAGGCTATTTACTCAACCCCCATCTCTGAAGGGGTGGACATGGCAGTTATGGCCGACAGTCAGGATTCTAAATGAGAGACCCCACAAGGGCCGACCCTCTCCAGTGGAAGCTCTGTTGCATAGGGCTGCAGCACCTATACAACTGCAAGTCACTACCAAAGATAAGCTTTTGAAGCCAGGATATGGTAGGAATGTAAACATTCTCTTACCAGCCCCAACCTGTTTACAACTGGGACAGACAGTACAATGGGAATGGCCTTGGAAAACAGAAGCCCCCCATTTACACTGGGTAGGCTTAATAGGGCTTTGGGGAAAAGGATTAGAAGAAAACTTGCAAGTTTCTTCTTGGGTGACAAGTGCCTGGCCTCCTCGAGTAAAGGTAACGTGGCCTGGAACAGATAAGCACTCTTTTTCTAAGGGCACATTTGTATTATCATTATGGCCAATTATGAGTTCCCCTATACTGTTACATGTAGAACCTACAGATCCAAAAATGTTGGCGGATAAATTGTATTATCTTAAAGCATATAAGATACCTGTTCCTGCAACCATCCTTTCTCAGGATGGCAAACTGGCATGTATCTTACCAGAGGGGCGAGAACTTCCCCTATTGATACCAATAACTCTTTGGTCTTTTCACCAATAGTGTTCTGGTTGCAGGCACTGCACCAGAGTCGACTGGGTGCATACATACATTGGCGTGATCATCTACTGAATATGCATTGAACTGCCCATTAGTATATCTGCAGGATTCCCATGGATGATCACACCATTGGTGACTACTAACCGGATATATATGGCTAATAGTTAAAAGGACAGAACTACAAGCCTTAAAGCTTATTGAACAGACAGTAGACTATGTAAATATAAGGGTCATTTTTCCTCACTAAGGGAACATTGCAGAAGATTCTGAATGCATAGATTGTATGGTGAGGGACCCTGAAGGGGTGGATTGTTGGGAAAATACAATAATTTAATCAGGTCCCCTCGCCTGCCTGTCTGGTTGGGGGTGGTGCGGTGCATTCTTTGTAAGCATCTTGGGGTGGGGTGGAGTTAGTGCATCTGCGAGTTGGCTGGCATTTAGTGCCTCAGGCATCTGCTCTGCATGGCCATGCTCTCTGACCTACAGCTTCCAAGGACCTGTTTGCCATTTACCTATCTCATAGACCTTTGTGTGAGGGGTCTGGTGACCCAGCCTGGCATGTGAAGGGTTTGTGACCCAGTCTGTGAATGGGCTTGAGGGGTCTATGAGCCCCAGACCCAGCCCTAGGCAGGCAATTGGCCCAGTCAGCAGGATTGCAGGCAGGTAAAAGAGCACTACAGAAACATATACACATTTTCTGAAATTAAGATCTCAACATCTTTGGTGGTACATTATTCTGCCTACCACAGAGATAATTTTTTTTTAAAAAGTATCAAAATTAATTAAATAAGAAATGGAAATACTAAACAGAACATTTAAAAAAATTGATTGTACATATTCTTGGAGAACTGATCTGTGCCCAAGATATGATGATCAGATCAATACCATCAGGATGCCCACCACCACAAATTACAATTATTCCCCATGTTTTCCACCCAACCACTCTCCAACCCACTTCCCTCTCCTCCCACCCCCAGTAACCCTAGGTCTGTTCTTTCCCTCTGCAAGTCTAAAGCACCACTGTGGTCTTTCCTTCCTTCCTTCCTTCTTTCTCTCTTAGCTCCCACTTATGAGTGAAGACATGGGGTATTTTTTCCTCTGTGCCTGGCTTATTTCACTTAAAAATTTTCTCCAAGCTTGTCCATGTTGCTGTGAATAGCAGAATTTCATTCTTTTTCATGGCTGAGTAGTATTCCATTGTGTAAATATACCACATTTTCCTTATCCAGTCATCCATCAATGGACATTGAGGTTGGTTACAACTCCTGGCTATTGAAAATAGAGCTGAGATGAACATGGGAGTGTAGGCATCCCTTCAATAAAATGATTTCCATTCCTTCAGTTATATACCCAGAAGTGGGATTGCTGGATCACATGACAGATCTATCTGTAGTTGTTTGAGAAACTTCCATACTGTTTTCCATAGTGGCTGTAGTAATTTACAGTCCCACCAACAGTGTAGAAGAGTTCCCCTTTCTCTGCATCCTCACCAGCATTTGTTACTCTCACTCATTTTGGTCATAGCTAGTTTAACTGGGGTGAAGTGATATCTCAATGTGGTTTTAATATGCATTTCCCTGATGATTAGTGATATTGAACTTTTTTTTCATATACCTGTTGGCCATTTGTATGTCTTCCTTCAAAAAATGTCAATTCAGCTCCTTTGCCCATTTTTTAATTGTGTTATTTTGTTTTTTATTGTGTAGTTGTTTGAGTTCCTTGTATATTCTGGACATTTCATCCCTTGTTGGATGTATAGTTGGCAAATATTTTCATCCATTTTATAAGTTGTCATTTCACTCTGTTGATTGTTGTCTTTGCTGTGCAGAAGCTTTTTAGTATGATATAATCTCTTGTTGTTCCATGTGAATGTTAGGATTTTTTTTTTCTATTTCTGTGAAGAATGTCATTGGTATTTTGATGGGGATTTCATTGAATCTGCAGATATCTTTGGGTAGTATGGACATTTTCACAATGTTGATTCTTCCAGGAGCATGGAATGTCTTTCCATCTTTTTGTGTCTTCTTTAATATCCTTCAGTAGTGATTCATAGTTCTCTTTGTGGAGATCTTTCACATTCTTGATTAAATCGATCCCTCAGTATTTTATTTTCTTGTTGACTATTATAAATGAGCTTACTTTGATTTCTTTTTCTGCTAGTTTGTTATTGGAGGAATAAAAATAGTACTCATTTTGGGGTGTTGATTTTTTATCCTGCAACATTGCTGAAATTGTTTATCAGTGCTAAGAATTTTTTGGTAGAGTCTATAGGTTTTTCTATATATAGGATCATGTCATCTATAAACAGGGACAGTTTGAAGTCATCTTTTCTCATTTGGATTCCCTTTATTTCTTTCTCTTGCTTGATTGCTCTGGCTACTACTTCTAATACTATGTTAAATAGGAGTGGTGATAGTGGCATCCTTGTTTTGTTCCCATCTTTAAGGGATAAGCTTTCATCATTTCCCCATTTAAGGTGATATTGGCAGTGGCTTTGTTATATATGGCTTTTACTGTGTTGAGATACTTTCCTTCTATACCTAATTTGCTGAAAGCTTTTATCATGAAGGGATGTTGAAATCTGTCAAATGCTTTTTCTGCCTCTATTGAGATAATTTTATGGTTGTTGTCCTTGATTTGGTTGATGTGGTGTATCACATTTATTGACTTGCATATGTCGAAACATCCTTATCTCTTTGGGATGAATCCTACTTGATCATGGTGTATAATTTTTTGATGTGTTGCTGTATTTTGATTGGTAGTATTTTGTTGAGGATTTTAAAATCTATGTTCATCAGAGATATTGGCCTGTAGTTTTCTTTTTCTTTTGTTGTATCTTTGTCAGGTTTTGGAATCAAGGTGATTCTGGTCTCACAGAATGACTATGGGAGAGTGTCCTCTGTTTCAATTTTTGGGAATAGTTTGAAGAGAGTTGGCACTAATTCCTCTTTAAAGGTTTGGTAGAATTGAGCAGTAAAGCCATCCAGTCCTGGGCTTTTCTTTTTTGGGAGATTGCTTATTATGGTCTCTATCTCAATGCTCATTATTGATCTGTTCAGGTTTTCTATTTCTTTCTTGTTCGGTCTTGGTATTTTATATGTGTCCAGAAATTTATCCATTTTCTCCAGGTTTTCAAATTTGTTGGAGTACAGTTGTTTGTAATAGACTCTAAGGAATCTTTGTAATTCTGTGGTATTGGTTGTACTGTCTCCTTTTTCACTTCTGATTTTTGTTATTTGGGTATTATCTTTATTTTGTTATTGTTGTTGCTAACCTAGCTAATGGACTGTCTATTTTGTTTATCTTCTCAAAAAACCACCTTTTTGCTTCATTGATCTTTTGTATTGTTTTTTGAGTCTCTTATTTAAATTAGTCCTGCTCTTATCTTAACTATTCCTATCCATCTACTAACTGTGGGATTTAATTGTTCCTGTTTTTCTAGTTCTTTGAGGTGTAGCTTTAGGTTGTTTATTTCAAATCTTTCTATTTTTTTGATGTAAGTATTTATTGCAATAAAATTACCTCTTAGTATTGTTATTGCAGTATCCCACAGGTTTTGAATATGATTTGTCTTTATTTTCATTGGTTTTAAGAAATTGTTTGATTTCCTATTTAATTTTGTTCTTGGACCCAAATGTCTTCAAGATGCAGGCTGTTTTATTTACATGTATTTGTATAGAGTTTTGAGTTTTGCTTGTAATTAATTTCTAGTTTTAATCTGTTGTGGTCTGAAAAGATACTTGAGATTACTTGAATTTTTAAAAATTTGTTGAGACTTCATTTATGACCTAACATGTAGTCTATCCTGGAGAGTGTTCTATGTGCTGATGAGAAGAATATATATTCTATAGTTGTTGGATGAAATGTTCTGTAGATATCTGCCCAATCCAATTGGTTTAAAGTGTAACTTAGATCCTGTGTTTCTCTGTTTATTTGTTGCCTAGATGATCTGTCCAATGATGAGAAGGGGGTGTTCAGGTTCCCTAGTATTATTGCAATGGGGTCTATCTCTTTCTTTAGGTCTCATAGTGTTTGCTTTATATATCTCGGTGCTCCAGTGTTGGGTGAATATATATTTATGATTGTTATGTCTTCTTACTGGATAGATCTCTTTATCATTATATAATGGCCCTCTTTGCCTCTTTTTATGATTTTTGGTATAAAGTCTATTTAATCTGATATAAGAATAGCTATTCCTGCTTGTTTTGGTTTCCATTTGTGTGGTATATCATTTTCTATTCATTCACTATTAGCCTGTGTGTGTCTTTACTGGTGAGATGAGTCTCTTTGTGACAGCATATAGTTAGGTCTAGCTTTTTAATTCAATCCATCAGTCTGTGTCTCTTGATTGGGGAATTCAATCCATTTATATTTAAGGTTGTTTTTGAGAGGTGTTGTGTTACTCCTGGCATTTTATCACTTTTAGTTAGATGTTTTAAATATCTTTTGTTCCTTTTTTCCCTTTTATTATTCATCTTCCTTGTCTGTTGGTTTTTTGAGGTGGTAAGATTTAGTTTCTTTTTCTCTCTTGTTTGCATTTTTGTTTTACTGGTGGGTTTTGCTATTTCTTGTATGTTCATGTTAGTGATTAATTGTTTTACAGATTCCAGATACAGGAATCCTTTTAGAATTTCTTGCAGGGATGATCATGTCGTGGTGTACTCCTGCAGCTTTTGTTTTATGGGAAATAGACTATTTCTCCCTCATTTCTGAATGGTAGCCTTGTTGGGTATAGTATTCTTGGCTGACAGGTTTTTCTCTTTTAATATTTTGAATATGTCATCCCATTTTCTTCTCACTTGTAGAGTTTCAGTTGAGAAGTCTGCTGTTAGTCTGGTGGGGGCTCCCTTATAGTGACTTGACACTTTTGCTGCTTTTAGGAGTCTCTCTTTGTCTTTGAGCTTTACCAGTTTGAATATAATGTATCTGGGAGAGGATCTTTTTGGATCGAATCTGTTTGGGGATCTTTGAGCTTCCTGGATCTGAAGGTCCATGTCTTTCTACCTGGGAAGTTTTCCATTATAGTTCACTGAACAGATTTTCAATGCCTTTACCTTTCTCTTCCCCCTCTGGGACACCCATGATTCAAATATTTGTGCACTTAAGGTTGTCTATAATTGCCTCTATTTTATAGAGGATTATTGAGGAGGTTACTCTTCCTCTCTCTGCTCCACCATTTTCTGCCATATGAGACCCCTGGGTCACTGTCGCTACCACCAAGGCCTTCACCAAATGTGTTCCCTGGACTTTGGACTTCCCAGCCCCTGAAACTGTAAGCAATAAATTTCATTTTCTTATAAATTACTCACTTCCAGGTATTTTGTTATAAGTAACAGAAATGGACTAATACAGAAAATTGGTACCAGAGAAGTAGGGTGTTGCTTATAACAAATACTTGAAGATGTGGAAGCAGCTTTGGAATTGGGTGTTAGGCAAAGGTTGGAAGAGTTTGGAGGGTGCAGAAGAAGACAAAAAGACAAGGGAAAGTTTGGAATGTCTTACAGACTGGTTATGTGGTCATATCCAGAATGCTCATAGAAATATGGGCTGTAATGACCATTATAAGAAGGTCTCAGATGTAAATAAGAAGGGAATTGTTAGAATCTGGGGCACCAATTACCCTTGCTCTGAACTGGCAAGGAATGTGGCTACATTATGTCCATGCCCTAGGACTTCGTGGAAGATGGAACTTAAGAGTTGTGAACCTGAGTATTTGGCAGAAGAAATCTCTAAGCAGCAAAGCATTAAGGAAACCACATGGCTACTTGTAACAACCTATGCTGAGTTATGGCAGCAAAGGTGTGACATAAGTCCTGAATTCAAAAGGAAAACAGAGTATAAAGATTTGGAAAATCTGCATCCTGGCCATATTGTAGAGAAGCAGAGACCATTTTCAGAAGAAAAATTCAACGGTGTGGTGGAGGGACTGGTTGCTAAAAACACTAGCATGGCTATGAGGCAGACAGGAACTAATAGTCAAGACAATGGGAGAAAGGCCTTGAAGGCATTTCAGAGATCTTGGGGGCTGCGTCTTCCATTACAGGCCCAGAGGGCTAGGGAGACAGAATGGTCTTGGGGAACAGGCCTGAGGTGCCCTTCATGGGCTTGATGGCCAAAGTCACTTTGGGATGCTTCTCCCCACACCAGCATTCTGGCTGCTTTGACTGCTCCAGCTGTGGCTAAATTGGCTCGAGGTGTGGTTGGACCTGCCAGTTTGGAAAATACAATCCCAAACAAGTCAGGCACAGAAAGAGAAATACCACATGTTCTCACTTATTGGTGGGAGCTAAAAATTAATATATAATTCACACACACACACACACACACACACACACACACACACACACACACACACACACACACACACACACACACACACAAAATCCGGGGAGGGGGGGAAGAAGATATAACAACCACAATTACTTGAAGTTGATATGACAAGCAAACAGAAAGGACATTGTTGGGGGGGAGGGGGGGAGGGAGGGAGGTTTTGGTGATGGGGAACAATAATCAGCCACAATGTATATCGACAAAATATAATTTAAAAAAAAAAAGGAAAATACAATCCGGAAGCCTTGGCAGCATCCACATGGTGTAAGGTATGCATGCCCACAGAATACCAGAGCTGTGAAGGCTTGGGAGCCCCCACCCTGATTTCAACAGATGTATGGAAAAGCCTGGGGTCCCAGGGAGAGATCTATTGCAGAGTCAGATTCACCACATAGAGTCTTCACCAGAGCAATGCTAAGTGGAAACATGGAGTTGGAGTTGCAGCAGAGAAACCCCATCAGCACCATGCCTAGTGAAGCCATAAGAGCAAGACGGTCATGGAGACCCCAGACCTGTTTAGCTACCAGAGTGGAACACCAGCCTGGGAGAGCTGAAGTATGGCTGGAGATCAGTAAAGCCATAGGAGTGGAGCTGCCTGCAGACTTGGAGACCCAACCCCCACACCAGCATGCAAAAGACTTCAAACATGGAGTCAAGGTACATGATTCACTGGCTTTGAGATTTAATGCCTGCCCTGCTGGGTTTCAGACTTGTTTCAGACCTGTTACCCCTTCATTTTGGCTTATTTCTCCCTTTTTGAATGGGAACACATACCCTATGTTTTTCCCACCATTGTATCTTGGAAGTAGATAACTTGTTTTTTACTTCACACATGGGACTTTGAACTTTGGACTTTTGAGTTGAAACAAGTTAAGACTTTAAGGATAAAATGAATGTATTTTTATGTGAAAAGACATGAGTTAGGGGGATTAGGGTAAGAGTGCTATAGATTGGACACCCACCACCAACTTCATCGAAACCCCACAGTAACTGTCGAGGGTGGGAAATCCTGTTATGATAATTGAAAGGTGGGGCCTTGAAGAGGTCATTAGATTATAGTGAATGGATTTATAATTGTGGTTAGGGTATGGTTCTGAGGGCTTTAAAAAGAGGGTGAATAAGGAGGTTACTCTTGCTCCATCTGCTCCACCATCTTCTGCCATGTGAGATCCTTGGGTCACTGTCACCACCACCAACAACTTCACTAAATATGTTTCCTCGACTTTGGACTTTCCCAGCCTCTGAAACTGTAAGCAATAAATTGAATTTTCTTATAAGTTACCCACTTCTGGGTATTTTGTTATAAGCAATAGAAACGGACTAATACAATTATATAAGATATGTATACAAGAAAAAAATAAAGGTTATTGTAGTAGTCCATTTCGTGTTGCTATAACAGAAATACCTGAGACTGGGTAATTTATAAAGAATAGAGGTTTATTTGGTTGACGATTCTGGGACAGCGCATCTGGCATAGGCCTCAGGTTGCTTCTGCTCATGGCAGAAAGTGGCAAGCTAGCCAGTGGGTACAAGCAGATCATATGGTGAGAGGAAGCAAGAGAGCCAGAGAGAGGAGGTGCCAGGGTCTATTTAAACAACCAGCTCTTGTGGGAACTAATAGCATGAGAATTTACTCAGGCACCCCACCCCCAGGGAAAGCATTAATCCATTCATGAGGGATCTGCCCCCATGACCCAAACAGCTTCCAGCACTGCCACATTGGGGATCAGTTTTTCTTTTTTCTTTTTTTTATTTTATTTTATTTTTTAAATTTTATTTTGTCGATATACATTGTGGCTGATTATTGCTCCCCATCACCAAAACCTCCCTCCCTTCTCCCTCCCCCCCTCCCCCCCAACAATGTCCTTTCTGTTTGCTTGTCGTATCAACTTCAAATAATTATGGTTGTTATATCTTCTTCCCCCGCCGGTTTGTGTGTGTGTGTGTGTGTGTGTGTGTGTGTGTCTGTGTGTGTGTGTGTGTGTGTGTGTGTGAATTTATATATTAATTTTTAGCTCCCACCAATAAGTAAGAACATGTGGTATTTCTCTTTCTGTGCCTGACTTGTTTCACTTAATATAATTCTCTCACGGTCCATCCATGTTGTTGCAAATGGCAGTATTTCATTCGTTTTTATAGCTGAGTAGTATTCCATTGTGTAGATGTACCACATTTTCCGTATCCACTCATCTGATGATGGACATTTGGGCTGGTTCCAACTCTTGACTATTGTAAAGAGTGCTGCGATAAACATTGGGAAACAGGTATACCTTTGACTTGATGATTTCCATTCCTCTGGGTATATTCCCAACAGTGGGATGGCTGGGTCGTATGGTAGATCTATCTGCAATTGTTTGAGGAACCTCCATACCATTTTCCATAGAGGCTGCACCATTTTGCAGTCCCACCAACAATGTATGAGAGTTCCTTTTTCTCCGCAGCCTCGCCAGCATTTATCGTTCAGAGTCTTTTGGATTTTAGCCATCCTAACTGGGGTTAGATGGTATCTCAATGTGGTTTTGATTTACATTTCCTGGATGCTGAGTGATGTTGAGCATTTTTTTATATGTCTGTTGGCCATTTGGATATCTTCCTTAGAGAAATGCCTATTTAGCTCTTTTGCCCATTTTTTAATTGGGTTGCTTGTTTTCTTCTTGTAAAGTTGTCTGAGTTCCTTATATATTCTGGATATTAATCCTTTGTCAGATATATATTTTGCAAATATTTTCTCCCACTCTGTTGGTTGCCTTTTAACTCTTTTAATTGTTTCTTTGGCTGTGCAGAAGCTTTTTAGTTTGATATAATCCCATTTGTATATTTTTCCTTTGGTTGCCCGTGCTTTTGGGGTCGTATTCATGAAGTCTGTGCCCAGTCCTATTTCCTGAAGTGTTTCTCCTATGTTTTCTTTAAGAAGTTTTATTGTTTCAGGGTGTATATTTAAATCCTTAATCCATTTTGAGTTGATTTTAGTATACGGCGAGAGGTATGGATCTAGTTTCATTCTCCTGCATATGGATATCCAGTTATCCCAGCACCATTTGCTGAAGAGGCATTCCCTTCGCCAGTGAATAGGCTTGGTGCCTTTGTCAAAGATCAGCTGGCAGTAAGTGTGTGGGTTGATTTCTGGATTCTCTATTCTATTCCATTGGTCAGTGTGTCTGTTTTTATGCCAGTACCATACTGTTTTGGTTATTATAGCTTTGTAGTATAGCTTAAAGTCAGGTAGTGTTATGCCTCCAGCTTTATTTTTTTTGCTCAGCATTGCTTTGGCTATGCGTGGTCTTTTATTGTTCCATATAAATGTCTGAACAGTTTTTTCCATTTCTGAGAAAAATGTCTTTGGAATTTTGATGAGGATTGCATTGAATTTGTATATCACTTTGGGTAGTATGGACATTTTCACTATGTTGATTCTTCCAATCCAAGAGCATGGAATATCTTTCCATCTTCTTGTATCCTCTCTAATTTCTCTCAGCAGTGGTTTGTAGTTCTCATGATAGAGATTTTTCACCTCCTTGGTTAACTCAATTCCTAAGTATTTTATTTTTTTGGTGGCTATTTTAAATGGGCAGGCTTTCTTGATTTCTCTTTCTGCATGTTCACTATTGGAGAAAAGAAATGCTACTGATTTTTGTGTGTTGATTTTGTATCCTGCTACTGTGCTGAAATCATTTATCAATTCCAACAGTTTATTTGTAGAGGTTTTAGGCTGTTCGATATATAGGATCATGTCATCTGCAAACAGGGACAGTTTGACTTCATCTTTTCCAATCTGGATGCCCTTTATTTCCTTCTCTTCTCTGATTGCTCTGGCTAGTACTTCCAACACTATGTTGAATAGGAGTGGTGAGAGTGGGTATCCTTGTCTAGTTCCTGTTCTTAAAGGAAAAGCTTTCAGCTTTTCCCCATTCAGGATGATATTGGCTGTAGGTTTGGCCTATATGGCTTTAATTATGTTGAGATAATTTCCCTCTATACCTAACTTATAGAGGGTCTTTGTCATGAATGAGTGCTGAACTTTATCAAATGCTTTTTCAGCATCTATAGATATGATCATATGGTCCTTGTGTTTGAGTTTATTAATATGGTGTATCACATTTATTGATTTGCGTATGTTGAACCAACCTTGCATCCCTGGGCTGAATCCCACTTGATCGTGGTGAATAATTTTACGTATGTGTTGCTGTATTCTGTTTGCTAGTATTTTAGTGAGGATTTTTGCATCTATATTCATCAAGGATATTGGCTTGTAGTTTTCTATTTTGGTTATATCTTTACCTGGTTTTGGTATCAGGATGATGTTTGCTTCATAGAATGAGTTTGGGAGATTTGCGTCTGTTTCAATCTTTTGGAATAGTTTGTAAAGAATCGGTGTCAATTCCTCTTTGAATGTTTGGTAAAATTCTGCTGTGAATCCATCTGGTCCTGGGCTTTTCTTTGTTGGGAGCCTTCTGATAACAGCTTCAATCACCTTTATTGTTATTGGTCTGTTCAAACTTTCTCCGTCTTCACGGTTCAGTTTTGGGAGCTTGTGTGTGTCCAGAAATTTATCCATTTCCTCCAGATTTTCAAATTTGTTGGCGTATAGTTGTTTATAGTAGTCTCGAATGATTCCTTGTATTTCAGATGAATCAGTTGTAATATCGCCTTTTTCATTTCTAATTTTTGTTATTTGAGTCTTCTCTCTTCTTTTTTTTTGTTAGCCATGCTAATGGTTTGTCAATTTTATTTATCTTTTCAAAAAACCAACTTCTTGATTCGTTGATCTTTTGAATTGTTTTTTGGTTTTCAATTTCATTCAGTTCTGCTCTGATCTTAATGATTTCTTTCCGTCTGCTAACTTTAGGTTTGGATTGTTCTTGTTATTCTAGTTCTTTAAGGTGAAGTGTTAGGTTGTTCACTTGCCATCTTTCTATTCTTCTGAAGTGAGCGTTTAATGCAATAAATTTCCCCCTCAATACTGCTTTTGCAGTATCCCACAGGTTTTGGTATGATGTATCATTGTTTTCATTAGTTTCAATAAATTTTTTGATTTCCTGCTTGATTTCTTCTTGGACCCATATGTCATTAAGTAGAATGCTGTTTAATTTCCATGTGTTTGTATAGTTTCCAGAGTTTCGTTTGTTATTAATTTCTTGTTTTAATCCATTGTGGTCTGAGAAGATACATGGGATAATTCCAATTTTTTTGAATTTATTGAGACTTGATTTGTGACCTAATATGTGATCTATCCTGGAGAATGATCCATGTGCTGATGAGAAAAATGAATATTCTGAGGTTGTTGGGTGGAATGTTCTGTAGATATCTGCCAATTCCAATTGGTCTAGAGTCTTGTTTAGATCTTGTGTTTCTCTACTGATTCTTTGCCTAGATGATCTGTCTAATATTGACAGTGGGGTGTTCAGGTCCCCTGCTATTATGGTATTAGTGTCTATTTCCTTCTTTAGGTCTAATAGAGTTTGTTTTCTAAATCTGGCTGCTCCAACATTGGGTGCATACATATTTATGATTGTTACGTCTTCTTGATGGATCAGACCTTTTATCATTAAGTAGTGTCCCTCATTGTCTCTTTTTATGGTTTTTAGTTTAAAATCTATTTTGTCAGATATAAGAATAGCTACTCCAGCTCGTTTTTCTTTTCTGTTTGCATGGTAAATCTTTTTCCATCCTTTCACTCTTAGTCTGTGTGAATCTTTATGGGTGAGGTGGGTCTCTTGTAGGCAGCATATAGTTGGGTCCTGCTTTTTGATCCAGTCAGCCAGTCTGTGTCTTTTAATTGGGGAATTTAAGCCTTTTACATTAAGAGTTGTTATTGAAAGGTGTTGATTTATTCCTAGCATTTTGTTGGTTGTTTGGTTGTCTTAGGTGTCTTTTGTTCCTTGCTTTCTGATTTACTGTTTGTTTTCTGTGTTTGTTGGTTCCTTAGGTTGTAGATAGTGTTTTTATTAGCTTGTTTTCTCTTCATGAATGCCATTTTTATTATACTAGCGGGTTTAGATTTTTCTTGGGTTTTTATGGCAGTGGTAGTTATTTTTCAGGAACCAAACCCAGTACTCCCTTGACAATTTCTTGTAAGGGTGGTCGTGTGGTAGTGAACTCCCGCAGTTTTTGTTTGTCTGAGAAATATACTATTTGCCCCTTATTTCGGAAGGATAGCCTTGCAGGGTAGAGTATTCTTGGCTGGCAATCTTTGTCTTTTAGTATTTTGAAAATATCATCCCATTCCTTTCTGGCTTTTAGGGTTTGTGATGAAAAGTCTGATGTTAGCCTGATTGGGGCTCCCTTATAGGTGATTTCATGCTTCTCTCTTGCAGCTTTTAAGATTCTCTCTTTGTCTCTGAGTTTTGCCAATTTGACTATGACACGTCTTGGAGAAGGTCTTTTTGGGTTGAATACATTTGGAGATCGTTGAGCTTCCTGGATCTGATGATCTGTGATTTTTCCTATACCTGGGAAGTTTTCTGCCACTATTTTGTTGAATATGTTTTCAATGGAATCTCCATTTTCCTCCCCTTCTGGAATACCCATGACTCGGATATTTGATTGCTTATGGTTGTCTGATATCTCTCTCAGATTTTTTTCAATGTCCTTGATTCTTTTTTCTTTCTTTTTGTCTGCTTGTGTTATTTCAAACAGCCCATCTTCAAGTTCAGAGGTTCTCTCTTCAACTTCGACAAGCCTGCTGGTTAAACTCTCCATTGTGTTTTTTATTTCGTTGAATAACTTCTTCAGTTCAGCAAGTTCTGCTACATTTTTTTTCAGGACATTGATTTCCTTGTACATTTCCTCTTTCAGATCCTGTATACTTTTCTTCATTTCATCATGATGTCTAGCTGAGTTTTCTTGTATCTCATTCAGTTTCCTTAGAATTATCACTCGAAATTCCTTATCAGTTATTTCAAGGGCTTCTTGTTCTATAGGATCTAGAGTTTGAGATTTATTAACTTTTGCTGGTGTACTTTCTTGATTTTCTGTATTTCTGCTATTTTTTTTTATGTTTATTCATTGTGGCTGGGGGTTTCACAGTCCACCGGTTTGAGACTAATGACTAGGATGTTGCTGTGGTTGCCAATTTCGTATGGCTCCCTCCGTGACTGCTCAGTTGGCCTCTAGTGCCTTGTGTGTGTGGTTGCCTCGGGTCTTGGGCTTCTCCGGGGAGCCACCTTTCTGGTTAGCTTGGACTCTGCTGGGCTGGTGGATCACGTACCACAGGGTGTGTGATCTCTGTTGAGCTTTCACTTCCTGTGCAGGACTTCTCCCTGTTCTGTGTGCTCTGGCCCAGGCTGTTAGATCGTGCAGTGGCGACCCCACTGGGTGTGTGGTTTCTGTCGAGTCTCCGCCTCCCTGGCCGCAGGTCTCCCCACTCTGTGCACACTGTGCTGGGCTGGGGCGTGTCTTCTGCACCCCTCGTCTATCAGCTGGGCCTTCAAGACCCTGCTCGGCACCGCCTCGCCCAGGAAGTCTACCAGGTTTCTGCTAGGCACAGACGACCGGTCTCTCTGGGTGCCTTTGTAGCACTATGTAGATCTTTCTCGGGTCTTGTTCACCTTTGTATCCCCCCAGTATAATCCGAGTCTAGCGCCCACCTGCAGCCTGGTCTCCGGCAGGTTCAAGCGGACCTGGGAACTCTCCTACCACACTATTCCCAACCAGAAATTCGTTAGGCTTTTTTCCAAACTGGTGGCTGCAGAGATGGTATCTGCCTCCCAGTAACAGGGAGTTTACCTGGGGCCGGAGTCCAGGGTGTGGTGGAGTGAGAGTCGGCCCGCCCGTAGTTCCTTGCCCTCCCAACACTGGCCGGGGATGCCCCCCGCCACCAGCCCCGCCAGAGAACCACGGAGGGAGTGGGAGGGGAGGCCGGTCCGCAGGCTCCGGAAAGCCCCACGCCAGGCCAAGCAAGTGGGAGGGCTCAGTGATGGCCGAGCTGGGCGGGGCTGCCCGCACCTGGGAAAATGGAGGCAGCACCGGGGCGGTGAGTGGCCTGGTGGTGCACGCGGGAGCCGGGTGGGCATCCACCCCCCAAACAGAGCTGTGCCAGGGGTCACTCACAGTGCTGTGCCAGGTCGGGCGCTCACTCTGTCTCTGGTTTTTTGCCTTCCCAGTTCTCGGCCGCTGCCGCTTCGGGCTGTTCAGTCGCGGCGCGGCTCGGGTGCTCCCAGGAATCTTCTTTAATGCCAGCCTGAAACCTCGAATCCTGAATAGGGCAGCTGGCCACCTTCAGCGCGGCCCCGGCCTCCAGGATCCTGTCTGCATCCACAGCAGCCCTGGCGCCGCGTTCCCTGTTTCGAGACTCGCTTTTGCAGCTAAGAAACAGTTCTTTTCCTGCTCCACACTTCAAAGCTGTTGCCTGTAAATGAGGCAGCCTCTCCTGCCGGGGGCAAAGTGGTGGTCACCCCCCACGACCGGCCACCAGCAGTGGTCCTCCCTTAAGAGATGGCAAGAGGAAGGTCCACAAGTTTCCCGGCTGCCTGAGGCCCAGTGGCCACCTTTTCCACCTCAGCTACTCCGTGCCAACCGCCGCAGCCGCCACCATCTTGAAAACCGGGGATCAGTTTTTCACATGAGTTTTGGTGGGGACAACACATCCAAACTCTATCAGTTATAAAGATTAGAGAGGAAGACGTAAAATTTTCTTTGTCAAAGGAATTAAAACAGTGTGATAAGAACATAAACCAGAACCTTTATAGTATATGAATGATGATGTCCATCATACAATATAAATTACTAGAATTTTGAAGAGCTGGAGAATTGACTAATGATTAAGTATAAGATTATCAAAGAATTAGGCTCAGAGGTAATTCAGATAATGAAGTCAGCAGATAAGAACTTAAAAATAACCATGTCAGGTAGTGTTATGCTTCTGGCTTTATTTTTTATTTTTACTTTTTTTGCTCAGGATTGCTTTGGCTATTTGGGGTATTTTGTTGTTCTGTATGAATGTTAGGATTGCTTTTTTTCTATTTCTGTGAAGAATGTCATTTGTTTTTTGATGGGGGTTGCATTAAATCTATAGATTTCTTTGGGTAGTATGGACATTTTTGCAATGTAAATTCTTCCAATCCAAGAGTATGGAATGTCTTTCCATATTTTTGTGTCATCCTTAATTTCTGTCACTAGCAATTTGTAGTTCTCTTTGTAGAGATCTTTCACCTCCTTGGTTAAATTGATTTGTGGGTATTTTATTTTTTGATGGCTATTTTAATGGGCTTACTTTCTTGATTTCTCTTTCTGTTAGTTCACTATTGAAGAATATAAACACAACTGATTTGGGGGTGTTGATTTTGTATCCTGCAACCTTAGAAACTATTAATCAGCTCTAAGAGTTTCTTGATAGTCTTTGGAGGCATAACACTACCTGATTTAAAATTGTACTACAAAGCTCTAGTAACCGAAACAGCATGGTACTGGCATAAAAATAAGCACTTGGACAATGGAACAGAATTGAGAACCCAGCAATCAACCCACAGACTTACAGCCAAGTGATCTTTGACAAAGGCAACAAAAACATACATTGGAGAAAAGACTGCCTCTTCAATAAATGGTACTGGGAAACTTGGATATCCATATGCAGAAGAATGAAACTAGACCTGCACCTCTCACTATGTACCAAAACCAACTCAAAGTGGATTAACATTTAAGTATAAGTCCTGAAACTATAGAACTACTAAGGGAAAATATAGGACACACACTTCAGGAAGTAGGACTGGTCAAAGATTTATTAACAAGAGCCCCAAAACACAAACAACAAAAGAAAAAATAAATAAATGGATTATATCAAACTAAAAATCTTCTGCACAGCAAAGGAAACAATCAGCAGAGTGAAACAACCACCTCCAGAATGGGAGAAAATATTTGCAAACTATACAACTGGCAAAGGATTAATATCCAGAATATACAAGGAACTCAAACAAAAAATACAGTAAAAAAATCCAAATAACCCAATTAAAAAATGGGCAAAGGAACTGAATAGACATTTTTCAAAGGAAGACATACAAATGGCCAACAGATATATGAAAAAAAAAAAAAGTTCAACATCACTAATCCTCAGGGAAATGCACATTAAAACCACATTGAGATATCACCTCACCCCAGTTTGACTGGCTGTAATTAAAAAGACTGAGAATAATAAATGCTGGTGAGGATGTGGAAAGAAGGGAATGCTCTTATACTGTTGGCGGGACTGTAAATTAGTACAACCATTATGGAAAACAGTATGGAGGTTTCTCAAACAAGTACAGATAGATCTACCATATGATCCAATAATCCCACTTCTGGGTATATACCCAAAGGAATGGAAAACATCAGGTCGAAGGGATACCTGCGCTCCCATGTTCATCACAACTCTATTTACAATAGCCAAGATATGGAAGAAAACTAAATGTCCATCAACAGATGACTGGATAAAGAAAATGTGGTATATATATACCGTGGAATACTACTCAGCCATAAAAATGATTGAAATTCTGCCATTTGCAGCAACATGGATGAGCTTGGAGAAAATTATATTGAGAGAAATAAGCCAGGCACAGAGGGAAAAATACATGTCCTCACTCATAAGATGGAGCTGAGAGAGAAAGAAGGAAAGAAAGACCACAGTGGTGCATCGGACTTGCCGAGGGAGAGAACATATATAGGGTTGGTGAGGCGGGGGGGGGGGGGGGTAAGGAAGTTGGGGATTAATTGGGTGAGGGACATGGGGAATAATCTCAATTTGTGGTTATGCGCATCCTGATACTACTGATCTGGCCATCACATCCTAGGCACAGGTGGTGAAGGTCAGCTTTGTACCCCATGAATATGCATAGTGAATTTAAAACAACTGTGATTAATATGTTAAAGAAAATAGGAAAAAAAGGGGGACAAAAATGAGTGAAAAGATAGAGGGTTTAAATAGAGAATTAAAATCCATGAAAATAAATCAAGTGGACATTCTAGGACTGCAAAATGTAGTGTCTAAAATTAGGAAATGATTGGATGATATTTACAGTCGACTGAACACAGGAGAGTATCCTTGTTAATAAACCAAAGACAGGTCCATAGAAAATACCCAACTCAAGCACTAGAAGAAGAAGAATGAAAAAATTTTATTTTTATTTTTAAAAAATTTATTAAAACATAATTGACTGTACATATCTGTGGGGTACAGCACTGAATATCCATACCTGTGTGAAATATGTGATGCTCAAATCAGGATAACTAATATATTTAACATTATACAATGTAATCATTTTCTATAGCTCTTTACCTGTTTCTTGAGATTGGGACGTGATAAAAAATTCTAAAATATATACAAGTAGCGTACTGGCATTAGAGGAGAGAGATATTGTGGCAGAAACAGTAGTTGAATACATAATGGCTAAGAATCTTCCAAATATGCTGAAAGATACCAACCCATACATTCAAGCGGTGGGATCAATAATAAGAGAACCATATCTAGACACATAGTAGTCAAACTGTTAAAACCTAGAAATATAGAGAAAATTCTAAAAGCCGCCAAAGGGAATGAGAGAAAATCCGTTACTTTTAGGAGAACAGCAGTAAGAATGATGGGTAATTTCTTAACAGAAACCGTGGAAGACAGAAGATAACAGAATGGTGTCTTTGAAGTGCTGAAAGAAAAAACAAAACAAAACAAAAATCCCTGCCAACCTAAAACTCTGTATTGAGAGATACATCCTTCAAAATACAAAGGCAGAATAATGGTGTTTCCAGACAAAGAAATCTGCGAGATTTTATTACTAACAGACCCCACACTACAAAAAACATTGCAAGTTCTTTCATATGAAGCAAAATGATCCCAGACAGAAGCATTGAAGTTAAGAAGGAGTGAAGAGCACTCAAAAAAGGTAAATACGTGAGTAATATAAAAGACTATTGTCTGTTTAAGCAACAATAATAACAATGTCTTGTGGGGTTTCTATATCAGATATGTATCATATGTATATCATATATATACAAATATATATCAGATATATATCATATGGAAGTAAAATATAGCCATAATTGAAAAATAGATGGGAGAGGTAAGGAGAGTTAAACTGTTGTAGAATTTTTCCACTGTAGAGGTCATGGTAAAAGTATTAATTCAAGGTAGACTGTGATAAGTTAAGGATGTGTTTGTAATCTATAAGATAACCACTATAATATTGATGCTAATAAGTAAAACTACAAAGCCAATAGAGAAGACAAAGTGAAATAAAATATTTAAATAATAAAGAACAGTGTGATATTGGCACAGGGCAAATTTGTAGACAGTCTAAAGAACACAGAAAGAGATCTCAGTATATACTAAAATATGATGGAGTTTATACAATGTTCTTTTCAAAATCTGTGTCCAGAAATGTCCACCATTTGCTTTTAGTTTTATAATATAGAGATTTAAAACACACACACACACACACACACACACACAAACACACTTTTCTTAGTTGACAATTATTGTTTCGTCTTTACCCCGATTTCTCTGGCCCTCAGCTTTATTTTGTAATGTAGTTTCTTAACTCTCTATCATCCTATTACTTCTGTCCTGAGCCTACTCCACTTTGTCAACATTTCAGTATCTTTAAGGTGTGCATTCCAGAAGTGGGCACAATACTCAGGGTGGTCTGACTCTTCCAGAATGGTATGGAATTGTGATAACTTCAAGTTTGTTAGGTATTTTGAGCAAATTCTCCCTACTGATGTATACTGAGCTTAAAAATAGTGGAAACATCTATGTCATGCCATACTTGATTCTATTCATTCTCTATCCTCATTCTGCACATTGGTCTTATGATCCCAAATCCAAGAACTCTGAATACTCTTTATCATCTTTCCTGTCATTGTATCTGTACCATAATTCTAGACTGAACTCATCTTGGATGCAATATCTGTCATCCTGACACACTTGCTAACCTCCACCTATATCATGCTTTGATAAGTATAACTTTCAAGAGTTTATTTCATAAACTTATGGGACAGGATAGGCTCAAAAGTTCAGATAATATAGATTCTCTGAATGAGAGTTACATACTGGAAAGAGTCAGCTAAAGGGAGCCCTTAAAGTCTGTTATAGTTAGAACAAGTCCTCATCTGTCAGGGTTGCTTGAGTTTCATTGAGCCAGTGATTCACTGAAATTGAGTAGTGAGCAAAACAAAGAAACTTTGGGAGGGGAGAGGGAGCTGATATTTTCTTTTGTGGAAATGCCATTGTGGCTATCCTTGACCTCATCAAGTTATCCACCCCCTCAGTTCTCCTAGTGCCTGAACACAAGAAAACATTTCAAAGGCAGTTTTACAAGTTATTTTTTTCTTTCCTCCCATTCTTTTTCCTTCTGGGGAATTTCTGCTCACCTTTCAAGTACCAGTTTAAATACCACTTTCTCTCTGTTGTGTCCTTGACTCTCTAACCTCATCCTCTACCCTTATCACAGGGATAAATAACTGTTTGCTTATATGTGTTCCTCTAACCTAATAGTTATTCTGATATATTGCAGTCAATAATTTGTGTGTCTGACTCACTAGTTTGGGCACTTCTTGAGAGTAGAATTTGGGTCTAATTGGTCTTTGTTTCTCTAGTGGTTTGCACAGGGCTTGGCCCAGAAGAGATAGTCAATAAATGTTTATTAAATGAAAAAAGTACCTAGGTGCACCCCTCAAATTAAAGTCTACTCTAGAAGGGTTTAGTTTTATCATTATTAAGTTAGGCAGTCCTTTCCAAAAACCTACTTGAGGAGCCAGGAGCATAAACTTCAATTGTTTGAATTGAAATGTCAAAAAATGAAATGTCAAAAAACGGACAAATGTTATGCCCTATTCTCCTGATGTTATGCTGTGTTATCAGAACAGTATCTCCAGAGTCTTTTCTACTTTTTTATAATTGATCGATTGAAGGACTGACTCAGTGTATTTGATCATGGAGTAAGGAACCCAGCATTCCACTCAGATAGAGAAAAAGGTTGAAATTCTTTAGTTATGTGTTAAAGGATCCCAAAGGGAAAGTAACACACAGGACCAGAAGGAAAAAGTCTTGCCTATTACATAGCATAGAAAAAAGTGGTTGACCTCAGTGGGGTTATAAAACCCTCACCATGTGTGTGTGAGTGTGTGTATGGATTGAGGGAGGTGCAAACTTGGGGTGTGGGAAGGCAAAAAAAGAGGACGCCTCAGAGAGAAAACCACACATACTAACCAAAGCCTGGTACATAGAATGTGCACCACAAATATTTACTACTTGTTTGAATGAATGAATGAATGAGTGAGTGAGTGAATGATCCGGCTGTGAGTTGAACAGAGAAATCTACTTTGGGTGACAGAGAATAAAAGAATCCTAAGCCATTTAGCATTAGAAAGGAAATTAGAAAGAGAGGAGAAGAATGTGAAATAAAAGCATAAGAGGTGGCAAAAAAAACAAGAGAAGGAGAGAAGGGTGTTTTCAGTGGTTGTAGGGCAAATTTTGGGTTTTAAATGTGTGTTTCCCAAAGTGGGCTAATTGGCATGATCTAATTCCCTGGAAAATCCATCTAATTTTCCCTAGTAAAAAATTGAAAGCTTAATGAATAACTATCTATGAAGTGTTCAGTTAGGAAGAATAGTTTCACTCATTTAATGACAATTTTATAAGTTAGGCTTCTAGTACTGTATACATAAGGTCATGTGTCTCCAATCCACACAGTTAGCTGCTATTTATGCAGGATCAGCTGTTACAGCAATTTTATCCGTGATACATTTGGGCAGGGAACTAGAAAAACTAAGTTAATTATTTCCTGCCGAAGGAATTCCTGTTAAGGACATGCCCAGAGTTTAAACACTCCATCCACAAAGTTGCTTTGCCATCTTCGTTTGATTGGATCAATTGACCAATTAGTCAGAAAATAGCTCCGGTGTGACTAGGTGTTTTGTGAAATAAACATGAAATATCTCTGAAAATGGGCTACTCCACGCATTTCCGTCCAAAGTCATAAAATTCTGAAAAGCTTTTTACCAACTAATTATTTAAATTTATACTATTTTAAAAGTATACTTTATGCAGCATTCTGGTTAAAACTTTTTAAGAGCCTGGGTATGACTTTCAATTGAGAATAAATGTGTACATATAAAGATCTTAATAAAATGGATCCCGATTAACTATAACAGCAAATTAGATTTAGGTAAAAAAGGCGAATGAGAAGGAAAAAAAGCTAGTACCAGGAGATTTACTTAAGAAAATAAATAAGTTTTATGGGACACTGATTTCCTGTAGGAAGCCCAGATTAAACTAGGAAGTGCTTTGCAATGTTTGGAATCAAGACAAAGAAGGCAAATCAAGGTATGGTTCCAGACAATCAGGGTTCTTACTCATTCGCCCTGAACTAAAGACATACTACCATAGTTTATCACCCATGCCGCTTGTTTTTCCAAAGTGTTTTGAGTGATTAACTTACGTTTAAAAGCTTGGTGATTTGCCTGCTTCCTCTTTTCATGACTTCCACACTCATCTCTAGGGTCCCTGAAACCTTCCTGCCTGCCACCCCCTCCGAGCTCCATTCCCCACCTTCTAGAATCAATTTTGCATCTACAGTAAATTTAAGAACCACAAAGTGTGAGCTTGTCTTCCCTATGTACCTGCCTTTGATGCCTGACCTCTTGTCTAATTGTCATCTCCTTTTACTCAAGTTCCAGAGCTAAGGTCCTGTCTTGGTTCTTGCACTGTAATCTTGCTCAAGCTCAAGCCTGTCCTTTCTATGGTTCCCCTGAATTCTGGTCCCTTAATATTATTGTTGGATCTGGATACTAAATGCATTTTGCCTACCTTGCCCTCCCATTAACTGACAGAAGCCCATGATGCTCCCTGTACCCAGTCAAACATCTTTCTGTTGCCTCCTGCGGGGTATTTACAGATACTGTAAACACCGATAAGTGTAGTTATACGAGGAATACGAGTCTGTACCTCAGTGTTTGGAGGCAATTATTTTAGATGTTATTTTCAACAATTAATTTCTTTGTGATGAGAGCATTGGAGTAATCATGTCATTGGTGGTATTTTCAAAATTATGCATTAGAAGCACCTGGGGAGCTTTTGGAAATAAAAATGACCTGGTTTCAACCAATGTTTAGGTATAAATGGTTTATAGGCTATTCCGATGCTACCCATAGACACAATTACACAAGGCAGGACGAGGCTCCACTGAGAAGCTCATTCTTTGTCCTTTGTTCCTTTGTCTTTTTTCTTTCTGCTGTGGATTGATTAAATTGTGTCCACAAATTTCATACATTAGAAGCTTAATTCCCACTATAACTGTTGGTGGGAAATTCTATTATGTTAATTGAAAGGTGGGACCTTGAAGAGGTGGTTAGATTGTAAGACCATGCTGTAGTGAATGGTTTAAAAATGGTGGTCATGGGCATGGTTCTGAGGACTTTAAAAGTAGAGCACATGAGAGGTTAGTCTCTCTCTGCTTCTGCCATCTTGCAATTTGAGACCCCTGGGTCACTGTCGCCACCACCAGATGTGCTCCTTGGACTCTGGAATTCCCAGCCTCAGAAACTGTAAGGAATAAATTTTGTTTCTTTATAAATTACCCAGTTCCAGGTATTTTCTTATAAGCAAGAGAAATGGACTAATATACCTTCTTTCCTTCCTTTTTTCCTTCTCTCTTTTCCTTCATCAAACTGCTGTATGTACAGTGCCTGGCATATAATAGGCACTCAGAAACTAGCTGCTCACTGATCAATCATCAGGGAGATGGGAGCTGAGTGGATAGACTAAGAATTCTGAACATAACAAGTGTGGCAGATCTTAATAGAAATGTGACTAATTTCTATATCAGTGGTTCTTGAACTATTTGGTCTTAGGACCCCTTTACATTGATAAAAACTGGGCCACAAAGAGCTTTTGTTATGTGGGTTATATCTATTGATATTTACCATATTATGGCTAACAGGTACCTGAAAAAATTCTCAATGTCACTAATCATCAGGGAAATGTAAATTAAAACCACATTGTGATATCACCTTACCCCAGTTAGACTGGCTATAATCAAAAAGATGGAGAATAACAAATACTGGCGAGGATGTGCAGAGAAGGGAACAGTCCTGCATTGTTGGTGGGACTGTAAATTTGTATAACCACTATGGAGAACAGTATGGAGTTTTCTCAAACAACTACAGATAGATCTACCATATGATCCAGCAATCCCACTTTTAGATATACACCCAAAGGAATGGAAATCATGTTGAAGGGATACCTGCACTCCCGCGTTCATCACAGCTCTATTTACAATAGCCAAGATATGGAACCAACCTCAATGTCCATTGACGGAAGACTGGATGAGGAAAATGTGGTATATATACACCATGGAATACTACACTGCCGTAAAAAAGAATGAAATTCTGCCATTCGCAGTGACATGGATTAGCTTGGAGAAAGTTATGCTAAGTGAAATAAGCCAGCAGAGGGAAAAATACCGCATGTCCTCACTCATAAGTAGGAGCTAAGAGAGAAAGAAGGAAAGAAGTGGTGCATTGGACTTGCAGAGGGAGAAAACAGAACTAAGGTTGCTGGTGGGTGTGGGGGGGGAAGCGAGGGGATTGGGGTGAGGTTAGGTGGGGGACTGGGGAGTAATTGCAGTTTGAGGTGGTGCGCATGCTGATAGTATTGATCTGATCTTTGGCACAGGTGCTGACAGCTCAGTGCCCCATGAATACATATAATCAACAAAAATTAAAAATTTTAAAAAAAAGGAAACTGGGAAAAAAAAGAAATTAGAACTGAACATACATTAACTTACTGTTAATTATGGATGCTCAGCACTACTTTGGGCCATTAGAACTTATTTTTTTATCTAGCTGTGATTTTGTATCTGTTAACCAACCTCTCCTTATCTCTCCCCCTCTCTTCTACCCTTCCCAGCCTCTCGTAACCACAATTCTACTTTCTACTTTTATAAGCTCAACTTTTTTCTTTTTATAGCTCTCACATATGAATGAGAATGTGAGGTATTTATCTTTCTGTGTCTGATTCATTTCATTTACAATGTATTCCAGGCTCACCATGTTGCCACAAATGACAAGATGGCTCAAATGTGCTCTCATCACAAAGAAATGATACATTTTTGTGATGATGGAAATGTTAATAATACTGATTTGATCATCACACATTGTATTCATGTATTGAAATATAACTCTATACTTCATAAATATATACAAAAAATGTCAATTAGAAAAATAAATTACTGAAAATTTTATGACACAAGAATACACAGAAATATATTCCATCAGCCATGAGAATGATGATGTCATCACTCATCAGGTAGCCTCCAGAAAATGCCATTGTACACTCAAGACAGAGTAAGAGGAAAAACCTTAGTTTTATTTTTTAATTGATTATGCATATTCATGGGATACAAAGCTAACTGTTACCATCTGTGCCCAAGATGTGATCATCAGATCAATACTATCACCATGCCCATTACCACAAATTGTGAGTATTTCTCCTGTCCTCCACCCAATTAATCCCTGACATCTCCCCCTCCCCCACCCTGGCAACTCTGGATATGCTCTATTGCCCTGCAAGTCCAATGCACCACTTCCTTCCTTCTTTCTTTCTTAGCTTCTACTTATGAGTGAGGACATGCAGTATTTTCCCCTCTGTGCCTGGCTTATTTCACTTAATGTAATTCTCTCCAAGCTCCTCCATTCTGCTGTGAATGGCAGAATTTCATTCATTTTTATGGCAGTGTAGTATGCCATGGTGTATATATACCACATTTTCCTCATCCAGTCATCCCTCAATGGACATTGAGGTTGGTTCCATATCTTGGCTATTGTAAATAGAGCTGCAATGAACATAGTAGTGCAGGTATCCTTTCAACATGATGATTTCCATTCCTTTGGGTATATATCTAAAAGTGAGATTGCTGGATCTTATGGAAGATCTATCTGTAGTTGTTTGGGAAACTTCCGTACTGTTTTCCATAGTGGTTATACAAATTTACAGTCCCACCAACATTGTAGTTTCTCCACATCCTCCCCAGTATTTGTTATTCCCCACCTTTTTGATTATAGCCAGTCTAACTGAGATGAGGTGATATCACAATGTGGTTTTAATTTGCATTACCTCATGACTAGTGATGTTGAACATTTTTTTTAAGTGCTGTTGGCCATGTCTTACTTTGAAAAACTTCTACTCAGTTCTTTTGCCCCTTAAAAAAATTTTTTTTTTTTACTGTGTAGTTTCTTGAGTACCTTGTGTATTCTGGATATTAATCCTTTATCAGATGGATAGTTTGTGAATATTTTCTCCCACTTTGTAGGTGGTTGTTTCACTCTGTTGATTGTTTCCTTTGCTGTGTGCAGAAGATTTTTAGTTTGATCTAATCCATTTATTTATTTTTTCTTTTGTTGATTGTGATTTTGGGCTCTTGTTAATAAAGTCTTTGACCAGTCCCACTTCCTGAAGTGTTTCCTCTATATTTTCTTTCAGTAGTTTTACAGTTTCAGGTCTTATACTTAAGTCTTTATTCCATTTTGAGTTAATTTGGGTATATGGTGAGAGATGCACATCTAGTTTCATTCTTCTGTACATGGATATCCAGTTATCCCAATAGCATTTATTGAAGAGGCAGTCTTTTCCCCAATGTATGTTTTTGTTGTCTCTTTCAAAGATCATTTGGCTGTAAGTCTGTGGGTTAATTTCTGGGTTCTCTATTCTGTTCTACTGGTCTGAATGTCTATGTTTATGCCAGTACCCTGTTGTTTTGGTTTCTGTCGCTTTGTAGTACAATTTGAAGTCAGGTAGTGTTATGTCTCCAGCTTTATTTTTTTTGCTCAGGATTGCTTTGGCTATTTTGGGTCTTTTGTTGTTTCATGTTAGGATTTTTTTTTTTCTATTTCTGTGAAGAATGTCATTGGTATTTTGATGGGGATTGCATTAAATCTGTAGGTCACATTGGGTAGTACAGACATTTTCACAATGTTAATTCTTCCAATCTAAGAGCTTGGAATGTCTCTCCATATTTGTGTGTCTTCTTCAATTTTTGTCACTAGTGATTTGCAGTTCTCTTTGTAGATGTTTTTCACCTCCTTGGTTAAATTGATTCCTAGATTTTTTTTTCTTTTTGGTGACTGTTGTAAATGGGCTTATTTTCTTGACTTCTCTCCTGTTAGTTCATTATTGGACAATATAAACACAACTGATTTGGGGGTGTTGATTGTATCCTGCAACATTACTGAAATATTAATGAGTTCTAAGAGTTTTTTTTTTTTTTTGACAGAGTCTTTAGGCTTTTCTATGTATAGAAGCATATCATCTGCAAATAGGAACAGCTTGACTTTCTCTTTTTCATCTAGATGCCATTTATTCCTTTCTCTTGCCTGATTTCTCTGGCTAATACCTCCAGTAATATGTTAAATGGGCATACTCGTCTTGTTCTTGCTCTTAAGGTAAAAGTCTTCAGTTTTTCCCCAGTCAGGATGATATTGGTGGTGGGATTGTCATAGATGACTTTTATTGTGTTGAGATGCCTTCCTTCCTTATCTAATTTCCTGAGAGTCTTTATCATGAAGTGATGTTGAATTTTGTCAAATGCTTTTTCTGCATCTACTGAGATAATTATATGGTTTTTGTCCTTGATTTTGCTGAAGTGGTGTATCACATTTATTGATTTGCATATGTTGAACTATCCTTGCATCCCTGGGATGAATCCCACTTTATCATGGTGTATAGTTTTTTTGATGTGTTGCTGTATTATGATTGCTAGTATTTCATTGCAGATTTTTGTGTCTGTGTTTTAGAGATATTGGTCTGGAGTTTTCTTTTTTGTTTGTTTATCTTTGTTTGGTTTTGGTATCAAGGTAATGCTGGCCTCACAGAATGAGTTGGGAGAGTGACCTTTGTTTTAACTTTTTTGGAACAGTTTGAAGAGAATTGGTATTAATTCCTCTTCAGAGGTTTTGTAGAATTCAGCAGTAAATCCATCCAGTCCTGGGCTTTTCTTTGTTTTGAGACTACTGATCAACGCTTCAATCATATTGGCTGTTATTGGCCTGTTCAGGTTTTCTGTGTCTTCTTGGTGCAGTCTTGGTACTTTGTATGTGTCCAGAAATTTGTCCGTTTCCTCCAGGTTTTCAAATTTATTCACACATAGTTGGTTGTAATAGTCTCTGATGATTTTTTGTATTTCTGTGGCATCAGTTGCAATGTCCCTTTTTCATTTTTAATTTTTGTAATTTGTGTCTTCTCTTTTCTTTTTTTAGTTAACCTAGCTAATGGTTTGTCTATTTTGTTTATATTCTCAAAAAAACAACTTTTTGTTTCATTGATCTTTTGTATCATTTTTTGGGTCTCTATATGTTTTAGTTCTGCTCTATACATATTATTTCTTTTCATCTGCTATCTTTGGGATTGGATTGTTCTTGTTTTTCTAGTTCTCTGAGGTGTAGCATTAGGTTGTTTACTTGAAATCTTTCTATTTTTTGATGTAAGCATTTGTTGCTATAAACTTCCCTCTTAGTACTGCTTTTGCAGTATCCCACAGGTTTTGATATGATGTTTTTATTTTCATTGGTATCAAGAAATTGTTTGATGTCCCGTTTAATTTCTTCTTGGACCCAAATGTCTTTAAGGAGCATGTTGTTTAATCTCTATGAATTTGTATAGAGTCCTGAGTATTGCTTGTTATTAATTTCTAGTTTTAATTCATTATGGTCTGAAAAGATAGTTGAGATGATTTTGATTTTTTTAAAGTTATTGAGACTTGATTTATGACCTTAATGAATGAAATGTTCTGTAGATATCTGCCAGGTCCAATTGGTCTAAAGTGTGGTTTAAATCCTGTGTTTCTCTATTGATTTGTTGCCTGGATGACCTGTCCAATGATGAGAGAGGGCTGTTCATGTCTCCCACTATTATCATATCAGGGTCTTTCTCTTTCTTTAGGTCTAATAGTGTTTGCTTTGTATATCTGGGTACTCTGATGTTGGGTGTGCATATATTTGTAATTGTTATGTCATCTTTCTTGATAGATCCTTTTATCATTATATAGTGCCCTTCTTTGTCTTTTTTATGGTTTTTGGCTTAATGACTATTTTATCTGATATGAGAATAGCTACTCCTGCTCATTTTTTATTTCCATTTGTGTGGTGAGTCTTTTTCTATCCCTTCACTATTAGTTTGTGTGCATCATTACAAGTGAGATGAGTCTCCTGAAGACAGCATGTAGTTAGGTCTTGCTTTTTGATCCAATCTGTCAGTCTTTGAATTTTGAGTGGGAAGTTTAATCCATTTACATTTAGGGTTGTTATTGAGAGGTAGTGTTTTATCCTGGGATTTTATGGCTTTTTGTTTAGATGTTTTCAGTATCATTTGTTCCTTTCTTCTCCTTTGATTATTGGTCTTCAGTGTTTCTGGGTTTTTGTTTTTTTTTTTTTGAGGTGGTGAGATTTAGTTTCTTTTATATTTCCCATTTGTATTTGTGTTTTACTGGTGGGTTTTGTTCTTACTTGTGTGTTCATGGTAGTGATTATTGTTTTTTGGATTCCAGATGCAGGACTCCCTTGAGAATTTCTTGCAGGGCTGGTCATGTGGTGATGAACTCCTACCATTTTTGTTTGTCTGGGAAATATACTATTTCTCCCTCATTTCTGAAGGATAGCCTTGCTGGGTATAGTTCCTTGGCTGGCACTTTTTTCCCTTTAGTGTTTGAATATGTCATTCCATTTTCTTCTTGCCTGTAGAATTTCAGTTGGGAAGTCTGCCATTAGTCTGATGGGGGCTCCCTTATAAGTGATGTGACACTTCTCTTACTGCTTTTAGGAGTCTCTCTTTTTCTTTGAGATTTGCCAGTTTTACTATAATGTGTCATGGAGAAGATCTTTTTGGATTGAGTCTGTCTGGGGATCTTTGAGCTTCCTGGATCTGAAGGTCCATGTCTCTCCTTCTACCTGGGAAGCTTTCCATTATTATTTCATTGACTAGATTTTCAATGCCTTCATCTTTCTCCTCCCCTTCAGGAACACCTATGATTTGGATGTTTGTGTACTTAAGGTTGTCTGTTAGCTCTCTTAGAAATTCTTCATTTTTTTAAATTCTTTTTTCTTTTTTTCATCTGCCTGAGTTATTTCACAAAGACCATCTTTGAGTTCAGAAATTGTTTCTTCCACTTGTTCTAATCTGCTGCTTAAGCTCTTGGTTAAGTGTTTTATTTCACTGAATTCATCTCTGAGTTCCAGAAGTTCTGCTACATTCTTTTTTAAGGTGTTAATCTCTTTGTAAATTTCATCCTTTTTATCCTGGATATTTTTTTCTCATTTCATTGTGTTGTCTTACAAAATCCTCTCTTATTTCATTGAGTTTCCTTAAGATAGTTACTCAGAATTCCTTTTCAGTCATTTAAAGGTTTCCTGTTCTGTAGGGTCTAGTACTGAAAGTTACAAATTCCTTCGGTGATGTCATGTTTTCTGTTCCCCCCACCCTCCATATTTCTAGTAATTCTATGTTGATCTCTGGTTATCTAGGAGGTCAATTGTTTCTTCTATGACTCTAGAATGGACTTTGAGGAGAAAGACTTTTTTCCAGGCTCCTCCAATGACTCCTTGTGTCAATGAAGTTAAATATGTGGTGGGCCAACTGCATGATGACTGTGGATGTTACTAAGGTAGTGAGCTGTCCTTGTAACAGTTGTAGCTGTGGTGGTGGCTGTTATGGACCACCTCTTGTGCAGGCAGGGAAGGTCTAGACGGTGGCTGGCCAGGTTTCCTGCCTGCCTGTGGCCTCTCCCATTGGTGGCAACATGGCATAGGGTCTTGCCTTCTGCACATCTTGTTTTGAAAATAATTTTAACCTCATAGATCCCCTGAAAAGGTCTCAGAGTCTCCTGGGTTTTCCCAGATTACCCTTTGAGAACTGCTGCTCTTGTAAGGACAAAAACTGATGGGATAAATAATTCTTGGAAGAAGCGGGGGGGCAAAGAGAATGGGTCTGTGTACCAAAAGCAGGCAGCAGGGATAAGGTCAAAGCCAAAGCACAGAAATCTGATCTAGGAAATAAGCCCAAAGACAGCCTGTGCCTGAGATAAAATCACATGAGAATGTAGGCAGAAGTTTAAAGTAATTCTGTTTGATAGCAAACATGTGTAAGTAACACCTGAGCATTTGTCTTTTTTCAAAAGAAAAACTTTAGACTAAATTTAACAGAGTTTAATTGAGCAAAGAACAATTCACAATTTGGGAAGCCCATAGAATCAGAACAAATTCAGAGGGACTCTGCTACTGCTGCATCAGTTAAGATTTATAGACAGAAAAAGGGGAGTGACAGAAAACAGAGGTGAGGTACAGAAACAGTAGGCTGCCTGTAACTGGCTAAGAACCAGATACTTATTACAAGGGTAGATTACAGTCTGTTTACACATCAAGTTAGGTTACAATTCACTATGTCTGAAGAAATGTTTAGGCCAAACAATTTAACAATTTTCCCCTTTTGTTCAAACTCTCATTTTTGAGAGATTGACCAAAACTTTAGACATTGACATCACTCTGTGTCATCACTGTAAATGGACTTATTTTGTCTCAAATTTCAATGGGAAATAGCCAAACAGTGGGTTTTATAAGGTGGAATCAAGGAAACAAAATAATAGAAAAAGAAGGTGATTAGCATCAAGTTACTTTTTCATAAGGGTTAGAGCCGAATGGACTTCCTTCTGCTGGGACTCCTGTTTTCAAGAGAAAAAAAAAAACAAAACAAAACTGGTCTGTTTTGAGATCTATCTGCTTTGATTGTGTAACACTTAACATGAGTGACTCTATTTTGGTTTGGTCTGATCTGTTGGGGACTAGTGCAAGAGCTCAGTCCAAAATGATGGCCCCCCATAATTCTTGTTTAACACTTTGTCTTGTGTCATTTGTGTTTAAGTAGATGTGAGGAAAATAGTCAGGCCCACTCTGCTCAGGTACGGTTGGGGGTGGTGCAGCACATTCTTTGTAAACAAGTTGTGTGTGGGTGGAGTTAGTGCACATGTGCACTAATGTATCTTTTTAGTTTGTTGCTGTTGTGTGTTCTAGAGTTTGTGAAGCAGCCTCTGAAAGGCTGGCTGGCAGAGAGCTCACATCTAAACATAGAGCACATTTACTTTCCTGGCAGCTGCTCAGTTTTTCTTTGGACTTTGCTGGTAGCAGCTGAGTTTCTCTTTGGGCTGCCTAACTCTTAGAAGTGTGTGCTGAATAAAGACTATTCTTTCTTCAACCATGGCTCCAAGGAACTTTTTCCTGTTGCCTAGCTTGTAGACCTGCATGTGAAGGGTTGTGAATGGGCTCAAGGGGTCTGTGAGCTCCAGACCCTAGCCCTAGCCCTACAGTAGATGTTCAGGTTGATATAATATGTTTTAAATTAAAACAATTGTTTTGGAGAAAGCATAGAGAGTTGGTTATGCTTTCAAAACACTTCTCTACGATGAGTGGATACGGAAAATGTGGTACATCTACACAATGGAATACTACTCAGCTATAAAAACGAATGAAATACTGCCATTTGCAACAACATGGATGGACCTTGAGAGAATTATATTAAGTGAAACAAGTCAGGCACAGAAAGAGAAATACCACATGTTCTCACTTATTGGAGGGAGCTAAAAATTAATATATAAATTCACACACACACATACACACACACACACAAACCGGGGGGGGGGGGAAGAAGATATAACAACCACAATTATTTGAAGTTGATACAACAAGCAAACAGAAAGGACATTGTCGGGGGGGAGGGGGGAGGGAGAAGGGAGGGAGGTTTTGGTGATGGGAAGCAATAATCAGCTACAATGTATATCGACAAAATAAAATTAAAAAAAAAAAAAAAAAAACACTTCTCTACTCTTTGATGCCTAAAAAATAGCTTAGTCAGACATAGGTAGAGTCCCTGGACCTGTGCCTATCTCTTCCCTTGTTGAGACCAGTATGAGAATTACCTGGAATACATTCAAATGCAGATGTTACAATTCAAAAGATCTGGAATGGGGCCCTATGTTCTATGTTTCTGAGCGAGTGGAAGACATTTGGAGAAGTAGTGCCTTTGTGGACCTGAACCCCTTCCCCCACCCTTAAATATTAACTGACTAGCTTTTCTGCTTTTGTAATTAGCTTGCTCAAGGTTTTACAAGCCCCTGCAGGTGGGACTTTCTGGTAAGGGCAGATAAAGGACTTCCCAAACTGCCCAAAGTTCACCCTGTTCTGGGAAGGGCCTAACCACACAAGGGGTGGGCTGTTGGGCAATTCCCCAGTTACTTGTCTGTGTACCACCCCACTGAAAGCCACCAATGAATTTAAAAGTCACCTCAGGTGACCAATAAGCTGTATACAACTCATCCTGCTGCCAAAGTCTGCCTACCAAACTGTATAAAAAGTGCTTGTGTTAAGAGCTCAGAGCTGCTTCTGTCCTGAAGACAGAGTGACCCCAGCATGCTGGAATAAAAAACCTCTTGCTTGATTGCAACAATCTCTGTCTCCTGGTCTTTGTGAGACAAGCCTTCCCAACGAGTAAGATTCGCGCTTTCAGGCCAGTCTTACACCTTGTACTAGACAAATCCTACCTTTACTTGGTGGCATTACCTGGGTATCTAGATGGAGGTAAAATTTGCCTCATGGACTTTTGTTGAGCACACTACTACTTAATTTAGGAAGAGAATAATCACATTCCTTGATCACAGAGTTTGGATTTTGTTTCGAAAATGCTAGTTACTTCAAGAGTAAAATGCAATTCTTTCTTTGGGAAATCCTCTTTGATGGGTACATCCAGCTAGTATTGAGCTGACCTGAGGGAGCCAAAGCACTAAGACATTTGGTTTTTCTTTGGGAACAAACAGTGTATGACAGCAGGAGCTGTTTATTTTCCAAGAAGGAGGAGGGAGCAGAGGCTGTTTATTAACACCAAGTAACTGAATGCTGAGGAAGGCTGACATTTATGTTAGAAGGGTTGAGACCACTTTAAACAGTGTAATTTATTTGAGCTCAGTTTGTTGTAAAAGACACTGGTAAACCCAACTCATTACATTTTACCCACAGCTCCAGAACAACTGCACCAAATCAAAAAAAGTAAACAGAAAAAGAAAAGGCCCATCAAAACAGACAGGGGAGGTGACTGGGTAGTTCTGGTCGGTGAGAAATTTCCCAGCAATTGTTCTTTGCTGACTTTGCTTATGGGGAGGGAGGTTTTCTCTCTAGTCACTGTGGGATGCAGCAGACTTCCTCTGTTGACACCCACAGGTTAGGAACATTTTCATGAAAAAGAACATGCTTTTGCATCTGATTCCCTTGAAGGAAGATTAGCAGATAGAAGTATTTTTAAAATAGTTTTTCAAGTTGGAGCTCAGCAGGTCAAGGTGGCTGAGTTTTCATATGTGACACTGGTCATTGTTTGTAAATGACAGTGGAACTTTGTATGTAAAGACAGCTGGAGTTAACACAAAAGCAGCCTTGGAGGCTGAGAGGCAGTGGGAAGGACAGGTGGGAGAAGCAGGGAGGTGCTGGGGAGAGAAAGGAAAAGGAGAGGCAGGGGAGGGCAGTCCAAGGACTTCTTGTTCTCACTTTGGTGTTTATAACACTAGGAGACTATTGTTGAGCAGATTGTGAATTTCAAAAGCACAGGACATTTTTATCCACAATCTCTTTGACTAAGAGTGAATTACCTATTGAAAAGCAGAAAAAACAATGTTCACTCTTTTTATAGTGAAGGTTGCAGGTCATATCCTACAGAGAAACTGTAGAGCACCGTTTGGGCCTTCTGTTTATTGCCCTACTAAGGCTTAGCAGGTATGGCTTTTCTAAAAGTCTCCAACCCTGTAAACATGCCACATGATAATGATAAGAGTCTCTTTTTCTTCCTCAATTATAAATGACAATAGCATATGTTCTCTTTGTGGAAAAATTCTTTCTAGAAATGGCAAGAGCCAGTTTGTGAAGTAGCATTAGAATGGGTCTCCCAGGTTGTTCTTCTGTAGTTGTAGAAATGGTAGTATGACATGAAAGATGACCATGGAGTCCTCCTTCACTTCTATCCCAATAGCCACATAATAAGTCATTCTTGGCCTTGGAGCAAATTGGACTTTGGTTAATATCTCACTCCTAAGATTCTGCAACTAGGCACTTGGAGGAACTATGGGGCCTTGTCCTCAGATCAGCTGCTGACCAGCTGGGTAATCTTAGGTATCACTTTATCTCCTCTAAGCCTCATTTGTCTCATTTGTAAGTAATGGCTATTGCCTTCTCAATCTCATCTCATGGAGTGCTCAGGAGAATCACATGAGAGAATGAATGTGCCTTAACATGTGAAGATTTACACTTTTGTTACTGGGTGGCAGTTCCAGGTTCTTGGTCTATCTGAGAAAGAAAAATCTTTCACAGGACCAGCAAAAGGAAAGGAAGACAGGGACAGAGAAATGGAACATGGTAGGGCTTTATTATAAAGCAAAGGTATGTGCCAAAAACGTGCACTGGCCTCTCTGAAAGGGAGAAACACACGCACCCTTGGATTCTTAGGAGGAGGGTTTATATGCTGTTCTGGGCTGTGGGTGTTTCTCCATCCTAAGTAAGAGGAAGAATATTTGGCCATGGGGGAGGATCTAAGATGTTTAAGGTCTGATGAGGTAGTATCAGCTTCCTGTCATGTGTCCCTGAGTTTCTGAAATTTCTAGTCACTCTCTTAACTTTGGTTGATCCACTCTGAATATTCATGAGCAGCCTCCCTGGGGCATGTCCTTTGTCCTGTCTCACTTTCTTTCATCCCCCAGTAGCCAAAGATGTGTGGGGGAGGGGGTGGTAAGGGACATGGATGAGATAGAGAGTAACTCCATCCACTTGCCTTTTCAGACTTCCACAACCACTAGGGATGGTTGTACTGCCCTGATCACTGTTGTTAAAGCTGAGAGTGCTTAGGAGTGCTTAGGAGATTCTGAGCTAGAAAAGATAATGGTTGTCAACCACCCCCTATTTAAAAACCAGGGGCTCTGATACTGGGCCCTCTTTGGATTGGCCTGATTGGCTACAGACAGGACAAAGCTATTACTTGCACATGTGAATACATACAAACACATAGTTAGAGAAAGTGCAAGAGAGAGGGGGAAAGGGGAGAGCAATGGGGCAGGGGGAGAGAGAGAGAATCTCCTGCTCCCCAGAGGAGTAGGTCACAGGATAAAGGATCAAGGAGGAAGGTCTGGAGGGAGAAATCACTCCTAGCATTTGAGGGACCCATTTTCTGTTCACCTTGTGTTTCCCTCCTTCCTATGTGTGACCCAGGCTTTAGAGCACAAGTTTTGTTCTCTCTGCTTAGTACTGTAGAGTAGCAGTGGCCCAAACTACTGCTGTCCCTTCCCTTGCACACAAAGATTGGAAAAATGTGCCTTGATGTAACAGAGAAGGCAGCACTTTTTTGGGTAGCCTATCCATATTTGTTTCCTAAAGGTGAGACCCAAAGAAGCTCTTTCTAAGGTTAGCGTGCAGTACATTGACTGGAGAACAGGAGTTGCTATCCTGAAAACCCAGGCATTAGTTAAATCAACAAGAAAAAAAAGGTAAAAAATGTTTACTTGTCTTGTGGACGCATTCCTGTTTGTAAGATGCCTTCACTAGGCTGTTCTTAAGGGCAACCCTCAGGAATATGAAAAAGCTAGCAAGACCATGTGAGTCTGCACACAGTGTAATTGATTTTGAAGTTAGCATTTCATGATCACTCATTAGGTTCTTCTCTGCTTACAACTGTTTTTCTTAGATTTCAATGGGAAGAGCAATAGACTGGGAGTCAAGAAAACCCATTCTTTCATATTTAAATCACCTCATTTCACTAAGCCTGAACTCCCTGTCTTTCACATTATGGTCTTAGGCTGGATATTCTCTAATGTCCCTTCCAGCTCTAATTTTTTATGATTTTATGACTTTGGGGAGAAAAGGGTAGCATAAAGGAGCCAGATCTAGGGGGGAGTTGGATTAGGGGGCAGCGTGCCACTAGAAACCTGTGCCTCTTAGAAATCATGCTTAAATAATGTGATTGCAATCCAGTGTCATCCAATCCATACTTGTTGGTCGTTAATGTCACCAGTTCATGTTAACTTGGGTACTGGGCAGAACGGTAGTTCTTTCTGCCCTTAAATTTCCATTACTGTTGCCTTTTTAAAGCAAATATGATCTGAACAATGTAAATAACTACATAGAATTTCTTGAGTGAAGGGTCCAGGAAAACAGGCAGGAACCAACATGATGCAAGCTGGATCAATGCAAACAGCTCTCCACTCTCTCATCATCCCACAGAGAACTGCTTGGGCCTGGCAATGGGAAACATTAGAGTTTATGCTTCAGCAGAGAGACCTATGTGTTCCTGTTGCTTCACCTCTTTGTATGGCAAGTATGAAAGCAATCACACAGCAGCTTGGGGGTTATAGAGAGCCTAAGCTTGGGCGTCTAATTTTCGGGGGGGGGGGCGGAGGGGGTTGCAAGCCCTTGCTGGTGTCACTGGAGACTTTGTGGCAAGCTGAAATGCTGAGCTGCTCCATCAGCTGGAAGGAGGGGGAGCTACTAAGCTCATCCTACTCATTGCCAGGCAGCCTGGAGAGCACTGCAGGGCTCAAGTGTCTAGTCCCCTCTCCACAGATCTCCTACAAGAATCTTCCTTGATGACAATAGTGTGTGTTATTTTTCCTTTTCCAAAATTTCTTTAATATCAATTGCCTATAATGTATAATTCATAACACTGTATTCCTGTGTAAAATTAACATATTGTATATTTGACTTAATATCATCTTTTTCACAAGAAGTTCCATTTGACTGAGTCTTGCCTTTTAAAATATGCCTAAGCCATCTTACTGGTAGAGATTGTGTGTTTATGTGTGCATGTGTATTCTTTGTTCACATAGTCACTACAAAATAGACCTATTAAAAATTCCTCAGTTAAGTCTTGTCAATTGATGGAATACTAAGTGTCATCTACCAATGATTTTATGTAAATATGAATGTTTGATAGGGTGAATGGAGAAAAAGTGAAAGAAATATTCTGGATTTTGGCAATTTTGGACCTAACTTTCATAGGAAATAAAATAATCTTCTCCTTACTTTTGCTCTCTTCTGACCCTTGTTGTCAAAGTTGTAATCTCCTGTCTCCTTTTCCAAGGATTAAATAAAGAAACAAAGCTAGTTTCACTCTGGATTAAGGCTGGAATATAAAGTTCCATGGTTGGAGTTGTGAAGTTATTTTACTGACAGCTGGCCCAGTACCTATCCAGGGACCTGCCTTCACCCCCTCAAGACTCTCTCCTACATCATCACCCACATTTCACCTTCCAAGGACCCTGGAAATTGCTAACATCTTTTGTTTGTCTATGAATGGATGGAACCTGGGAGCACTGTTGACCTCTTGTCCGTGTCTTTTCTATGTTTCCCAGAGAGAGCTACATGGAATTTTAGTTTCTTAAGATATATATATATATATATATATATATATATATATAAATCTAGTCAAATAAGCTTGGAAAATACTATGTCCTTTACCTATCCTAAGAGAGTCAACAAGCACAGTTGCATATTAAGGGCATTAATAAATTTTAGCATGAATTGGTTTAGCTTTAATTTAGAGTTTCCTAAAATTATTTGAATATAGAAACTATTTTAGAGAGATACTTTAAAAAATCAGAGCTCTAACCAAATGTTACAGTTTACCTAAACGTCTCTGTTCTGAAGAAGAGCTTAGAGGAAAAATCAAGGAATAACTGTACATTTTTTATTTGGCATAATTTTAATGGAACTGGAAGGGCAGAGGATGCAATGGTGAGAAAGTAACCATCAGCTGAATTTGCAGATGGTCCTTAAAAAGAAGTGCTTTCAAATATCAATGCATAGTCATTCTTCTAAAGCAGAATGATTTATGTGGTTTTGTCAAATTTTTTTGAATCAACAATTCATCTATCAGACAAGAAGCATTTGTAAAGTGAGCACATGTTCAACATAGTTCTAGGTAACCTGTGTGCTGTGTATTGCCATGAGTACCTCCAGACCTACCCTCTACCCTTCTGTGCCCTGCTCTCTGTCTTGAGAGACTGACCTATGTAGACCATATCAATGGTCTTCCTTACGCTCTGACTGACTTCCAGTTGGCTTTGTACAATGGGAAGAACCAGCAGGAGATTGGGATGGTGACTGCATTTAGCTTTTTCACTAGTTCTCCCTCTGCAGTCTTAATTAAAGCTGGCTGTATCTCCCTACTGAAGGCAACTCTTTCCCTGACTCCAGGTTCTGGTAAGCACACCTTCTCCTTGCCCCCTCAGGCCTAAGGATGATAACAACACCCCACTGTAGCCTGCCCCTGGTAATGTACTAACCCATGTATGAGATCCCTAAACACTGACCTTATCTTGGTAAAAAGTTCCTTCATTAAAATGTCCTTAAATTACCTCAATTTGACTATTTCATCAATTTTCTTTCAGAACTCTAATCAATATACTTTGGGAAATTAAACAATACAAAACAAAACAGCAGTGTAAGAGACATCATCCCCACCTTCAGGGAGCTGTTTAAAAGAAAAGCTTTAGACAGATTAAATTTAACAGAGTTTAATTGAGCAAAGAATGATTCACGAGTCGTACAGCCCCCGAACCAGAATAGGTTCAGAGTGACACTGCTGCTGCTGTGTGTTCGGGTAAGATGTATAGACAGCAAAAGGAAAGTGATGTATAGAAAATGGAGTAAGGTACAGAAAGAACTGGATTGGTTACAGCTGGGTGTTTGCCTTACTTGAAACTGGTTTGAACAGTTGGGTGCCTGTGATTGGCTAAGACTCAGCTACTTGTTACAAAATAGGTCACAGTCTGTTTGCATATCAAGTTAGGTTACTATTCACTATGTCTGAAGAGACCTTTAGGCCAAACTTAATTTAACAGAGCTTACGACCTCACTGAAGAAGGTCATGCTGTAAAGTTATCACAGGAGGAATATATAGGAAGATTCTTAAAATTGTTCATGGAAAAATGAAATTAAAAAATAATACAGACCTTTCCATGAACTTTTTGCTAGTGCACACGAATCCACTTCACCAGGAGAAAGATTGCTATAGAGCAGTGGGTTTTCTTTTTCCTTTCCTTTTTAATTTTTTCACAGCTTTAGGGTATAAATGATATTCAGTAAAGTGTACATATTTAAAGTGCACAATCTGATAAATTCTGACATATGTATATACCCATGACACCATCAACAACATCAAAATACTGAACATATCTATCACCCCCAACAGTTTTCTTGTACCCTTTTGTAATCTTTTCCTTCTGCCAAACCCTCTCCACACAAAAATTTATCCCCATGCTACCACAGATCTGCATTTTGTTAATATATATTATTTTGCATTTTCTAGAATTTTATATAAATGGAATCATAAATGAGTGCATATTCTTTATTTTTCTGGCTTCTTTCAGCATGGTTATTCTGAGATTCATTCATGTTGTAGTGTATATAATAGTTCATTCCTCTTTATTTCTGTGTAGTATTCCATTGTATGATGTGCTACAGTTTGTTTATCCATACACCTGTTGATAAACTTTAGGGTTGTTTCCAGTTTTCAGCTATTGCAAGCAAAGCTACTGCGAACATTTATGTAGCAGGGTTATATACTTTCATTTTGCTTGGGTAAATACTTAAAGGTTAAATAGGTGATTCACATGTATGTTTGACTTCTTAAGAAATGACCACACTCTTTCCAAAGTGGTTTTACATTTCCACTAACAGTGCATGGAAGTTCTATATCCTCACCAACACTTGCTATGGGTAGTATTTTTAGTGTTATCCATTTCAATAAATGGGTAGTAGTGTCTCATTGTGGTTTTAATTTATATGAGTATTTCTCTAATTACTAATTATGTTGGGTATATTTCTTTTTATGTGCTTATTTTCTATCTTTATATTTTCTTGAAGTGTGTGTTAAAAATATTTTGCCTGATTTTTTTATTGGGATTTTTAAAAAATTACTGAGCTTTGAGAGTTCTTTGCATATTCTGGATACAAATAATTTATTAGGGACTAGAGGTGCCCAGGGTCCATTCCTCTTGCAGAAGAAGATCAAACAGGGGCCACAGCCATCACTGCCACACTCACTGGAGCCATTGTCTGGTCCTGGAACTGTAACCCATTGCAGAGCTGTTCCCCTCAGAGCAGCAGTCCTGTGGGTTGCCTGTAACCACAGCAGCTGCAGATTCTACAGAAGGGAAGGAGGTGGCTACAACCACCACCACCATTACCCCTGCCATGAATTAACCCTGCTGTTGCCAAGGACACTGCAGATGTGAGGGAGACAGCTGCAGCAACTGGTGCCACTGCAACCCCCATGAGGTAAACCTACTGTTGCTGCAGACACTACAGACATGAGAGAGGCAGTCACAGCTACTGGTGCTGCTGTCACCCTCATGAGGTAACCTCATGACTACCAAAGAAGCTACAGACACTAGGGAGACAGTTGCAGCCACCAACGTTGCTGCCACTTCCACAAGGTAACCTCATTGCTGCTGTGAACACCGTAACTGCACAAGCCACTGCTGTGAACATGGCAGGTAAATGGGCAGCTGCTGCAACTACCACTGCTGCAGTTGCTGCCACCACCAGTGCCACCAGATAGCCAACAACATTGTGCAAGCAGCCTGCTGCCTCTAAAGCCACCATTGCAACACGGGCAGACCAACAAAGCCACTTCCACAAACATCATCACTACAACAGCAGCCTGCTACCACAGCAGGATCTTCAGCAGCCACTGCTGCTGTGCAGGTAGGCTGCCAACTACTCAACTGCATTGACACAAGGAGGGTCACCAGTGAAGTCCAGGGAAGGAGCATAATAGAAAAAGCAACTGCTCTTCCAGATGACCAAACATCAATGTAGGGATACAAGAAATACGAAAAAGAAGAAAATAAGGGTCCACCAAAGGAATACAATAACTCTCAAGTACCAGACCCCATAGAGCAGGAAACACTTGAAATGACTAAAAATCAATTCTGAGTAAAAATCTTAAGGAAACTCAATGAGATACAAGAAGATACAGTTAGATGACAAATTGAGCTGAGCAAAATTATCCAGGATATGAAGGAGAAAATTTTCAAAGAGAATGTAAAAATTTTTAAAAACTTCAAAAAGAATGGAGCAGAACTCATAGAACTGAAGGAGTCATTCAATGAAGTAAAAAACACAAATGAGAACTTAAGCAACAGGCTAGAGCAAGCAGAAGAAAGAATTTCTGATCTTGAAGACATTCTCTTTGAAATAACCAAGCTGACAGAAAAAAGAGAAAAAAGAATTTTAAAAAATGAAGAAAATCTAGAGAGATAGCAGACCACCTAAGCACACAAACATCTGAATCATGGGTATTCCTGAAGAGGAAGAGAAAGGAAAGGCATTAAGAAAATATTCAATGAAATAATAGTGGAAAACATCCTAGGTTTGGGAGAGACATGTATTTTCAGATCCAGAAGGCTCAAAGATTGCCAAAGAGACAATCCCAAAAGGTCCTCTATGAGGCACATTATAGTCAAACTGGCAAAACCCAAAGACAAAGACAGAATCCTAAAAACAGCAAGAAAAAAGCAGCAAGTCCCCTATAAGGAAGTTCCCATCAGATTGACAGCAGACTTCTCAATAGAAACTCTACAGGCTAGAAGAGATGGTATAATATATTCAAAATACTAAAAGAAAAAAAACTGCCCACTAAGAATACTATACCCAGCAAGGGTATCCTTTAGTAATGAAAGATAAATAGTGGATTTTCCAGACAAGGAAAAACTATGAAAGCTCACCACCACATGACCAGCCCTGCAAGAAATCTTCAAAAGAGTACTGCATCTGGAATCAAAAAAATGATAATCACTACCATGAATACATAAGAAAGAACAAAACTCAATGGTAGAACAAAAATGCAAGCAAGAATGAGAAAGAAACTGTATCTTACCACCTTGAAAAACCAACAAACACCAAAGACAAACAATAAATGGGAAATAAAGGAACAAAAGATATTTAAAACATACAAATGAAAATTGATAAAATGCCAGAAGTAAGATAATCCCTTTTAGTAACAACTCTAAGTGTAAATGGATTAAATTACACTCTCAAAAGGCACAGACCGGCTGATTGGCTTAAAAAGCTAGACTCAACTACATGCTCTCTACAAGAAACTAACCTCACTTATAAAGACACACAGACTAAAAGTGAAGGGATGGAAAAGATACGTCAGGCAAATGGAAAGCAAAAATGAGCAGGAGTAGTTATTCTTATATCAGATTAAATAGACTTAAAATCAAAAACCATAAAAAAAGACAAAGAAGGCCATTGTACAATGTTAAGAAGATCTATACAGCAAGAAGACATAGCAATCATAAATATATATGCACCCAACATTGGAGTGCCCAGATATATAAAGCAAATGCTATTAGACCTAAGGAAAGAGATAGACTCCAATATGATAATAGCTGGGTACCTGAACAACCTTCTCTCAACATTGCACAGATCATGAAGCCAACAAATAAACAGAGAAACACACTGTTTAAACCACATTTTAGACCAATTGGACTTGGCAGGTATCTCCAGAATATTGCATCCAACAACCACAGAATATGCATTCTTCTCATCAGTGCATAGAACATTCTCCAGGATAGACCACATGTTAGGTGAAAAATCAAGTCTCAACAAATTTTAAAACATTGAAATCACTTCAAGTATCTTCTCAGATCACGGCAGATTAAAATTGGAAATCAATAACAAGTGAAACTCTGGAAACTATACAAACACATGGAAATTAAACAACATGCTCCTGAGCTATCTATGGGTTCAAGAAGAAATTAAACAGAAAATCAAAAAATTTCTTGAAACTAATGAAAATATAGACATGTCATACCAAAACCTGTGGGATGCTGCAAAAGCAGTACTAAGAGGGAAGTTTATTGCAATAAACACATCAAAAGAACAGAAAGATCTCAAATATACAACCTGATGATACACCTCAAAGAACTAGAAAAACAAGAACAGTCTGATGGCAAAATTAATACATGGAAAGAAGTAATTAAGATCAGAGAAGAACTAAATGAATAGAAACCCCAAAAATGATACAAAAGATCATGAAACAAAAAATTGGTTTTTCAAGAAGATAAACAAAATAGACAGACCATTAGCTAGGCTAACTAAAAAAGTAAGAGAATACCCAAATAACAAAAATTAGAAGTGAAAAAGGAGACATTACAGCCAATACCACAGAAATACAAATAATCATTAGAAACTATTATAAACAACAATAGACCAACAAATTTGAAAACCTAGAGGAAATGCATGAATTTCTGGACACATACAAACTACCAAAACTGAAACAAGAAGAAATAGAAAACCTGAACAGAACCAATGACAAGCAACAAGATAAGCAGGAATCAACAGTCTCCCAACAAAGAAAAGTCTAGGACCGGACAGCTTTACTTTTGAATTCTACTGAACCTTTAAAGAGGAATTAATACCAATTCTCTTCAAACTATTCCAAAAAACTGAAACACAGGCCATTCTCCCAAACTAATTCAATGAGGCCAGCATCACCCTCACACCAAACCCAGACAAAGATACAACAACAACAAAAAACTATAGGCCAATACCTTTGATAAACAGACACAAAAATCCTCAATAAAATATTAGCAAGCAGAATACAGCAACACATACACAAAATTATCCACCATGATCGAGTGGTATTCATCCCAGGGATGAAAGGTTGGTTCAACATATGCAAATCAATAAATGTGATACACTACATCAATAAAATCAAACATAAATCCATATGATCATCTCTATAGACACTGAAAAAGCATTTGACAAAATTCAACATTCATTCATGATAAAGACCCTCTGTAAATTTGGTATAGAAGGAAAGTATCTCAACACAATAAAAGCCATATACAACAAACCCACCACCAATATCATCCCAACTGGGGCTTTTCCCTTAAGAGCAGGAACAAGACAGGATGCCCACTCTCAGTACTCCTATTTACCATAGTATTGGAGGTACTAGCCAGAGCAATCAGTCAAGAGAAAGAAATAAAGGGTATACAGATTGGAGAAGATGAAGTCAAATTGTCCCTGTTTGCAAATGACACGATATAGAAAAGCCTAAAGATTACCAAAAAAAAAAAAAAAAAAAATCTTAGAGTTGATAAACAATTTCAGTAAAGTTGCAGGATACAAAATCAACACACAAAAATCAGTAGTGTTTTTATACTCCAACAATGAACTAGCAGAAAATAAATCAAGAAAGCAAGCCCATTTACAATTATCACCAAAAAAATTAAATACCTGGGAATAAATTTAACCAAGGAGGTGAATGATCTCTACAACAAGAACTACAAACTGCTGTTGAAAAAAATTAAAGAGGACACAAAAAGGTGGAATGACATTCCATGCTCTTGGATTGGAAGAAATAACATTGTGAAAATGTCCATTCTACCCAAAGCGGTCTACAGATTCAATGCAATCCCAATCAAAATATCAATGACATTCTTCACAAATACAGAAAAAAAATCCTAACATCATATGGAACAACAAAAGTCCCTGAATAGCCAAAGTGATCCTGAGCAAATAAAATAAAACAATAGGCATAACACTACCATACTTCAAATTATACTACAAAGCTATTGTAACCAAAGCAACATGGTACTGTCATAAAAACAAATGGACTAGTGAAACAGAATAGAGAACCCAGAAATCAACCCACAAACTTATAGCCAACTAATCTTCGCAAAGGCACCAAGAATATACATTGGGGAAAAGACTGCCTGTTCAATAAATGGTGCTGGGAAAACTGGACTTCCACGTATACAAGAATGAAACTAGACCCATACCTCTTGCCATATACCAAAATCAACTCAAAATGGATTAAAGATTTAAGTATATGACCTGAAACTATATAACTCCTAAAAGAACACAGGAGAAGCATTTCAGGAAGTAGGGCTGGGGAAAAGACTATGAATATGACTTCCAAAGCATAGACAACAAAAGGAAAAATAAATGAATGGGATTATATCAAACTAAAAAACTTCTGCACAGCGACAGAAACAATAAACAGAGCAAAAGACAACCAACAGATTGGGAGAAAATATTTGCAAAGTATGCATCTGACAAAGGATTAGCATCCATAATATACAAGGAACTCAAACAACTTAACAGTAATTAATAATAATAATAATAATAACCTGATTTAAAAATGGGCAAAGAGCTTCCATTTCTCAAAGGAAGATATACAAATGGCTAACAGACACAAAAAATGCTCAACATCACTCAGCGTCAGGGAAATGTAAATCAAAACCACATTGAGATATCTCATCTTCGTTAGACTGGCTATTATCAAAAAGACAGATAACAACAAATGCTGGTGAGGATGCAAAGAAAGGGGATCCCTCCTACAATGTTGGTGGGAGTGTAAATTGGTGCAGCTATTATAAAAAATGGTGTGGAGGTACCTTAAGCAATTACAGGTAGAACTGCCATATGATCCAGCAATTCCACTGCTGGGTATATACCCACATGAATGGAAATCATCATGTCAGAGGGATACCTGCACTGCCATGTTTATTGCAGTTTTATTTACAATAGCAAAGAGTTGGAACCAACCCAAATGTCCATCATCAGATGAATAGATAAGGAAAATGTATATATACACAATGGGATACTACTCTGCCATAAAAAATAATGAAATTCTGCCATTCACAGCAATATGGGTGAACTTGGAGAAAATCGTGTTAAGTGAAATAAGCCAAGCATGGAAAGTGAAATATCGCACGTCTTCATTCATAAGTGGGAGCTAAAAAAACAAACAAATAAATAAAAAAAGAAAGAAGGAGAGATGAAACAATCACAATAATACATTGAATTTTCATAAGGAGAGAACAGAACTGAGGTTACCAGAGGTGAGAAAGGGAGAGGTTGAGGGGGGAAAGGGAGGTATTGGTAAAGGGGCATGAAAAACAATTACATTTTATAATGTCAAATATACTTATTATTCTGATTTGAGTATCACATATTGCACGCAGGCAATGACATTCAACTCTGTATCCTACATATATGTACAATAAACTGTGTTATAATAAAAAAGAATAAAAACAAAAATTTTTATCATATGTGTATGTATACATATATAGCATAAATATGATATATATATATCATATTATGATTTTCTCCCAGTATGCATCTCGTCTTTTCATTCTCTTTAACTGTATCTTTTAAAAAGCAGACATTTTAACCTTAATGACATTTCACATATCATTTTTTTTCTTTTAAGGATCATTCTTTTGGTGGTGTATCTAAGATATCTTGCGGTAATCCAATGTCATGAAGGCTTTCTCCTAAATTTTTGTTCTAGAAATTTTATAGTTTTAAGTTTTACATTTAGGTCTATGATTCATTTTTAATTAATTTTTGTATATGGTGTGAGATGTGGTTGAAGTTTTTTGTTTGTTTGTTTGTTTTTGTTTTTCTTAGTATATGGATATCCAGTTGTTCCAGCATTATTTTTTAAAAAGATTGTCCTTAAATATCCTAAAAGTTTATTCAGTAAAAAAGTCTTTCTTTTTCTTTCTTTCTTTCTTTCTTTCTTTCTTTCTTTCTTTCTTTCTTTCTTTCTTTCTTTCTTTCTTTCTTTCTTTCTTTCTTTCTTTCTTTCTTTCTTTCTTTCTTTCTTTCTTTCTTTCTTTCTCCCTTTCTCTCTTTCTCCCTTTCTCTCTTTCTCTCTTTCTTTCTCTCTTTCTTTCTCTCTCTCTTTCCCTCCCTCCCTCCCTCCCTCCCTCCCTCTCTCCCTCTCTCCCTCCCTCCCTCCCTTCCTTCCTTCTTTCTTTCTTTCCTCCCACTTATGAGTGAGGACATGAAATATTTCTCTTTCTGTGCCTGGCTTATTTCACTTGACATAATTTTCTCTTAAGTTCATCCATGTTGTTGCAAATGGCAGAATTTTATTTCTTTATGGCAGAGTGGTATTCCATTGAATATATACACCACATTTTTCTTATCCAGTTGTCTGTCAATGCAATGACACAGTGAACTTTCAAAAAAAAAAAAACGAGAACAGAACTGTGGTTAGTAGTGGTGGGAAAAGGAGAGGGGAAAGGGAGTTAGCAAGAAATTAATTAAGGATCACAAAGATTAATTATGTTTTGTAGACATGAGTATACTAATTATCCTGGTTTGATCACCACATTTTGTACACATGAATTGATGTTCAAGTCTGTACCCTACAAATATATATAATCAATTATGTTTCAATTAAAAAGATTAAAATTTTTTAAAAAACCACTGAATTGCCTCTGCACCTTTAAAAAAATCAATTGGCTATATTTGTGGGTCCATTTCTGCACTCTCCATTCTGTTCCTATTTGTATATCTTTATGCAAATACTACACTGTATTGATTATGGTAGGTTTATAATAAGTCCTGAAGTAAAATAAGGTAAATCCTCTAAGTTTTCTTTTAAACTTGTTTTGGCTATTTTAGGTGCTTTGTGTATGCATATGAATTTTAGAATCAAGTTGTCAATTTTTACAAAAAGCATGCAGTAATTTGCAATGGAATTGTTTTGAATCTATAGTTCAACTAGGGGAGATTTGACATCTTAACAAAATTTATCTTCCAATCCATGAGTACATTATGTCTCACCATTTATTTACATCTTCTTCAATTTCTCTTAGCAATATTCTGCAGTTTTTTATGTGTAGGTCTTTCACATCTTTCTCCGATTTTTCCCTAAGTATTTAATACAATGCCATTATAAATAGCATTTCCTCTCTGATATTTATTATTTACTTTATTCTGGTTAAAATAGTATTTTGATGCTATTATAAATGGTTTTTTATTTCAAATTTTGATTGTTTTTAGTACTGTGTATCAAAAACTATTGATTTTTGTGTATTGATCTTTTCTACTACATCCTGGCTAAATTCACTTATTGGTTCTAGTAGATTTTCTGTAGATTCTATCAGGTTTTCTACAAAATTAGAATTATTTCTTAGTTAAATATTTGGTAGAATTCACCAGTGAAGCTGTCTGGTCCTTGAGTGTCCTGTGTGGGAAGAGCTTACCGTACAAATACAATTTCTTTCATAGATACAGGGCAACTCCCATTATCTATTCTTGAGTGAGCTTTCATACTTTGTGTTTTTCAATGAATTTTTCAATTTCATCAAATGAAATTAGAAAATTTTTGTTTTCAATTTTAATTTTTCAGTTTCAAATTGCTTAATATAATGGATTAAAATATTTATAAATTACCTTATTATCCTTTTATATCTATAGAATTTCCAGTGATATCCACTCTTTTATTCTGGATATACTAAATTTGTGTCTTCTCTCTGTTTTCTTGATCATTCTGGTTAGAGTTTCATCAATTTTATTGACCTACTCAAAGAACTGGATTTTGATTTGGTTGATTTTCCTGTTTTATTTTCTGTTTTTGTCTAATTGATTTTCTCTCTGATATTTATTTTCTTCTGCTTAATTTAGGTTTAATTCGCTCTTTTTTTCTTGTTTAAGGTGGAAGCTAAGGTCATTGATTTGAGACCTTTCTTCTTTTCTAATGCTGGTGATTAGCACTAATAAATTTCCTCCTATTTACTGCTGAATTGGCATCCCACAAATTTTGATACATTGTGTTGTTACTTTTAATAAGTTCAAAATACTTTCTACTTTCTCTTTTGATTTCTTCTTTGACCCATGGATTATCCAGCTGCGTGTTATTCAGTTTCCAAAATTTTAGGGATTTTCCAGAGATCCTTTCAGTGTTGATTTTAAAGGAAATTCCACTGTGGTCAGAGGACATACTTCTTATGACTTGCATCTTTTAAAATTTATTGAGGCTTGTTTTATGGAACAGAATATGATCTATCTTGATAAATATTCCATGTGCACTCAAAAAGAATGTGTATTTTGCTATTGTTGGGTGGAGTGTCCCATAAATGGCAATTGGGTCAAGATGACTAAAAGTGCTGTTCAAGTCTATGTCCTTGCTCATTTTCTATCTACTTGTTCTATATGTTATTGGGGAGGGGGAGTGAAATTTAAATCTCCAGTTATGATTGTGGATGTGCTTTTTTGTTTTCACAATTCTATTATGCAGTTCTATAATAAAAACCTAGTAGTTTTTACTTCATGTATTTTGAAGCTCATTATTAGGTGCATAAATGTTTAAGATGGTAAAGTCCTCTTGATAAATGGACTTTTGATCATTATGAAATGGCTTTCTTTATCTCTGGTAATAGGCTTTGTTTCAAAATCACTTTGTCTAGTATTAATATAGCCATTTTACTTTTCTTTTGACTATTGTCAGCATGGTATATCCTTTTCCATCATTTTACTTTAACTTATTTGCATCTTTATAGTAAGAATATATTGGGTATTGCTTTTTTATTCAATCTGACCGTCTCTGTCTTTTATTGGGGCATTCATATCTTTTACATGTCATTAATATAGTTAGGTTTTAATCTACTATCTTGCTACTTGTTTTCTTTTTGTTTCATCTATGCTTTGTTCCTTTCTTCTTTTTTCTTTCCCTTATTTTGGATTAATTGATTTTTTTAAATGATTCCATTTTATTTATGTTGTTGGTTTATTACCTATAAGTAGTTGCTTTAGGGATTATAGTATATATCTTTAATTTATTAAAGTCTGCCTTCAAGCGATATATATATATATAGTAAGAGCCTTACAGTAAATATACTTCCATTACTTCCCTCCTGGCTTTTGTGCTTTTCTATTATTATTTTATACATTTTACTTAATTATAAGCTCTACTCTCCTTTATTATTATCTTTGTTTAAATAGTCAATTATCTTTTAAAGAAATTTAAATAGTATCATGTATTTTCCCATGCAGTCACCATTTTCTGTGCTCTTTATTCCATTGTGTAAATCCATATTTCTACCTTGTATCATTTTCTTTTTGTCTCAAGGACTTCCTTCAACATTTCTCGTAGAGCAGGTCCCTGTTTTTGCATATCTAAAAATGTTAAATTTGACATTTTTTGAAAGATAGCTTCAATAGTTACAGAATTCTAAGTTGACAGTTTTTTTCTTTCAGTACTTTAAAAATATTGCTCCACTTTCTCCTTGCTTGTATTTTTTCCAACAGGAAATCTGTTGTCATCTTTATATTTCTTTGTATGTAATGTGTCTTTTTTCTTTGACAACTTTTATGATTTTCCATTTATCACTGGCTTTGAGAAAGTTTATTATAATGTGCCTTGGTATAGTTTGCTTCACATTGATGGTGTTGGGGGTTTTGAGATTCTTGGATCTGCAAATTTATAATTTTCATCAAATTTATAGAATTTTTGGCTACTGTTTCATCAAACATTTTTTTCTGCATCCCTCCCCCTTTGCAGAACTTCAACTGCACATTATTAAGCTGCTTTAAGTTGTTCCACTTATCTCTGATGCTGAGTTCCTTTTCCCCACCCCCCACCCCCACTACTTGTCTGTTTCACTTTGGACAGTTTCTATTACTATATCAAGTTTAAATCCACCAATCTTTTCTCCTGTAAGATATAATTTGCTATTATTCCTATTTAATGTATTTTTCATCTCAGACATTACAGTTTTTATATCTAGAAGACTTTATATCTTGCATGTTTCTATTTAATTTTGGAACATATGGAATATTTTAGTAACATTTTGAATGTCCTTGATTAATTCTAACTTCTGTGTCAGATCTGGATTAATTTAAATTAATTGATTTTTTTCCCTTCATCACAGGTCTTATTTTCCTTCTTTGCCTGCTTTGTAATGTTTTAACAGCTTTATTAAACTATATGAAAGTATAATCTTAGGAAGCAAGTTGAGTCAGTGTCTACCCCAGAATTTCTGAACACTGATCCAGTGTAGCACAAAGTTGAAAAACAAACTAAAAAAATCTGAAAACACAACTTGATTGTTTATTAAATGAGCCAATCTACTATGGTCTTTTAGAGTTTACATCATCTCTTCCATTCTTCTCATCAGGACTTGCATTTCTCTTAACATTTTTGTTCCTGCCAAAGCCAGGGTCTTTAGATCAGCCTCACAGGAATTTGCTTTTATCTTTATAATGGAAATATATAAAACCTGATGGAATGAGGCAAGGGTTTGGTATCCAGTGCCTTCTTAAACTTGCCTTCTGGATCTCTTGCCTGGATGGCAGTACCCATTTCTCAGACCCTTCCTCTGGTCTGGACCTATTCTAACCTCTGACCATTCTTTCTGGTAGATTTTTATCTTGCTTTAGATTTCCTTGGAATCTACCAGTAATCTGAATGTTCATCTAGCTTTACTTTCTCATCTTGTTCCAGCTTTCCTGAAGCTACTTCTACTGAGTCCACCTCCTGATCCATGTTTACATCCACTTACTTCAGGTCCTAATAGGGTAGGGCTAATTACAATGCTTCATCTTGTAGAGCACTTGGGGTTTTTCAAAGGAACATTTGAATTGTGATCGATCAATAATGGGGTAGAAAGGGACAAGTAGTTATTGCAGTCCAATCAAGTGATAGTGCCATTCTTCATGCTTTATGTAAAGGCTGAGTACCATTTATTTGCCTTTCACCTTGCTAATGTGGGGCTTTTCTTCTTATGAATACATCCCTTGATTTAAAACTTTGACACGTTCCCCTTTATATTCAAGGATCTCTCATAATTGAGTCGTGTCTTTAAATGGCTTCAAAATTGTATTTCTTATTCTTGAGCTTCATTGGTAACTCCTTGTTGAATTATAAATCTGTGTTAATGAGCCACAAAGAATGATTTTGCTGTTTTCTCCTTTAATTTAATGCTCACCAGGGGGATTATAGGGACTTTACCTGAATGGTAATATGAAGTGGACTCTACAAATACATTTGATTAAGTTCATGTCACTTGGGATCCTGACAGATATTAATATTCAACAAAATAAATCAAGTTAAAGACAGTAATGAAGGGACTAATTATAAAGCTGTAGGCTTGGTTAAGAAAACAAACAAAGGATGTTGAGACACTCAGAGAATGTTGTCAGTGGAAAACCATTATCACACCTAGGACTGAAGGGGCAATGGGAAAAAGCCGTGTTACTGAGGCCACGGAACAGAGAACAGGGGGAAGCTTTCCAGCAGTAGCTGTAGTCGCACAGGAACACAGCCATGCCAGAAAAGTGACCCTGATGTAGAGAAAGCATGGGAAGAAATATCCTAGCCTCTCTCTCCTACCACTCTTTGTTCCCCCATGAATTCCTTCATAAGCGTAGCTCAACCAGAATCAGCTGGAAAAGAGGCTTACATAATGCAGTCCATAGGGCTTTCTGGGACGCACAGCAGAGCAGAGAGGGGCATAGAATGTACATGATGGGAATGTAAATGGAGAAAACACCAGCCAAAAATCTTTGTCCTTTTCTGCATCCTAGCTGCTATGCTACATAATCATTTAATTATTGTAAGTCACCAACCATAGAAAGTAAGAACAATAATTAAACTAAGCTATCATTATGCTATTTTTTTTTATTATTCACAGAGATTTTTTAAAAATTTAAGGACCAACTAAATTATTTTAGGTGATGCTTTAAAAATTATGTTGGATTTTTGAAAGTTTTAATGGGCTCTAGTATAAAAGATTTTTCCAATGCAGTCTGTGGAACACACAGACCTCTATTTTAAAAGGGCCAATGAGCTAGTGTGCTATGAATCTACGCTCACTGACCACTGCAATTTTAACTTTTTTTAAAGCTCAAAAACAAGCAATAAGATCCCTGAGTGCTCTTGTTGTCTCGGCTGTGTTTTTTAAAACACTTCCTCAGAACACCACAGTTATTTGAAGGATGTGTCATACAGTCTGCTGCTGGCTTAAGAAAACATGAGATGGAGGACATCCAGTTGCCTTTTTTAACTTATTTATTCAATTTTAGAAATAAGTGCATGACAAAGGAATCTTTGATTCTATAAGCTGACAGCCTGTGTTCAAAAGTTTCAAACTTTTGAACTTTAAGTCTCTTCTGTGACTCTGGAGTGAGTGGTTGTCTGGGCTGACATGGATCAGCCAAGGCTGGCGGCCTCAGTGGTATGTGTAATGCTTCAACCCACTTGTTCCTCAGCCCCTATTGCAAAAACTTCTGAGTAAGTTAATCTTTTACTTGTACTACTGCACTTCAGGTGCATTCAACATGGATGGATTGAATCACTGCAATGTGCCAGGCACTGTGCCTGATACTAGGGAATCAAAGATAAGTGAGATATGAAACCAACATGAGAGAAATAGGCACATAGCAGACTCCCTGATATAATGTAGCATGTGTGGTTATAGAGGTAAGTATGGGATATTTAGCTCACCTGAGTCATAGAAAAGCTTTCTAGCAACTAATAGATTTTCAAAGATTTCTAATTTCACCTCCAGTGGGGAAATAAAGGTGGAAAGTGTGGCCCAGGCAGGGAGAACATCATGACTAAAGGCACAGAGGCATGAATCAGCATGATGAGTGCTGGGAACTACACCAAGCATGAACAGCACGGAAGGGAGTGGCGAGGAATTAGGCTTGGGGAAGTCAACAGGATAGTTGATGTCGAGGGGAGTAGACTTACTCAAAAACTTGGACAGTGTCTGTATGTTATGAGAATTCTTCAAAGGCCATAAGCAAATATAGGAGGAGGGATTAAGCCTAGGGATGGGACAACACTGGGGATCAGCAGTGCAGGGAGAATGGGTAGGAGGCCAGCTGTGTGATGTTTTGGTCTTCCAGGCCCCCATGAGTGTTGAGGATCAGACATTAGGAACAACTGGCCCATGAGATCTATGTAGCTGTCAGATGATGCATAAAGAGTTCTTGGCCAGGGATCTGATTGTTAATGCAAAAAAATCCAAAGCCATACATAAAATAAAAGTCAATTCTATGTGGCTTTGCAATCCTAAAAGGGGGAAAAAAACCAAAACAGTTGATCTATATCCCTAAAACCCAAGGAGATCAGAGCACTTTCTATCCAAAGGCTTGCCAGCACCGCTCTCCTCAGAGTGTCACCTGCACAGCAAATATTCAGTTGCCTAGGGTAGACATAATTTTCTTCAGTTTTGAGGAGATCTTGGGGTGTAACCATTACCAGCAGCTTATTTATAACTATTCAGGTAGTTCATGGGATTCAGCTTGGTAATGATTACCTTTTCAAGACTGATTCTCTATTCTTCTTCCAGAGGGGAGGGCTCATTACCAGTTCTAGGTAACAAGGGCTCTCTGCTGGACTTTAGCTATAACTCCTTAGTTTCAGTTTAAAATCTGCCTATCAGAAATAACTTTGGATCCCAAGCTAAGAGTTTTATCCTTCTCTCCATTCCAGCACAACTACATTTTCATTTTTATAGTGAAAGGGTATTATTATCAAGAAATGGTGTTGGGTCAATTGTAAAGCCACATGAAAAAGAAATTAATCTTTGCCTCTTTTTTATACCATAACCTAAAATTAATTCTGGATAAATTGTGGGACTCAGTGTGAAAGATAAAATGATAAAGCTTCTAGAAGACAGTATAGAAGAAGAGCTTCATTACCTTGGGAAAGATTTCTGAATAGGACACAAAAAGCACCAACCATAAAGAAGATTAATAAATTGAACTATATTGATTGATAAATTGGATTATTTTAAGAATTTGTGTTCATCAAAAGACATTAATGGACAAACCATAGAGACTCAGATCAAGAATATTATAAGGAAAATACAGGCAACCCAATGGACAAGTAGGCAAAATATTTGAATAAAATTCTTACAAAAAAGGATAATCAAATGGCCACGAAGCACATGAAATGGCATTAACCTCATTTTTCATTGGGGAAATGCTAATTAAAATGACAATAACATATCATTATATACCTATCAGAATGGCCAAATTTTAAGACTGACAATACCATGTATTGGTAAGAATGTGGAGCAGCTGGAACTCTCATACTATTCTGATGGGAGTGTAAATTTGTACAACCACATTAGAAAACTGCTGAACATACACATACCCTATGACCCAGGAATTCTACTCCAGTGGATAAACTCAACAGAGATACATGCATATGAATCGCAAAAAACTTGTACAAGTATTGCAGTCTCATTTTAATAACCCAGAAGTGGGCTATTATATCAACAGCAGTCTACCAACTGCAGAATGAATAAATTATATTAGATTCAAAAAATGGAATACTATACAGCAATGAAAATTAATGATCTACTGCTATACACAATAACTGGATGGATTTTCCAAACATAATGTCAAGCAAAAGAATCCAGACATGAGAAAGTTCCTTTTGTATGATTCCTTTCGTATACACTTCAAAAACAGGCAAAACCAATATACAGTGGTAAATGTTAGCATAGTGAGGGAAAGAGATAGTGGTGAATAAAAAGGAACACTAGGTGAATGAGCTTCTGGGATGCTGGTTATGCTTTATTTCCTTATCTAGTGGTTTTTCCATAGGTGTGTTCATTTTGTGGTAATTCACAAATCTAGACACTAAGAATTTGTACACTTATTTATGTAAGTTTTGCTTTAATAAAAATGTTTATTAAATTTTCTTTTCATTTTGAAAGGATTACTCTTACTGTTGGGCAAAGAATGACTAGGGGGAAAGGTAGGAATGAATGCAGTGTAACTAGTTAAATGGCTATTGAATATTTCAGGCAAGAGATAATAGAGGATTGAGCTTGGATGGTGATGATAGAAAAACAGAGGCCTAAACAGCCTGGAGAAATATATAAAAGAAACTGGTAAAAATAGGTGATAGACTTAAAAAGGCAGTAGGGACAGGATCTATCGAGAAAGGTTACTGACTTGCATAAGTGGATGAATTATTCTGGAACTCACTAGAATAAGGAATCTGAGTTGGCCAGTTAGCTCACTTGGTAGAGCATGGTGCTAACACCAAGGTCAAGGGTTTGGATCCCCATACTGGCCATCCACCAAAAAAAAAAAAAAAAAAATAGGAATCTGGGAATATGGGCAGAGGATTTTTTCTGGATAAATTGTTTTATTTTTATTTATTTTATTTTATTCTTTTTATTAATTGAAACATAATTGATTATATATATTTGTAGGGTACAGATTTGAATATCAATACATGTGTACAATATGTAGTGATCAAATCAGAATAATCAGTTGGTTAGTTTTTTTTAATGGCACCTTTACTGAAATATAATTTTCATACCATAAAATTCACCCTTTAAAGTGTACAGTTCAGTGTTTTGCTTGTTATTAGTATATTTATAGACATAGTCAACCATCACCACTATCTGATTTGATAATCATTCCACCACCTGAGAAAGAAACTCCATTAGCAGTCACTCATCATTGTGCCCTCCTCCAAGCCTCTGGCAACCACTAATCTACTTTCAGTCTTTATGGATTTGCCTGTTCTGGGTTTTCATATAAATGGAATCATACAATGTGTGATATTTTGTGACTGGCTTCTTTCCATATCATACTTTTAAAAAATTTATTTATCAATATACAATGTAGTTGATTTTTGTATCCCCTTTTCAAATTACTCTTTTTTCCCCCACCCTCTTGCTTCTCTCCCCCACCACCATCAACATCATATCTGTTCACTGGTCTTAACAAGTTCAAGAAATTGTTGTAATTGTTGTGTCGTCTTCTCCCCACCCCATTTATTTGTTTTTATATCTATTCATTTATTTTTATTAACTCCCACAAATAAGTGAGAACATCTAGTATTTTTCTTTCTGTGCATGGCTTATTTCACTTAATATAATTTGCTGTAACTTCATCCATGGTAATATTCATATATATATATATATATATATATATATAATATAGCAGAGTAGTATTACATTGTGTAGATATGCCACATATTCTTATCCATTCATCTGATGATGGGCATTCAGGCTGGTTCCAACTCTTGGCTATTGTAAATAGTGCTACAATAAACAGAGGAGTACAGGTATCCCTTCAACATGATCATTTCCATTCCTTTGGGCATACACCCAGCAGTGGAATAGCTGGGTCATATGGTAGATCTTTCTGTAATTGTTTGAGGAAGCTCCATACCATTTTCCATAAAGGCTGCACCATTTTGCATTCCCAATAGTTTAGGAGGGTTGCTTTTCCTCCACATCCTTGTCAGCATTTATCGTTTTCAGTCTTTATGATATTAGCCATCTAGACTGAAGTGAGATGGTATCTCAAAGTGGTTCTGATTTGCATTTCCCGAATGCTGAGGGATGTTGAGCATTTTATCATGTGTCTGTTGGCCATTTGTATATCTTCCTTCGAGAAATGCCTATTCAGCTCCTTTGCCCATTTTTTAATTGGGTTACTTGTTTTTTGCTGCTATGTTGTTTGAGTTCCTTGTATATTCTGGATATTAATGCTTTATCAGATGTATATTTTGCAGATATGTACTCCCACTCTGTTGGTTGTCTTTTCACTCTTTTAATTGTTTATTTTCCTGTGTAGAAGCTTTTTAGTTTGATATAATCCCAGCTGTTTGTTTTTCCTTTGGTTGCTGGTGCTTTTGGGGTCATATTCATAAAGTCTGTACCCAATCCTACTTCCTGGAGTGTTTCCCCTATGTTTTCTTTAAGGATTTTTATTGTTACAGGACCTATATTTAATTCTTTAATCCATTTTGAGTTGATTTTGGTATATGGTGAGAGGTACAGGTCTAGTTTCATTCTCCTACACATGATTGTCTAATTTTCCCAGCATCACTTACTGAAGAGGCAGTCTCCTCCCCAGTGTGTAGACTTGGTGCCTTTGTCGAAGATCAGATGGTTGTTGGTTTATGGGTTGATTTCTGTATTCTCTATTCTATTCCATTGGTCTGTGTGTCTGTTTTTATGCCAGTACCATGCTGTTTTGGTTACTATGGCTTTGTAGTATCGTTTAATGTCAGTATTATGCCTCCAGCTTTATTTTTTTTTCTCAGGATTGCTTTGGCTATTCATGGTCTTTTGTTTTTCCATATGAATGTTAGGATTGTTTTTTCCATTTCTGAGAAAAATGTCATTGGAACCTTGATGGGGATTGCATTGAACCTGTAGAGCACTTTGGGTAGGTTGGACATTTTCACAATGTTAATTCTTCCAATCCAAGAGCATGGGATATCTTTCCATCTTCTTGTGTCCTCTTCAATTTCTCTCAACAGCGGTTTCTAGTTCTCATTGTAGAGATTTTTCACATGCTTGGTATACATTATTTCTAAGTTTTGGTTGGTTTTTTTTTTTTTGGTGACTATTGTAAATCAGCTAGCTTTCTTGATTTATTTTTCTGCTAGTTTATTGTTGGAGTATAGAAATGCTTATGATTTTTGCATGTTGATTTTGTATCCTGTAACTTTCCTGAAATCATTTATCAACTCTAAGAGTTTTTTTGTAGAGTCTTTAGGCTATTCTATGTATAGGATCATATCATCTGCAGATGGGGACAGTTTAACATCATCTTTTCCAATCTGGATGCCCTTTATTTCCTGCTCTTCTCTGATTGCTCTGGCTAGTACTTCCAACACTATGTTAAATAGGAGTGGTAAGAGTGGGCATCCTTGTCTTGTTACTGTTCTTAAGGGAAACACTTTCAACTTTTCCCCATCAGGATGATATTGGCAATGGATTTGTGATATATGGCTTTAATTGTATTGAGATAATTTCCTTCTATAACCAACTTATAAAAAGTCTATCATGAATGAATGTTGAATTTTTTCAAATGATTTTTCAGCATCTATACAGATGATCATATGGTTTTTATCTCAATTTTGTTGATGTGGTGTATCACATTTATTGATTTGTGTATGTTGAACAAGCCTTGTATCACTGGGATGAATCCCACTTGATCATGGTGTATAATTTTATGTATGTGTTGCTGTATTCTATTAGTATTTTACTGAGGGTTTTTGCATCTATATTCATCAAAGATATTGGTCTGCCGTTTTCATATTTTGTTGAATCTTTCTCTCATTTTGGTATCAGGGTGATGTTTGCTTCATAGAATGAGTCTGGGAGAATAGCCTCTGTTTCAATTTCTTGGAACAGTTTGTAGAGAATTGGTATTAATTCTTCGTTAAAGGTTTGGTAGAACTCTGCAGTGAAGCCATCTGGTCCTGGGCTTTTCTTTGTTGGGAAACTTCTGACAGCAGCTTCAATCTCTTTGATTGTTATTGGTCTGTTAAATTTTCTGTTTCTTCTTGGCTCAGTCTTGGTAGTTTGTGTGTGTCCATATCCTCCAAATTTTCAAATTTGTTGGCATATATTTATCTATAGTAGCTTCTAAAGATTCCTTTTATTTCTGAGGTATCAATTGTAATATCACCTTTTTCACTTCTGATTTTTGTTATTTATGTCTTCTCTCTTCTTTTTTAGTTAGCCCTGCTAATGGTGTGTCAATTTTATTTATCTTTTCAAAAAAACAACTTTTTGTTTCATTGATCTTTTGTATCATTTTTGGGGGGTTTCTATTTCATTTAGTTCTTCTCTGATCTTAATTATTTCTTTCCATCTACTAAACTTGGGTTCGGATTGTTCTTGTTTTTCTAGTTCTTTAAGGTGAAGTGTTAGGTTGTTTACTTACCATCTTTTCATTCTTCTGAAGCAAGCATTTAATGCAGTAAACTTCCCCTTTAGTACTGCTTTTGTAGTGTCCCACAGGATTTGTTATAATGTGTCATTATTTTCATTAGTTTCAATAATTTTTTTCATTTCCTGTTTAATTTCTTCTTGGACCCATATGTCATTAAGTAGAATGTTGTTTAATTTCCATGTGTTAGAATAGTTTCCAGAGTTTTATTTGTTATTGATTTCTAGTTTTAATCCATTTTGGTCTGAAAAAATACATGGAATAATTTCAATTTTTAAAAATTTGTTCAGACTTGCTTTGTGATGTAAAGTGTAGTCTATCCTGGAGAATGTTTCACATGCTGATGAGAAGAATGAATATCCTGAGGTTGTTAGATGAAATGTTCTGTAGATATCTGCCAAGTCCAATTGGTCTAAAGTATTGTTTAGATCTTGTGTTTCTCTGTTGATTTTTTGCCTAGATGATCTGTCCAATATTGAGAGTGGGGTGTTCAGATCCCCAACTATTATGGTACTAGTGTCTATCTCTTTCTTTAGGCCTAAAAGTGTTTGCTTTACAAATATAGCTGCACCAATGTTGGGTGCATATATATTTATGATTGTTATGTATTCTTGTTGGATAGATCCCTTTATCATTATATAGTGGCCTTCTTTATCTCTTTTTATGGTTTTTGGTTTAAAGTTTATTTTATCTGATATAAGAATAGCTACTCCAGTTCATTTTTCATTTCTATTTGCATCGTATATCTTTTTCTATATTTTCACTTGTAATCTGTATGAGTCTTTAAGGGTGTGGTGAGTCTCTTGGAGGCAGCATATTGTTGGGTCCATCTTTTTAATCCAATCAGTCAGTCTGTGTCTTTTGCATGGGGAATCAAAACCTTTTACATTAAGAGTTATTATTGAAAGGTGTTGACATAGTCCTCGCATTTTATTGATGTTTTTTGGATGTTTAAATATCTTTTGTTCCTTTCTTTCTGATTTACTGTTTGTCTTTTGTGTTTTTTGGTTTCTTGGGATGGTAGATAAACATTTTTTTTTCTCTTTGTTGTTAGCATTTCTATTTTACTGGTGGGTTTTGTTCTTTCTTGAATATTCGTGGTAATGATGGCTGTTTTTCAGCTATCAGAGGCAGAACTCCCTTGAGAATTTATTGTAAGGCTGGTCATGTGGTAGTGAACTCTCACACTTTTTGTTTGTCTGGGAAATATACTACTTTTCCTCATTTCAGAAGTATAGGCTTGCTGGGTAAAGTATTCTTGGCTGGTAATTTTTGTCTTTTAGTATTTTAAATATATCATCCCATTCTCTTCTGGGTTTTAGAGTTTCTGATGAAAAGTCTGATGTTAGTCTGATAGAGGTTCCCTTATAGATGACTTGATGCTTTTCTCTTGCAGCCTTTAAGATTCTCTCTTTGTCTTTGAGTTTTTCCAATTTGACAATAACATGTCTTGGGGAGGACATTTTTGGGTTACGTATGTTTGGGGATCTTTGAGCCTCCTGAATCTTAAAATCTGTGTCTGTCCCTATACCTGGGAAGTTTTCTGCTATTATTTCATTAAATGTGTTTTGAATGCCATTTCCTTTTTCCTCCCCTTCTGGAATACCCATGATTTGGGTATATGAGCACTTAAGGTTGTCTGTTATCTCTCTTAGATTTTCTTCAATTTTTTAAACTCTTTTTTCCTTTTTTTTAAATCTGTCTTTGTTATTTTGAACAGGCTGTCTTCAAGGTCAGAAATTCTTTCTTCTGCTTGTTCTAGCCTGATGGTTAAGCTCTCTGTTGCGTTTTTTATTTCATTGAATGAATCCTTCAGCTCCACAAGTTCTGCTACATTCTTTTTCAGGGCATTGATATCTTAGTACATTTCTTCTTTCAGGTCTTGTATACTTTTTCTCATTTTGTTGTATTGTCCAACTGAGTCTTCTTGTATTTCATTTAGTTTTCTTAGAATTGTTGCTCAAAATTACTTGTCATCATTTCAAAGACTTTCTGTTCTACAGCATCTAGAACTTTAGAGTTATTTTATTGCTTTGATGGTGTCATACTTTCTTGGTTTTTCATATTTCTCCATTGGTTTTGAGTCATTGTGGCAGAGAGTTTCACGGTCCACTCATTCCCCCTTATTCTCTGCAACAATGGTAGGGAGTTTTGCTGATGCTCAGCTGCCTGTTGCTGCCTCAGGACCTGGGAGTCAGTGGGTTGGGCCTCTCAGGGGCAGTGACTTGCCTGGCCTGGATCCCATGGCAAGTGCCGGTTTGGCAATGCTGCTTCAGTGCCTGGTGGTTGGCAGGTCAGGCCTTAATACTTTTTTTAACATTCACCCACATTACACCATGGATGAACATTCTTATTCCTTTTTATAGTTGAATAATATTCCATGGAATGGATATACCACATTTTGTTTATCCATCAGTTGATGGACATTTATGTTATTTCCACTTTTTGGCCATTATGAATAATGCAGCTGTGACCATTCATAAGTTTTCATTTTGGATTATATTTTCATTTCTCATAGGTATATACCTAGAAGTGGAATTGCTGAGTCATATGGTAATTCTATGTTTAAGATTTTGAGGAACTATAAAACTGTTTTCCAAATTGGCTACACTGTTTTACAATCCCACCAGCACTGATTGAGGGATCCAGTTTCTCTACATTCTTGTCAACACTTATACGGTCTGTTGTTTTGATTGTACCCATCACAGTGGGTATGAAGCAGTATCTCATTGAGTTTTATTTGCATTTTCCTAATGACTAATGATATTGACCATTGTCTCATGTACTTATTGACCATTTGTATATCTTTGTTGTAAAAATGTTTATTGAAATAATTTGTCCATTATTTAAAATTGGTTTGTTTGTCTTTATATTGTTGAGTTGTAAGAATTCTTTATTCTATATATGTCACTTATCAGATTTTTATATCTGTGGGTTGTCTTCACTTTGTTGACAGTGTCCTTTGAGGCACAAAAGTTTAAAATTTTTTATGAAGCTCAATTTACCTATTTTTTCTTTGGTCTTTTGTGCTTTTGATGTCACATTTAAGAATCTATTGCCAAATTCAAGGTCTAAGAGTTTTGTAGTGTTAGGTCTTACAGTTAGGTCTATGATCCATACTGTGTTAATGTTTATATATAGTATGAGAAAGAGATTCAAATTTATTCTTTTGCATATGTACATCCAGTTCTCTCAGCACCAACCTTGCATTCCTGCAGTAAATCCCACTTGGTAATGGTGTATGAACATTTTTGTACATTGCTGTTAATTCTTCTTGAGTCAGTACCAGTGGTTTGTGTCTTTCTAGGAATTTGTCTATTTCATCTATGCTATCTAATTTGTTTGCATACAGTTGTTCATAGTATTCACTTTTAATTCTTTTGTATTTCTATAAGGCTGGTAGTAATATCCTTTTTCTATTCCCGATTTTGGTAATTTGAATCTTCTCTATTTTTTTCTTGATTATTCTTGTTAGAGGTTTGTCAATTTTGTTGGCTTTTTCAAGAACCAACTTTTGGTTTTGCTTATATTCTCTACTGTTTTTCTATTCTTTATTTCATTTATTTCTGGACTAACCTTGATCATTTCCTTTCTTCTGCTTGCTTTGGACTTGGTTAGCTCTTTTTCTAGTTTAATGTCATGAAAAGTTAGGTTACTGACTTGAGACCTTTCTTCTTTTTTAATATAGGTGTTTACAACCATACATTTCTCTTTAAGTACTGTTCTAGCAGCAATAAATTTTTATTATTTCTGAATTAGCAAGTCTAAGGCATTTTATTATAGGTTCTGAACAGACTAAGACAGCACCCAAGAGTGGGGTGCTGCTGTAACGAACACCTGAAACTGTGAAAGTGGCTTTGGAACTCGGTAATGGGTAGGGGCTGAAAAAGTTTGGACAGGCATGCTAGAAAAAGCTTCTATTGCCAAGAATGAACCATAAAGAGTGATTCTGGTAAGGGCTCAGAAGAAAAGGAGAGCTTTAGAGAGAGTCTCAATCTTCTCAGAGATTACCTAAGAGGCTATGAACAAAATGTTAGTAGAAATATGAACAGTAAAGGCCATTCTGGTGAGATCTTAGATGGAAATGAGGAACATGTTATTGGAAACTGGAGAAAAGGCCATCCTTGTTATAAAGTGGCAAAGAACTTGGCTGGATTGTGTCTGTGTCTTAGTGTTTTGTAAAAGGTAGAACTTCTGAGCAATGAAATAGAATATTTGGCAGAAAAAATATCTAACAAAGTGTTGAGGGTGTGGCATGGCTTCTCTTAGCTACTTATAGTAAAATGCGAGAAGAGAGAAACAGATTAAAGATGGAATTTATAATGAAAAGGGAATCAAAACATAAAGATTTGGAAAATTCTCAGCCTGGCCATGTTGTAAAGAATGAAAAGCATGTGCAGGAGAGACCCTATGGGTGGAGCCAAGTAACAGTTTAATAAGAAGATTTGTACGGACAGAAGAAAGTCATAAGCTATTCACTGAGACAATGGAAAAACAGCCCCGAAGGCATTTCAGAGATTTTCGGGGATACTCCACCCATCAAGGCCCAGAATTCTTGAGTCTTGGAGGCAGAATGACTTCAAGGCTCTTTCCCCCCCATTCTGGTACAGCACTCTTTGGCCACCCCAGTTGTGTCTCAAGGACCAGGTGCAGTTCAGTCCACCCCTCTGGAAACTGAATTTGGTAAACCACAGAAGTATCTGTGCAGTGCTGTCTCCATGAGTGTGTAGAGTGCAAAAGCTGTGAGGGCATGGCTACTTCCACCTAGATTTCAAAGGATGCCCCAGAGAACCACAGAACCCAGACAGAGAGCTGCTGCAGGGGTTAGTGCCCTTATAAAAGAGGCTTGAGGGAGAATGTCTACCCTTTCTACTATGTGAGGATGCAGCTAGAAGGTGCTGTCTGTTAGGAACGACCCTTACCAGACACTGAATCTACCAGCACCTTGATCTTGGACTTTCAAGCCTCCAGAATTGTAAGCAATAAATTTATATTGTTTACAAATTACTCTCTAAGGCATTTTATTATAGTAATCTGAATGGGCTGAGACAGGCAGGATATTCTATTTGAGGGTACTGGATTCAAAGACTACTGCAGAGCTGGGGCTATGGGGATGGAATAAGGCAAGTTACAATACCACAAATCTTACTGTTCTTCCTGAGATTCTCCCACTTTCCTTAAAGAAACTATTCGCGAACTGTTGCAAGCCTTGGGTTAATTTTCAGAGTTCTGAAAGAATTGACTTGAACCTTTTGTTTTTTTGGCCAGTATTCTCATTATTTATATGGAGGAGCAAATTTTTGAAAGTCTTTATTCCACCATTCCAGAAGTACTTCTTTATGTAGAGACTTGAGGGGAAAAACAATGAGGTGAATTTTGGGCTAACTGAATCATACTTGTCTTTGAGATACCCAAGAGCAGATATCTAGTAGAAAGTTAAATATATGCATCATTTAACAGATGCAATGATTAATATATCTTTGGATTTCAGATAAAGATTTGAGTTCATTATACTTCAATTCATTGCAAGTTAAAATCATTGGTTCATGTAAAGCCCCTATGCTTCCCCTGAATTTAATATATATCTTTTGGCTCATTAAGTTCCCCCAAAATGTGTTGTTGTTTTGTGTACAGTCAAGAAAATACTATATCATATGTATTTACACACTCAAACATATACACACAACACACACACATCTGAGGGGTCCTCAAACTTTGTTGCACATTGGAATAATCTGTGTAGCTTTAATTTGATGCCCAACTGGTAGCTCACAGCAAAAATTAGCATCTGTGGAACCCAAGCATCATAATTTTTAAATTACCCAAGGTGATCCCAATGTGTAGCCAAGTTTGAGGACCAGTGATATATATCATTCTGTTTCTTACTCTCTTAACCCAGCACTATATTATTAAGATCTGTCCACGTTTCTCCATGTGCATCTAGTCCAGATATCAGCAAAAAATTTTCTTTAAAGGATCAGATATTAAATATTTTCGGCTTTGCAGGCAATATGGTCTCTGTTGCAACCCAACTCCATTATGGTGTGAAAACAGCCATAGCAAATGGCCATGGCTATGTTCCAATAAAATTTTATTTACAAACAATACTAAACACAAACAAAAACAGGAGGTGGACCAGATTTGGCCCATGGACTATAGTTTGCTGTTCTCTGATCTAGTCCTTTGCTTCCAACTACTGGGGCATCTCCATTGGGTACACCTACCACATTTTTCTATCCTGTCTTCCAGCTAGAGGTTAGTTTGCTTCTAACTCTTTCTTATCACAAGTCATATTGCAATGTATATGTATCTATTTATCAATATCCTTATGGCCCCATACAATGAATTATTTGGGATTTGCTTGGCCATAGGGCATAAGTACAGTTACTTTGATTATATGCTTCTAGGTCTCTCCAGAATGGCTGTAGTGGTTTAATGCTGTCATCATCAGGACATAAGGATTCCTAGATCCTCACATCCGTACTAAAACTCAACATCATCTATCTGTCTAAAGTTTGCCAGTTTAATAGTTTATTTTTAATTCCTGATTGCAATATTTTACTTATTTCTGTGATTATCTTGTTGATACCTGTCCCCCATAAAACCTGTATGCTCTATGAGGGCAAGGACCTTGTTTGTTTTCTATTTCCAACACCTAGCATAAGCCTGACACATAGTACATGTTCCATAAATATTTCTGGGACAAATAGATGAATGTGTGAGCACCTCTGTGTTAGCCATACAAAACCACTCATTTCTTTATTGATAGGTCTGAACTGATGAATTGAGGTGAGAAAAGGGTATCTGTTTATAATAGTAGGATTCCTGACTTCAAGAGGACTTGTACTATTGATCTAAGTGTCTGCTTTTATGCCAGTACCATGCTGTTTTGGTTACAATAGCTTTGTGATGTAATTTGAAGTTGGGTGGTGTTATGACTCCAGCTTTATTTTCCTTGCTTAGGATTCCTTTGGCTATTCAGGGTCTTTTGTTGTTCCATATGAATGTTTGGATTACTTTTTCTATTTCTCTGAAGAATGTCACTGGTATTTTGATGGGGATTGCATTGAATCTGTAGATAGCTTTGGGTAGAATGGACATTTTCACAATGTTAATTCTTTCCTTCTGAGAGCATGGTATGTCTTTCTGCCATTTTGTGTCCTCTTTATTTTCTTTCAGTAGTGTTTTGTAGTTCTCATTGTAGAGATTTTTCACCTCCTTGGTTAAATTGAGTCCTAAGTATTTTATTTTTTTTTTGGTGACTATTGTAAATGGGCTTGCTTTCTTGATTTCAATTTCTGCTATTTCATTACTGGACTATAAAAATGCTACTGATTTTTGGGTGTTGATTTTTTATCCTGCAACATTATTGAAATTGTTAATCAGCTGTAAGAGCTTTTTGGTAGAGTATATAGGTTTTTCTATATATAAGATCATGTTGTCTGCAAACAAGGACAATTTGACCTCATCTCTCCAATCTGGATGCCCTTTATTTCTTCCCCTTGCCTGATTGCTCTGGCTAGTACTTCCAATACTATGTTAAATAGGAGTGGTGGGAGTGGCATCCTTGTCTTGTTCTTGTTCTTAAGGGAAAGGCCTTCAGTTTTTCCCCAATCAGGATGATACGGCGATTGGTTTGTCATAAATGACTTTTATTGTATTGAGATAATTTCCTTCTGTACCTAGTTTGCTGAGAGTCTTAATCATGAAGGTATGTTGAATTTTGTCAAATGCATTTTCTGCATCAATTGAGATAATCATATGGTTTTTGTTCATGGTTTGTTGATGTGGTGTATTACATTTATTGATATGCATATGTTGAACCAGCCTTGCATCTTTGGGATGAATCACACTTGATCATGGTGTATAATTTTTTTGATGTGTTGCTGTATTCTGATTGCTAGTATTTTGTTGAGGAATTTTGCATCTATGTTCATCAAGGATATTGGCCTGTGGTTTTCTTTTTTTGTTGTATCTTTATCTGGTTTTGGTATCAGGGTGATGCTGGCCTCATAGAATGAGTTTGGGAGAATGGCTACATACTTACAGCCAACTGATCTTTGACAAAGGCAGTAAGAACATACATTGGGGAAAAGACTATCTCTTCAATAAATGGTGCTGGGAAAATTGGACATCCATATGCAGGAAAATGAAACTGGACCTGTACCTCTCAGCATATACCAAAATCAACTCAAAATGGATTAAAGGTTTAAATATAAGACCTGAATCTATAAAATTAATAAAGGAAAATATAGAGGAAACACTCCAGAAAGTAGGACTGGGCAAAGACTTTATGAATAAGACCCCAAAAGCACAGGCAACAAAAGAAAAACATAAATAAATGAGATTATATCAAACTAAAAAGTTTCTGCACAGCAAAGGAAACAATTAATAGAGTGGAAAGACAGCTTACAGAATGGGAGAAAATATTTGCAAACTATACATGAGACAAGAGATTAATAACCAAAATATACAAAGAACTCAAACCACTATACAGTAAAAACCCAAATAATCCAATCAAAAAATGGGCAAAAGAGATAAACAGACATTTTTCAAAGGAAGACATACAAATGGTCAACAGGTACATGAAAAAATGCTCAGCATCAGTAGTCATCAGAGAAATGCACATCAAAATCATGTTGAGATATCATCTCACCCCAGTTAGACTGGCCGTTATTAAAAAGACCAAGAATAACAAATGCTGGTGAGGATGTGGGGAAAGGGCAACTCTTATGCACTGTTGGTGGGACTGTAAATTAGCACAGCCATTATGGGAAACAGTATGGAGGTTTCTCACACAAGTACAGATAGAGCTACCATTAGATCCAGCAATCCCACTACTGGGTATATATCCAAGGGAATGGAAATCATCATGTCAAAGGGATACCTGCCCTCCCATGTTCATTGCAGCTCTATTTACAATAGCCAAAATATGGAACCAACCTAAGTGTCCATCAACAGATGACTGGATAAGGAAAATGTGGTATATATACACAATGGAATACTACTCAGCCATTAAAAAAGAATGAAATTCTGCCATTTGCAGCAACATGGATGAGTCTAGAAAAAATTATGTTAAGTGAAATAAGCCAGACAAAGAAACAGAAATACTGCATGTTCTCACTCATAACTGGCTGCTAAGAAGGAAGGGAGGTAGGAAGGGAAGGAAGAAGGCAGGAATGAAGGAAATAAAGAAAGAAAAGACCACAGCAATACATTGAACTTTCAGAAGAAGAGAGCAAACCTAAGGATAATAGAGATGGGGGGGAGGAAGGGAGAGGGTTTGGAAAGTGATAGGTTGGGCAAAAGGCATAAAGAAATATCACGATTTGTGAGAAAGAATATGCTAATAATAAATTTAAAAATTTTGAAAAAGGGAACTTGTACTCTAAGAGAGAGGGCAAAAATATTTATTCATTCCATTTATTCACAATATATGTTGAGCACTTATTGTGCTGTGTGCAAGACATTATGTATAATGGTAAGCAAGCCAGCTACAGTCCTGCCATCAAGGAGTCAGTGGTGTGATGTGTATGTCAGCCAGTTGAGCAAACAATTGTCACAGGAATGGTAGGACCAGGGAACTATTAGATACTCTGGAGGTTCTTAGCAGGTGTTCCCTAACCTAATCTAAGGGGAGTACGGGAAGACAAGTACAATAAAAATACAAGATGACACCTTATAAATGCCCAGAGAATTTCTCTGGCAATGGAATGTTGAAGAAACTGAGGGATTTGTAGAAGAGACCAGTAATATTCTAGCAGCATTATACAAACTTGTTTGGATATGTCTTCAAGCTGTTCTGCAAATAGTGAAGTGATTTAAAGGAATTTAAGATAATTATGCTTAAATCCCTTATTCCCCAATTATTCCATATTTTACTCCTAGAGAGAAATTACTGGAGTGGTTCTCTTCCACTTTATTAGCTGTGAAATAAACACCTCCAGATTCTTAGAAATGCAAAGGCTACTGTGCTTCTTTGGCCAATGGCTGATATGACCAGTAATGAATAAAAAATCTTCAGTAAACCGTAACTGATCTCATGCAATTTTGAAGTTTTAAGTGTTTTAGGAAAAATTCTGGATTTCTGGGAAAAGTAGAGTTGAAATTTAATGGTTTGAATTTCCTTAATGAGTACTTCCTCTTCCCCATCCCCCACATACACACCCTGAAGAGTTTCACTAAGTTTCCAATTCCAAACAACAAAAAGTATTTCGGCTATCCTTGCTTATTCTTCCTTTCCATTCAACATCTCTCTCTTCATAATCGCCATTATTTTCATCTCTCTCTTCTCCATTTTCTCCTTTCTTCCCTCTAACAATCTGAAGAAGAAAGAACTGGTAGATCTTTACTATTATTATTATTATTATTATTATTATTATTATTATTATTATTAATTTTATGGTTAAAAGAGGCTGGGGCATCTGGTCCACACCCCACATTGTTAGAGACAAAACTGGGGTCCAGAAGGCTAACGTGTCCACAGTCTCACTGTCTGGGATCACTCACAGTGGGAGTAGGGAGTGGGGGTGGAACCAGGACAAATATCAAAGAACAGTTCTAGATGAGGAAGGAAGAGTTAGGAAAACAAAAACTGGCACAAAAGATTAATACCAACAACAAAGAGCACACTGCTGGCAGTATTCCATGGAGTCTCTCTCTTGTCTTGCTTATCTTTGAGAACTGCTCTAGACTCAGAACACTATATGGTGGGCATGGCTGAGCGCAGAAAGCACTGAAGTCTTCACTGATCTGAGGATTATTTTCTGTGACCACCTCCCTTTCTGCCCCATTCCATTCTCTGCCCTTCTCTGTTTTGCTCTGTGAGCTAGGAGGAGAATCTCCAAGGACTACATCACCAGACTCTCTTGCCACCAAGCTTCTTGTTGAGTTGCAGCAACAGAGGCCCAGGCATGAGATAGAAGGACAGAAGGAGAACAGGTAGAGGTATTCCTCCCCACCCTTCCCTTCTGCAGCAGTGGCTGACATCTTCCATGACCACAGCTCCACAGTGTGGCCCCTCTCTCCTCCATGTGCCAGCTTGCATAGGGTTCTGCTTTTTTCCCTTATTTCCCTCAAGCTAACAGATGGGAAGGTCTTCCTGCTGTGTAAATCTCTGGGTGCCTCAACACCCCTTATTTGTTCTCATAACACAGTAGGTGGTCCCTTTATTAAAGTCTCCTCATTTGAACCTTCTGAGTTGAATTCTGTTTCCTGCTAGGATCCTGACTGATATGAGGGTTCCTTTAGGTCAATCTTACAGTACTTTTGGGAAGAGTACTAGGTGTAGAACAGTGCTGTAGAAATTTAGAGGATGGAGAACAAAAAACCCTGATCATACAACCTCAGTGCAGAGATGGGAAAGACACAGATACACACACAGGGATGCAATCCCCAAACCCAATAAACAAGAGCAATATCAACCCCATATGTACAGAGACAGGTGCAAACTACACACAAGTATGGAAGTGGGGAAAATAAACATGCTTCTCTGAACTTCTGTTTCTACCACAGTGTGCTTCACAAGTGCTTGCTTGTGCTGTGAGCTCTCCCATCGGACAAGATCATCCCAGCACAATGTCACCCCAGGGGGACCTACATTTTTAGCTTGCCTGTCACTGGGGAAAGGTCTTGCTTACTTTGTGTTTTGCTTGGTGAAGGTAATGCTTCCTTATGGGAAAATCATGCAGTTCTAAAGTATTGCATGTTTTCCTGTTTCTCTAAAGTCTGTCATTTCCTAAATTGTGTGTATCTGTTTCCTTTTATGATGGCCCAGAGGAAACAGAAGCACATTCCACGAAGATTTCACTTAGGAGAAGGAAAAAATAGCAGTTTTAACCCTGTAAGTATTTTTATGCTGTTGTTGCTGTTTTCTTAAGCAAGATAGTGAATGTCATGCATGATGGGCAAATGCCCCTGTCTTTATGGCTTCCAAGGGCATGTGCTTGTTATCTGGGTGATGAGCTTCTTTGTAGACTGAGACTGATCTCCTGTCTAGTCTTCATAGTGTAGGATGTAGATCTTCAGCCACTGGTAGCCTGGCACACTTGCAGTCTTGTTTTAGCCACTGTGCTAAACTGAAGCACAAAGGGCCTTTCATTAAATTAGGTATTTTTTGGAGTTGGAGAAAACTTTTCTGTGGCTGTGTTTTGTATGGGGCCAGAAAAGCCCATATTAGTGGGGCCCAGGGATATGCTATTAGCAATAACTCAAGAAAGCTGACAGGACGAAGGCTCTTCTAAAGCATCAAAATATTATCTTTTTTATTCTTTAGGTAATATAAATGAGAAGGAAGCTTTGGGAAGCCCAAAAAGAGAGCCTCTCTTGTTATTGTATTGCATACAAATATAATCTAACTGCACTTTAGAACTCGTTCAGTCATTTAACAAGAATCTATTAAGCACTTACTATGTGCCAGACACTAAGCAAGATATGAACAACATTTAAAGTCAAAAAGAAATGGTCTTGTTCCTCAAGAAGTTTATAGCTCAGTAGCTTAAATTATCAGTTCATTAACATTTAAAGGCAACCCCAGAAAACAAATAAGCTTCTTGGACTTACTTCTTAAGTTATTGCACTTGTTTTATCACAGACCATAATAGGTGGTATTGTACATTGCAGTTTTATCTTCTTTAACTTATTTAATCATTACAACCACTCCGTGAGGTCAATAATGTTAGTATAATGTCATCCATTTTATAAGTGAGGAAACTGAGATACTATGTAAGTCCAAAGGTTTACTCTGCACAGCTTTACACAGCTAGGGGAAGTCAGGCCCTGGACCTCACTCAAAGAGAGGCCTTTGCTTCCTCCTCTTCACTGCTGTCTTGCACCTGGCCTCAGTTCCTAGTTTTTGCATGTGTTAATCTTTTTCATTGCCTAGAAGTCTTTAAACTCCTAAAGGCTCAGTGTCATATATTTCTTTGAACTACTCAAAATATTTAACATAATGTTGAACATACTGTTAATCCATATGGATTGAGTATATTGATTTAGCAAGTTTTCAGTTAAACTTTGAGATGTGCTTGAAAGAACTAAGGTAATTCAAACTCACCTCTTCAGGATCTACATTTTTAAAAGACTGCTGGCATTGACTTCTTCCTTTCCAAGTGACATTCTTCTGGATGAGTTTAATTTACTGTGGGTTAGGATAATTGGTAGGGGATGAGACCATTACCTGGGAGAATAAATGGCTGAAGATCTTACTCACACTCTTCACTGGAAGTTAATGCATGAGTAATTCTCGAGTGGCTTAACAAGGCCTTGGATTTCACTTGGAAGATTATGATTTTAATTTAACATATCCTGCTGTACAGTGTGTGAAATATTCAGCCAGCAGCGATCACTGTGAGATGAAAGCCCAGTTGTGTTTATTTTAAGAGACTTGTGGTTCTTTGCCAAAGCCAACATTCCTGGGTAGTGAATAGACTGAGTGAATCATTTAAAGTAGGTGAGAGGTCATAAGCCTGAAAGAAAGAAAGAAAGAGAAAGAAAGAAAGAAAGAAAGAAAGAAAGAAAGAAAGAAAGAAAGAAAGAAAGAAAGAAAGAAAGAAAGAAAGAAAGAAAGAAAGAAAGAAAGAAAGAAAGAAAGAAAGAAAGAAAGAAAGAGAGAAAGAGAAAGAGAGAAAGAAAGAAGGAAAGAAAAAAGGAAAGAAAAAAAGAGAAACAAAGAAAGCTGAAAGATTTTCCTGTCGAATGGCAGCATTTGAAAAGGTATTTATAAAGCAGAAGCTATTACGGAAACGGGTCTTTTTTTTCCAAGATGAACCTTCTACACGTGGATCCTAAAGACCTCTTCTTTAGCTCCAGCTTTGTCCTGGTGTCATTCCTTTCCTGGAAATGGGGGCAGAAAAATACTCTGATTCCTATATCCAGCTCAGAACAATGGCCTCATTGGATAACAAAACAGTAGCCATGTTCTTCAGGGCAGTGTAGGCACATTCTCTGTGAGAAGCAGGCTGGCATATTGCCCACATGGCATGACTTTGGAGTGTCAGACAAGCCTTCATAGCCTACATTGGATACATAGCCTTATGTATCAAGCATTATGGAATGTCAACAAGGGCCAGGCATGACATTAAAGGTTGAAAATACAGCAATTATTTATTGAGCACCCCTTGTGTAGCAGGCATCTATTAAATTCTCACTCATCCAACAATGTGGGCATTTTAAATTCTCATTTAATGGAGAAGGAAACTGAAATTTATAGAAGCGAAGTCACCTAGGTGGTTAGTGATCAAGACATGATTCAAAACTGAGTAGGATGGAAAGACCCCCTTCTATTACCACCAGCTAAAATAGCTGGAATAGAAAAGAGTATGCAGTTTATTCTCTGACTACACAGAATGCAACTTCTATTTTTATATGAAAGACAAACAACAACAGAAAAACAATTCCTGCTATTTACTATACCCTAGAGTATCAGAAAGGAAGAGACACCCTCTCTGAGCCCATCCTTAAGAGAAATCAAAAGCAAAACAAATCACAAAAGATACTAAAACTTAACCCAGTCCCTATTCTCTGGGAACAAATCGGGTCTCGCATGAACAGGGCCTGAAACTTGGATTCCAGCAACATGTCAGGCATAGCAGAAATTCATCTCGGTTATCCCTTGAGATAAAGTCTCCAGAGACCCTGTTAGAAACGCAGGGCCGCTGCAAGGGAAACCCAATAGGCTGTATCAGATTTTCCTTAAATTGTTTTGTTCAGTAATTACCCATCATCTTGTGGAGCAGGAAGGGCATGGGTGAGGGCCCAGCGAGGTGGGGCACAGTGGGATACACTTCACTGAGACTGGGTATAATGGAAAGTTCTGGGGCAGGAATAATTCAGAGAAAGCAGTTCCAGGTGAAAGGCAGTCCCTGGGAAGCAGGAAGGCTCCCTCTGAGTGATGGGGTACAAAGCTCAAGGAGGGGTCCTGAGTAGGGAGATGAAAGTTAATTCACCAGAGCTCATTGGGGGGTGGGGGGGTGGGCAGAGGCCAGGTTGAGCAATTGGGGGAGCATCTTTCTAAAGGTTCCCATCTGTGCCTTCAGTTGAGTTTTGGTGGTGGCAGGATGTGTGCGTGCGTGTGCGTGCGTGTGTACGTGTGTGTGTGTGTGTGTGTGTATGTATAAAATTTTCCTTTAAAGACTTTTTTGCCAGTCTTCACTTTCCCTTCCATTACCTCCACAGCAGATGTGTTGGGAAACTTGTACTGGAAGAGGGTTTTGAGAACTGTGCTTTGCAGGAATATTCTTGGCAAGCCCCGAGTGTGCACATGGCCTCAGCTAAAGAATCTCTTGAAAAATCTGGGTGCTCTCTCTGCTTCAGGGGTATTTGGTGACTTAACACAGAGCTCTGTATCAAAGAGTGATGCATATTTATGTGCAGGAGGGGTTTTGGAAACATTTGGGAGTGGTTTTCCTCTGGTCCCTACCGCTTTGGTAGTACTTCCTGTCTTCCTTGGTTTCTCCCCATTTCCCTGGTCACCCCCCTTCACCATGTCTGGTGGTGGCATCCTTCATGGCTTATTATCTTTTGCCCTTTTCTAAACCCTAGCTGACTGTGGACACTTCTACAGTCATTTCCAACATGTGCACTCTGCTGCCTCTTCAGCTTGCCATGGGCTCTCCTGATTCAGAACAGAGGTGGATGCTGGCAGGGGATAGGAAGCCCCTGAGATGAAGATTGAGCTGAAGTGGCTAGTCTCATACAGTTTGGAGAACAGGAGAGACAGAAGGGCAGTGTCTAGTAAGGAGTCTGGCATATAGTAAAGTACTCAATTAATATTTGTAAAGTTAATCAATAACTTAATTAATTGCGTGGGGTGTGCAGTTAGGGCATAGGGCCCTGGTGGGGACAAAGGAGCAGCAGCCACTGCCAGGTGTGTGGGGAAGGAAGGGAGGGAAGCAATTGTGAAACAGAGAGTCTATCTTCTTACCAACCCATGACTGCAGAGCTGCCTGTAATCAGCTCCGCACATGCTCCTTCCGCTTAGAGAACAGAGAAAGCAAAACATGGATATAAGCTGACCATAGATATAATTCTTAATTATATATTTAGCATTTGTTTGTTTATTTATTTGACAAACACAATACCATTCCAGGCCCATCCTAAAGGATTTGCAAATATTAACTCATGTAATTCATTATAGCCATATCAAGTAGATACTAATATTATCTTCATTTTACAGATTAGGAAAAGGAGGCATAGATTAAATGACTTGCCCAAGATCGCATCCTTAGTAAATTTCAGAGCTGTATACAAATCCCCAGAAGTGTGCGCTTTGCTATGCTACCTCTTGCTAACATGAGAAAATGAATGAAGCACCTCACACTATATAATACCATGTAAGAATAGTAATTGCTATTATTATTATTAGCTAGTGCTATATATAATCCTATAATACTTGCAAGATGGCTTAAGCATCTGTAAGAAGCAGTTTAACACAGTTCCAGCTTTGATGCCTCTCTTCAAATCCTGGTTCTACTAGTTGGTAGCTGTGAGATATTGGACAAGTTACTAAACCCTTCTATGCTTCAGTTGCTAATATGCACCATGGGGATGGTAATATTCTTTACCTCATTGGTTTGTTATGAATATTAATAAAGGTAATGTTTGTACTGTACTTAGCAAAATGCCTGGCACACAGTAAGTGCTCAGTAAATATTTGTTGTCCATATTACCTGATGCAATTGAATTAAATTGCATTTCATTCTTTGGATTTTCTTTTCATTTAACCAATTAATCACTTATTTCCAGGTATTTCTTTGGTAATATTGCCTTACATTTATTTATGAAAACACCAGGATGTCTCAAGCTTGCAGGTGAGTTCCATCATTTAATTCTGAGGTTGGTGGGACAAGTATTATCCCCTTGCTAAGGATGTGGAAACTGAGAACAGAGATAAAATGACTAGATCAAGTTTACATGGCCAGTTGTGGTAGATTTTTTTGACTAATACTGCAGCGTTCTTTCCAGCATGTACACACATGTACACGCACACACACTCACACATTCTTGGGCCCCCTAATTCAGTGTCACCTAACCCAAATTCTTGAATCCCTTGCTGTTCACGTTAGCAAAGACCCATTATCTCCACGTGCTCCCTTCTTCTCCCTTTCATTTCCATCTCACATTTAAAACTTCGGGGACTCACTGAAGCTTACTTTCCAGGGCTGAGAGCCAAATCATTTCCTATTTGGGCTTTTCAGAGAGTGATAAAGGTAACAGATAGGACTAGAGACTGCTTTACCCATGAATGTTGTTTCTTATGTCAACGCTGAGCCCAAACCATGGACCTCACAACTAATTGTTGACACAGTGAATTTGGGCTAAATACAAAGGCTGGCCTTTACCTTCAGAGCTAAATAGAAGAGACATGAGGGCTGATGGATTTGGAGAGTGTTAGTTGGAGAGCTACTGGACGGGCTGGGGAAAGAGAGGCTTGGGGGGGAGGATGCTCCTGTTGCTTCTAGGATGGCAACTGGGGTTCCCTTGCATATGATTTCAGATCAGGCTTCATCTTTTTGGCCACAGAACACTTTCTTAAACTTCATGGTTGTACAGTTGCTGCCTGGAGAGGTGTTGCCCTCTGCTCTCCCTCTGCGCCTGGCCCCTCATGCCACCCTTCCCTGCTTTCTGACCAGAGTCCTCCCCCAAATACAAAACTCCTTCTATCCCCAGAATTAAGTACTATTGCTTCTCTGGATCTGGCTTTGTGTTTGCTAACCTTGTAAGCAAACTTTCATAGGGCTTTGAGGTGTCAGTGATTATTGGTTTGCATTTTGCCTTTTCATGTTAATTAGAGCTTTCTGGAAGCAAAACCTCAACCTGATAGATTGTAGCTAATGATGGACTTTCAGGCACTGGTGTAGACCTTGATGCCTCTCAAATTGTACTACCCAGAATGCGTACTCTTCTGCGCACCATAGGACCTACCCTGAATCCTTATGTAAACAAAGACATAAGCTATTCTGATGAAAATCCTGGAGAGGGTAGTGAAGTGTGGTTAAAATTAAGGCTCAGGGAAGTGAAACACATCACACCCTCATTTATGCTTTTCAATCCATTCTGTCCTCGTGTGCGTGAGCACGCATACACATACACACATGTGCACACTCTGTTTTGTTTCCTTTCTGCTTCCTCAGGCTCAACCCCATGGTCAGTGAGGGGGACCTGGCACAAGGAGAGGACAGGCTCCCTGCGAAACTCACCGGCAAGCTCCATGGACAGTGAAGATGCTTGATCATAGCCCACGCAGCAACCTCGTGCTCGCAACCGTCTGCTGCTGAAGGGATGCCTGCTCCTGCATCGGAAGGGGACATAGCTGTGGCTGATGTTTCCTCCAGTTCTGAGATTCTGAGAATCTTCTTGCCTCCCACCTCCCACTTTCCATCAAAGACTGGCCCTCCTGGGTGATGCTGGCAATGAAATGTGGGAGGCAGATGCTGCAGTCCGTTCACCCTTCCTTTCAGCAATCTCTGTGGGAGATGAGACGAAGTCCAAGACTAAGAGTAACCTCAGCAGTGAGTGGTTGGGGAGGAGTAAGTAGTATTCCTTTCACATTTAAACCCGGATTTCAAAATGTAGCCTCACAATGAAAGTTACTACATGTGGGGGTGTTCTCAGGGATGACCCCGATTTTTCTGGGGTGACAGGTGGGAAGGGCCACCCAGGTCCCAGCAGTGATGGAGTGGACAAAAGTCATGCATTTTCCTGAGGCTGTGACTTTGAGGGGGAGGGGATTACCTACCACAAACAGCAGGGGTGATCCGTCCATAGATCAGGGAGGAGGGAGTAGCAGTGAACCCGCCTGCAAGCTGCAGACAGGAAAACCACACCCCGCACGGCAGCAGCAACTCAATTAGGCATCACATGCTTGGTAGAGGACATTTGGGTCTTTGCTTCCTTCCGCACATGTGAGAACCTTCCCTCTGAGCACCCATAGACAGTAGATAATGCCAGATACAAAGCCCCAAAGGAGGCGATCAGGCATAGTAAAAAATAGGGGCACGGAGATGAGGATTTTTGGTCTAGCCCACTGCTTACCGATTGTGGACCTTGGGCTGGGCTTGCAACCTCACTAAGCCTTTCTGCCTTCATCTGAAAAATTGTGGTACAATTTCTACTTGTAGGGGTATAATGAGGATGAGGTGAGTGTCACAGGTCTGCAGACACAGGTCCTGTGATGAGAATTCTGTGCTGGTGATTTATGAAGGAAATGCTCCCAGGGGAGACCAGTAAGGTCCTAGAGGAAGCAAGACAGGGGTGGGAAAGAAGCTAAATCAGTCCCATCCTCACCCTGATCCTGCAAGGGAGCTCTGGAGGGTACATTATACCTCTGAGTTCACTCAACTTGGAGGGAGTTGTCTTTCTTCTTTCAGTCATTGGCCAAATGCCTGGAGGTATGGGGTGGCAGTGAACATAAGCTCCCAGGCATTTCCAATTCTGTGTTTGAGGGAGACTCCAGGTTTGGAGTGAGCTGTTAGAAGCCAAGGGACACTGAAGCTGGAAGAAGCATTCATAGAAAACGTAAAAAGAATAAGAGATCTGGGCCAAAAAAATGACAGTATCTGCTACAATGGAAAAATCAGGGATTCGTCAGGGATTACCTAACGCACATGCATCTGCTCTTAACCACGAACAGAATACCAGTTCATTCCACCAGACCTCCATAAGAGAGTGTAATCTTCAGCTATCTGCAAGTGGTCTCATATTGAAAGCCTGGGCAAGCAAAGGAACATTTAGGGAAGCTTGTCTAAGGTTCCTCTCCTTGATCAGGCACACGGTACTCTGTCCTCAAACTGGACAGAGAACAGAAATACTGACTTGGTCATATTAGTCTAAGCCCTTTTAGAAACACATTCCCTGTGTAGTGCTCCATGTTATCAAAGGCCACCTACCAAAGACTTCCAGGAACACACTGGTATTAAAAAAAAAACAAAAACAAAAACAAACAAACAAAAAAAACACATTAGGTTTGTTGAGCTAGTTGCAGCAAAAGAGAACACGTGCCAGAGGAATTCTGAGGCTCTTGGAAAGAGGGAGCAAGCAGGGGTCTCTCGTTGGGAATGGGTTTACTCTAAGTGATTCTCAGGAGGGATGAGGGAAGCAGGGGTCAATTCTGGATTGGACGCTCTCAAGAAGCAGGGGCAATGTAGTGTTTGGGCATTGCAATAATTTTCATATAGGACTAATGAGGCTGGAGTTGTCATGGGTAAGGGAACAGCACTCATTCATGTTAGTCAAAGAAGGAGGATGTTTTTTATTTTTGTGACTGCCAAGTAGCTTTATCTTCATGTTGTTCCAAATCTGATCATGAAGTGGCCTTGTACCAGTACTGTTTATGTTAGTTGAGAACATCATGGTCTGGATGCCAGCAGGTCTATTTCTCACTTTCTCTGCTTGTCAGCAGGGATGTATTTTATTTTCTCAATGGCACACCCTTTTTTTCTTATCAAAGTTAAAAGAAACAGCCCTGCTAGTTCTGCTCCTGCAGCGGCAGTAGGAATTCTAAGAAGCATGCAGCCCTCGTACCGCCTGGGAGACAACACAAAAACTTCCACGGAAATTTCGTTCAAATTGAATATCAAGAGAAATTATTTTACTTAAGTCTTTCTTCTTCGTGATAGCAAGTTCCAGGCAATACATCCTACTTCCTCTTTCTTCTTCTTCTTCTTCTTCTTCCCCTTCTCCTTCTTTTTCTGGCTTTTAGGGTGCCCAAAGCCCAATTTGCAGCTCCTTCCAATACTGGCCTTTTTGGTTTGCACATTTACATTCACTTTTTCCCCCTCATTATAATTTTCTATTTCTATTTTACTATTTTGTTGTTGTTGTTGTTAGCTTCTTCAGATAAAGGTTGGGAAGGAATGAATAAATTCCTCATTGAGCCACACTGCACAGCTTGAAGCTAACACAAAATTAGATCCTGCTTTAGTTCCCAGTTATTTTATGGATGTAATCTGTCTGTCATAATTCAAAAGCAGAGCATCTATCTTTTCTTTCAATTTCCTTTCTCCCCATAGCTCAAAGGGATGTTAAATAGATGCTATTTGGAAATGCTTTGTTTCTGATGGAAGATATTTGGGGATTCTTGCAGGCAGACAGTAGAGGTCACCATGGAGCTGTGCATGATGGAGAGGCCTCTCCCAGACCTGGACACGTAACCAAATTGCTCTGAAATGGCACGAAGAATAATCCTTCGATTCAGATGTGTATGCTTTTTGCTGTAGTCATTCCTTATACAACACTTCTGGTAGTGGAACTAGCAGGGATACAGTTTGATGATACAGTTTTTAGAGGAGAGAAGGTGACTTTTATATATTGTTTACCAAAAAAAAAAAAAAATTGAGCACTAAGGAACTCTGAAAAAAAATAGTTGCAAAATGTGTTTACTTAAATATTGTGAAATGAGGATGGAAATTCGCAGTGCTGGGTATTTGTCATCTGCTCATGACTAGCAGATGGCTGCCTCCTCCTCATCCTCCTTTGCGAGCCGAATGACTCACATCTTACAGGGTGTGCAAAATGAAATTTCGAAATTCTCCAGAGTAGAGGTGGCAGTGCCATAACTTGAGGCAGGAGGAGTGTGCCAGCCAGATGACTTTGCCAGCCAGCATGCTGCCAGAGAATTCGCAAAATGTCTCTCTCATTGGAAAGAAAAGCATTTGGATGTCTCTCTGCACATGTTCAATGCGCCATCTCTGAAAGGATACAGGGTATACTGCAGGCTGTGTGTGAGCCTGTGTGTGTGAAAGGGAGCAGGTGGTCTGCCGGCCCACAGCCGGTTAGTAATTGCTTCTACCAAGGTGAGTCACATAAGATGGGCTCACCTGTTTTGGCTTGTCAGCCCCAGAATAGTGGCAGGTCTGCCTCCAGCCATCAACAGAACAAAGTCTGGGTTATTATCACATGTTCCAATAAATAGGAGATTAAATAGAGTTTAAAGAGATGCAAGTCATCTAAGTTCAAAGTTTTTCTTTTTCTCTTTTGTCTAATTAAAAGGAACTCGGGTCTGCTGCTATGCTTAAGCAAAAAATGAGGGCTGTATTTTAGGCAATTATACTTGCTTAAAAAGTAGAATCCTGCCAGCCAGGTGGACTAAGAGCTAACTTGACTTTTAGCTGTAGATTCCACTTGCTTTCATGTGATAGCTAGTCACACACACACACACAGCCCACCCCGCTACCCCCACCAATGAACTGTGCCGCCTGGTATTCACAGCTTTGTGTAGTCCCCTCCTTTTGAGGTCAAAAGAAGCCTTGCAGCTTCCACCTGGGTTTCTTGGAACACTTGCTGTGGAAAAAGCCAGTTGCCATGTAAGAAGTCTGACTACCCTGATACTGCTATGCTTTGAGGAAGCTCAAGCTGCTACATGAAGAGGCTGCATAGAGAGAGAAATGCCTGGCAAGCCCCTAGTTGTTTCAGGTATCCCTATTGATGAGCCAGACATGTGACTAAAGAAACCATCTTGGATGTCCAGCCCAGTTGAGACTTTTGTTGACTCCAGCCACCATCTGACTGCAACTACCTGAGAGAACTCGAGAACCACTTAGCTGAGTGACCTACAGAACCATGAGAGATAACAAGTTGTTTTAAGCCACTGTGTTTTGGGGTGCTTTGTTACACAGCAATAGGTAACCTAAACACTTCAACACTTCACAGAAAGAGAGAGAGAGAGAGAAATCAGATAGCTAAACAGTAACTGAGTAAGATTATGTTAAAACCCAGTGGTGGTTGGAAATATTTTTGATATAACCTGAATCTCCAATATTTTGAATCTCCCATATTTTCTAAGGGATCTTAAACTCTGGTGATGTGATGCACAGAAACTCATGAGTGTGTATAACACAGTGAAGACAGAAACAGAATGTCCTGTGGTGCTGCATGAGTTGAGGGCACACGCTGTGGAGCTAAGTAGGAGAGATCCTGAAAGAGATTAAATACAACAGTACAACTGTCAGCCCTAGGGCTCCTGTTCTTTGTCCATTATTGGGTACCTAGACATCTGAAATATGTAGATAACTAGAAGATGGGCAAAAATGTCCTGCCAAGTTATTTAGAGTAATGAAGAGAAGATGTTATCAAAGGCTCAGAATTAGGAGAGCCTAGCTGAACGGTGGTTAAGGAGTGGTAGTATATGAGGATGGTAGCGCCAAACAAAAAGGCATAGCGTAGTCATTTGTAGGATTGGGTTAAAGCCAATGAGGGAGGGGGAAGAAAGGGGACAGAGAGCAATAGAGTCAAGACGAACAGGCTCAGGATGTATAAATAGTAGGATTAATTTCAGGTTAAAGTCTTTCCAGTCCGCCAAAACCATCACATTGAAGCAAGCAAAGTTTGGTGGAGCAGAAAAAGTACCAACATGCAAATTGGGAGGTCTTTGTTCAGCTACTAACAGGCAGTCACTTATTCTTGGAAAATCACCTGGCAAGTCACTTATTCTCTCTGGGTCTCAGGAAGGCATGTTGTAACTTATAAAGGGCTCTACAAAGACAAAGTATTATTATCAATTATAATAAAAAAGAAGTTGTACCTTCTGAAATCTAAACTTCCTTTCAGCTATAAAATCTTATGGTTCTAAACCATAGAAACGGGAGACAGTTTAAATCTTAAAAATTTGATAATTAGGCTTGTAGACTGGAGATATGTGTAAAAAGTTTTGACTGAAATTTTAGGTAACACATATAGGAAAAACTTTAGGTAATGGCAAGGATCTTTGCTTTGGTTTTTGATATATCCCAAGCTCTTAGAACAATACCAACGCATGGCAGTCACTTATAAAAACATTTGTGAACTCATTGAATAAGCTATTCCTGAAAAACATAGGACAAAAATGACCTAAGTAGTCACATCTACTATTAGTCTGTCCTTATCTCTTGTTTTTACAAGTTTTTCTCACTTAGTTCTATTGCTTTGGCAGACACTGATATCCAAATTGCTAAACAATGTCTAGTCTTGCTTCTCTTCCTCATTTCAAAGATAAATAGGGAAGCATATATTTTCCTCAATTAATATTAACTTCCTAATTTATAATTCTATATTTAAACTTTTTACTACGAAAAAATTCTGACACATAAAGTAAATAAAATATCCATCACCCAGATTTAGTCATTATTAACATTCTACAATTCTAGTTTCATTTATACTTCCACCACTTCTTACTCCCACTGGACTATATACAATTATTTTTTAAAATTGATTTTCTCCCATCTAGTAAAACAGAACCTACTAACTGTTTAGCATTCTGCTTATCTTATCCTAGTATACTCATTTGTGGTGTTTTAATTTCCCAGTGTTCCAGTAAATTAGTAAATTGCAAAGAACTTCCCTAGGGTGCTATTTTTTTCTGACTCAGGATTAAGTAAAATTGCAACAATTTTAAAAAGGGTGTATGCTCATGATCCCTTTGCACATAAGGTTTCATAGCTGTTTAAGAAGGGATTCACAGCAGTTAGTGTTCTTGGTTACAAACATCAGAACTCACTATAGCTGAGTAACCAGAAAATATATCGAACAGATATTAGGCCCTCTGGGAGGACCAGACACCCAGGCTTAAAGATACATGGGCAGACACAATACCCAGATGACACAGGATGGATTCAGAAAAGATCTCACCACTGCTCTCACGGGGTGCAGACACCACAAATTGACCTACTGATTCTGAGCAATGGTTGCTGAACTTCCGGCATCATTGTCCCTGAAAGCCATTGCCTCTGCCATCACCTTCTTCAGAGAATGGTCTCCACGGTGTCTGCTTCCTCATGTTTGTCTCTTTTAAGCTGAAATCTCATGTGGTTCCACCTCATTGGCTGAGTCTAAGACAAATATTTACACCCAAGCTGCAAGGAAAACTGGGAAAGTGAGTTTCTGGCTCCTATGTTTAGAAAGCAAGACTCACAAGGTGGGCCATTCCCCAAACTCAGGTGTTCAAAAGTTCTGGGTGGCACCAAATTATGACATGTGTTTATTAAAGTATCTTTAGGTCTAAAATGATCTTTGAAGGAATTCCTAGACTGTATGAAAGGGAGAATACAGCAGACATTTTAACCTTTAAACTATCAACCATTTGTTCATTTCTTCTCAGGGTAAAAAAATCAGTTTTTTTAGTTAAAAAAAAGTCATATATACTATTTTCTTGCTTTAATATCTTTTCTCCTCTGGATCCTCTCCAAAATCTCTCAGTCATCTTAAAGGTCTTTACCATGTAGCTGCAGCATTTCCTTCTCTTCTCAGCTTCCTCCAGTCTACCACCGTATAGTTTTTCTAAAATAGTTTGTATTCTAAGCCATTCTTTGATGTAATATTTTCTCTGCTCTACAATTTTTCTCATTTAAAAAAAGCTTTTAAAAGCATATATGCTTCCTTTGATAAGTAAGGATGCATCTCAAATGCTTTAAAAAGATGACGTTAACTGATACACACTAACTCAACTCCCCAGGAAGTTTACAATTACAGGCATGTCGAGATACTTTTTCTACATGAATATAGTGAGCCATCTACCTTCTATTTAAAAAAGAAGGAACAAAAAAAGGCAGACTAAGGAAATAAGACATTCACTCTTATAGACTTCTTATTAAGATTGCAGAACATTTGTAATTCATATCAAACCTCTTTAGTTTGCCCTGCTCTATTCATCATGTCCCTTTCTGCCACTGGCTGAAAGATCATACTCTTTCAAATGAAACTTTGATAATAATATTCTTTTCAAATGATAGACAGAGGGTTTTATATGATATAAAGAAATATTTTAATGTGTTTATTAAACATTATCCAAAATAATAAAATGCGTATACCAAAAGATCACTCTAGAAAATGATTTCGTGCACAAAACAACTTATGCTAACCTTCCCCCCAGAAATGTAAACCATGAAGCCACCTCAAAAATATTTCTCTCTTAGGTGATTTTCTTCTCTGAATCACTAAAATCCCCAACTCAGCTGCTTACATATTAATCACTGGTACAGTCATTTTAAATGTTTGAAATGTTTAAATTGTCCTCTCTTCCCTTTAATAAATATAATTTAATAGGCAATTCAGTGAAAATATACTACTCAAATGTTTGATGGCTTGGATTAAAATCAGCCATTAGCCAAAGTCTGTTTTATATTGTTTAGGTTTATGGTGTGTGGGGTGGGGGGTGTCTTTTTTGTTTTGGTTTGGTTTTCCTCATTGAGTGCAAATGAAACATTTAGGAGACAGAGGTCAAACTGAATGACAGTGTGAAATATGAAAAGACCAACTTTATTCTGATTAATAAGCTTCTGGACTTTACTAAAACACAGAATTTCATGATAGTAGAGGGTCTGAATATTTTGCAATTTTTAATTGCCAGCCAAGATTTCTATACCCGGCAAGGTTATCCTTCAGAAACAAAGGAGAAATAGTGTATTTCCCAGACAAATAAAAATTATGGGAGTTCACTACCACACGACTAGTCCTTCAAGAAATTCTCAAAGGAGTCCTGTAGCCAGAATCTGAAAAACAATAATCGCTCTCATGAATTCACAAGAAAGAGCAAAACCCGCTCTTAAAAACAAAATGCAAACAAGAAAGAGAAAGAAGCTAAATCGTGTCACCTCAAAAATCCAACTAACATTGAGAAAATATTACACCATTCCATAAAAATGTTCAAGGCCTGCTCTGAAACAAACCGAAAATTAGATTTATGACCTCCAATAAACACTGAGAGAAGTAGGAGAGAAAAAAGTAAGAAGAATTTAAAATAAAGAGACAGTTTGTATCAGATTCTTACTGGTGTGGAACAAGTTACCACCAATTTAGCAGCTTAAAACAATATTCATTTATTATCTTATAGCTTCCATCAGTCAGGAGTCCAGTCACAACTTAGTGGATCCTCTGCTCAGGGTCTCACAAGGTACCAACAAGACTGTGTTCTCATCAGAATTTTGACTGGGGAAGGAACTGCTTTTAAGTTCCCTTAAGTTATTGGAAGGATTCATTTCCTTGTAACTAAACTCACAGCAGCTTTCTTCTTCAAGGTCATCAAGAGTGGAGAGCTAGTCTGCTCAGAGACTTCTATATGAATGATAAGGTAATCACAGGAGGGATATCCTATCAATCATCTTTGTCATATTCTGTTGGTTAGAAGCAAGTCACTAGTTCTGTCGGCACTCAAGGAGAAGAGATTACACAGGGTGTGAACATGGAGGCCATCTTAGAATTCTATCTACTACACAATTGTAGTATTTTAAGAAATGCCAATGAAATCCAAGGCAGAGCATTTACGAGACAGAGCATCCTTTAATTTACATACTTGTTGAACTTTACAACTGTAATATTAGTAAACCTTGGATTCCCCAGTATTTCAAGGATTTGAAGAGAATGTGGTGAAAGGATCTCCTGGCTGTGCAAAACCTAGCAGGGTACACTGCACTGCTATGGCCCTGGCCAGTTTGCAGCTCTGGCCACAGAAGGGCTGTGTCAGTCCAGCCCTGTCCACAGTGTATAAGGGTCACACCTGCGTACACCACACACAGATACTCCTGTTTGTGGCACCATTGATGAATTACTGCTACTAAAATGAACAGGCATTCGACCCTAGAGGAACCACAGTGTCTGGTTCAACCACCACAAGCACAGTCTTCCTTGAATGTCAGCAATGAGTTTAGTCAACTCATGAGGAGACTCAAACAGAAGTGAAGTTAAACACTCTCCGAGTGAGAAAAAAAATAACATGGTAAGTAGTAAAATATATAAATGAAGGGTACACTTCCCCCTTTTAAAAGCATATCTGTGCTACTTGTCTTAAAGTGCTAATTCTGTATGCATCCTCTTTAGCATGTGTTCATGTACATAGACAGGATTATGGACATGTTTATAGACATCTGTTCACATATATAAAACAGGATTATGGATTATGATGTGGGAACCAAGGATAACATACACTATATTTTTTTAATATTGTGGAAAGAAGAAATACACTGTAAGGATACTTCAAAAGGTTCATGGAAAGACTCATATTATCTTTTAATTCTTTCTTTCTTTTTTTTTTTTTTTTTTGGCAATGTCTAAAGACATTTTTGATTGTCATGACAGGGGAAGTGCTACTGCCGTCTAGAGGAGAGAGCTCAGGGATGCTGCTAAACATTTGCAGTGTACAGGCCAGTTCCCCACAACAAAGAATCATTCAGCCCAATATGTCAATAGTGCCAAGGTTGAGAAACCCTGCTGTCTAGCGACAACCCCCATTCCACATCTGCCCAGGTTTTATTCCCAGGCTCCACATGGCAAGATGAGCAATCTTCGACCTATTTTCTAAATACAGGAAAAAGCAAGGTCATCAGATGAGGAGGTGCTGGGGAGCAAGGCTGACTTATACATTAGGCACAGTAGTCACAAAGCTTACCTGTGGTTCACAATACTTTTAGGGGTCTATAAAAATGTTTTGGTTTTAATTTATTTTGAAATCAGAAAAAAATGAATAAAGTAACAATGACTATATGAGGGGGTCTTCAAAATTTCATGGGAAGGTTCATATTATCTTTTAATCTTATTTTCCACTAACTTTTAAAAGTACACTCATATAATAATAAATCAAGCTTGGATTATATTTGTCCTTTATACCAACTCAGTGGTGAAACATAATTTTCAGTATTTTTTTTAATGGAGGCAGGGACCCATGAAGGCAATAGTTTCTAGGGCCCACAAAAATCATGATGCAGCCCTTTTAGGAAGGAGAAGGAGGCATAGGAAATTTGAAGAGTGGATAAAGTGTGAAATATCCTGTGAGCAGTGGGAAAGCTGTTATAGGAGAGAAATGCAAGATTTTAGGTAAGACTTCTCAGTATTATTAAATGCCCATTTGGAGTTGGTATTCATCAATTTATAGGCATACCAATTTATCTGGTGGTGTAATTTCCTAGCAATGCTCAGCTGCATGGATATGGCACAAAGCAAGCAAATGTTTGGGATTTTCCCGTGCTGGCCATTTGGAGTAAGGGAGAGAGAAGGAAAGGAGATAATGGAATTTGCAAAAGAATTTGTGTAATAATGGACTAAGAAAGCTAGACTGGACAAGGATTAAAGTAATAACAGAATGGAGCCTTTGCATCAAGGTGGAAGAGTAAATAAATTAAAGACTCCAGTTAAGAAAATTGTAACCCATGTATTATGATTTGTGAGATTTGGGGAAGCTAGTATGTGCCCAAATATGCATTCATCAAGATCTAGAAAATTTGACAATATAGACTCGTTACTTTGGGTGGACATTGCCAGTTTGTCAAGTTTCCTGTTAGAATGCAGGCATTCCTAAGAAGGGAAAAAAAACTATGTCCTTTTCAGTTAGCAACTTAGCTTGTAACTAGTTGTGACTGATGTCTAATAAGCAAATAGGACCTTGAATGTAGGCCTAGGAAGCAGGCCAATTCAAACAAAGATCCCTTTGCCAAAAATTGATTCAACTTGCAGAAGGGCCAACATAATAAATTGCCAATTGCAGTATTACTGATTCACCAAAAAATTGTTTCTGTTTACCAGTATAAAATTTGTAGTAATGTATGTTGAATAAGACAGTTCACCAGCCATTGAAGATTTTTATAGCTTTTTTTAAATTGATTATACATTTTCACGGGGCACAGAGCTGACCATCAGCACCTGTGCCCAAGATGTGTTGATCAGATCAATACTATCAGCGTGCACATTACCACAAATTGCAATTATTCCCCGTGTCCCTTAAGCAACCTCTCCCCAACCCCTGTCCCCTTTTAAAAGTTTTATTTTATTAATATAGTTCAGCTTAGTTTTCATTTTTAATTTGCTACAGCCATTTTACCACAACACTTTTGCAGTAGATTTGTCAGTCCCACTCAGTTGAACATCATTTTCTTCTGTGATTCACATTTCAGACATTGAGAACTTTTCCACTGCCTATTGGAAGATAGTTTTCCATGGGTCTCTCATGTTTCTGCACATCTTGTAAGCAAGACAAGACTGTCCTTTATTCTGGACTATATTTTTAAAGACTCCCGTATAGTGAACAGTGTCTCTGTCCTTAACAAAGGACAGGAATGTTTACTTTCCATTTTAAAATATTCAGGTTGCCTAAGCTCAGAGTTCTCCTGTAATGCAACCCACTGTGTGTGCAGGTATCACCTGGCCCCTTTCCTATCACCCTATGGGAATCGGGGCTCAGGGAACCTACATAGGAATACTGATAGTCTAGCTACTGCTATTTCTTTGAGTAATATATTGTCCATTTCTGACCCAGGATTCTCATGTCTTCTATGGGCATCCATAAAACTGTGTCTGACTCTATTGTTAGATTGCAAATGAGGTAAAATCTCAAACCCGTCCCAGTTCTTGACACTGCTTAGAATGCATGCAAAGTATTCGTTTTATCAAGTCAGCTAACAAAAATCTATGAAGTAAAATAATTAAAAACTACTAAGAACAACTAAATTTAAAATTTGTTGAACAAAATCCCTTTATCTTGGTTCTGAAATCCTTGATATTTGAGACATGCAACATTTGTAATTTGAAATACACAAGTAATTCTCCATTTAAAAGGTCATATATCCAAAATATTGGAAAATCTAGAATATATTAAACTTTAGCTATCCATGATGAAAGGCATTGGCAAAACAGCTGCAGAAAAACTAAAACTAGACTCAGTAAAATCTTGTGCCAATAACCTGAACTGTACGAAAACCTCCAAAAGCTGTTAAAACCATCCCAACCAGTTTGAATTGCTGTAAATTTTGTAAGTGAATAAATGAAACAAAATTTTTAAATAATTTGGTAACCTGACAAATTTCTTATTGACTTGACCTAACGAATGAAGGGTGGGGAATGGGAAGGATATGGAAACGAAGGTGTGGGAGGCACCAGAGCAGATGCCCCCAATTGCACATGGCTTAATCAAGAACTCCAGACCACGGTCAAGGGAATTTTCAGAGACAGATAATAACTAGTCTTGCTGGGCCTCTGCATTAAAGCTGATGCAAAACGACTTCTTTATCAAACTAAAATAATCACATTTTATAGAGTATCTAGTGGTTAAGAGCTCAGACTTTGCTGACCTGGGTTCAAGACCTGGCTTTTAACTAATCTCTCTCTAAGCCTCAATTTTTCCATTTTACAAATAGAGTTTATCATAGCACGTGTTTACCAAGGATGTTGTGAGGATCAATTGAAATATACATTTAAATTGTTTAGCATGATACCTAGCACATAGAAAGTGCTTAATAACCTTAGCAATAGATAGTACTAAGAAATTTTTTAAAATTCTAATTTCAAAGCACTTTATCAAATATATTTATTTCCTCACTTACTTTTATGTTTTGGTAACTTTTTCTCTACACATTTGGGGGGAAAGCACAAAGATATAGAACTTTCTAAAGAATTAGGTTAATATTTGGTTGAATCTACGTGCTTTAGGGAATCCAGATACCTCATACCAATTTGCTAATGTTCAGGTTTTGGCAGAAAAACAGATTTTGCAAGGACTCTGTCCTTTAATTATTAGACCTCTATGTGTTAAAAGGAAATGAATCCATGTGGGGTTTTTTTAAAACCATTTGGACTTAATTAATAAAAATCTGGTTCCATAGGACGTATTTGATGTTCAAGTAGTTATTACCTCCCATCTTCTTTCTAAGTTACTCTTTTCTTTTTTTCTTTTTGAAAGTTGAGTTATATGGCGATTAACGTTCACTTAAAATAAGTTTACTTTACTTTAAACATTGAATGCTACAAAGCCGGGTAAATAAATACATGACTCAGTATCCCTGAAGGTAGAATTGTTGTCTTTATTGTCATCATTATCAAATAGACAACATTTTGAAGGGAGAGGAATGCACTCTGGTGAATCTTGCTACCCTCTCCCAGTGGGAAATTGGTGGAAATTGGGGCAGGTCCAGGTATTATTATTACCATTTCAATAACTACTATTACTGGCTATAATTTATTGTGCACCTACTATGTGATAGGCACCTAACATATTTAATTATAACTGAATTCTCACAACTACCCTGTGATGTAAGCATTGTCAACACCTTTTTGCTGAAGAGGAAATAGGCTTAGAGAGTTTAAGTAACTTGCTCAGGATTACACAGCTTGTACACAACACAGCCAGATTTTATTTTATTTATTATTTTTTGGGGGGGGATTTTTTTCTTAATTTTATTTTGTCGATATACAATGTGGTTGATTATTGTGGCCCATCACCGAAACCTTCCTCCCTCCTCCCTCTCCCCCCTCCCTCCCAACAATGTCCTTTCTGTTTGTTTGTCGTATCAACTTCAAGTAATTGTAGTTGTTATGTCTTCTTCCCCCCCCCAACCCCCGGCTTTTGAGTGTGTGTGTGTGTGTGTGTGTGTGTGAATTTATTTATTTATTTTTAGCTCCCACCAATAAGTGAGAACATGTGGTATTTCTCTTTCTGTGCCAGACTCGTTTCACTTAATATAATTCTCTCAAGGTCCATCCATGTTGTTGTAAATGGCAGTATTTCATTCATTTTTATAGCTGAGTAGTATTCCATTGTGTAGATATACCACATTTTCCGTATCCACTCATCCGATGATGGACATTTGGGCTGGTTCCAACTCTTGCCTATTGTAAACAGTGCTGCGATGAACATTGGGGAACAGGTATACCTTCGACTTGATGATTTCCATTCCTCTGGGTATATTCCCAGCAGTGGGATAGCTGGGTCATACGGCAGATCTATCTGCAATTGTTTGAGGAATCTCCATACCATTTTCCGTAGAGGCTGCACCATTTTGCAGTCCCACCAACAATGTATGAGAGTTCCTTTTTCTCTGCAACCTCGCCAGCATTTATCGTTCAGAGTCTTTTGGATTTTAGCCATCCTAACTGGGGTGAGATGGTATCTCAGTGTAGTTTTGATTTGCATTTCCCGGATGCTGAGTGATGTTGAGCATTTTTTTATATGTCTGTTGGCCATTTGTATATCTTCCTTAGAGAAAAGCCTGCTTAGCTCTTTTTCCCATTTTTTAATTGGGTTGCTTGTTTTTTTCTTGTAAAGTTGTTTGAGTTCCTTGTATATTCTGGATATTAATCCTTTGTCATATGTATATTTTGCAACTATTTTCTCCCACTCTGTTGGTTGTCTTTTAACTCTGTTAATTGTTTCTTTTGCTGTGCAGAAGCTCTTTAGTGTGATATAATCCCATTTGTTTATTTTTCCTTTGGTTGCCCGTGCTTTTGGGGTCGTATTCATGAAGTCTCTGTCCAGTCCTATTTCCTGAAGTGTCTCTCCTATGTTTTCTTTAAGAAGTTTTATTGTTTCAGGGTGTATATTTAAATCCTTAATCCATTTTGAGTTGACTTTAGTGTATGGTGAAAGGTATGGGTCTAGTTTCATCCTCCTGCATATTGATATCCAGTTCTCCCAGCACCATTTGCTAAAGAGGCAGTCTCTTCCCCAGTGTATAGGCTTGGTGCCTTTGTCAAAGATCAGATAGCTGTAGGTGTGTGGGTTGATTTCTGGATTCTCTATTCTATTCCATTGATCAGTGTGTCTGTTTTTATGCCAGTACCATACTGTTTTGGTTATTATAGCTTTGTAGTATAGTTTAAAGTCAGGTAGTGTTATGCCTCCAGCTTTATTTTTTTTGCTCAGCATTGCTTTGGCTATGCGTGGTCTTTTGTTATTCCATATAAATGTCTGGATATTTCTTTCCATTTCTGAGAAAAATGTCATTGGAATTTTGATGGGGATTGCATTAAATTTGTATATCACTTTGGGTAGTATGGACATTTTCACTATGTTGATTCTTCCAATCCAAGAGCATGGGATATCTTTCCATCTTCTTGTATCCTCTCTCATTTCTCTCAGCAGTGGTTTGTAGTTCTCATTATAGAGATTTTTCACCTCCTTGGTTAACTCAATTCCTAAGTATTTTATTTTTTTGGTGGCTATTGTAAATGGGCAGGCTTTCTGATTTCTCGTTCTGCATGTTCACTATTGGAGAAAAGAAATGCTACTGATTTTTGTGTGTTGATTTTGTATCCTGCTACTGTGCTGAAGTCATTTATCACCTCCAAGAGTTTTTTTGTAGAGGCTTTAGGCTGTTCGATATATAGGATCATGTCATCTGCAAACAGGGACAGTTTGACTTCATCTTTTCCAATCTGGATGCCCTTTATTTCCTTCTCTTCTCTGATTGCTCTGGCTAGTACTTCCAACACTATGTTGAATAGGAGTGGTGAGAGTGGGCATCCTTGTCTAGTTCCTGTTCTTAAAGGAAAAGCTTTCAGCTTTTCCCCATTCAGGATGATATTGGCAGTGGGTTTGGCATATATGGCTTTAATTATGTTGAGATACTTTCCCTCTATATCTAACTTATAGAGGGTCTTTGTCATGAATGAGTGCTGAACTTTATCAAATGCTTTTTCAGCATCTATAGAGATGATCATATGGTCCTTGTGTTTGACTTTATTAATATGTTGTATCACATTTATTGATTTGCGTATGTTGAACCAACCTTGCATCCCTGGGATGAATCCCACTTGATCGTGATGAATAATTTTTCGTATGTGTTGCTGTATTCTGTTTGCTAGTATTGTAGTGAGGATTTTTGCATCTATATTCATCAAGGATATCGGCCTGTAGTTTTCTTGTATGGTTATATCTTTACCTGGTTTTGGTATCAGGATGATGTTTGCTTCATAGAAAGAGTTAGGAAGACTTGCGTCTGTTTCAATCTTTTGGAATAGTTTGTAAAGAATTGGTGTCAATTCCTCTTTGAATGTTTGGTAAAATTCTGCTGTGAGTCCATCTGGTCCTGGGCATTTCTTTGTTGGGAGCCTTCTGATAACAGCTTCAATCTCCTTTATTGTTATTGGTCTGTTCAGATTTTCTATATCTTCATGGCTCAGTTTTGGGAGCTTGTGTTTGTCCAGAAATTTATCCATTTCCTCCAGATTTTCAAACTTGTTGGCGTATAGTTGTTTATAGTAGTCTTGAATGATTCCTTGTATTTCAGATGAATCAGTTGTAATATCACCTTTTTCATTTTTAATTTTTGTTATTTGAATCTTCTCTCTTCTTTTTTTTGTTAGCCATGCTAATGGTTTGTCAATTTTATTTATCTTTTCAAAAAACCAACTTTTTGATTCATTGATCTTTTGTATTGTTTTTTGGGTTTCAATTTCATTAAGTTCTGCTCTGATCTTAATGATTTCTTTCTGTCTGCTAACTTTAGGTTTGGATTGTTCTTGTTTTTCTAGATCTTTGAGGTGAAGTGTTAGGTTGTTCACGTCCCATCTTTGCATTCTTCTGAGGTGAGCATTTAATGCAATAAATTTCCCCCTTAATACTGCTTTTGCAGTATCCCACAGGTTTTGGTATGATGTATCATTATTTTCATTAGTTTCAATAAATTTTTTGATTTACTGCTTGATTTCTTCTTGGACCCATATGTCATTAAGTAGAATGCTGTTTAATTTCCATGTGTTTGTATAGTTTCCAGAATTTCGTTTTTCATTGATTTCTAGTTTTAATCCATTATGGTCTGAGAAAATACATGGGATAATTCCAATTTTTTTGAATTTGTTGTGACTTGATTTATGACCTAATATGTGATCTATCCTGGAGAATGATCCATGTGCTGATGAGAAGAGTGAATATTCTGAGGTTGTTGGGTGGAATGTTCTGTAGATATCTGCCAATTCCAATTGGTCTAGAGTCTTGTTCAGATCTTGTGTTTCTCTACTGATTCTTTGCCTAGATGATCTGTCTAATATTGACAGTGGGGTGTTCAGGTCCCCTGCTATTATGGTATTAGTGTCTATTTCCTTCTTTAGGTCTAATAGAGTTTGTTTTATAAATCTGGCTGCTCCAACATTGGGTGCATACATATTTATGATTGTTATGTCTTCTTGATGGATCAGTCCTTTTATCATTATGTAGTGTCCCTCGTTGTCTCTTTTTATGGTTTTTAGTTTAAAGTCTACTTTGTCAGATATAAGAATAGCTACTCCAGCTCATTTTTCTTTTCTGTTTGCATGGTAAATCTTTTTCCATCCTTTCACTCTTAGTCTATGTGAGTCTTTATGGGTGAGGTGGGTCTCTTGAAGGCAGCATATAGTTGGGTCCTCCTTTTTAATACAGTCAGCCAGTCTGTGTCTTTTGATTGGGGAATTTAAGCCTTTTACATTAAGAGTTGTTATTGAATAGTGTTGATTTATTCCTAGCATTTTTTTGATTGTTGTTTGGTTGTCTTAGGTGTCTTTTGTTCCTTGCTTTCTGATTTACTGTTTGGTTTCTGTGTTTGTTGGTTCCTTAGGTTGTTTTTGTTTGTTTGTTTTCTCTTCATGAATGCCATTTTTATTATACTAGTGGGTTTTGATTTTTCTTGGGTTTTTATGGTAGTGGTAGTTATTTTTCAGAAACCAAACCCAGTACTCCCTTGAGAATTTCTTGTAAGGGTGGTCATGTGGTGGTGAACTCCCGCAGTTTTTGTTTATCTGAGAAATATACTATTTGCCCTTCATTTCGGAAGGATAGCCTTGCAGGGTAGTGTATTCTTGGCTGACAATCTCTGTCTTTTAGTATTTTGAATATATCATCCCATTCCCTTCTGGCTTTTAGGGTTTGTGATGAAAAGTCTGATGTTCGCCTGATTGGGGCTCCCTTATAGGTGATTTGACGCTTTTCTCTTGCAGCTTTTAAGATTCTCTCTTTGTCTCTGAGTTTTGCCAATTTGACTATAACATGTCTTGGAGAAGACCTTTTTGGATTGAATACATTTGGAGATCGTTGAGCTTCCTGGATCTGAAGATCTGTGATTTTTCCTATACCTGGGAAGTTTTCTGCCACTATTTTGTTGAATATGTTTTCAATGCAATCTCCGTTTTCCTCCCCTTCTGGAATACCCATGACTCGGATATTTGAGCGCTTAAGGTTATCTGATATCTCTCTCAGATTTTCTTCAATACCTTTTATTCTTTTTTCTCTTTTTTTTGTCTGCTTGTGTTATTTCAAACAGCCCATCTTCAAGTTCAGAGGTTCTCTCTTCAACTTCCACAAGCCTGTTGGTTAAGCTCTCCATTGTGTTTTTTATTTCGCTGAATAACTTCTTCAGTTTGGCAAGTTCTGCTACATTTTTTTTCAGGGCATTGATTTCCTTGTACACTTCCTCTTTCAGGTCCTGTATACTTTTCCTCATTTCATCATGATGTCTAGCTGAGTTTTCTTGTATCTCATTCAGTTTCCTTAGAATTATCACTTGAAACTCCTTGTCAGTCATTTCAAGGGCTTCTTGTTCTATAGGATCTAGAGCTTGAGATTTATTATCTTTTGGTGATGTACTTTCTTGATTTTTTGTATTTCTGGTATCTTTTCTTTGATGTTTATTCATTGTGGCAGGGGGTTTCACAGTCCACAGGTTTGACACTATTGACTGACTAAGATGTTGCTGTGGTTGCCAATTTGGTATCGCTACCTCAGTGACTCCCTGTTCCCTGCACTCTGGTCCGGGCTGCTGGGATGCGCCGAGGCACCGCAGAGTGTGTGGTCTCTGCAGAGCTTCCCCTTCCCCTGCAGGATGTCTCCCTGCTCTGTGCACACTAGGCCGGGCTTGGGATGGAGCCCGGTGGCAGTGGTGAAGCCTACCTGCTGCTGGATTGCATGGCAGCAGCGTGGACTCTGTGGAGTTCCTGCCTCCCCTGCCAGATGTCTCCCCGCTCTGTGTGCACTGGGCTGGGTTGGGAATGAAGCCGGGTGGCGGCAGTGAAGCCTACCTGTTGGATCACACAGTGGCGGCCCCGCAGGGCATGTGGTCTCTGTGGAACTTCTGCCTCACCTGCTGGACGTCTCCCTGTCTCGGCCACGGGTTGATTCGCTTCCAGCTCCAGGGACGGGTGGGTGGGGGCGGGGGGTCAGAAGCTGTGGTCACCGCTGCAGCCTGCCTTCTCTGGTTTTAATTGAGCATTTTATATCATTTGATTTTCTCTCCTCTCTTCAGATGTCCATTCTAGTTCCATTTGCTCAAACATTACTGCAAAGAGGAAGTCTCGTGGTGTCATATAATATTCTCCTTCATGTTCCAGTGAAGAAAACTGCATGAAGCGCCATTTACGAAGAGACAGTTTCCCTATCATTCCATGGTCAACATTTTTAGTTTCTGGGGCTGGGATGTCCAAAGTCTATCTGGTGGTGGCAACAGTGACCCAGGGGTCTCAAACTGCAAGATTGTGGAAGCAGAGAGAGCAGAGAGAGCCAGAGTCAGATTTTAAACGTACAACCTTGAGTTCGTCACTTTATGCTTAAACTGGACCTGAAACAACCTCAGTCCTAGACCATCAGCATTCTGAATACATCCCAGGAGTGGCCTGAGTCAAAGCAGATGTATTCAGGAAAGAGGAAGTAAAAGCTTGGAGAGGGCCGACCCTGTGGCTCACTCGGGAGAGTGCGGCACTGGGAGCCCTGAGGCCGCAGGTTCGAATCCTATATAGGGATGGCCAGTGCGCTCACTGGCTGAGCGTGGTGCAGGCGACCCCACGCCAAGGGTTGCGATCCCCTTACCGGTCACAAAAAAAAAAAAAAAAAAAAAAAAAGCTTGGAGAGAGGGAGGATGACAGGATAATCTAACATCAAGCACACTCTTCCAGGCCTAACATTATTTCGAAACTTTGGTTATAGATAGTTACTGCTGCTAACAAGTCTATAATGCAATGGGTAGAAAGGGTGGAGGGTGCTCCTAAGTTCTGCCACTAAAGGCTCTACTGAAGGACTATTAAGACTTAAAAGGAGTTTCCTGGGTCTTCTATCTAAGATTGGCCAATTTTAGAATGAAGTTACAGGAAGGTAAGTGAGCATACATTATATAAGTTAGGATTCAGTTCAACTGTGAGTGACAGAAAACCCTAATGAGCAAGAGCTTAAACACTCAAGGTCTATTTTCTCAAATAAAATATCAGATGTGTAGCTGGTGTGAGGCTCCATGGTATCAGGGTCTCAGGTTTCTTTTACCTATGGCTTTATCATACAGATAATGATGGCTGCTTGAGTTTCCTATCCCCATCCAGTCAGCAAAAGGAGGAATGGGTGATGAAGCTCTTGCTTGTATTTTAAGACACTTCAGAGAGGTTGCACCCACCAATTTTGTTTACATTCTTTTGGCTAGAACTTAGTAACTTAGCCACACCTATCTGCAAGAGAAGAAGAGAGATGCAGGCATTATCCCACGTAGTCGTATGTCTAGATAAATATCAGGGGAGCTATTATCAAGGAAAAAGCATAAAATGGATATGAGGGTAACTCACCCTCTTTGTCTCATACACTGATGCATCCTTATGGATGAGATTCAAATTGCCTGAGCTCAAGTTAAGATCTCTTCCATCCCTTGAGCTTGTGCGCCCTATACCACACACTGCAGCCTAGCACAGAAAGGATGAGAAAGCAAGGAATAAGAACTGAGGTTTTAGTATTTATTTGAAATATAGTTTTTCTAAATGCTGTCTTGACCCAGTTTAGAAGCCCTATGTAGAGGCTAGTCAGTCCCCCTTCTTGAGCAACAAATTAAACCCACATCCCCAACCACCTCCCTTATCAGGCTCTCACACTCCTGGCCACTATACGCATGCCCTAATTGCCCCAAGGCTGGGGCTAGATAACCAGGGACAGCTCTTATTCCCCAGAGCCTACTGAAATTACTCAAACTAGCCAATCCTAATTATCCTCTCTTACCTATTCCTTCCTGCTGTATCCACTATAAAGGTACTTGTCTATAGTTCTTTTCTCTCCCTCGGTTTCATGACCAACCCTAGTGCTTCCCTATGTGGCCCTATGTGGCATGCTGTGTTCTCCTTAGGTAACTCTGAGTGTAAAAAACTGTAAAATTCTTTCTGGTTTCTCTCTCTTGATCTGTATCTGACATCAGCATACCTTCCCAAGGCAATATGCTTTAAACAATATTGAATTACACTAAGTTGGATACAATTATAATCTTTAAAGTACAAATAAAATAATGGATAATGTGATTATGATATTACCTTTTTAGACAGATTGCTGATCTGGTTCAGACCTTCACCGTATATTATTTGGACAATTAAAATAGCCTCCTAACTGTACACCCCATACAATTAATTAAGTTATTGACTAACTTTACAAATATTAATTGAGTCATTTACTATATGCTTAACTCTTTACTATGTACTGGAGCACTTAAATATTAGAATAAGATGTGTTTTTCTTGCCCGCAAAAAAACTTTCATTTTAATTGGAGCCACATATTCAAGTAATTAATTACAATGTAATGCTATAGGTGGATAATAAAAGAGAGTTATGAAACCAGAGGAGGGAGACTTTTCTGGGTAATCTGGGGGAAGGAGGACTTCACAGAAGAGGTGACATATAAAATGTTTTTTAAAGGACAAGTTGGAGACAAAAATCGGATAGCAATTCCTGACGATCCTGAAATTCCAGGTAAAATATGACAAATATCCTTTTAAATAGATATTTGAGATCATAAGGAAGAAGTTCTACTTCTGGAATGGCAACATGAGTTCCCTGGACACATTCCACAATAAAACTGCTGAAAATTATTTAAAAACCACTATAATATTTAAAGTCAGTGGAAATTGTCCTAAGGTAAGAACAGCAAGAGTCTGTGGCATTTGAACCACAACCCACTCCCTCCCTTTTTATTTCCATCTTAGAGTGACAGAAACTCTACTCTTGACAGGTGTGGTCAAGAAGACAGGATTCCATCTCCCCTCAGCTCCCAATCAAGGGCCACAGTATCTTTCCAATAGGGGCAGGATGTTAACATTTCTTATCCTGCATCACAGCTCTCTGTTGGAGAGATTAAATTCTGGGTAAGTGCAGCAGAGAGATGGGGCCCCCTTCTTTTGCCCTGCCAACACTTTTTAGAGAAATTAGACTTCACCAAAATAATTCAGCTAGTCATTAAACAAGTAAACAAGCAAGCAACAGTAACATACCTAGAGAGGGCACTATCCAGAGTGGCTACAATATATTATCTAAAATGTCCAGCTTCCAACAAAAATACAAGATATGCAAAGAATCAGGAAAGTCTAATCTACATAAGAGAAAAAGATCTGGCAATAGAAACTGCCTATTGGAGCAACCAGATGTTTGATTAAACAGGCAAAGACTTCAATAACTGAAATGAAAAACTCACTAGAGGGTTTGAACAGCACAGTTAACTTGGCAGAAGAAAGAACTAGCTAACTTTAAAACAGATTAATGGAGATTACACAATTTGAAAAACAGACAGAAAAATAAAGAAAATTTAAAAAGAGCCACAGAGAAGTGTGGGACATCACTAAATGTACCAATATATGTGTAATAGGAGTTCCAGAAGGAGAGGAAATAAAGAATAGAGTAGAAAAAAACATTTGAAGAAATAATGGCTCCAGACTCCACAATGAAAAACATTAATTTACACATCCAAGAGCCCAACGAACTTCAAGTAGGAAAACTGCAAAGAAATTCACACAGAGACACAACATAGCAAGAATGTGGAAAATCAAAGAGGAAGAGAAAATGTTGAAAACAACAAGAAAAAAATAACCCATCAGGGGACTTCCAATCAAGATGGCAGAATAGATGGTACCCCGTGTCACCCTCTCTCATAGTCAACCAATTTACTACTGTTAAATAAAACTGCCAAGCTGGGGCCGCTAGAACTCAGGGGAAGCGAAGAGACCTATGGAGTTCCTAAACACAGGAGAAGCCGTGATGAGAGGAAAAGAGGACCAACCACTTCAAGGCTGGCCCTGGTGAGCACATGGAGCAAGAGCAGGCAAAGCCGCTGCTGCGCCCTTCATATGAAGTTGCTTGGAGGCTGTAGGGGTGAAGAGAGCCAGCAAGACCACTAACAGGGTTCCTGTGGACCCATATAGAAGATAGGAGTGAAGGGCCATAGACAACTGAAAAAAGGAGCCACTCAGATGCTGGTGAGCATGGCCCATCCTGTGGGAAGTGCTTGGAGTGTTGGGGGGGGGGATAGGCCGGCTGGGGGGAACACTGGGGTACAGCATGGACAGCTGATCTGCCCTCCAATCAGTGCAGGACCCCTCAGTGGAGACTGATCAGGAATATAGAACTGTAGGGGGTGCAGTTTGATGAAGAGACTCAGGCCCAGATCAAAGTTTCCATACAACCCAGGTGTACCAGACCTCACAAGACCCAGAAGTGCTCACAAGGTCAACAATTAAACCCTGAGCTGCCCAAAAGCCTTCCCTAGGGAATCAGCAGCAAAGCAGCAATTTAGCTCAGTCACAGGGCTCAAGAGCTGGTTCCCACAGGAAGTTCCCCCATTTTAGAAGTAAGCAAAGGACAATAAATTACTTCCAGTACAGAGTTTAAGTGGTGGGAATAGTGAATAATCCAACAAAACTGGAAGAAAAAACAAAAAACCCACAGATCAGAGACAAATTTCCAATATTAACCAGTAAAGGTTTAATACCACCAAAGAACACTTATAAAACCTGGAAGGACCAGACACCTCCCAGCCTCACAAGACAGGGTGGGGAAGGGCTGAGGGCCTCAGACATGCCCCTCCTGACGTCCACATGCAGCCCAGCAATGACCACCAGGCCACTGCTGGAAGTGCCCCAGGCTCCCGAACTAGGGCCTAAGCCATGTCCCCTGATGTCTTCAGCCAGCCCAGCAACAACCACTGAGCTGCCACTGGAAGCATCCCAGGCTCCTGAGCTGGGACAATGAAGAGCTGAGGACCTCTGCCATGCCTCCCTGACATCCACATTCAGCCCAGTGATGATCACTGAGCAGCCACTGGAAGTGCCCAGGGCTCCCCTGCTGGAATGGGGGGTACCACAGTCTTTGACCATGCCCCCTACCTCCTTCCTCCTCTTCCCACCCTTTTCCCTCTCCTTTCCCCTCACCTCCTCCCCTAACTGCTCCACAATAACATCTTAGAATGTAAATAATAATAATAATAATAATAATAATAATAATAAATTAATTATTTTTTAAAAAGAAAAAGAACCCATCACTTATAAGGGAACTCCAATAAGGTTAACAGTTGATTTCTAATCAGAAACAATGGAGGCCAGAAGGCAGTGTGATAAGTTATTCACAGTGCTTAAAAGAAAAAATAAAACTCAACCAAGAATTCTATATCCAAAAGAACTACTTTTCAAAAATAAAGATGAAATAAAAACATTTCCAGATAAACAAAAACTGAGAGAACTTGTTGCTATCAGAAATTCTTACTACAAGAGATAATTGAAGATGCACTTCAGGCAGATAGCAAGTGACCCTAGACAATAATTCAAATCTGTAAAAAAGAGCACTGGTAAATGTAATGATGTAATTAGAAAAGACAGTATAAATGCATATTTATTCTCCTTTCTTCTCATTTAAAAATAAATTGTATGAAACAAAATGTATATAATTGTATTGTTGGGCCTTGAACATACAGTAAAGTAACATATTTGCCAATAAGTAATGTCTCCTCTTTTATTCACTATAGCCCTTTAAAAAGGTCTAAATAAATAGAAAGATATCCCATGGATCAGAAGACTTAATATTGTGAAGATGGCAATGTTCCCCAAATTGATCTACAGATTATATGCAATTCCTGTTGAATCCCAGCTGGATTCTTTGTAGAAATTGACAAACTGATCTGGAAATTCATATGAAAACCCAAGGGACCAAAATAGCCAAAACATTCTTCAAAAAGAAGAACAAAGTTGAAGGACTCACAGTTCCCAATTTGAAAACTTACTAGAAAGCTATAGTAATCAATACAGTGTGGTACTGACATAGTATAGACATATAGATCAACAGAATAGAATTGAAAGTCCAGAAGTAAACCCATATACTTGATTTTTGACAAGCATGCCAGGACTATTCAACTGAGGAAAATCATAGTCTTTTTAACAAATGTTACTGGGAAAACTACATCCACATGCAAAAGAATGAATTTGGACCTCTTTCTGACACCATATACAAATATTCACTCAAAATGGGCAAGGATGTAAATATAAGAGCTAAAATTATAACCCTCTTAGAACAAAAAAGGAACAAACCCTCATGACATTAGACTTAGCAAAGTCTTCTAAGATATGACACCAAAAGCACAAGAAACCAAAGAAAAAATAGATAAATTGGACCTCATTAAAACTGAAAAAAAATTGTTGCCTCAAAGGACACTATCAACAAAGTGAAAAGATAACTCACAGAATAAGATATAATATTTGCAAATCACATAAGGGATTTGTATCTAGAATAGTTAAAAACTTTTATAGTTCAGCAATAAAAAGAAAAATAACTGAATTAAAAAACAGGCAAAGGAACTGAATAGACATTCTTCCAAAGAAGAACTAAAAATGGTCAACAAGCACGTGCTCAATATCATTAGTCATCAGGAAAATACAAACCAAAACCACAATGAGACATAACTTCACATTCACTAGAATAGGTATAATTTTTTTAAATGAAAAATAACAATTATTGCTGCAAATGTGGACAAATTGGATCCCTCATACACTGCTGGTGACAATGTAAAATGGTACAGCCACTTTGGAAAACACTCTGGCAGTTCCCAAAAAGTTAAATATGGAATTATCTTTTTACTTAGCAATTCCACTCCTAGATATATACCCCAAAGAAATGAAAATATATTCCCACACAAAGACCTGTACGTGAATGTTCATAGTAGTGTTATTCATAAAAATCAGAAAGTGGAAACAAACCAAATGTCCATCAATTTATAAACAGATGAACAAAATATGGTATACCCATACAATGGAATATTATTAAGCCACAAAAAAGAATTAAGTGCTGATGCATGCTACAACATGGGTGAACCTTAACAACATTATGCTAAGTGAAAAAAGCCAGTCACAAAAGACCACAAATCATATGATTATATTTATATGAGACTTCTAGAACAGGCAAATTTGTAGAGACAGAAAGTAAATTAGTGGTTGCCTAGGACTGGGGTTGTTATGGGGGGAAGAAGGGTTATAGCTAAAGGGTACAGAGTTTCTTTTTGTGATGATGAAAATGTTCTAAAGTGGGTCATGGTGATGGTTACACAACTCTGTGACTATACTAAAAAACATTAATTTACACTTTAAATATGTGAATGTTATGTGTTGTATGAATAATATCTCAAAAAAGCTATTACCAAAAAACCCCCACCCCCAAACAACCAACCAAACAAACAAGCAAACAAACAAAGTAAAGTAAAACTGAAAATCAGAGTATTCATCTAACCCTGATATTACAGCTGTTTTGGAGGGGATGAAGATGGGTAAGAAAGCAACTGTAATATCACCATATCAGGAAAGCAGTCATGGTCTCAGCCCCACAAAAGACAGAGAGTCAGAATGTATAGCCAGACCCTTGAAAGGGCTATGCTTATGATGAGAAGGTAGACTAGAAAACAACCCATCTTCTGGTAAAGGGAAACAAGAAAGAAAACTCTTTGGCTCTATCTGAGCTCTAGGAGGAAAAGGCTTCCGTGGAAATTCATAGCCATAAGCCTCCCCAGTGTGAGGTTTTAGATCACCTTTACACTTACTATGCCATCCAGGAAAGCCCTAGCAAAAAAATTAACACAAAGTGGCTCTGGATTGGTACTCCCAATCTTCTACATGTAGCAGAAGCAAAGGAAAATTCTCTCTGGAAATATGTTTTTTCAATCCATGATCCTTGTGATTACCACAGAGAAAACCCACCCAACATGAATTCAAAGGACACAGGACCAGAGAATGTATTGTGCCAATTACAAAAGTGAGATAGAGCAGCTAGTAAGGTTAAAGAACTTTGATTCCTGTGGGCCTGGAGGCAGGTGGTGAGGATCGATAGTACAGGACCCCTGTGTGTGAAAACTTCAAGTGCATGCCTGAGAATTTCCACTTAGTTCTGGAAAGAATAGCTTCTTTGGGGGAGCTATTGAGCAAGGAAGCAATAGAATTAGATTTGTCTGTTGGAAAGATAACTGGTGGCAGTAAGGAGCATGGACCAGAGTAGAGAAGAGACTGGACTCAAGAATGCCAAGAGAAAGCAGGTACTGAATACAGTGTGATGAAAGATCCTAGGGAATGGAATTAAGTCAGTGGCAGATGGTTTGATGTATAGGGTCCAGATTTGAGAATTGTGTCTAATGCTTGATTGGATATAGATGTGAGAATATGATGGTTTGAATGGCTCTCAGGTTTATTACAGGGGTGGTTAACTGTAACTTCATTAACAGAGATAGAAGATAGTGCAGGAGCAAAAATTCATGGGGGTGTGAGCTTTCTGGCCATAATGCAATTACCTCAGGAATCACTAATAGAAAAATAACAATGTGCATAAAAAAATTGGCATGGTAACTATTGGTTAATGGAGAAATCATAATGGAAATTAGAAATATTTAAAACTGAATAATAACTGAAATGCTTTATCCCAAAACTTGTGAGATTAACATGAAGCAGTGAGTAGAGCAAAATTTAGATCATTAAATACATATATTAGAGAAGGAAGTCTGAAAATTGATCTCAGAAAAAATAAACATAAATTGTAAAAAGGAAAAATAAAAAAGTAAGACCAAAAACTAAAGAAATAGACAAAATATAAAGAAGATCAACAAAACCCATTCTCTACATTCTCTGGTCCTGTGTCCTTTGAACTCATGTTGGGTGGGCTTTATTTGTGGTAATCATGAGGATCCTGGATTGAATGGGGCATATTTTCAGAGAGAATTTTCATTTCTTTCTGCTATGTGCCACACATGGTCTTTTGAAAATACAAAGAAAATTAACAGACCTCTAATGAGACAGACTAAGAAATTAAAGAGAAAAGGAACAAATAACTAGGAATAAACAAGAGATATTTACTACAGTATATAAGGAAAAATTGGTAGAACTGAATGGAAAAATGGACAAAACCACAATTTTAATTAGAGACTTCAAAAGCCCTCTCTCAGCAATTGCAACTAGATGAAAATCAGCAAGGATAGAGAACTCAGTAATGCCACCAACCAACAGAATCTAGTAGAACACTCCACCTGACAACAGTAGAACATGTATTCTTTTCAAGTGCCTATGAAATATTCATCAACATAAAACATATCCTGTGTCATAAAACAAATCTCAACAAATAAAAATTGAAATCATACAGAGTATGTTCTCTGACCATAATGGAATTCACACTAAAAATCAATAACAGGAAGATAACAGGAAAATCTCTAAACATTTAGAAATTAAACAAAACACTGAAATAATCCGTGGGTAAAAAGGAAGTCTAAAGGAAATGTTAAAATACATAGAACTAGATGAAAATACAACACATCAAAATATGTACAATGCGGCTAAAGAAATACTAATAGAGAAATTCATTTATTTATTTTTCACCTGGAAACTTTTAATATTTATTTATTTAATTTAATTAAAACATATTGATTGTATATATTTATGGAGTACAGAGTTATATTTCAATAAATGCATACAATGTGTAGTGATGATATCAGTGTAGTTAGCAAATTCATCATTGTGAAAATTTATCATTTCTTTGTGATGAAAACATTTAAGCTCCTCTCTTTCAGCCATTTGACAAATACAATGAATTATTGTTAATTATAGATGCCTAGCCCTACTGTACACCACTAAAACTTATTTTTCCTATATAGCTGTAATTTTGTGTCCTTTAACCAATCTCTCACTATCCCCCATCCCCACTTGCCTTTCCTGCCTCTAATAGCCATAGTTCTACTCTCTACTTTTAAAAGTTCAACTTATTATTTATTTACTTATTTATTTTTAGCTTGCATATATGAGTGACAAAATGTGTTTCTCTTTCTGTACCTGGCTTCTTTTCACTTAACAATTTTATCCAAGCTTGTCCATGCTGCTGTGAATGGCAGAATTCATTCTTTCTTATGGCTGAGTAGTATTCCATTGTGTACATATACCACATTTTCTTTATCCAGTCATCCATAGTGGACATTTAAGTTGGTTCCAACTCCTGACTATTGTGAACAGAGCTGCCATAAACATGGGAGTGCAGGTATGTTTTGACATGTTGATTTACTTACCTGTGGATATATATACCCAGTAGTGGGATTTCTGGATCACATGGTAGTTGTATCTGTAGTTGTAAAAATCCCCATACTGTTTTCCATAAGGACTATACAAATTTACAATCCCACCAATGGTGTATAAAAATTCTCCTTCTTCTGCAACTTTACCAGCATTTGCTATTTTCTGTGTTTTTTGATAGATAAATTTATAGCACTAAATGCTTACATTGGAATGGAAGAAAGGTCTCATATCAATAATGAAAACTTCTATCTCAAGAAAGTAGAAAAAGAAAATAAAACTAAAGCTGATGCAACCAGAAAAAAAGAAATAATGTAGATAAGAGCAGAACTCAATGAAATCAAAACCAAGAAAACAATGGGAAAAATCAATGAAATCAAAAGCTACTTCTTGATGTCATTAAGATGGCAAAAAAGGTGGGCAGCACTCTGTCAGACTTGCAGCAGGCAGGAAGTGTGCCTGGGGACCTCAGCTGCCATGGCAGCCTGCCACAAGATTGGCAGCAGGCAGTAAGCACACCTGGAGACCTCAGGTGCCACAAACAGTCTTCTGCCAGATAGTACTCAGGGACCTCAGCAATTGCCCCTGCCATTGCTGCAGGCACCACTGCCACTTGGGTGGTACACCACAGCAACTGACACAGCCAATTCCACTTCAAGGACAGCTTGCTACCACAGCAGCAGCCACCACCACCATACAAGAGGCCCACAAACCACAAACTGCATTGACAAAGGAGAGTCAACAGTGGAGCCTGAGGAAAGTATGTCAATAACCTCAGCATGGAATCACTAAGTGCCCCAGTGCCTAAGCCAAAGAGGCACTCACGTGCAACTCCAACACTGAATACAGCTGAAGTACCCACACAGAGACTACACTACTGCATCTATCTGGAACCAGTACTAAAATATCCTACTCAACAGTCAATATAAAACACATCTATGGGGGGAAGTTTCTCTCCATAAAGTCCACTCCAGAGTAAAAGCAGAAGCAACGGCTCTACCACATGACCAGACATCAATGCAAAGATACTAGAAGTATGAAAAAGAACAAGAAAATATGAGTCCGCAAAAGGAATACAATAACTCTCAAGTACCAGACCACATAGAGCAAGAAAACTTTGCAATGAATGGAAAGGAATTCTGATTAAATATCTTGATATTTTTAAGTTATTTAAAAAAATTTTTTTAGATGGCTGGCCAGTATGGGGTCTGAACCCTTGACCTTTGTATTATATGGCTGTGCTCTAAGCAACTGAGCTAACTGGTCAGCCCCAAGTAACTATTTTAAGGAAACTCAATATCATATAAGAAGACTCAAATGATGCAATGAACTGAGCAACACTATCTAAGAAACTAAGGAGGAAATACACAAGGAGTTTAATTCTTTAAAAAATAATGTAGCACATCTTGCAGAACTGAAGGTGTCATTAAATGAAATAAAAAACTAAACCTACATCTTAAGTACAGGCTACAACAAGCAGAAGAAATAATTTCTGGTCTTGAAGGTAGTCTTTTCTAAATAACTCAGGTGGACAAAAAAAAAAAAGAATTCAAAAAACTGAAAAAATCTAAGAAAGATGGCAGACAACCTTAAGTACACAAACATCTGAATCATAGGTGTTCCAGAAGGAGGCGGAAAGGAAGAGGCATTGAAAACACAGTCAGTGAAATAATAGTGCAAAACTTACTAGGTATAGGGAGAGACATGGACCTTCAGACTCAGGAGGCTCAAAGATCCCCAAACAGACTCAACCCAAAAAGGTCCTCTCTGAGACACATTATAGTCAAACTGGCAAAACTCAAAGACAAAGAGAGAATCCTAAAAACAGCAAGAAAAGAGCATCAAGTCATATATAAGGGAGTCTGAATCAGACTATCAACAGACTTCTCAACAGAAACTCTACAGGCCAAAAAAGAATGGGATGATATATTCATAATACTAAAATAAAAGAGTTACCAGCAAAGAATATTATACCTGGCAAGGCTATCCTTCAGAAGAGGGAGAAATAGTGTATTTTCCAGACAAACAAAAACCATGGGAGTTTACCACCACACGACCAGCCCTACAAAAAATCCTCAAGGCAGTTCTGCATCTGGGATCCAAAATGATAATCACTATCATGATTACACAAGAAAGAATAAAATCCATTGTTAGAACAATAATGAAAATGAGAAAGAGAAACTGTACCTTACCACCTCCCCAAACCAACAAACATTGAAGATAAACAATAAAGAGAAAGAAAGGAATAAAAGATGTTTAAAACATCCAAATGAAAATCAATAAAATGCTAGGAGTAAGACAATACTTTGCAGTAACAACACTAAATGTAAATAGATTAAATTCCTCACTCAAAAGACAAAGACTGGCTGATTGGACTAAAAAGCTAAATCCAACTATATGCTGTCTACAAGTGACTCACCTCATCTTTAAAGAAACACATGCACTAATAGTGAAGGGACAGAAAAATATATTCCACACAAATGGAAGTAAAAAATGAGCAAGAGTAGCAATTCTTGTATTGGATAAAATAGACTTTAAACCAAAAATTACAAAAAGAGAAAAAGAAGGCTACTATATAATGATAAAGGGATCTATCCAGCAAGAAGACATAACAGTCATAAATACAAGCACCAAACAATGGAACACCTAGATATATAAAGCAAACACACTTAGACCTGAACAAAGAGATAGACTGAGATACAGCAATAGTTGAAGACCTGAACACCCCTCTCTCAACATGGGACAGATCATCTATGCAACAAATCAACAGAGAAACAGAATTTAAACAAGACCTTAGAACAGTTGGACTTGGCGGATATCTACCAAACAATTTATCCAACAACCACAGAATATGCATTTTTCTTATCAGCACAAGGAACATTCTCCAGGATAGACCACGTATTAGGTTGCAAATTAAGTTTCAACAAACTTTTAAAAATTGAAATCATTTCAAGTATCTTTTCAGACCACAGCAGATTAAAGCTAGAAATCAATAACAAGTGAGATTCTGGAAACTGTACAAACACATGTAAATTAAACAACATGTTCCTGAATGACCCATGGGTCCAAGAAGAAATTAAACAGGAAATTAAAAAATGTCTTAAAACTAATGAAAATAAAGGCACATTACACCAAAACGTGTGGGATATGGCAAAAGCTGTATTAAGAGGGAAGTTTATTGCAATAAATGCTTGCATCAAAAGAATAGAAAGATTTCAAATAAACAACCTAATGTTACACCTCAAAGAACTAGAAAAACAAAATGATCCAATACCAAAATTAGTAGATAGAAAGGAATAATTAAGATGAGAGCAGAACTAAATGAGATAGAAACCCAAAAAGTGGTACAAAAGATCAATGAAACAATAGGTTGGTTTCTTGAGAAGATAAACAAAATAGACAAACTATTAGGTAGGCTAACAGAAAAAAGGAGAGAGAAGACCCAAACAACAAAAATTAGAAATGAAAAAGGAGACATTGAAACTGATAGCACAAAAATACAAACAATAATCAGAGACTATTATAAACAACTATGAAACAACAAATTTGAAAACCTGGATGAAATGGATAAATTTCTGGACACATATGAACTACTAAGACTGAACCAAAAAGAAATAAAAAACCTGAACAGACCAATAACAAAACATGAGATTGAAGCAGTAATCAGCATTCTTCCAACAAAGAAAACCCAGGACTATATAGCTTCACTGCTTAATTCTACCAAACATTTAGAGAGGAACAGATACCAATTCTCTTCAAACTATTCCAAAAAACTTAAAACAGAGGCCAAACTCATTCCATGAGGCCAGAATTTCATTGATACCACAATCAGACACAGACAGCCAAAAAAATAAAAAGAAAAGAAAACTAAAGGCCAATGTCATTGATGTACATAGACACAAAAACCCTCAATAATAAATTAGCAAACAGAATACAGAAACACATCAAAAAAATTATACCATGATCAGGTGGGATTCATCCAGGGATATAAGGATCATCAAACATACACAAGTCAATAAATGTGATACACCACATCAACAAAATCAAGTACAAAATACATATATTATCTCAATAAATGCAGAACAATCATTTGACAAAATTCAGCATCACTTCATGATAAACACTCAGCAAATTAGGTATAGAAAGAAAGTATCTCAACACAATAAAGTCATAGACAACAAACCCACTGCAATATTATCCTGTGAGAATAAGACAAGGATGCCCACTCTCACCACTCCTATTTAATGCAGTATGAAGTACTAGCCAGAGCTATCAGGAAAGATGAAGAAATAAATGGCACCCAGATTGGAAAAGATGAAGTCAGATTATCCCTGTTTGCAGATGACCTGATCCTATATATATAGCTAACCCTAAAGACTCTACAAAAAAATCTTAGAGTTGATAAATGACTTCAGTAAATTTGCAGGATACAAAATGAACACAAAAAATCAGTAGTGCTTTTATAATCCAATAACAAACTAGCAGAAAAGAAATCAAGAAAGCTAGCTTATTTACAATAATCACACACACACAAAATGAAATACCTAGGAATAAATTTAATCAAGGAGGTGAAAGATCACTACAATGAGAACTACAAATCAATGTTGAAAGAAAATAAAGAGGATCCAAAGGGATGGAAATACATTCCATGCTCTTAGATTGGAAGAATTAACATTATTAAAATGTCCATACTGCCCAAAGGAATCTACAGATTCAATGCAATCCCCATCAAAATACCAATGACATTCTTCACAGAAATAGAAGAAACAATCCTAGCATTCATATGGAACAACAAAAGAAAATGAATAGTCAAAGCAATCCAGACCAAAAAATAAGTAAAGGTGGATGCATAACACTACCTGATTTCAAACTTTACTACAAAGCTATAGTAATCAAAACAGCATGTTGCTGGCATATTAATAGACACTTAGACCACCACTGAAAAAGAATAGAAAACCCACAAAACAACCCACATACTTAAATCCAACTGATCTTCAACAAAGTCACAAAGAACATATACATTGGGGAAAAGACTACATCTTCAATAATAAATGGTGCTGGGAAAATTGGACATCTGTATGCAAAGAATGAAACTAGACCTGTACCTCTCTCCATATACCAAAATTAACTAAAAATGGATTAAAGACTTAAGTTTAAGACCCCAAACCATAAAAGTACTAAAGGAGAACATAGGGGAAAACTTCAGGAAGTAAGACTGGAGCAAAGATTTTATGAATAAGATAGCAAAAGTACAGGCAACAAAGGGAAAAATAAACAAATGGGATTGCATCAAACTAAAATGCTTCTATACAGCAAGAGAAAAAATTAACAGAGCAAAAAGACAATCTAAAGAGTGGGAGAAAATATTTGCAAACTGTGCATCCAGCAAAAGATTAATATCCAGGATATACAAGGGATACAAACAACTTAAAGGCCAAAAAAAACGCTGCTTAAAAAATGGGCAAAGGAGCTGAGTAGGCATTTCTCAAAGGAAGATCTATGAATGGCCAACAGACACATGAAATAATCCTCAACGTCACTCAGCATCAGGGAGATGCAAATCAAAACCACTTTGAGATATTATCTCACTCCAGTTAGACTGGCTATTACCAAAAAGGCAGAGAAAAACAAATGCTGGTGAAGATGCAGAGAAATGGGAACCCTCCTACACTGTTGGTGGGATTGTAAATTGGTGCAGGCATTATGGGAAATTGTATGTAGGTTCCTCAAACAACTACAGATTGAACTGGAATATGATACACCAATTCCACTGCTGGGTATATACCCCAAAGAATAAGAATCATCATGTAGAAGGGATACCTGTGCTCCCATGTTCATTGCGGCTCTGTTTACAATAGCCAAAATATGGAACCAACCTAAATGTCCATCAATGGATGACTGGATAAGGAAAATGTGGTATATATACAAAATGGAATACTACTCTGCTATAAAAAAGAATGAAATTCTGCCATTTGCATCAATTTGGATGAGCTTGGAGAAAATTATGTTAAGTGGAATAAGCCAGGCACATAAAGAGAAATACTGCATGTAAAAACTCATAAGTGGGAAATAAAAAAATAAACAAATACAGACCCTTGCAGCAATGGGGCTCAGTCTAAGGCCCAGAGGGAAGTACACACAGCCCAGCAGCCACTGAGGTGAGCCAGGACCAGACCCTTGCAGCACTGGGGCCCAGCGTAAGACCCAAAGGGAAGCACACAGAGCCCAGCAGCCACAGAGGTGATCCAGGACCCATGTGGCACCAGGGCTCAGTCTGAGGCCTAGGGGGAAAGGAAGTGCACATAGCCCAGCAGCCCCTGCGGTGAGCCAAGATCCACATGGCACCGGGGTCCAGTCTAAGGCCCTGGAGGAGAAGGGAAGTACACACAGCCTAGCAGGCACCAAGGTGAGCTGAGACCTGCACAGCACCAGGGGATCAGTCTACAGCCATGGAAAGCTAGAACAGGAGCCAAGGTGGTGTAATACAGATACTACCACACCTTCTGTCACCACAAGGACAGTTCACCACCACAGTAGCAGCCAGGGCCACTCTACAGGCATCCTGCCACTCACTTGACTACACTGATATAAGAAGAGTCACCAGTAGAGCCTGAAAATAGAAGAAGTCTTTATCCTCATAACCAACCCCAGAATAACAGAAGCAACTACCAGATGACCAAAGATCAATGAAAAAATACTAGAACTACAAACACATGAGAAGATATGACACCACCAAAGGAATACAGTAATGCACCAATTCCTACCCCATAGAACAGGGAATCCTTGAAATGTCTGAAAAAGAATTCTGAGCAATGGATCTTAAGAAATAAAAGACTCAAATAGAGAATGAAGGAAACAAGAAAAAATATCCAGAATATGAAGGAGGAAATTTAAAAAGAGATTAATATCTTAAAAAAGAATGTAGCAGAACTCCCAGAAATGAAAGATTCACTTATTGAAATAAAAAAACACAGAGAGCTTAAGCAGCAGGCTAGAGCAAGCAGAAGAAAGAATTTCAGATCTCGAAGATGGTCTCTTTGAAATAACCCAGGCAGACAAAAAAAAAAGGAAAAAAAATTTTAAATAATGGGAAAATCTAAGAGGGATAGCAGACAACCTCAAGTACTCTAATGTCTGAAATGTGGCTATTCCAGAAAGGGAGGAGAAAGGAAAAGGTATTGAAAACTTACTCAAGGAAATAATAACAGAAAACTTCCTAGGGGTAGGGAGAGATGCAGACCTTCAGATCCAGGAAGCTCAAAGGTCCCCAAACAGAGTCAATCCAAAAAGATCTTCTCCAGGACACATTATAGTCAAATTTGCAAAGCTCAAAGACAAAGAGAGAATTCTACAAGCAGCAAGAGAAAAGCATCAAGTCACCTATAAGGGAACCCCTATCAGACTAACAGCAGACTTCTCAACTGAAACCCTACAGGCCAGAAGAAAGTGGAATGATACATTCAAAACACTAAAAAAAAAAAAAAAAAAAAAATTGCCCGCCAAGTAATCTTTACCCAGCAAGGCTCTCCTTCAGAAATGAGGGAGAAATAGTATATATCCTAGATAAACAAAAATTGTGGGAGTTCACCACCACATGACCAGTCCTGCAAGAAATTCTCAAGGGAGTCCTTCATCTGGAATCTAAATAATGAATGTCACTACCACGGATACACAAGAAAGAGCAAAACCTGCTGTTAAAACAAAAATGCTGGTGAGAAACAGCAAGAAGCTAAATCATGCCACCTCAAATATCCAACTAACATTGAAGAAGAGAAATAAAAGGGGAAGTAAGGATAAAAAGATATTTAAAACATCTAAAGAAAAAGCAATTAAATGACAAGAATTAAACAATATCTGTCAATAACCACCCTAAATGTGAATGGATTAAACTCTGCATTCAAAAGGCACAGATTGACTGATTGGATTAAAAAGTTAGACCCAAGTATATGCTGTCTTCATGAGACCCATCTCACATGTAGAGACACACACAGATTAAAAGTGAAGGGATGGAAAAAGATATACCATGCAAATGGAAACAAAAAAGAAGCAGGAATAGCTATTCTTATATCAGATAAAATAGACTTTAAACCAAAAAACATAAAAAGAGACAAAGAAGGCCACTATATAATGATAGAAGGATCAATCCAGCTAGAAGACATAACAATCATAAATATATATGCACCCAATACTGGAGCGCTCAGATATATAAAGGAAACACTCTTAGACCTAAAGAAAGAAATAGGTCCTAACACATTAATAGTGGGTGACCTGAACACCCCTCTCTCAATATGGAACAGATCTTCCAGGCAACAAATCAACAAAAAGAAACAGGATTTAAACTACATGTTAGACCAACTGGACCTGGCAGACATATACAGAACATTTCACCCAACAACTAAAGAATATACTTTCTTCTCATCAGCTCATGGAACATTCTTCAGGATATACCACATGTTAGGTCATAAATCTAGCCTTGGAAAACTTTAAAAAATTGAAATCATTCCAAGTATCTTTTCAGACCACAATGGGCTAAAATTGGAAATTAATAATAGGCAAAACTCTGGAAACTATACAAATACATGGAAACTAAATAATAGGCTCTTGAATGACCTATGGGTCCAAGAAGAGATTAAACAGGAAATCAAAAAATTTCTAGAAACTAATGAAAATAAAGATACATCATACCAAAACCTGTGGGATACTGCAAAAGCAGTACTAAGAGGCAGATTTATTGTGATATATTTGCATCAAAAGAACAGAGAGACTTCAAATAAATGACCTAACACTACACCTCAAAGAACTTGAAAAACTACAACAATCCAAACCTAAAGGTAGTAGATGGAAAGAAATAAAGTTCAGAGCAGAACTAAATGAAATAGAGACACAAAAAACAATAGAAAAGATCAACAAAATGAAAAGTTAGTTTTTTGAGAAGATAAATAAAATCAACAAACCATTAGCTAGGTTAACAAAAAAAGAGAAGAGAGAATACCCAAATAACAAAAATCAGAAATGAAAAAGGGAGACATTACAACTGATACCACAGAAATACAAAGAATCATTAAAGACTATTATAAACAACTGTATGACAACAAATATGAAAATCTGGGAGATATGGATAAGTTTCTAGACACATACATACTACCAACTACTGAACCAAGAAGAGACAGAAAATCTGAACAGACCAATAACAAGCAAGGAGATTGAAGCAGTAATTAGCAATCTTCCAGCAAAGAAAAGTCTGGGTCCGAATAGCTTTACAGCTAATTTCTATCAAACTTTTAAAGAGGAGTTAATACAAATCCTCCTCAAACTATTCCAAACAATTGAAACAGAAGCCACTCTCCCAAACTCATTCTATGAGGCCAACATAACTCTGATACCAAAACCAGATAAAGACACAACAAAAAAACAAAATTACAGCCCAATATCCTTGATGAATCTAGATGCAAAAATCCTCAAAAAAAATTTTCAATCAGAATATAGCAACATATTAAAAATATTGTACAATATGATCAAGTGGGATTCATCCCAGGGATGCAAGTATGGTTCAACATTTGAAAGTCAATAAATGTGATACATTACATCAACAAACTCAAGGACAAAGACCATATGATTATCTCAAAAGATGTTGAAAAAGCATCTGACAAAATTCAACACTGCTTCATGATAAAGACACTCAAAAAATTATGTATAGAAGGAAAATATCTCAACACAATAAAAGCCATTTATGACAAGCTATCATCTTGAATGGGGAAAAACTGAGGGCCTTTCCCTTAAGAACAGGAAGAAGACTGGGATGCCCACTCTCACCACTTTTATTTAATATAGTACTGTAGGTACGAGCCAGAGCAATCAGTCAAGAGAAAGAAATAAAGGGAATCCAGATTGGAAAAGACAAAGTTAAACTTTCCCTGTTTGCAGATGACATGACTCTATGTACAGAAAAACCTAAAGACTCTATCAATAAACTTTTAGAGCTGGTTAACAACTTCAGTAACATTGCAGAATACAAAATAAATGCCCCCAAATCAGTAGCATTTATATACTCAAATAATAAACTAACAGAAGAGAAATAAAGAAAGTAAGCCCATTTACAGTTATCACGAAAAAAATAAAATACCTAGGGATCAATTTAACCAAGGAGGTGAAAGACCTCTGCAATGAGAACTACAAATCACTTATGAAAGAAATTAAAGAAGACACAAAAAGATGGAAAAATATTCCATGCTCTTGGATTGGAAGAATTAACATTGTGAAAATGTTTATACTGTAAAAAAGCGATCTACAGAATCAATGTAATCCCCATCAAAATACCAATGACATTCTTCACAGAAATGTGAAAAACAATCTCACCCTTCGTATGGAAAAGCAAAAGACCCTGAATAGCCAAAGCAATCCTGAGCAAAAAAAATAAAGCCGGAGGCTTTAAACAACCTGACTTCAAATTATACTACAAAGCTATTGTAACAAAAACAGCATGGTACTGATATAAAAATAGACATTCAGACCAGTGGAGTAGAACTGAGAACCCAGAAAACACCCCTCAGGCTTACAGCCATCTGATATCGGACAAAGGCAACAAAAATCTACATTGGGGAAAAGATTGCCTCTTCAACAAGTGGTGCTCGGAAAACTGGATATCCATATGCAGTAGAAAGAAACTAGATATGCACCTCTCACCATACACTAAAATCAATTCAAAATGGATTAAAGACTTAAGTATAAGACCTGAAACAGTTACATTACTAAGGGAAAATTTAGGTGAAGCTCTTCAGCAACTAGATATGGGCACAGACTTTATGAACATGAGCCTGAAAACACAAGCAGTAAAAGAAAAAATAAACAAATGGGACTATATCAAACTATAAAGAACATAGTAAAGGAAACAACAGAGTGAAATGACAACCAACAGAGTGGGAGAAAATTTTTGCTAACTATGCATCCAACAAGGGATTAATAGCCATAATATACAAGGAACTCAAGCAATTATACATTAAAAAACAAATAACCCAGTTTAAAAATGGGCAAAGGAGTTGAATAGACATTTTTTGAAGGAAGACATACAAATGGCCAACAGGTATATGAAAAAATGCTCAGCATCACTAGTCATCAGGGAAATGAAAATTAAAACTTCACCTCAGTTAAACTGGCTATAATCAAAAAGACGTTGAATAACAAATGCTGGCAAGGATGTGGAGAGAAAGGAATGTCTTACACTGTTGGTGGGACTGTAAATTAGTACAATCACTATGGAAAACAGTATGGAGTTTTCTGAAACAACTACAGATAGATCTTCCACATGATCCAGCAATCCCAGTTCTGGGTATATACCCAGAGGAATGGAAATCATGATGTTGAAGGGACACCTGCACTCCCATGTTCATTGCAGCTCTGTTTACAATAGCCAAGATATGGAACCAACCTAAATGTCCATCAATGGATGATTAGATAAGGAAACTGTGGCATATATACACCATGGAATACTACTCTGCCATAAAAATGAATGAAATACTCCCATTTGCAACAACATGGGTAAGCCTGGAGAAACTTGTGTTAAATGAAATAAGTAAAGCACAGAGGGATAAATACCACATGTACTCACTCATGTGTGGAAGCTAAGAGAGAAAGAAAGAAGGAAACAAAGACCATAGTAGTGCATTGGACTTGCAGAGGGTGAAAGCATTCCTTGAACTACAAAGTGGAGTGTGGAAGATAGGGGGAGTTAGTGGGAGGTTGGGGATAATTGGGTGGGGGACACAGGGCACAAATGCAAGTTTTTGTAATGAGTATGCTGCCAGTATGAATCTGGCCCTCACACATGGGCACGAGGGGTGGCAATCAGCTTTTTATCTCACGAATATCCAAACCAATAAAAAATAATAAAAAATAAAAAAATACTTAAAAAAATGAAAGAGGGAAAGAAGGAACATCACAATGATCAGAACAGAACTGAGGTTATCAGAGGTGGGAAAGGCAGGGAGGGAAGGGGTAAAAGAGGAATTGGTAAAGGACCACAAAAAAATAGCATTGTATAATATTGAATATACTAATTATCCTGATCTGAGCATCACATATTGCACACAGGTATTGATATTCAACTATGTACCATGGATATGTAAAATCAACTATGTTTCAATAATAGTAATTATAAAAGTGGCAGAATAGATAGTCCACAACATCACTCTCCCACAACCAAATAACTTACAGCTATTAAAAGGCAAAGACTGTGAACCTGGGACCACTGGAGCTCAGGGAAAGAGGAAGAGAGATCCACTGAGTTTGAGAAGGTGAGACAAGCCATTGTGAGAGGGAGAAGGGACCACTCCAGCTCTTTCAAACACCAACTGCTTCAAGACTGGCCCTGTGGGGGGCAGGAAGAAGCTGTAGCGCATGGAGCAGGAGCCAGCAAAAGCCGCAGCTGAGCCCTTTGCATGAAGTTGCTTGGAGTGTGCAGGGGAGAAGAGGGCCTCAGAGCACACTATACCACCCCCAGGTCAGTGAGACCATTGACAGGGTTCCTGTGGATGCACATAGGAGTAAGGGGCCATAGTTGACCAAAGAAAGGAACCACCCAGAGGCTGGAAGTCATTATGAGGGACCTGCTCATGGCCCGCTTCTACCCCCCACAGGAAGAGTTTGGAGTGCAGGGTGGAGGGGAAGCTGACCTGCTGCAGGAACATTGAGGCACAGCGTAGGCAGTTGGTCTGCCTTCTGATCAGCACAGGCTAACTCAGTGGACATTGGTCAGGAAGATAGAACTGCAAGGGGTGCAGATTACTGGAAAGACTCAGTCCTGGATCAGAATTTACACACAGCCCAGGTGTATCTGACTCATGAGTCCTGGAAGTGATTAAAAGGCCAACAGTTAAAATCTGATCCGCACAAAAAGCCTTTCCCAGAGAAATAACAGCAAAGCGGCAATTTAGCTCAACCACAGAGCTCAAGAAAGTTCCCACAATTTTGTAATTTACCAAATGACAGCAAATTAGTTCCAGTGCAGAGTTAAGTGGTTATGGTAACTAATAATCCATCACAGAACTTAAAACAATAACAACAACAATGACAAAAACATAGAACAGAGATAAAGCTATGATATTAACCAGTAAGGTCTAACACCACCAAAGAACATCTATAAAACCCAGAAGAGGTAGCAGTCTCCTCAAATGCTGAGGCACCAATGTAATGACAAAAAAGATTGTGAGAGAACAGAGAAAATGCACCAGAAAACAGACCCATAAGAACAGTAGTTTTATGAAATGTCTGACAGAGAACTCAGAATTACCCTCTTAAGGATGGTCAGGGAGTCACAAGAAAATACAGATAGAAAATTGAATGATATGTGGAAACCAATCCAGAAGCACAATGTGAAACTTGACTAAGGAACTGAATCAATTAAAAAACACATACATAAAAATTATAGCGATAAAGCATACATTACCTGAACTGAAAATCTTATTAGAAAGCTCCAACATCAGACTTAATCAAACTGAGGAAAGAATCAGTGAGCTCGAAGATAGAATATATGAAATTATCCAACCAGAGGAGCAAAAAGAAAAAAGAATAAGAAAAAATGAAGCAGAAATACAGCAAATATGGGACTCCCTCAAGCAAAATAACCTATGCATAACTGGCATACCAGAAGGAGAGGAAAAAGGAAGGGATGTAGAAAGCATATACAAGAAAATAATGGCTGAAAGTTTCCCAAGTATGGAGAAAGATGACAGCATCCAGGTACAGGAACCTAAGAGGTCAACATCCAAATTCAGTTCAAGGAGTGGCACCCCAAGGCACATCATAATCAAATTATCAAAAATCAAAGACAAAGAAAGAATACTGAAAGCAACAAGAGAAAAGAAACACACAACATTCAATAGAGCCCCAATATGTCTCTCAGTGAATTTCTCAGTAAAATCCTTACAGGCTAGAAGAAAATGGAATGATATTCAGAGTGCTGAAGGAAAAAGAATGTCAGCCAATAATTCTGGATCCAGCAAAACTAACTTTCAAATATGAAGGAGAAATAAAGTCCTTCCAGACAAACAGTAGCTAAGGGAATTCATCAACACTATATCTGCCATACAAGAAATGCTAAAGGGAGTTCATCAATCTAAAAGAAGAGGACAAGAAAACATTTGAAGGTGCATAAAGAGAAACAAGAAAACATTTGAAGGTGCATAACTTAGTAGTTAAGTTCACAGACAACCTCAGAATATTCCAATGTCATAAGGGTGGTGAATAAACTGCATACATGCTTAGAATGAAGACTAAAAGACAAACATAACAAGACAATAATAGATACAACAACCATATAAAAGATAGGCAATATTAAAAGGTGTAAACTGAAACAACAAGATGCCAAAAAGTGGAGGGGAATGACTCCAAAACATAGACTTGGCTTTTTTTCCCCTTAGATATCAAAGTTCAGTTCTTATTAGTCTAAAATAATCTGTTATAACTACAACGTTTTTTTTGTAAGCCTCATGGTAATGATAACACAAAAACTTATAACAGACATACTAAAAATTAATAGTGAGTAATCAAAATCCACTATTAGAGAAAACCACTCAACCACAAAGGAAGACAGAAAGATCAGAAAAAGGAAAAAGTATCAACAGAACAACCAGAAAAAAAAAATAATGAAATATCAGTAATAAGTCCCTATATATCATTAATAACTTTAAATGTAAACAGATTAAATGCCCCAATTAAAAAGCACAGAGTGTCTCTATGGACTATAAAACAAGAACCAACAATATGTTTCTACAAGAAAATCACTTAACCAATAAAGACACACACTGACTGAAAGTGAAGGGATAGAAAAAGATATTTATGTGAATGGAAACCAAAAAACAGCAGGAATAACTATATTTACATCAGATAAAATAGTCTTTAAGCCAAAGAAAGTGAAAAAAAAAAGATAAGGAAGGTCATTATATAATGATAAAGGAAACAATTCAACAAGAGGATATAAGAAGTCTAAATATATACACACCCAAATCAGGAGCACCCAACTGTATAAAGCAATTACTATTGGACTTAACAGGAGAAATAGGCTGCAGCACAATAATAGTTGGGGACTATAACACCCCACTTTCAGCAAAGGACAGATCATCCAAACAGAAAATTAACCAGTAAACATCAGAATTAATCTCTCCTCCAGGCCAATTGACCTAATGGACATATATAGAACACATCATTGAAGAGCTGCAGAATACACATTCTTCTCAGCAACACATGGAACATTCTCTAAAACAGACCACATGTTAGGTCACAAAACAAGCCTCAACAAATTTTAAAAAATTGAAATCATATCAACTATCTTGTCTGACCACAATGGAATAAAACTAGAAATCAACAACAAAAGAGACACTAGAAATCATACGAATACATGGAAATTAAACGACATGCTCCTAAGCAATGAATGGGTCAAAAAATAAATCAAAAAAGAAATTAAAACATTTCTGGAGACAAATGAAAATGAAAACACAACATACCAAAACTTATGAGCTACAGCAAAAGCAGTTCTAAGAAGGAACTTGATAGCAATAAATGCCTACATCAAAAAAAGAAGAAAGACTTCAAATAAACAACCTAAAATTATACCTCAAGGAACTAGAAGAACAAGAACAAACCAAACCCAAAATCAATAAAAGGAGAGAAATAACAAAGACCAGAGCAGAAATAAATGAATTAGAGATTTAAAAAATACAAAAGATTGATGAAACAAGTAGTTTTTTGAAAGATAAACAAAATTGATTAATCTTTAGCTAGAATACCAAAAAAAAGAGAGACTCAAAAAATAAATAAAATCAGAAATGAAAAAGGGGACACCGGAACTGATAACACAGAAATACATAAGACTATAAGAGATTACAAAAACAACTATATGTGAACAAACCAGAAAACCTAGAAGAAACTGATAAATTTCTGGATACATACAACTTACCAAGATTGAATCATGAAGAACTGGAAAACCCAAACAGACCGGGAACAAGTAATGAGATTGAAGCAGTAATAAAAAGTCTCCAACAAAGAAAACTTCAGAACCAGGTGGCTTCATTGCTGAATTCTACCAAACATTTAAGAAAGAACTAATACAAATTCTTCTCAAACTCCTCCAAAAATCTGAATAGGAGGAAATACATCCAAACTCATTCCATGAGGCCAACATTAACCTCATATCAAAACTGGAAAAAGATACCAAAAAAAGGAAGAAAAAAGAAATCTATGGACCAATATCCCTAATGAACACAAATGCGAAGATCTTCAACAAAATACTAGCAAATAGAATGCAACAACACATTAAAAAGATCATTCAACATATGAAGTGGGACTCATCCCAGAGATGCAAGGATCGTTCACAAATCAATAAACATGACACATTAGATCAACATAATGAAAGAAAAAAACCCACATGATATTTAAATAGATGCAGAAAAGGCATTTGATAAAATTCAACACTACTTCGTGATAAAAACACACAACAAACTAGGTATAGAAGGAATGTACCTCAACACAATAAAGGCAATAAATGACAAAATACATGGCTAATATCATACTGAATGAACAAAAATTGGAGGCTTTTCCTCTAAGATATGGAACAAGACAAAAATGCCCACTATCTCCACTCTTATTCAGCATAGTACTGGAAATTGTAACCAACACAATAAGGCAAGAGAAAGCAATAATGGGCATCCAAATTGGAAAGGAGGAAGTTAAAGTATCCCTATTTGCAGATGACACAATCATACACATAGAAAACCCTAAAGTAATTTTCACCAAAAATTACTAGAACTAATAAATGATTTCAGTACAGTGTCAGGTTATGGAATCAACACAAAAAATCAATAGCCTTCTTATATGCCAAATGAAATAGCCGAAGAAGAAATAAAGTAATCACATTCACAACAGCTACCAAAAAAGTAAAATACTCATGAGTAAATTTAATCAAGGAGGTGAAGGACCTCTACAATGAAAACTATAAGAACACTAGTGGGGAAAAAAGGACACAAATAAATGAAAGATATCCCATACTCATGTATCAGAAGAATTAACATCATTAAAATGTCCATATTACCCAAAGCAGTCTACACATTCAACACAATCCCTATCAAAATACCACTGACATTATTTACAGAAATAGAAAAAAAAAATGATCTTAAAAATTATATGGAACCACAAAAGACCCCACATAGCAAAAGCAATCTTGAACAGAAAGAACAAAGTTGTTTAAAGCATCACACTTCCTGACTTCAAAATATTCTATGAAGTTACAGTAACCAAAACAGCATGGTTCTGGCATAAAAATAGACAAATAGACCAATGGAACAGAATAGAGAGCCCAGATACAAACCTGTGCACTTCCAGCCAACTGATTTTTGACAAAGTTGCCAAGAATATGCAGTGGGGAAAGGACAGCCTCTTCAATAAATGCTGCTGGTAAAACTGGATATCCACATGCAGAAGACTGAAGCTAGACCCCTATTTCTCACCATACACAAAAATCAAGTCAAAATGGACAGAAGACCTAAATTTAAGTCCCCAAACTATGAAACTACCAGAAGAAAACATAGCAGAAATACTACATGAAATTGGAGTAGGCAGTGCTTTTTTGAACAAGACCACAAAGGCACAGGCAACTAAAGCAAAAATATACAAATAGGACTATACCAAACCGAAAAGCTTCTACACAGCAAGGGACACTATCAACAAAATGAAGAAACAACCTACAGAATGATAGAAAGTGTTTTCAAACTACAGATCAGACAAGGGGCTAATATCCACAATTTATAAGGAACTCAAACAATTCAACAGTAAAAAAACAAATAACCCAATTTAAAAAATGAGCAAAGGGCCTGCATAGACATTTCTCAAAAGAAGACATACAAATGGCCAATAAGCACATGAAAAAAATGCTCAACATCATAATCAGGGAAATGCAAATTAAAACCACAAGGAGATATCATCTCGCTTCGGTTACATAGGTATTATCAATAAGACAGAATATAACAAATGCTGGCGAAGATGTAGAGAAAAGGAGACCCTTCTTTATTGTTGGTGGGAATGTAAATTGTTACAGCCATTGTGGAAAACAGTTTGGAGGTTCCTCAGAAGACTAAAAATATATCTACCTTATGACCCAGCTATCCCATTACTGGGTATTTACCCAAAGGAAATGAAATCAATCTATAGAAAAGATACCTGCATTCCGATGTTCATTGTAATGCTATTCACAAGAGCCAACAGATGGAATCAACCTAACTGCCCATCAATGGATGAATGAATTTTAAAAACTGTGGTATATATACACAATGGAATACTATTCAGCTATAAAAAGAAATGATATCCTATCATTTGCAGCACCATGGGTGGAACTGGAAGCCATCATGTTAAGTGAAGTAAGTCAAGCACAGAAAGACAAATATCGCATAATCTCATTCACATGTGGAATCTTAAAAAGAAAAGTGGTTGTCATAGAAGAGAGCAGAATTCTATTAGAAGTAGAGAGTAGAATAATAGTTACCAGAAGCTGAGAGGGGTGGGGTGGAGGGGAGGAGAAGAGTGAACTATTGGGAACAAAACTATGCTATCTACCCTAAGTGAATCATTGCGCAGTACATGCATGTATTGAAACAAAACTGTATACCCCACAAAAATATATAAGTAAATGTTAAAATAAAGTTTAAAAAATAGTAAATAAAAAAGATACTAAACAAGAAAAAAAGCTATTTCTTTGAAAGATCAATAAAATGGACAAACTTTTAGCAATAAGGACAAATATAGAGGACATAATCAGCAATAACAGTAGTGGAATTGGATATCACCTACAGCCATTAGTAAGGATAAGTAAGGGAGTATTATAAACAACTTTGCACACATAAATTCAACAACTTAGATAAAATGGACTAATTTCTCAAAAAACACAAGTTACCCAAAACTCAACCAATATGAAATCTGAATGGTCCTGTAACAATTAAAGAAATGGAATTTGTAGTTAAAAAGCACTACCCCTCTCAAATCTCCCGGGCAAGATGTTTTCACTGAAGAATTCTATCAAATATTTAAAGATGAATTTACACCAATTTTACATAATTTCTTCCAGAAAATAAGAGAGGGAATGCCTCATAGCTCATTTAATGAGGCCACTACTACCATGATACCAAAACCAGACACATATGGTACAAAAAAGAAAACTACAGACCAAAATCTCTCATGAACTTAGATACAAAATCCTCAAAAAATATTGACAAATTGAATCAAGCAATGTCTAAGGAGAATTGTACAGCATAACTATATTAGTTTTCTATTGCTGCCATAACAAATTGCCACAAACAGTGGCTTAAAACAATACATAATATTTCACAATTCTGCATGTTAGAAGTCTAACATGGGTCTTGGTGGGCTAAAATCAAAGTGTTGGTTGTGTTTACTTCTGCAAGTTTTAGGGAGGAATCTGTTTCTTTGCCTTTTACACCTTCCAGACGTCACCCACACTCCTTGGCTCATGGCCCCCCTTCCTTCACCTTCCATGCTAGGAATATTGCATCTCTCATTCTTCCATTGCCACATCTTCCTTCCATAGTCATGTTTCCTTCTGACCACAGCTGGGAAAAATTCTCTCCTTTCAAGGATTCAAGTGAGTAGTTTGGGCATACACTAACAATCAAAGATAATCTCATCTCAAGGTTCTTAGCCTTAATCACATTTTCGAAGTCCTTTTCTGCCATGTAAGTAACATATTTACAGTTTCTGGGGCTTAGGATGTGAATGTATTTGGTGGCCATTATTCTCCCAAGTGGGGTTTTTCCAGGTATGACAATCAATGTAGTCCACTGTATCAACAGGTTAAGGAAGAAAAATCACATGATCATATCAATTGATATAGAAAGAACATTCAACAAAATTCAATAATCATTTATGCTTTTTAGAAAATCTTAGCAAATTTGGAATAAAGGAATAGAGAAATTCCTTAAGCTGATAAAAAAATCATCTACAAAATACTTGCAGGTAACCTCATATTGAGTAGTAAAAGATTAAATAATGCACTCCTAAGATTGGGAGCAAGATAAGGACGTCCACTTTTACCACTGATATTCAACATAGTACTGAAAGTCCTACTCAGTACAATTAGGCAAGAAAATAATGTAATTTTAAAAAGGACTCATATCCAGAATATATAAATAATTCCTGAAAATTAATAAAAATAAACAATGAAAAATATTTTTTCTTCACATAACAGCAAATTCAAATAAACCAATAACATAAGAAAAAGGCTCAATATTACTACCCATCAGGAAAAATCATCAGTCATCAGTGAAATACTGTAGTGGACTGAATTATGTCCCCCCAAAACTCATTGAAGCTTGAATCTGGTCTCCCAAGTTTTATGTATTAGAATCTTAGCCCCCACTGTGACTGTTAAGAGGGTGGGAAACCCTATTATAGTAATTGAAAGGTGGGCCTTGAAGAGCTGATTGAATTGTAGGAACATGCAGTATGAATGGATTAAAAATGGTGGTCAGGGGCATGGTTCTGAGAGCTTTAAAAGAAGGGGAGAGTCTTTCTGTCTGCTCTCACAGCTCCACCATTTCACAATTTGATACCCTGCCATCACTATCATCACCACCAAGGTTCTCACCAGATGTGTTCCCTGGACTTTGGACTTCTTAGCCTCAGAAACAGCAAGCAATAAATTTCATTTTCTTTATAAATTACCCAGTTCCATGTATTTTGTTATAAGTAACAGAAATGGGCTAATACAAATACTAATACACAAACTCCATAGTTGAAAAAATTATAAAGTCTGACAATATCAAGCATTGGTGAGAAACTGGTAAAATGGGAAAGCCCACACATTGCTGATGGGAATGCAAATTTGTACAATTACTTTGCAAAAGTGTTTGATATTATCTAATGAAGCTGAAAATGTATACCTTAATCTCAGGTACTTGTGTACCAGGCTACAGGTTTGTGTTCATTGCAACATTTTTTTTTATAACTGCACAACTTGAAAGAAACCATATGTGCTTCATCAGTGCAAAAGATTTTTGTAGCATATTTGTACAATGGAGTCCTATTAAGCAATAAAAATCAACAAACTACAGCTATACAAAATAACATATTTTATCTCACAAACATAAAGCTGAGAGAAAGAAGCATGACATAAAATAATGTACACACTATAATTCCATTTGTATGACACAAATAGGCAAAACTGAACTATATTGTATAGAGATGCATACGCAGGTGGCAAAACTATAAAAATATCAAATTATGACAAAAGTCAAGGAAGTGGCTGATGTTGGGAGACAGCAGGAAGTTTTTAATGAAAAGCGTAAGGTGGGGTGAGATGTTGCTTCTAAGAACAATATTCTATTGTTTGACCTGGATGGTACTTTACAATAGTTTGTTAAACTTCATACACTTTTATGTACTTTCCCAAATGTATATTTTATTTCACAATAATAATAAAAAACTATTATAAGTCATGTCACAATAATAAAATATATTTTAAAAAGAAAAAGACTATATCTGAATTAAAAACTTGAAAAAATATGAGATTAACACAAAGCATAAAGAAAAAATGGTATATATAAAAGCAAAAATTAATAAAATAAATATCAAAAAAATAGGGCATCAAAGGAAACTGATTCTTGGAAAGACTGGAGGCAAATTGCTCCAAAGCAAAAATGTATAAAAGTACAAATAAATATTAGGACTAAAAAGGTGGACATAAATTACAGAGAGTAGAGATTTAAAACTCCTTAAGAATAAATCACATAAATAACTTCGTGGCAATAAATTTGAAAACTTTGAAGAAATGAATAATGCTCTAGAAAAAAACAACATCAAAACTGACTCAAATCTATTGGAAACTGAATAGAATAATGTGATGGTTAATTTTATGTGTCAAGTTGGCTGGGCCATGGTGCCCAGATATTTGGTCAAACATCAATCTTTATGTTTCTGTGAAGGTGCTTTTTAAATGAGACTAAAATTTAAATCAGTTTGCTTCATTCTCTCTACTCCACCATTTTCTGACAAGTGAGACCCCTGCATTGCTGTAAAACCACCACCACGGAGATCCCTACCAGATGTGCTCCCTGGACTTTGAACTTCCCAGCCTCTGAAAATGATCCAGTAGCCACCAAGGGTGCCAATGTGACATGAAGCTGCATGGGACCCTAGGATATCCTGGCCCCACCCCCAAAGGGTCTGACCCAGCTCCCACCAAGGGTGCCAATACAACAGGCAGCCACGCAGACCCTAGTAAGCTGGCCTTGCCTCTCAAAAGCCTCACCCACCACCACTGAGGGCACCAGCATGACAGGCAGCTGTGCCATCAGCAACACTCCTCACCACTGCTGCAGACACCAGTACTGAAGGAGTGGGCCATGGCAGCCACTGCCATAGCAACTATTGCAAAACGTATGGCTTACTGCCACACCAGAAGCCATTGCTACCTCATAGGAGACCCACTGACCACTCATTGGTATAGACAGAAGGAGAGTCACCAGTGGAACCCAAGGAAAGAGGAAAGAAGAAAGAGAAAACCCACTCAGGGTCACCCACTCAAATTAAGGAGGACTAGTATACCCCAGTGTACCCATCAGGTTCAAGGGGAGCCAGCCAGGGTGCCAACAGGCCCAATCAAGAACACCCACCATAACCTAAGGGTGACAAGACTCCAAGGTGCTACCACCCAAAATTTGAGAGTTTGCCCATGTCCTGATGAACCAACCTCAGCAGGGAAATGCTAAGTGCCCCAGGGATTAGGCCACAGAGGCACTCTCATGCAACTCCAACACCGAATTCAGCCAAAGTACCTGCATGGAGACTATACTACTGCATTTACCTGAAACCTATACTAAACATCCCATTCAACCATCATTATAAAACACATCTACAAGAGGAAGTCCATCTCCCCAAACCCCACTCCAGAGTACTAGAAAAAGCCACTGCTGTACCAAATGACTAAACACCAGCATAGATATACTAAAAATATGGAAAAAAAAAACAAGAAAATATCACACCACCGAAGGAATATAATAATTCTCAAATACCAGATTCTATAAAACAGGAAGTCCTTGAAATGACTGAAAAGGAGTTTCAAGCAAAACTCCTAAGGAAACTCAACGAGATACAAGAAGATTCAGACAATGCAACAAAATGAGAAAAAGTATCTGGGACCTGAAGGAGGAGATGTACAAAGAAATAAATGCCCTAAAAAAGAATGTAGCAGAGCTTATGGAACTGAAAGATTCATTCAACGAAGTAAAAACACAACAGAGAGCTTAAACAGCAGTCTAGAACAAGCAGAAAAGAGAGTTTCTGATCTTGAAGACAGCCTTTTTGAAATAACCCAGGTGGACGAAGAAAAAATATAAAGAAAAAAGAATTTAAAAAACTGAAGAAAACCTAAGAGAGATAGCAAACAACCTTAAACATACAAATCATATAAATATCTGAATCATGAGTGTTCCAGAAGGGGAGGAAAAAGGAAAAGGCATTGAAAACATATTCCACAATATAATAGCAGAAAACTTACCAGGTATAGGGGGAGATACAGACCTTCAGATCCAGGAGGCTCAAAGATCCCCAAACAGAATCAATCCAAAAAGTCCTCTCCAAGACATGCTATTGTCAAACTGGCAAAGTTTAAAGACAAAAAGAGAATCTTAAAAGCAGCAAGAGAAAAGCATTAAGTCACCTATAAGGGAGCCCCTATAAGACTAATAGCAGACTTTTAATCAGAAACCCTAAATGTCAAAAGAAAATGGGATGATATATTTAAAATGCTAAAAGACAAAAATTGCCAGCCAGGAATACTATACCCAGCAAGGCTATCCTTCAGAAATGAAGGAGAAATAGTATACTTCCGAGACAAACACTGTGGGAGTTCACCACCACATGACCAGCCCTAAAAGGAATCCTAAAGTGAGTACTGCACATGGTATCTAAAAAAACCCCATCACTACCATGAATACACAAGAAAGAAGCAAACCCACCAGTAGAACAAAAAATGCAAACAATAAAGAGAAAGGAATTTTATCTAACTACCTCAAGAAACCAACAAACACAAAAGACAAACAACAAAATGGAAAAGAAGGGAAAAAAGATATTTAAAACATCAAAACAAAAATCAATAAAATGCCAGGAGTAAATCAACACCTGTCAATAAGAAATCTTAATGTAAGAGGATTAAATTTTCCACTCAAAAGACACAAACTGACTGATTGGATTAAAAAGACAGAACCAACAATATGCTGTCTTCAAGAAAATCGCCCCACCTGTAAACACACACAGACTAAGAGTGAAAGGATGGAAAAAGATATACCATGCAAATAGAAACAAAAACAAGCAAGAACAGTTATCCTTATGTTGAATAAAATAGACTTTAAATCAAAAACCATAAAGAGACACAGAAGGCCACTATACAATGATAAAGGGATCTATCCACCAAGAAGACATAACAATCTTAAATATATGTGCACCCAACATCAGAGCAGATATATAAAGCAAATACTATTAAACCTAAAGAAAGAGAAAGACCCCAATACTATAATAGTGGGGGACCTGAAAATCCCTCACTCAGCACTGGACAGATCATCTAGGCAAGAAACCACCAGAGAAACACAAGATCTAAACCACACTTTAGACCAATTGAACTTGGCAGACATCTATAGAACATTTCATCCAACAACCACAGAATATACTTTCTTCTCATCAGCACATGGAACATTCTCCAGGATAGACCACATATTAGGTCACAAATCAAGTCTCAACAAATTTTTAAAAACTGAAATTATTTCACGTGTTTTTTTCAGACCACAATATTTTAGAAATAGAAATCAATAACAAACAAAACTCTGGAAACTATACAAATACACAGAAATTAAACAACATTCTCCTGCATGACCTATGGGTCCAAGAAGAAATTAAACAGGAAATCAAAAACTTTGTTGAAACTAATGAAAATTATGGTACATCTTACCAAAACTTGTGAGATACTGCAAAAACAGTATTAAGAGGGAAGTTTATCACAGTAAATGCGTACATCAAAAGAATAGAAACATTGCAAATAACCTAACACTACACCACAAAGAACCAGAAAAACAAGGACGATCCAACCACAAAGTCAGTAGATGGGATGAAATAATTAAGATCAGAATAGAACTAAATGAAATAGAAACCCAAAAAACAATACAAAATATCAATGAAACAAAAAGTTGTTTTTTTGAGAAGATAAGCAAATGAACAAGCCATTAGCTAGGCTAACTAAAACAAGAAGAGAGAACACACAAATTTCAAAAATTAGAAATGAAAAAGGAGACATTACAACTGATACCACAGAAATATAAAGAATCATCAGAGACTACTATAAACTATATGCCAACAAATTTGAAAACCTGGAATAAATGGACAAATTTTGGGGCACATGCAAGCTACCTACGCTGAACCAAGAAGACATAGAAAACCTGAATAGACCAAAAACAAGCAAAGAGATTGAAGATGCAATCAGCAGTCTCCCAACAAAGAAAAGCCCAGGAATGAATGGCCTTACTTCCAAATTCTACAAAACCTTTAAAGAAGAATTAATAACAATTCTCTTAGAACTATTCTGAAAAATTGAAACAGATGCCATTCTCCCAAACTCATTCTATGAGGCAAACATCACCATGATACCAAAATCACACAAAGATACAACAAAAAAAGAAAATTACAGGCTAATATCTTTGATGAATATAGATGCAAAAATCTTCAAAAAATATTAGAAAATAGAATACAGCAACACATCCAAAAAATTATACATCACCATCAAGTGGGATTCTTCTCAGGGATGTAAAGATGGTTTATCATATGTGAGTCAAAAAATGTGATACGCCTCATCAACAAAAATTGAAGACAAAAACCATATCAATAGACACAGAAAAAACATTTGACAAAATTCAACATCCCTTTGTGATAAGGACTCTCAACAAATTAGGCATAGAAGGAAAGTATATCAACATAATTAAAGCCATATATGACAAACCCAATGCCAATATCATCCTGAATGGGGAAAAGCTGAGAGCTTTTCCCTTAAGAATCGGAACAAGACAAGGATGCCCACTCTTGCCAGTCCTATTTAACATAGTATTGGAAGTACTAGCCAGAGCTATCAGGCAAGTGGAAGAAATAATGGGCATCCAGATTGGAGAAGTTGAAGTTATATTATCCCTGCTTGCAGATGACATGATCCTATATATAGAAAAACCTAAAGTCTCTAACAAAAAACCCTTAGAGCTGATAAAATAGTTTCAGTAAACTTACAAGATACCAAATGAACATGCAAAAATCATCAGCAGTTTTATACTCCAATAAGGAACTAGCAGAAAAAGAAATCAAGAAAGCAAGCCCATTTAGAGTAGTCACCAAAAGAATAAAATACCTGGGAATCAATTTAACCAATGAGGTGTAAGATCTTTGCAATGAGAACTACAAATCAATGTTGAAAGAAATTAAAGAGAAACCCCAAAATGGACATACATTCGATGCTCATGGATTAGAAGAATTAACATTGTGAAAATATCCATACTACCCAAAGCTACCTACAGAATCAATGCAATCACTATCAAAATACCAATGACATTCTTCACAGAAATAGAAAAAATAATCCTAATATTCATATGGAACAACAGAAGGCCCTGAATAGCCAAAGCAATCCAGAGCAAAAAATAAATAAATGTGGACACATAACACTACCTGACTTCAAATTATACTACAAAGCTATAGTAAGCAAAAAAGCATGGTACTGGCATGACCACAGACACACAGACCAATTGAACAGAATAGAAAACCCAGAAATCAGCCCATATATCTACAGCCAACTGATATTTGACAAAGCCACCAAGAACATACACTGGAGAAAAGACTGCCTCTTTGAAAAATGGTGCTGGAAAAATTGGACATCCATACATAGAAGAATGAAACTAGACCCTTACCTCTCACCATATACCAAAATCAACTCAAAATGAATTAAAGAATTAAATATACATCCCGAAACTACAAAACTCCTGAAAGAAATCATAGGGGAAACTCTTCAGAATGTAGGACTGGGCATAGACTTTATGAATACAACCCCAAAAGCACAAGTAACAAAACAAAAAATAAACAAATGGGATTATATCAGACTAAAAAGCTTCTGCCAGCAAAAGAAACAATTAACAGAGTGAATAGACAACCAATAGAGTGGGAGGAAATATTTGCAAAATATGCATCCAACAAAAGATTAATATCCAGAATATACAAGGAACACAAACAACTTAATTGCAAAAAAAAAAAGAAAGGGGGAAAAGAGATGCAGCGATCACAGTAATATGTTGGGCTTTTTGGGAGAGGAGAACAGAGCTGGGGTTGCTGGGGGTGGAGGGGAGGACGAATTGGTGGGGGGCTGTGAGGATCAGTATATTGTGTAATGGTAGATGTGCTGTTTGTCCTGATTTGAACATCACATGTTGCACACTGGTATTGATGTTCAATGCTGTACCCCACAGATACGTACAATAAAAAATTTTAAAAATATATCATTAAGCATCAAATATATATATATATATATATATATACACACACACAGAGTTATATACATACTTTTATATATATACAACTATTTATACATATGTATATACATATAAATAGTTGTTTGTATTTCTCTGGAGATCACTGATTACTACAAGTAATAATCAGTAAAGAATTTAACCAAGCTTTTAATTTCAACCTACAAAACCCTGGATATTTTGGAGCTGAGTTCTAGTAAATAATTCAGTAATGAATAATTCCTATCCAATATAATCTGTCCTGAGAAATAAATAAGAAAAAGCCTTCGAATAATTTGTGAAGCAAGTGTAACCTTGACACTAAAGGCACTTACTGTTCCCTCTGCCTGGAATGCTCTTCCCCACACCTTCACACAGCTGCCTCATTCTTTTCACTCAGTCTCTGCATACATTTTACCTTATCTGAGAAACTTTCCCCCACAGTTCTATGTGAAATAACTTGCTCTTTCTTAAACAAGTACTCTTTATTTATTATTTTTTCCCACAGTCTTAATCACTGCCTGGTATAATACATCTTTATTTGCCTATTGTCTGTCTCACCACTAGAATGCAGGATCCTTGAAGGCAGAAAGTGTTTTTCTCTGCTGGCTCCCCAGTTCTTAGAACAGTCCCTGGTGCATGGTGGGCACTCCATCATTATTTGCTGAAAGATTGGTGAATAAAATGTCCCTCTCATTAAGGTAACTGATAGATGAATTGTCATTTATGTGTACAACTAAAATACTCTACAGCAAGAAAAAGTGAAAGAACTGTATTTCCATGTATCAACATGGAAAATACATTTTTTAAATGATATGTGCAGAATAGTAATATATGCAAATGTTTAAAATATAAAAAGCAATACAATATATTGCTTATAGTTAAATATATACTTAATGTCATACTATGCATGGGAATGCTGCATAACAATCTCTGAGGAATATGGGAGGGATTATTTGTTAGGGAAATACTAGAAATAATCTAATTTTTAATAAGTAAAATGACAGATAAGTAAACCATATTTTTTTCTACAATAAAAATGCTCCTGTGTAGTTAAAACCAGTGAAGTAGTAGTATTACAGTTCTCTGGAAAAATCTCAGAAACATAATATGGAGTAAAACAATAATTTGCAAAAAGATAACTTCAGTATGATACTATACATCACGGGCCGACACATGGACCAAAACTGGCTTACTGTCTGTTTCTATATGGCTTACAAAGAATGGTTTTTATAGTTTTAATGTGTTGTAAAAAAACAAAAACAAGAAGTATATGCCACAGAGACTTTACATGACCTGCAAAGGCTAAAATATTTGCTATCTGGATCTTTACAAAAAAGTTTGCTGAACCCTGCTATATACATATGTGTATAATTTTCTGGGGTTTCTGTAACAAAGTATTACAAACTGATGGATTAAACAATTGAAATTTACTGTCTCACAGCTCTAGAGTCTGTAAGTTTGAAATCAAGGTGTCAGCAGGGGTGATTCTTTCTGAGGGCTGTAAGGAAGAATCTGTTCCGTGCCTGTCTGCCATCTTCTGGTGGCTTGCTGGCAATCTTTGACAGTTTTTGTCTTGTAGATCTTAGGTTTCATCTTCACATAGATGTGTGCATGTCTGTGTCCAAATTTCCTCTTTTTATAAACATACCAGTCATGTTGGATTAGGGGCCTACCTTACTTCAGTATGACCTCATCTTAACTAATTTACATCTAAAACAACCCTATTTCCAAGTAAGAACACATTCTGAGGTACTGGGGGTTAGGACTTCAACATATGAATTTTGGGGGTGACACAATTCAACGCATAACCACATGTTTTGAATATATACAAAAAGCATAGTTTATGAATATGTAGGTGGGTAGTGAAAGTCTGAAACATCATGGAAATGTTATACACCAGTAAAAGTGCAGTACCTCCAGACAGTGAGGAGATAGGAAGAAAGGTTGGTTAATGGGACTCTAATAGTATCCTTAACCTTATATTTAATAATTCTGCAGCCAATATGGCAAAATAACTCTTAAATCTGAGTGTCCGGTATGTAGGTGTATGCCATATTGTTTTCTGAACTCTTCTGGGTATTTGATATTTTGTATCTACAAGAGAGTTATTCGCTCATTCATTCATTCCCTAGGAAGAAGCTACAATGGGACTGACTCACTAAGTCCAACAACACAGACAGCTTTTCCTCAATTAGAGTATGTCATTTTTTCATGCTAAAATCAAACAAAGTAGTTGGTTGCTTTTAGTGGTCCTGTTATTTATAAAAGCTTATATCTTTAAAAGTATGATCACACTCAGTGGGCTGAGATGCTTCTATCATGAGCGGTAAGCAGGATCTGGGACAGGTGGAGAGGAGAAATTTCTAATCCTGAATTTCTTGCTCACTCCATGGCCTATTCTTTTGGAGTGGAATAGGGATAGAAACATGAAAGATTTTTTAAAAATTTTTTTCTTCCTCCCTCTCGCCCTTCATCTCTCTCTTTTTATTTTCTTTTAACTCATGGGGTTCAGTTCATTTAAATCCCATTTCTGAATTTATTTACTACCCAGTACTGACTACAAATATTTACATTAATAAAGAGCAGATCTGTGAGTCAAAGACCTCGCCTACTTTACCAATAGCTAACTGCTTGCTTTTGGGCAAATCTCTTGACCTTTATTTTTTCATCTAGCAAATGAAAGATTTGGTTTAGATAGTCTCAGATCTACATGTGTTCAGAAGAACAAAGGTGATTGATGGAGCTGGACATAACACTTGTATGTAACTCGTGAAAATGTAAACATTTCAGTTAAATATGTGTGTGTTTTCAATTCTGTGATGTTAGGTAGCTGATGTGATCAAATTTTTCTTAGAGTGGAAAACAATCACCTGTTTGTTCTGGCATCATGTAGACACAATCTGTGTTAACTTGACTAAATCATGCAGTCCCCATAATACCATTCTCCACACAGCAAGACCTTTAAAAGACCTTTTTTGACAATGATGACACTCATTTCTAGGAAAGAAGAATAAATCCAGGTGCCAACTGCAGCTCTCATCCATGAGTCTCAACTATGTTTTTTCTCTGGGTCGAACTGCATGCACTCTTGGCCCCTTAACAATGTCTGCAAGAAACCTAATCACATCAAATATATAATAGGTTTTATGAAAGAGTTTGTGTGGTCACAGGCAAGAATCAGGTTGGATAATACACAGCATTTTATATGAATACTCCCAATTAGAACCTTTTCTCCTCTAAGTCTCTTTGAGCTTCCAGCTACTGGCTTTATCTCCTTCCCCAAACTCTTCCCCAGACGGTGCTCAGTTAGCTGCTCTTTTTTTGGTCCTTTTTTTTATGGAGTATATTCCTCCTTCAGTGAGGACTCTGGGCCTCAGAGACTCAACCTCCTTCTCTGGATCCTTATCCAAGTATCTTCTCAACAATGCTAGTTTCTGCCTGCAAAGAAATTCTTCTTCTGGACACTAAGATCAACTTTTCCAACTCTAGGTATTTGCAAGCAAAGATCCCTTGCCTGTTGAAGGCTGTATTTGATGTGGGAAGCAGACTTCTTGGCTCTAAGGTCTTGATGATGGCACAGCCTCAGATTGTCTCCTGGAATTGTGCCCCTATCTCCCAATACTGCACATACAGAAGACCTTTCAGGTTACCTATCAGGCACTGAGATTATTAACTGACACCAAAGCTGCCTTGGACCCTGGCCCCTAATTTCATCAGAGACTGATCTACTCAGAAGGCTGGCTTTCTTAACTCCATCCAAGTGCAATTGGGAAAATCTACTTAATTAGAAGAAGAAATAGGAAAGTGGTTAACATCATGCAAGCATAATTTTATCAGATGATTAGACATCTTTTGAAATGAAAAAATAAAAGGGAGAGAGGGACAGAATAATAATGGTACAGGTATTACTTTTTAATGTTTGAATAAAATTAGCATAATTTCCCCTTTATTAAGCTACAGTAGATAGAAAGCACATTATAGACATTGTAGGTGGAGATGTGGGTGAACATATAGGAGGGGAAGTGAGAGAGCATTGAAAATATAGCTAAAATAATGAGCATGTAAGATGAAGAACAGAAGCAAGATCAGGCTAGAGGATGGAAGGATTCCTGCCTTGATCACAGACAAAGAGGATGGAGCACAAAAAATGAGGGAACCATTCAGCTGAACTGGGAGTCTGGGGCAGCCTGGGCTAATGGAGCTGGGCATAGATATAGCAAGAGAACAGGGAATGCTTCACTTGGGGTTAAAAAATTATACCTTATACTTAAAGTGAAGGAAAGAACAATAATATCATTCATAAAAATACCTGGTTTTAGCCACACTAACCTTGATGGAAAAAGAAGCTACAAAACTTGCTTCCGTTTGATCTGGAGCAAGCTTGCTGGAATACAGACCACTGGGTTTGGTGTTCATTCTGTCCACCTCTCTCAAAGCATGGACAACACAACTCTCCACACATGCCCTCCCTGCCCCATTCATTTTACAAATGAGAAAATGAATGTTCAGTGAGATTACACCAACAAAGTGACTTTTCAAAAAATCTTAGAGCCTTAGGAGGCAGACAACCAAATCTGCATATGTGATTTCTACAGAAAGTGCTCTGCTGCTTGACATATAGCAGAGAACAAATCAAGAAATTGTCAGGATTGAGGCAATTTATCTAAATTTTCAAAGGATATTTACAGACTAGTAGATAAATCTGAATTTGGGATTTCCCAGCCTGACATGTGCCAGGCATACTATTTAGATGGTACTATAGTTTCAGCTACAAATCTGGAAAGCTCATGGACTTGTCTATACAATATTTTCTCTCCACAAAGTCTAGACAGTTAGAGGGCAAAGTCTCAGCTCCAAAACTGGTCCTGGGATATCTTCCTCAGTTCACTCTCTCTGCACCTACCACTCAGTGGCACTACTTCCTAACCTCTCTCCAGGGTCAGAATCTCCTTCTTATTCTCCCCCAGACTTTCCTACTTCCCACCTACACCTTCCTTTAGATCTCCCATATCTCTACTCTCCCCTTTTCATCACAGTTGCCCTTGATAGCTATTGAGAGGGGCTTTGATTGCCAAGTAAATATGGAGCCCAAATTTTCATCAATGGAAGTTGGATCACCCTTACTCAAGGACAAGGAGCATTCTTCGCCAGAAACATAATTGTTTGGTTTCCCTTACAGACTTTCCTCCTGGAGAAGAGGGATCATCTGTATGTATATATATATATAAAGGACCAACAGCTCTGTCTAATGCATCAAAGAAAAAAAAAACAAGAAAAAGTGAAATTTTTCCTTAAAGTGAATCACTGCATCCTGCTCAAAGGTCTGCTTCCCATGATGGATAATCTGTTCTTGGTATACATCTATCTCAGTCTGTTCAGGATGCTATAATAAAACACCTTGAACTGGGTTATTTATAAACAACAGAAATTTATTGCTAACAGAACTGGGAAGTCCAAGATCAAGGCACCAGAAGATTTGACGTCTAATGAGGGCCTGTTCCTCATAGATGGCACCTTCTGTGTGTCCTCACATGCTGGAAAGAGCAAACAAGCTTCCTCAGGCCTCTTTTACAAGGACACTAATCCCACTCATGAGTGCTCACCCTCAAGACTTAATTGCCTCCTCAAGGTCCCAACTCTTAATACTATTGCACTGGTGATTAAGTATCAACATATGAATTTGTGGAGGGGAGCACAAGCATTCAGACCACAGCAACATCTCAGAACTTGCAAATACCAACCTGCTGCATGCAGCTCGTCCCCTCATCAGCCTCTCTGGAGGAGTTCTGGCTGTGCCTAAAATGACTCACTTGATATTGTTCTGCTCTCAACCACCTTATCTAATAAAGCCCCCCACTGATTCTTTGTGTCAGCACATTTTGTCTCCTTCATAGCACTTAATACACTTGAAATTATTGTGTGCCTTTGTCTATTTTTTATATATATATTTTTTGTTTGAGCTCTAATCAGGCTAGCAACTATGTTTCTCATGGTTTTTGTGTCATTCCCAGTGACTGTTTCTAGCACATAGTTGGTGCTCGATAGATACCTGTTGAATGGGTAAGTAATTTAGTGTGAGCTAGATGGTCAGGGTTCTGTCACTTATGAGTAGCTCTCCAGAATAACAACTTATCTGTACATATGTCCCAGAAGCACCAACAGCCACCTGGATTCAGGATGCTGGCTGAGCCAAGAGGTTGTCAGGAAATTTGCCCCATGCCACCCACAGTAGACTGAATCATTGATGACAATTGTTCACCCTTTCAATTCTCACTCTTTCTATGCCCTTTAATTTTAGACCCAGCCGTGTCTTGCTTTGGCCAAGGTGGGCGGAAGTGATGCTGGGTCAATTCTGAGCCTAGGACTTAAGAGGCTTGCATGTTTCTCTCAACAACTGAGCTGAGCGTAAAAGAGCTGAGCTGCCAGGTTAAGTTACTAAGCCAAAATGAAAGTAACAGTCAAGTATTTAGTCACTTACTGCATTAGTATAAGCAAGAGGCTAAACAAGTGCCGGCTCCCTCAGTGTTCCATTTTTCTCCAAGGAACAGCACCAGGTGAAGATCAGATGTATCAGTGCAGATGGCAGTAATTGTTTCACTGGTGAGGGAGCCCCAGACAATAAGTTTCTGCCATTTTATGAACCTGGGGCTTGGAGGGAGGAAGAGAAGTAAAGGCTAAGAGTGGGAAAGTACTGAATACTGAGCCAGAGAGGAGAAAAATGTCTTCAAGTTCCCCTGATAAGATGGTCTCAGCTGAGGTGCTTGAGACAAGCTTTGGCCAAGGGCGCTCGATAAAGAGGCCTCTGAATGGAGGTGCCTGGCTCAGGAATACAGATATGCATAAGAGCACGGCCAGATGGGGGTGCTGAGTCCTTGACTGCAACTCCCTTCAGAGACTGCAATGCATGGGCTCTGCACAAAGTCTGATGTGGAGAGGGAAGCTTTCCTCAGTGAAGTCTGCCAGGTAAAGCCTTTTTAATTGCTGAATGGTCAGGCCTGAAAGATCACACATAGATTTTTGTCTAGGAGCCCGACTTCTCTGTTTACACTTGTGCTCATGGATCACTGTCATTACCATGAGAGGAGCGTCCTCTAGCAGCAGCTTCCCTTTAGCCTGGGCCTCAGAATGAACACATATGTAGCAGAGTCACCCCAGTTGACCCACAGACCTGCACTTAGAAACAGAACTGCCTCAGCCATGAGAGCAAAAGGCAGAACCAAAAAGTCGAGCCCATCCTAGATCAGCAGAGCCACATTAACTGATCCACAGATCTGTGAGATCAAATGCTGGCTACTTTAAGCCACCAAATTTGGGGTGTTTGTTACACACATTATTGTGAGATAGCTAATAGATACACTACCCTCTTTCCAGCCACCATGAAAATTGTCCCGTGCCAGAGGTCGTTAATCCAACCTGGTAAAGGTGTGCAACCTGGTAAAGGTACAACCTGGTAAAGGTATGCAAAGGAACAAAAAATACCACTGATGAGAAGAAAAATTAATCAACTCAAAAGAAGCCCAGATATTTTAACTTATTATGATACCTGCATTCCATATATTCAAGAAGCTAGATGACAAACTGAACATGTTAAGTCAAGAATGGAAGATACAGCAAAGACATAAATTGAGCTTCTGGAGATTAAAAAACTACAATGTCTAGGCAAAAAAGGCACTGCATGAAATTAATAGCAGATTAGACATTGCAGAAGAAAATTTTTGTGAACTTGAACATATAGCAGTAGAAACTATCCAAGACGGGGGAAAATGAATCGAGATTAATGGGTTGCACAACCTCTAGCAGCCTAATACATGTGTAACTGAAGTCACCAAAGGAGAGGATTTGGAGGGAAGGAGGAGAAAACTTAGACCACAATGAGATAGCACTAAAACTTAAAAAACAACTGACCATACTAAGCGCTTTGGATTGAATGTCCCCCCCAACACTTAATCTCCACTGGAATTGTTGAGGGTGGGAAGTCCTATTATGGTAATTGAAAGGTGGGGCCTTGAAGAGGTGATTGAGTTGATGGTTTAATGGTGGTCATGGACATGGTTCTGAGGGCTTTAAAAGGAGAGTGCATGAGGAGCTATCTTTCTCTCTGTTCTGCCATTTCTGCCATGTGAGACCCTTGGGTCACTGTCACCACCACCAAGACCCTCACCAGATGTGTTCCCTAGACTTTGGACTTCCCAGCCTCCACAACTGTAAGAAATAAATTTTGTTTTCTTACAAATTACCCAGTTCCAAGTATAAGCAACAGAAACAGACAAATAAACCAAGTGTTGCTAAGGTTGTGGAGTAACTGGGTCTCTCATACACTGCTTGTGGAAATGTAAAATGGTACATCCACTTTCAAAAAAAGTTTGGTAGTTTTTTGTTTTTAAGTGAGCAGCAATTTTTTAAAATACACTTTTTAATGACAGTTTTATTGAAATACAATTCTTGTGTAATACAGCTCATCCATCTAAAGTATACAATTCCTTGGCTTTTAGTATATTCACAGATACATGCAACCCATTATGAAAGTCAGTTTTAGAACATGTTCATCTCCATAAGAAGAAATTGTGCTCCCTTTTGCTATTACCCTCTACTCTCCTACTCCCCCAGACTTAAGCAACCAGTAATTTCGCTTTCTTTCTCTGTAAATTTGCTTTCTGGACATATGGTAGAAATTAACACATATATGATATCTTTTGTGATGGGCATCTTTTACTTAGTGGGTTTCCAAGGTTCATACATCTTGTAGCATGTTTCAGTACTTCACACATTTTTATGGCCAAATCATATTCCATTGTATTACCATAATGTATTACACCACATTATGTTGATTCATTTACGTTAATGGATATTTGAATTGTTTCCTCATTTTGAATATTATGAATAATGAGTGTTTACAGGTTTTCATGTGGATATATGTGTTCATTTCTCTTGGTTATATACCTAGGAGTAGAATTTCTTTTTTTTTCTTTTTTTAAAATTTTAGTTATTAATATTATTATTATTTTACATTCTAAGAAGTTGTTGCAGAGCATTTGTGGGGAGGGGAGATGGAAAGGGGGAAGGAAATGGGGTGGGAGAATGAGGAAGGAGGGAGGGCCTGGTCAAGGCCCATGGCACTGTCCTCATTCTAGCAGGGAAGACCAGGGGGATTCTGGTGGCAGTTCAATGGTCATCACTGGACTGGTTGCAGATATCAGGGGGCATGGCTAAGGCCCTCTGCCCCCTGCCACCCTAGCTTGGGATCCCAGGGCACTTTCTGTAGTGGCTCAGTGGTCGTTGCTGGGCTGGTTGCAGATGTTGGAGGGGATTGGCGGAGACCCTCTGCCCTCCCCCACCCCAGATGGGGAGCCTGGGGCACTTCCTGTGGTGGCTCAGGGATCATCACTGGCCTGGGTGTGGTCATTGGGGGGGGTGGCTGAGGCCCATGGCCTTCCCCCCTCCCTGGCTTGGGATCCCAGGGGGCTTCTGGTCCTTCTAGGTTTTATAGGTGTTCTTTGGTGGTGTTAGACCTTTACTAGTTAATATCAAACTTGTCTCTGATCTGTGGGTATTTTGTTTCTTCTTTTGGTCCTGTGTTGGATTATTTGCTGTTCCCTCCACTTAAACTCTGCACTGGAACTAATTTGTTGTCCTTTAGTTACTTCTAAAATGGGGGAACTTCCTGTGGGGACCAGCACTTGATACCTGTAGTTGAGCTAAATTTCTGCTTTGCTGCTGATTCCCTGGTGAAGGCTTTTTGTGCAGCTCAGGGTTTAATTGTTGACCTTGTATGTACTTCCAGGTCTCATGAGGTCCAGTACACCTGGGTTATGTGGAAACTCTGGTCTGGGCCTGAGTCTTTTCAGCAAACTGCACCCCCTGCAGTTCTGTATTCCTGGCCAGTCTCCACTGAGTGGGCCTGTGCTTGACTGGGTAGTAGATCAGCTGTCCAAGCTATGCCCCAGTGTTCCCCCAGTGAGCCTGTCTCCCCCACTGCCCTCACTCCAAATGCTTTCCATGGGATGGGCCATGCGCCAGTTCCTTGTGATGACTCACTAGCCTCCAACTGGCTCCTTTTTTCAGTTGTCTGTGGCTCTTTGCTCCTACATGGGTCCACGGGAACCCTTTTAGTGGTCTTGCTGGCCTGAGGGTCACCAAGGTCCTCTTCTCCCCTGCTGCTTCCAAACAACTTCATATGAAGGGCATAGCAGTGGCTTTTGCCAGCTCTTGCTCCATGAAGACTTGAAGTGGCTGGGACTTGAAATGGTGGGAGTGATCCTTTCTCTCATCATGGCTTCTGCCTTTGTGAACTCCATAGGTCTCTCCACCTGAGCTTTAGTGGCCCCAAATTGGCTGTTGTTGCTTTTTAATAGTTATAAATTGGTTGATTTGTGGGAGAGAGTGATGCTGGGACCATCTATTCTGCCATCTTTACTGGAAGCCTAGGAGTGGAATTTCTGAGTACAGTAAATGTATGTTTGCCTGTTATATTATTTCTCAAAGTGGCTGCACTGTTTTACATTCCTATAAGCAGTGTAGGGGGATGCACTTCCCCATCTTTATCAATACTGGTTATTTTCTGACTTTTTGATGATAGCCATCCTAGTGGTTGTGAAGTGGTATCTCTCAAGGGTTTTTTTATAGATGCCCTTTATCAGGATGAGGAAGTTCCCTTCTATTCCTAGTTTGCTGAGTGGTTGTTTTTTAAATCACAAACCGGTGCTGGATTTTATGAAATGCTTTTTCTGCTTCTACTGAGGTGATCATTTGTTTTCTGTCATTCTATTAATATTACATTAATTGATTTTTTGGATTTTACATGAACCTTACATTCCTGGTATAAATCCCATTTGGTCTTGTTGTATAGTCCTTGTGATGTGTTGGCTGAATTTATTTTGTTACTATTTCATTGTGGATTTTTGCATCTATATTCATAAGAGACAATGGTCTGTAGTTTTCTTGTTATGTATTCATTCAGCTATTTATTTATTTTATTGAAATGTATTGGTTGTACCTATTTATGCGGTACAGAGTTATATTTCAATACATGTGTACAATGTGTAGTGATCAAATCAGGGTAGTTAGCAAATTCATCACTGCAAAAATTTATTGTTTCTTTGTGATGAGAACATTTAAGCTCCCCTCTCTTAGACATTTAACAACATATAATAGATTATTGTTCATTATAGATGCCTAGCAGTACTGTACACCAATAAACTTATTTTTCCTATCTAGTTATAATTTTGTATTCATTTGGTTTTGGTATCAAGTTAATACTGACCTAATAGAATAAGTTAGTATGTGTTCCCTCCTCTTCTAAGTTCCAATAATTTCTTCTCTTAGCTTTTTTAAAAGACAAAATTTTAAAGTAATAATTATAACAATGCATTCTTTGGTGATATATATATTTGGTATATTAGCCTTTTTATTTATCATGTCTGGTTCTCTTTGTTTCTTCCTGTAGATTGAAGTTACCATCTGAAGTTATTTTCTTATTCCAATACAGCCGTTCTCCCACACACGTGCTTTGTGCAGTTATTGGCAAATACTAATATATTTCTAAGCATTTCTGCATGTTTAAGGCCCAGCAATATATAATATACATATTGTTATACATGTAGCTTTTAGAATCAGTTAAGAGAAGAAAAAAGAAATATTGATTTATATTTCTTTTATAATTACATAATTACCTTTACCAGTGCTCTTTAGTTTTTTGTATCAACTCAAGTTGCTGTCTGGAGCCATATACTTTCAGCTTGAATAATTTCCCTAACTATTTATTATAAGATGAATCCACTGGCAACAAATCCTTTCAGTTTTTGTTCACCTGGGAATGTCTTTATTTTACCTTCATTTTTGAACGCTACCTTAGCTAAATATAGAATTCTTTCATGACAGTTTCTGTCTTGGAGCACTTTGAATATTTTATCCCATTGCCTTCTGGCCTCCACTGTTTTTGATAAAAAGCCAACCATTAATCTTACAAGGGGTTCCTTAAAAGTATAGTCATTTTTCTCTTGCTACTTTCAAGATTTTCTCCTTGTCTTTTCCTTTCAACATTTTGACTGTGATGTGTCTATTTGTGGATCTCTTTTCATTTATCCACTTGGAGTTTATTGAGCTTCCTAGTTGTGGAGATCAATGTTTTACAATAAACTTGGAAAGCTTTCAGCCATCTACTTCTTTGAATATATATTTTTTTCTCCTTTATCTTTTTTCTTTTTTTCTGTTATTTCTATTATGTGTATGTAGTGAAGTTAGTGACGTCCTGCAATTCTCTGAGGCCATGTTCATTTTTCTTGATTCTTTTTTCTTTCTGTTCTTCACCTTGTACAATTTCTATGAATCTACAAGTTCACTAATTCTTTCTTTTTCCTGTTCAAATCTATTGTTGAGCCCCTGTAGTGAATTTTTTGTATCAGTTATTGTACTTTTTAATTCCAAAATTCCCATTAGAATTTCTATCACTTTGTTAATATTCTCTATTTGATGAGACACTGTTATCATACCTTTATTCACATCTTTAATTATGGTTTTCTTTGCTTTTTTGAAAATATTTATAATGGTTACTTTGAAGTTTTTGCTAAGTGCAACAACTTGTAGTTCTCACAGTGGTTTCTGTTGCCTTTTTTTTTCAACTGTACATATTATCTTTCCTGTGTCTTTGCATTTTTCATAATTTTCATTGGAAACTGGACATCTTGGATAATATATCTTATCAATTCTAGGTAGCACAACCCTCCCTCTGGGAATAGTTATTTTTATTTGCTTTTTTACTTGCTCAGTGACTGACTGGATTATTTTAGTAAAGTCTATTTCCTCCCTCCCTCCCTCCAGTGTGAAGCCTTTGGTGTTTCTCCTTGGGGGCCACAGCCTTGATTATTCCCACAGTTACTCTGGGATGACCATGGTTTGGATAGGACTCTCTTTGACCTCCTCTGTCCCTGACCAAATTCAGATGTTAAGCTCCAGTAATTGCCAACTGATTGCTCTATTGTTTTCAGCAATGCTTAAGCATAAATTGCTTTATAGACTAATCCAACAAAATTCAGGCTCCTTTGAAGATAGTTTTTGAATTCAGTTTTTAGGATTTATTGTTGATTACAGGAGGCTTCTTCCCAGCTGTCTTTTTCCCTCTTTCTCTCCAGCAACCTAGACATCTTACAGTTTTGACTATATTTCTATTGAATCGACCAATCTCTTCCCAATTGCCTTTTATTGCAATTTTCACTATTTTTGAGAGTGCTCTTAGGCTTGAACTTCTCCACACTCTGTTGCACATAAAGTCAGCTCCTTAAGCTAGGGATTTTGAGCTCCTGTTCTACAACTTGCTTCTCCCCCTGGACAAAATTTCTGACACATAGCTCTTGTGCTTGGAAAATGACACACTTCTCTCTGAGAGACACCCTCAATTTAGGAGCTGAATGCTGGGTAAATGGGGAAGGGGCAATAGCCCTTGCCTTGCCTCTGTCATCAGGAAACTCCCTCCCCAAGAGTTGGGGCAAAAGCAATTGGGTCCTAGAATTCTCAGCAGTGCTGCAATTTAGTTAGAGCTTCCATCCCATGACTGAGAACTGGATGGAAGAAGGGAGCCCCTACCTCTTGGCCACATAAACTTGTATCTTAACCTCAACAACAAGTAGCTGGAGGTGGGATGATAAATGCTGACATCCTGCCTCTCTTGGAAAGATAGCCTTTCAACTGGAAGGTGGAGAAAGAGTGATGCCTGTATTCTTGGATGTACCACTCTGGAGGATAGTTTCCATCTTGCTGAGCTGAGAGGAGGGAAGAAGGGTACAGGTCTTGGTTCAAACACCACTCTTACAGTTCTAACTTTAGTAAGTTTTCTTAAATAAATATTCTCCATTTGCTCTATGCCCTTAGAACAAATTCCAGAGATTTTAAATGGTTATGTTAAAAATAATTTTCATCAGTTTCACTAGCAAGCAGATCCATGGACCCCCTCATGCTATCACACCAGAAGTAGAATTCCAGCAATATTTTTAAAGTTAAATATACACCCACCATATGACCATAGCCATTCCACACCTAGTTATCTATCCAAGAGAAAAGAAAGTATATGTCTATACAAAGATTTGTACATGAATGTTCCAAACAACCTTATTTGTAGTAGTCCCAAACTGGAAATAAGACAAATGTCCATCAACAGGTCAACAGAACTCTGACATATCCATACTTCAGAATACTATACAGCAATAAAATAGAATGAGCTATTGATATACAATGGCATGATGAATCTCAAAATGATTACACTGATTAAAAGGTGTGACAAAAAGAATACATACTTTATGACTCCTTTTATATAAACTTCTTGAAAATGTAAACTAATCCATAGTGACAGAAAGTACTCAGGATAGGGTGTGCTGGGAGGGACTGGAGGGAGTGATTATAAAAGAACATGAGGAAACTTTTCAGGGTGATAGACATGCTCATTATCTTCATTACAGTGATTGTTTCACAGGCTTATACATGTGTCAAAATGTGTCAAATTGTACACTTTAAATATGTGAAGTTTACTGTATGTTAATAATACCTCAATTAAGCTATTAAAAAATCTATTCTGCTTCCTTTTTCTAAGCATCTCTGGTCCTGGGTGGAAACAGCAAGTTTTCTCTGGCTCAAGGTGACTTTTCTAATTTCTCATATCTGAGAGCAGCTTTTTGTGTTTTCCAGCTTTTAAGAACCATCCAAACCACTGTACTTTTCTCTCTTTCTTTTGTGTTTGGTTTCCCCTCTCATCCTATAATTCAGCTGTCTTGGATCCTTTTAATTTCATTTATTTGTTCATTTATTTATCCATTCAACAAACATTCATTGAACACCTGCTTAATGCTACATGCTATGCTAAGTTCTAGAAGTAGAAAGGAAAGAAACATGGTTTCTATTGCCAAGGAACTCAGCCTAGTAAGGTGGAAAGACACATAACACAAAAATTGCTCTAAGTCTTAAGTAATACAGAAGTTTGTACAATGTCCAGTAGGGCACAAAGAAGAAAGTGGTGGTAAAGAGTTTTGGTTTTCTGCTCCCTGAGTATTCAGTCAACCTAATCTGGTAGCCACATCCTGAGTTCCTCCTGGAGGAATTATTTTTCTCTACTAAGAAATCCTGTGTCAGTGCTACCGTGAGTATAGGTGACTGCCTTCTTTTACCAAGAAGCATGTATACAACCCAAGCTGTGACACTCAAGAGTTTTTTCCATGGATTTTGGGTCTTAAAAAATTCAAAGATAGAAAAATAGATATAATTCATTCGCTCAAGAGCTACCTCCTGAGCCATATGTCATATTCTAATCCCTGCTGCCTGGACCCCTGATCTGTTCTGATTCTTGTCTATTACTGAGTCTGGTCCTCCAACCTTCCTATTATTTATGTGATAAACTCCTAATAAATTTCCATTTTTCCTTAAATAAGCCCAAGTCAATTTCTGTTGCTTACAAACAATGAGCCCTAAATGATATATTTTCATGGAAGACAAGGTACTGAAGTTGACTATTAACATAGATACGGTGAGGATGAGCCATAGAGAAAGCTGAAGTTGGAGAGACATGCAGGAGCCAGACCGTGGACCATCTTAGGGTAAGGACAAGAGAATTTTAAACTGGAAAGTAATCAGTCGATAAAGTCATAGATCAGTGGCTCTTAGTCCTTTAGGCCAGCAATATCAGCATCATATGGGAGCTTGTTAGAAATGTAAATTCTAGAGCCTCACCTCAGACATACTGAATCAGAAACTCTGAGTATAAGGCCTATCAATCTATGTTTTAACAAACCCTCCAGGTAATTCTGATGCATTCTAAGATTTGAGAATCATTACTTTAGATAAAATTCTTACTGCAGTGTAAAGAGGGGTGGGGTGGTTCAAGGAGTTGATATTTGAAGAAAGAATCAAGTTGGGACACTATTGCAGTAGCATATGACTTAAAGTAAGATACTGCGAACAGATGGAGTGGAAGGAAAAATGCAAGAAATTCAATGGCCAAATGAACTCCATCATCAATAGGATGTTCTCAGTGAAGAAAATGAGATGTCCTGAATTATTTCTAGACTTCTGATTTGGAGTAATGTGTGGATAGTGGTACCATTAACTAAGTTTTAGAAGCACAGGAGAGGAAGCAGATTTTAGAAAATTTATTGACATAAAAGTCACATAACAAACAATTAACCATTTTAAAGTAAGCAATTCAGTGGCTCTTAGTACATTCAGTGTTGGGCAACCACTACCTCTATCTAGTTCCAAAGCATCTCTATCACTCCAAAATAAAACCCTGTGTCCATTCAGCAGTTTCTTCCATTTCTTTCTCACACCTCACCTCCCACCCACCACCCACCCTCCAGCCTTCTGGCAACCACCAAATCTGCATTCTGTCTCTCTGAATTTACCTATTCTGGATATTTCATATAAATAAAATCATACAATATGTGATCACTTGTGTTTGACTTCTCTCACTTAGCATAATATTTTCAAGTTTTATCCACACTGACACATATATCAGTACTACATTCCTTTTAATGGCTGAATAATAATCCATTGCATGTATATACTACAATTTGTTTATCCATTCATCCATTGACAGAAATCTGTTTCCACCTTTTGGCTATTGTGAATAGTGCTGCTATGAGCATGCATGTACATGCTTGAGTACCTGTTTTTAATTCTTTTCGGTACACATACACACACACACACACACACACACACACACACACACACACACACACACACATACAGGAGCAGAATTGTGGGGTCATATGGTAATTCTACGAGTATGTTTAACTTTTTAAGGAACTGCCAAAATGTTTTCTACAGTGGCTGTAGCACTTTACATTCCCACCAGCAATGTATAAGCATTCCAATTTCTCCACATACTCTTCAACGCTTGTTTTTTATTTATTTCTCTTATAGCCATTCTCATGGGTGTAAATTGACATTTCATTGTGGTTTTGATTTGCATTTCCCTAATGACTAGTGATGTTGAGTATCTTTTCCTGTGCTTATTGGCTATTTGTATATCTACTTTGGAGAAATGTTTATTCAAGTTTTTTGCCCATTTTTTAATTGGGTTATTTGTCCTTTTGTTGTTGAGTTGTAAGAGTTCTTTATGTACTCTGAACACTAGACCCTTATCAGATATGTAACTTGCAAACATTTTATCTCATTCTCTGTGTTATCTTTTCACTCTTGTGATACTATCCTTGATGAACAGAAGTTTTAATTTTGAAGGAGTCCAACTTATCTTTTTGTTGTTGCTTATGCTTTTGGCATAGCTAACAATTCATTTTCTAAATTCAAGGACATGAGGATTTACCCCTATGTTTTCTTCTAAGAGTTTTATGGTTTTAACTGTGATATTTATGTCTTTGATCCATTTTTAGTTAACTTTTTTATATGGTGTAAGGTAGGGGTCCAAATTCATTCTTTTTCATGTGGATATCTAGTTGGTCCAGCATTATTTGTTGAAGAGGCTATTATTTTCCCATTGAATGGTCTTGATTTGATACTTTTGCTGAAAATCAATTGGCCTCAATTCTATTCCATTGGTCTACATGTATCACACTGCTTTGATTACTGTAGCTTTGTAATAAGGTTTAAAATCAGCCTTTGTTATTGTTTTTCTAGATTGTTTTAGCTATTCAGGGCCCCTTTCACTATCACATGAATTTAAGAATTGGCTATTCTATTTTTGCAAAAAAAAAAAAAAGGCCACTGGAATTTTGATAGGGATTGCATTGAATCTGTAGAGAAAGCAGATTTTAAGATAAAGGATAAGTTTGATTTTGAACATGATTACTTTGCAGTACTTGTGGGACATTCAATAGAGTAACCTAAAGGAATAAGATATATGTTGTAGAACTGAGAAGAGAGTCCTGAGTGGAGACATAGACTTAGAATATAAGTATACATGAAGATGGTAGCTGAATCCATGGCTGTTGGTAAGATCTTTTGGGAAGAGCATGTAGAGGGAAAAGAGAAGACGATAGTTGGATTTATCAACAGTAAGAAAGTGTAAGGGAAGAAGAGCCTATGAAAATAATTTGATAAGAAGGGATAACGGAGAAAATAGGTGAACAAGAAAAAAATGGCGCAGTGGAAGCCAAAAAGAAAGAGATTTAACACAAACAGTGTTTCATGGTGCAGAGAGATCATGAAATAAATCTGAGAAACAATCAATGGACTTGGCAGTCATGAGGCCACTGATGGCCTTGGGCAGGACAATCCGTGTGAATTATGGAGACTTAAAACTGGCAAGGGTGGGTTGGAGCACACATAAGAAGTGAGAAAGAGGGGGAAACATAAGTCTAGAATATTGTTTTTGGGCATCTTGTCTGTGAAAAGAAGGGGAAATATAGGGATAATGCAAGAGTAGGATACAGTGTTATTGGAAGATTTAGAGGTCGTAGTAAAGGACCTTAAGGAAGAGAGAGGTTGAAAATACAGAAGAAAGAGTGAGTAATGAGTGGGACAAAACCCTGGATTTGTAGGAGATAAGATGATATGGAAGGAGTTGCCTTGAGTGAAAGAAAGGTCAGCCACCATAGCCTACTTTCTCCTCCTTAGCATCAATGACCAAACCTAAAGGTCAGGTGCAGAAAAAAAAATGACTCATAGGTATGGGAGAAAATCATGGAAGTTCAAGACCCAATGGTCTTGAGGTTCTGGTGAAATAGGTGGTAAGGTCCTCTGCACTGAGAGGATGGTATCAATTGGATGGAGGACTTGAGTTTAGTGGAGAAGGTTTGGAGCAGCCATTTGGAGGAATGAGAGGAGAATCTGGTTAGAGAAAAGGTAAAAAATTAATGAGGAATGTTGAAGATCCAGGAGAAGCTGGAGACCATAAATCTGTGATGGCCCTAATCCATTTGACTATGTGATTTTCTGCAGCAGCGTTAGGTAGCCAACGGTGAGAACAGCAAAGGCAGATGATAGGACTAATATATTGTTGCAAACTGTAGGAGAGATGTAGTGGAAAGACAATGGGCTTGGTTTTGAGGGCAGGAGCATGGGGGTTGAGTGCAGTGGGATCAAGTTTGGATAGAAGAGAAAGTGAAGCCAAATAAGGCTGATGGACTAGGAATAAAATGGCTTTGAGGTCTCTGTATATGAGGTTGAAAAGCTGAAGGAAGGGAAAGAAAAAGCTGGACGGGTAGAATGAGGATTAGAGTTAAGAGATCAGAGGTGAAGTGGTTCCAAGTGATATTAAGGTCTAAGGCATGACAATCAGAATGGGTCAAACAAATAGTTATGGGTAAAGACTGTTGGTGTTGAAGATGTTTTCTTAAACAAGCTATGAGCCAGGGTGCTGAATGGCTTCCTGTGGTTATAGATGTTGCCTAGCATGAAGGCAATACATGACAAGAAGAAAATAGTGAGCTGGTGTCCAAGCCCTTAAGAAGAGGTAGGAGCTTCAAGGGCAAAATGAAGAGGGATAGAAGGAAGTATATATCGTTGTCATAAACCTTAATGAAGAAGGTTTTCTTGCTCTAGGATGGAGGAGTTATAATCTGCCATTTGAAATGGGGAGCTAGGAGAGCACAATCAAGCTGCAGCTCATGACACATGGGTACAGAAGAATTGGCCTCTTCCATTGAAGTTACAGGAGAGTTGTGCTCTGGGAAGAGCCTGGAGGTAGAGTTTGGGAAGTGATTGAATATATAAGGAAGGTTATTTACAATGGAATGAGGGTTTCTGAGGAAAGGTTTGGAGGCAAGTCATTAGTGTGAGAAACATCCAGGTGGAATGAAAATAAGGAATGATAACAATAATGCCTGTCAGGCACCATGCCAAGGGCTTGATGCTTGTACATTTGTTTTATTTAGTTATTAGGTTGTTGTGGATCGATTGGATTGTGTCCTCCAAAGTTCATCTATTAGAAGTTTAATTCCCACTGTAACTGTTCAGGGCAGAAAATCCAATTATGGTAATCAGAAGGTGGGGCCTTGAAAAGGTGATTAGATTGTAAGACCATGACATAGTGGATGGATTAATAATAGCAATCAGTGGGGTGGTTCTGAGGGCTTTGAAAGGAGAGTGCACCAGGAGCTCTCACTTTCTGCTCCACCATTTTCTGCCATATGAGACCCCTACATTGCTGTAAAGCCGCCACCAAAGAAGATCCTCACCAGACTTCCCAGCCTCAAAAACTGTAAGCAATAAATTTCATTTTCTTGATAAATTACTCAGTTCCAGGCATTTTGTTACAAGCAACAGAAATGGACTAATACAGAAAAATGGTACCAGAAGTGGGGTGTTTAATATAACAAATACATGGAAATGTGGAAGCAGCTTTGGAACTGGGTGTTGAGGAAAGGCTGGAAGAATGTGAAGGAGCAGTATAGTAAATGCCTAGCTGTTAGGGGGAGTTTAGAAGACAATAAAACCAGGGAAAGTATGGAACTTTTTACAAACTGGTTAAATGGTGGTGAGCAGAATGTTGATAGAAATATAGACAGTAAAGACCACTCTGAGAAGATCTCAGATGTAAATGAGAAGGAGATTTTTGGAAACTATATCAAAGATCAACTTTGCTATGAACTTGCAAGAAACTTGACTGCGTTGTGTCCATGCCCTAGGACTTCGTGGAAGTTGAAACTTAAAAATTATGAACAAGAGTACTTGGCAGAAGAAATTTCTAAGCAGCACAAAATTCAGGAAGCTGCATGGTTACTTGTAACAGCCTATGCTGAGTTATGGTGCCAAAGACACGACATGAAACCAGAATTTAAAGGGGAAGCAGTTTCCAGATGTAGGGCTCCCTTGAGAATTTCTTACAGGACTAGTCATGTGGTGGTGAACTCCCACAGTTTTTGTTTGTCTAGGAAATACACTATTTCTGCCTCATTACTGAAGGAGAGCCTTGCTGGACATAGAGTTCTTGGCTGGCAATTTTTTTCTCCTAGTATTTTGAATATGTCATTCCACTTTCTTCTGGCCTGTAGGGTTTCAGTTGAGAAGTCTGCTGTTAGTGTCATGGGGGTTCCCTTATTGGTGACTTGATGCTTTTCTCTTGTTGCTTTTAGAATTCTCTCTTCATCTTTGATATGTGCAAATTTGACTACAGTGTGCTTTGGAGAGGAACTTTTTGTATTGAATCTGTTTCAGGACATTTGAGCTTCCTAGATCTGAAGGTCTGCATCTCTCCCTATACCTGGGAAGTTTTCTGTTATTATTTCATTGAATAGGTTTTTAATATCTTTTCCTTTCTCTTCCCCTTCTGAAATACACACTATTCAGATGTTAGAGCACTTGAGATTGTCTGCTGTCTCTCTTAGATTTTCTTTATTAGTTTTAATTCCTTTCCTCCCCCCCTTTTTTTGTCTGCCTGGGTTATTTCAAAAAGACCATCTTCAAGATTTGAAATTCTTTCTTCTGCATGGTCTAGCCTGCTGCTTAAGCTCTCTGTTGTGTTTTTCATTTCATTGAGTGAGTCTTTCATTTCTAAGAGTTCTACTACACTCTTTTTTAAGGTATTAACCTCTTTGTAATTTTTCTCCCTTATATTCTGGATATTTTTTCTTGTTTCATTGGGTTCTCTAATTGAGTCTTCTCTTACTTTCTTCTCATCAGCACATGGAATTTTCTCCAGGATAGATCACATATTAGGACACAAATCCAGTCTCAGCAAATTAAAAAATATTGTATCATTCCATAAATCTTTTCAGACAACAGTAGACTAAAACTGGAAATTAATAACAAGCAAAACCCTGGAAACTATACAAATACATGAAAACTAAACAACAGGCTCCTGAATGACCTATGGTTCCAAGAAGAAGTTAAACAGTAAATCAAAAAGTTTCTTGAAACTAGTGAAAATAAAGCTACATCATACCAAAACCTGTGAGATACTGCAAAAGCAATACTAACAGGGAAGTTTATTTCAATAAATGCTTACATCGAAAGAATGGAAAGACTTCAAATAAATGACCTAACACTATCCCTCAAAGAACTAGAACAACAACAACAATCCAATCCTAAAGGTAGAAGATGGAAAGAAATAATTAAGATCAGCGCAGAGCTAAATGAATTAGAGACCCAAAAATTGATACAAAAGACCAAAAAACTAAAGGTTGGTTTTTGAGAAGATAAATAAAATAGACAAACCATTAACTAGGTTAACAACAAAAAAAAAAAAAGAAGAGGAAGAAGAAGAGAGAAGACCCAAATAACAAAGATCAGAAATGAAAAGGGAGGCATTACAACCAACACTATAGAAATAAAAAGAATCATTAGGGACTATTATAAGTAACTGTATGACAACAAATATGAAAACCTGGAAGATATGGATAAGTTTCTGGACACATACAAACTACAAAGGAATGAACCAAGAAGACACAGAAAACCTGAAAAGAACAATAACAAGCAACAAGACTGAAGTGGTAATCAGCAATCTTCCAAAAAAGAAAAGCCCAGGTCGGATAGCTTTACAGGTGAATTCTATCAAACCTTTAAAGCAGAAATAATACCAATTCTCCTCAAACTATTCCAAAAAATTGAAACAGAAGCCATTCTCCCAAACTCATTCTATGAGGCCAGCATAACCCTGATACCAAAACCAGATAAAGGTACAACAAAAAATGAAAATTACAGGCCAATATCCTTTATGAACATAGATGCAAAAATCCTCAGCAAAATATTAGCAATCAGAATACAGCAACACATCAAAAAAATTTTACACCATGATCAAGTTGGATTCATCCCAGGGATGCAAGGATGGTTCAACATATAAAAGTCAATAAATTGATATATCATATCAACAAAACCAAGGACAAAAACCATATTTAGAAAAAGCATTTGTCAAAATTCAAAATCCCTTCATGATAAAGACTCTCAAAACAATAGAAGCCATCTATGACAAGCCCACCACCAATATCATTCTGAATGGTGAAAAATTGAAGATTTTTTCCTTAAGAACAGGAACAAGACAAGGATGCCCAATCTCACCACTTCTACTTAACATAGTACTGCAGGAACTAGCCAGAGCAATCAGGCAAGAGAAAGAAGTAAAGGGCATCCAATTTGGAAATTAGTAAGTCAAACTGTCCCTATTTGCAGATGACATGATACTATATATAGAAAAACCTAAAGACTATCAAAAAACTCCTAGAGATTGTTAATAATTTCAGTAATGTTTCAGGATACAAAATCATTGTGCCAAAATCACTTGCATTTATATTCTCCAATAATGAACTAACAGAAAGAAAAATGAAGAAAGTAAGCCCATTTATAACAGTCACACAAAAAAATAAAATACCTAGGAATCAGTTTAACCAAGGAGGTGAAAGATCTCTACAATGAGAGGTACAAAACGCTACTGAAAGAAAATAAAGAGGACACAAAATGGCTGAAAGACATACCCTGATCTTGGATTGGAAGAATTAACATTGTGAAAATGTCCATTCTACCCAAAGGAGTATATAGATTCAATGAAATCTCCATCAAAATACCAATGACATTCTTCATAGAAATAGAAAAAGTAATCCAAACATTCATATGGAACAACTAAAGACCCTGAATAGCCAAAGGAATCCAGAGCCAGGAAAGTAAAGCTGGAGGCATAACACAACCTGACTTCAAATTATACTACAAGCTAAAGTAACCAAAACAACATGGTACTGTCATAAAAATAGAAACTGGGAACACTGAAGCATACTAGAGAGACCCAGAAATCACCCCTCAGGCTTACAGCCATCTGATATTTGACAAAGGCAACAAAAACATACATTTAGGAAAAGACTGCCTCTTCAATAAGTGGTGCTGGGAAAATTGGATATCCATATGCAGAAAAATGAAACTAGACCCACACCTCTCACCATATACTAAAATCAACTCAAAATGGAATAAAGACTTAAGTATAAAGCCTTGAACTGTAAAACTATTAAGGAATAATATATGGGAAACACTTCAGGAACTATGTCTGGGCACAGACTTTATGAACAAGAGCCCAAAAGCACAAGCAGCAAAAGAAAAAATAAACAAATGGGACTATATCCAACTAAAAAGTTTCTGCACAGCAAAGGAAACAATCAACAGAGTGAAACAACAACCTACAGAATGGGAGAAAATATTTGCAAACTATGCATCTGACAAGGGATTAATATCCATAGTATACAAGAAACTCAAGCAATTACACAGTAAAAATCCAAATAACCCAATTATAAAATGCACAAAGGAGCCGAATAGACATTTTTCAAAGGAAGACATACAAATGGTCAACAGGTTCATGAGAAAATGCTCGACATCACAAATCATCAGGGAAATGCAAATTAAAACCACATTGAGATATCACCTCACCCCAGTTAGACTGGCTGTAATCAAAAAGATGGAGGAGGCCAACAGCAGCACCAGCCAATGGAACTGCATGGCTCCACATGGCCCCCTCACCCCACCGGCTCTGACCCAGGCAGGGGGGGAGCTCCAGGCCCCACTCCTACACTCTGAACCAGCACCATGGAATTGAGCCTGTCAGTGGTGGTCGGCAGCAACACCAGCCAGTGGAACTGTGTGGCTGGACGCAGCCCCTCACTCCACCTCAGACCCAGTGCAGAGCACCAGCCTAAGGATCTGACCCACCGAGTTTGGCCCAGCAGAACTCCATGGTGCTAGGGGCTCATTCTATGACCACAGGGTCTTGAACAGAAATCTAGGTGGTTTAACATAACCACCACCACACCTACTGTCAAGCAAAGACAATTCACCCCCCACAGTAGCAACCAGGGCCACTCCACAGCCAACCTAAGTGTAATAGAAGAAGCAAACCCCCTACCAAATGACCAAGTGTCAGCAAAAAAAAATACTAGAAGTACAAACAATCAAGAAGAAATGACACCACTGAAAGGATAGAGTAATGCCCCAAAGTCAGACTCCATGGAACAGGGAATCCTTATAAAGTCTGAAAAAGAATTTCAAGCAATGATCTTAAGAAAACTTAAAGAAAAAAAGGAAGACTCAATTAGAGAACACAATGAAACAAGAAAAAACATCCATAATATGAAGGAGGAAATCTACAAAGAGATTAATACCCTAAAAAAGAGTGCAGCAGATCTTCTAGAAATGAAAGACTCACTCAGTGAAATAAAAAACACAAATGAGAGCTTGAGCAGCCAGGTAGAGCAAGCATAAGAAAGAATTTCAGAGCTTGAAGATGGTCTTTTTGAAATAATTCAGGCAGACAAAAAAAGGAAAAAAGAATTAAAAATAATGAGGAAAGCCGAAGAGAGATAGCAGACAACCTCAAGTGCTCTAACATCCGAATTGTGGGTATTCCTGAAGGACAGGAGAAAGGAAAAGATATTGAAAACCTACTCAAGGAAATAGTAAGAGAAAACTTCCCAGGTGTAGGGCGAGATACAGACCTTCAGATCCAGGAAGCTCAAAGGTCCCCAGATTCAACCCAAAAAGATCCTCCCCAAGACATATTATAGTTAAATTTGCAAAGCTCAAAGACAAAGAGAGAATTCTACAAGCAGCAAGAGAAAAGCATTGAGTCACTTATAGGGGAACCCCCATCAAACTAACAGCAGACTTCTCAACCAAAGCCCTACAGGCCAGAAGAAAGTGGAATGATATATTCAAAATACTAAAAGAAAAAAACTGCCAGCCAAGAATTCTTTACACAGCAAGGCTCTCCTTCAAAAATGAGAGAGAAATAGTGTATTTCCCACATAAACAAAAGTTGTGGGAGTTCACCACCACACAACCAGCCTTGCAAGAAATTCTCAAGGGAGTCATTTATCTGGAATCTGAATAATGGTGACCACCATCACCAATACACAAGAAAGAGCAAAACCCACAGTTGAAACAAAAATGCCAGCAAGAAAGAGAAAGAAGCTAAATCATTCCAACTTAAATTCCCAACTCACATTGAAGAAGAGAAATAAAAGTGGAAATAATGATCAAAAGATATTTAAACCACCTAAACAAGTAGCAATTAAATGATAGGAATTAAACAACACTTCTCAATAACTACTCTAAATGTGAATGGACTAAACTCCCCATTCAAAAGACACAGGCTAACTGACTGGATTAAAAAGCCAGGTATATGCTGTCTTAAACCCAAGTATATGCTGCCTTCAAGAGACCCACCTCACCTGTAAAGACACTCATAGACTAAAAGTGAAGGGATGGAAAAAGATATGCCATGTGAACGGAAACCAAAAATGAGCAGGAGTAGTTATTCTCATATCGGAAAAAATAGACGTTAAACCAAAACACATTTAAAAAGACAAAGAAGGCCATTATATAATGATAAAGGGAACTATCCAGCTAGAAGACATAGCAATCATAAACATGTATGCACCCAATACTGGAGCACCCAGATATATCAAGCAAACACTCTTAGACCTAAAGAAGGAGATAGGACCTAATACATTAGTAGTGGGTGATCTGAGCACCCCTCTCTCAGTATGGGACAGGGCTTCCAGGCAGCAAGTCAACAAAGAGACACAGGATTTAATCTACATCCTAGACCAATGGGACTTGGCAGATATATACAGAACATTTCACCCAACAGTTAAAGAATACACTTTCTTTCCATCAGCTCATGGTACATTCTCCAGGATAGACCACATATTAGGTCACAAATCTGGTCTCAGCAAATTTTAAAAAATTGAAATCATTCCAACAATCTTTTCAGACCACAATGGACTAAAACTGGAGATAAACAATAAGCAAAATGCTGGAAGCTATACAAATACATGGAAAATAAATAATAGACTCCTGAATGACTGATGGGTCCAAGAAGAAATTAAACAGGAAATCAAAACATTTCTAGAAACTAATGAAAATAAAGATACATCATACTAAAACTTGTGGGATACTGCGAAAGCAGTACTAAGAGGCAAATTTATTTCCGTAAATGCTTATATCAAAAAAATGGAAGGACTTCAAATAAATGACCTAATACTACACCTCAAAGAACTTGAAAAACAACAACAATCCAAACCTAAGGGAAGTAAATGGAACAAAATAATTAAGGTCAAAGCAGAACTAAAAGAAATAGAGACACAAAAAACAATAGAAAAGATCAACAAAACTAAAAGTTGGTTTTTTGAGAAGATAAACAAAATAGACACACCATTACTGAGATTAACATAAAAAAAGGAGAGAGAAGACCTAAATAACAAAAATCAGAAATGAAAAGGGAGACATTACAACTGATACCACAGAAATACAAAGAATCATTAGAGACTATTATAATCAACTGTATGACAACAAATTTGAAAATCTGGGAGATATGGATAAGTTTCTAGACATATATAAATTACCAAGACTGAACCAAGAAGAGATAGAAAACCTTAACAGACTAATAACAAGCAAGGAGATTGAAGCAGTAATTAGCAATGTTCCAATAAAAAATAATCCAGGTCCAGACAGCTTTACAGCTGAGTTCTATCAAACTTTTAAAGAGAAGTTAATACCAATTCTCATGAAAGTATTCCAAACAATTGAAACAGACACTACTCTCCCAAACTCATTCTATGAGGCCAATATAACTCTGATACCAAAACCAGATAAAGACACAACAAAAAAAGAAAATTATAGGCCAATATCCTTGATGAACCTAGATGCTGAAATCCTCAACAAAATATTAGCAATTAGAATACAGCAACATATTAAAAAAGTTATACACTATGGTCAAGTGGGATTCATCCTAGGGATGCAAGGATGGTTCAACATATGAAAATCAATAAAGGTGATACTTCACATCAACAAGCTCAAGGACAAAGACCATATGATTATCTCAATAGATGCTGAAAAAGCATTTGACAAAATTCAACATTCCTTCGTGATAAAGACTCTCAACAAATTAGGTATAGAAGGAAAATATCTTAATACCTTAAAAGCCATTTATGACAAGCCCACCACCAGTGTTATTCTGAATGGGGAAAAATTGAAGGCCTTTCCCTTAAGGAAAGGAACAAGACAAGCCTGTCCACTCTCACCACTTCTATTCAGCATAGTACTGGAGATACTAGCTAGAGAAATCAGGCAAAAGAAAGAAAGGGAATCCAGATTGGAAAAGATGAAGTCAAACTTTCCCTATTTGCCGATGACATGATACTACATATAGAAAAACCTAAAGACTCTCTAAAAAACTCCTAGAGCTGGTTAATAACTTCAGTAACATTGCAAGATACAAAATAAATGCCCCCAAATCAGTAGCATTTATATACTCAAATAATGAATTAACAGAAAGAGAAATAAAGTAAGCCCATTTACAATTGCCACCAAAAAAATACAATACCTAGGGATCAATTTAACCAAGGAGGTGAAAGACCTCTACAATGAGAATTACAAACCACTTCTGAAAGAAATTAAAGAAGACACAAAAAAATGGAAAGATATTCCATGCTCTTGGATTGGAAGAATTAACATTGTGAAAATGTCTACACTACCCAAAGCTATCCACAGATTCAATGCAATCCAGATCAAAATACCAATGACATTTTTCACAGAAATGGAAAAAACAATCTTAAATTTCAAATTGAAAAACAAAAGACCCTGTATAGCCAAAGCAATCCTGAGCAAAAAAAAAAAAGAAAAAAAAAAAAAGAAAAGCCAGAGGCATAACTCAGCCTGACTTCAAATTATACTACAAAGCTGTTCTAATCAAAACAGCATGGTACTGGTATAAAAGTAGACATTCAGACCAGTGAAGTAGAATAGAGGACCCAGAAATCTCTCCTCAGGCTTATCGTCATCTGATATTGAACAAAGGCAACAAAAATCTACATTGGGGAAAAGATTGCCCCTTCAACAAGTGGTGCTGGGTAAACTGGATATCCATATGCAGAATAATGAAACTAGATATGCATCTGTCACCATACACTGAAATTAACTAAAAATTGATTAAAGAATTACATATATGACCTGAAACTGTAACATTACTAAGGGAAAATTTAGGTTCAACACTTCAGCAACTAGGTCTGGGCACAGGCTTTATGAACATGAGCCTGAAAGCACAAGCAGCAAAAGAAAAAATAAACAAATGGGACTATATCAAACTAAAAAGTTTCTGCACAGCAAAGGAAACAATCAACAGAGTGAAAAGACAACCCACAGAGTGGGAGAAAATTTTTGCCAACTATGCATCCGACAAGGGACTAATATCCAGAATATAGAACTCAAGCAATTATACAGTAAAAAAATAAATGACCCAATTAAAAAATGGGCAAAGGAGCCAAATAGACATTTTTCCAAGGAAGACATATGAAAGGCCAACAGATACATGAAAAAAATGCTCAACATCAATAGTCATCAGGGAAATGCAAATTAAAACCACATTGAGATACCACCTCACTCCACTTAGACTGGCTATTGTTGGGCTCATTTTTAGGAGCAAACATTATCTGTGAGCCACATAGTGCCTATGGGTGGAGGATGAAGATGGCGCCCGTGGGAAGTAGGGGAGGCGTAACCCAAGATAGCTCCAAAAGGTTTTTATTGGTCCTCCAGTATTTCCACACTTGTGAACCCTGCGTGATCGCTATGCTCAACATGTTCGTACAAAATGCATGCCCACGTGATCCTTTAATTGATTGGTTAGTTCATGGAAAGCCCCTACTTGCTTGCTTATATAAATTGCAGTGTAACAGCAATAAAGTGGAACTGCCCTGACAGAACCCCTGCCACATCTGAGTGTCTCTTTCATGGGGATGGGTTGGGGAACAGCAGGCTCACTTTTCCCTGAGATCCCTCGGTCCCAACACCGGGGGTAATCCTGTTGGCTCCTTCTCCTTCTGGGTCTGCGGGAGGACCCCAGGCATGCCTCCACAGGCTATAATCAAAAAGATGGTGAATAACAAATGCTGGCGAGGGTGTGGAGAGAAAGGAACACTACTGCACTGCTGGTGGAACTGTGAATTAGTACAACCACTTTGGAAAACAATTTGGAGGTTTCTCAAACAACTACAGATAGATCTTCCACATGATCCAGCAATCCGTCTTCTGGGTATATATCCAGAGGAATGGAAATCATCATGTCGAAGGGATACCTGCACTCCCATATTTATTGCAGCTCTGTTTACAATAGCCAAGATATGGAACCAAACTAAATGTCCATCAATAGATGATTGGATAAGGAAACTGTGGTATATATACACTATGGAATACTACTCTGCCATAAAAAAGAATGAAATACTCCCATTCGCAACGTGGGTGAGCCTGGAGAAACTTGTGTTGAGTGAAACAAGCAAAGCACAGGGGGATAAATACCACGTGTGTTCACTTATATATGGGAGCTAAGAGAGAAAGGAAGGCAGGAAAGAAGGACCACAGTAGTGCCATGATCCAACAGAGGGAGGGAACGTTCCTAGGGCTACAAATTGGAGTTGAAGGGAGAGGGGGAGGGGTAGGGAGGTTGGGGGATAATTGGGAGGGGACAAAGGGTACAGAAGTAATTTCTGGTAATGAGTATGCCCCCAGTATGAATCTGTCCTTCGCATCATGGGCAGGAGGGGAAACAATCAGCTTTATATCTCATGAATATTTGTAATAAACAAATAAATAAATAAGTAAACAAAAGATGGAGAATAACAAATGCTGGCGAGGATGTGGAGAGAAGGGAATGCTCCTGCAGTGCTGGTGGGACTGTAAATTTGTACAACCACTATGGAAAACAATATGCAGATTTCTCAAATGACTACAAATATATGTACCATACAATCAGCAATGCCACTTCTGGGTATATACCCGAAGGAATGGAAATCATCATGCCGAAGGGATACCTGTACTCCCATGTTCATCACAGCTCTGTTTACAATAGCCAAGACATGGAGCCAACCTAAATGTCCATTGATGGATGATTGGATAAGAAAACTGTGGTATGTATACACCATGGAATATTACTCTGACATAAAAAAGAATGAAATTCTGCCATTCACAACAACATGGATGGGCTTGGAGAAACTTATGTTGAGTGAAATAAGCAAAGCACACAAAATACCACATGTACTCACTCATAAATGGGAGCTAAGAGATAAGGAAGGAAGGAAAGAAAGACCACAGTTGTGTGTTGGACTTGTAGAGGGAGAGAACATACCTAGGGATACAAAGTGGAGTGGGGAAGGGGGGAGGAAGAGGGAGGTCAGGGATAATTGGGTGGGGGACACAGGCTATAATCACAATTACTAGTAATGGGCATGCTGCCAGTATGGATCTGGCCATCACATCTTGGGCACGAGTGGTGACAATCAGCTTTGTATCTCATGAATACTCATAACCAATAAAAAGAAATGTACTATGCAAAAAGTAAAATAAAAGAAAATTTAAAAAAAGAAAATTTTCATCCTGACATGTGGTAGAGAAGCAGAGAGCATTTTCATGAGAAAAAAATGTAAAGGTGCTAAGAAGATTAGTACAAACAAAAGGGATTATCAAGAGAAGGAGGAAAAGGCCCGGAAGGTATTGCAGAAGCCTCCAGGGCCAACTCTTCCATTACAGGCCGGGAGGCCTAGGGTGACAGAATGGCCTTGGGGAACAAGCCTATGGTGCTCTCCACAGGCTCGCTGCCCAGGGCCACCTCAGAATGCTGCTCCCTGCACCAGCACTCTGGCTACTTTGGCTGCTCCATCTGTGGCTAAATTGGCCCCAGGTGTGACTGGACCCACAGCTCTGGAATATCCAAGCTGGAAGCCTTGGCAGCATCCACATAGTGTTAAGTCTGCAGGCTCGCAGAATGCCAGAGCTATGGAGGCTTGGGAGCCCCCATCCCGATTTCAGTGAATATATGGAAAATCTTGGGGGCCCAGGAAGAGATCTAGCACAGGGGAGGAGTCACTGCATAGAGCCTTCACTAGAGCAATGCTGAGCGGAAACATGGGGTTGGAATTGCAGCAGAAAAATCACGTCAAGGCCATGCCTAGTGTAGCAGTGGGAGCAGGACTGCCATGGAGATCCCAGACTTACAAACCTACCAGTGTTGAATACCAGCCTGCAAGAGCTGAAGGATCACCTGAGACCAGGAAAGCCACAGGAGTGGAGCTGCTAGAGGACTTGGGGAGCCAACCCCCACAACAGCCTGCAGAGGACATTGAACACGGAGTCGAGGTACATGATTTGCCAGCTTTGAGATTTAATGCCTGCCCTGCCGGGTTTCAGACTTGTTTGGGACCTGTTACCCCTTTCTTTTGGCCTATTTCTCCCTTTTTGAATGGGAATATGTACCTTATGCTTGTCCCACCATTGTATCTTGGCAGTAGATAACTTGTTTTGATTTCACAGATAGGACTTTGAACTTTGGACAATTGAGCTGAAACAAATTAAGACTTTGGGGATGGCGTGAATATATTTACCTTTGAGAAGGACATGAACTTTGGGAGCCAGGGGCAGAATGCTGTGTATTGACTGAATTGTGTCTCCCAAAGTTCATACATTAGAAACTTAATTCCCACTGTAACTGTTGAGTGTAGGAAATACTATTATGGTAATTAAAAGATGGGGCCTTGAAGAGGTGATTAGATTGTAGGTCCATGCCATAATGAATGGATTAATAATGGTGGTCGGTGTGTGGTTCTGAGAACTTTAAAAGGAGAGAGCATAGGGAGCTATCTCTCTCTGCTCCACCATTTTCTGCCATGTGAGACCCTTGGGTCATTGTCACCACCACCTGGGCTTTCACCAGATGTGTTCCCTGGACTTTGGATTATCCAGCCTCAGAAACTGTAAGCAATAAATTTCATTTTCTTTATAAATTACCCAGTTCCAAGTATTTTGTTATAAGCAACAGAAATGGACTAATAAATACAGTAACCCTGCGATGTAAGTGCTATCTCTTTTGCATATGAATAAACTGACACTGACAGCTTTTAGAAACTCCTCTAACGTCATGTATCTAAAAAGTTACTGAGTTGGTCTGGTCTCTTAACAACTAAACCGGATTGAAATGAGAGGATGTAAGAGAAGGTGCCAGAGGAACTCCCGTTTGGGGAAGGGGCTCCCGATGACAGGATGGAAGACTTCATGGATCCAATAAACTGTGAGAATCTAGCCATGTGCTTATAGCATCCTCTCAGTGAAAGACAGCACTGGTCAGCGTGAGCTGTTTTCAGAGTTCCAGGTGGAATGCAGGCAGGGGGTGTTTTGTGCCCTCAGGGAAGCGATGAGAGAGTGTGGCGGTAAAGAATAATTAGGTCTAGGTAGGTGCCTGTCCCCTTAGTTGGAGGAGCAGATTTGAGGCTTCTTAACAATTGACCCCAGTCCTTATTACATTTAAGCAATCAGTCCTCATGGGCTCCTGAGGAAGAATGTCCAGACACAATTTTGTTGGAAAAGACTTTTTATTGGGAATTAGACTTGGGAATTGCTCATCAAAGGTAGTCCCTGCTCTGTGTCATCAAAAGATGTTAGAAATTTCTTTTTGATCACAGCTTTTAACAAAGTCAGGACTACAGCATTGAGTAAACAGAGATCATTAAGCAAGGGTTTGCTCTCTGAGCTCTGGGAATGTAACAACAAGATTGCAGAGGCAAGAAGTGATTCTTTCTTTGGGTTCTTTTCTCTCCTTCCCTCCCACCACCAGTCATGCCCCTCCCACAGCCTTCTGCTTTCTATGTTTTGCCACCTGTGGTGAGAGCATTCTTGGTACTTAGATTCCTTCAGATCTTTCTTACTGTTTCTGTGCACCCCTACCCTGGTTTTGGTGCACTTTTCCATCCAAAGGCAACATCTGAGACTCTTCTGAGGACTGCACTCTTTGCCTGGGACAGCCATTAGCCAGTGACTGATGGATGTGGCAATATGAAAGCTCAGCTTCCTTGCCTGAAGTTGGGTCAACTTGGATACATAATTTACATGGCAGACTTCTGCAGAAGGATCGGGCTCAGTCAACCCTCTATGGGACTTTGCCTGAAGTTGCACTCTGGTTTGGCTTCTTCTCCTTCTCTGTTCTACTTCCCCATTCCCTTCCTAGACTCTCCTGGAAGCACTTTTAAAATAAACCACATGTACATGAATCCCCAACTTAAGGTTTGCTTCTTGGAAATTCAGCCTATGAAAGGGCATCAGATAACTATTAAAGGGAAGTTCATTTAGACAGAAATTTTGAGGATAAAGTTGAAAATGTAATTTCTTTAACAAAAGCATGTGAGCAACCATTTAAGTACTAAAAGAAAATATGGGTGAGTTACTTCATAATATGAGAGTGGTGAAAACTTTCCAACTATGAATTAAGATCAAGAAGCAATGAAAAGAAAAGATCAGTAAATTCAACTGCATAAAAATGAAAATAAAATTTGCCTGAAGTACAATGGTGGTTTTCAGGGACTTGGGGGAGAGGGAAATGGTGAGATTGTCAATGGGTACAAAATTTCAGTTATGCAAGGTGAATAAGTTCTGCAGACCTAGTGTACAGCATGGTGACTACAGTTCAAAATATTCCATTATATACTTGGAAATTGCTAAGAGGATAGATTTTCTTTTAGAGGGTATTCATAAGTGTTCTCACTAAAAGAAAATAAAAGGTAACTATGCAAGGTAATGGATGTGCTAATTAGCTTGATTGTGGTGAATATTTTATAGTGTATACATATACTAAAACATCAAGTGGTACACCTTAAATATATACAATTTTTTATTTGCCAATTATACATCAATAAAGTTGGAAAAAAATTTTCTCAAAAAACCCACCATAAGTAAAGTTAAAAAATGACAGTGAGATGAAAAATATTTGCAACTTATGTCACAGACCAAGGGCTAATCACCTTGACATATAAAGAGCCATAAAAAATTGAGAGGAAAAATACCAAAGCCAAATAGAAAAATGAGAAAAGATAAAAGAAAGTGAAATGGCTCTTAAACATATGAAAATATGCTTAAAATCATTCATAATAGAAATACAAGTTACCACTACTCAAGGATATTTTATACTTATCAGATTGGCAAAAATGAAATGCTTGACAAAACACCCTGTTGGCAAGGTTGCACAGGAACATATGCTCTCACGTATTGCTAGTAGGCAGTGCAAAATGGCATAAGCCCTTTGGAGGGAAATTTGGTAATATCAAATTAAATAAAATATTTATTTATTCTTTTACTAACCAGTACTGAAGATACACCTCCTCAAAAATAAAACAATATACATATACGTTTATTAATCATACATGATTCATAATAACAAAAGGTGGAAAACAATGAAAAGTCTGTTTATATGAACTGGCTGAATAAACCATCCACATAATGGATTACTATGCAGCCATAAAAAAAGAATCAGGGTAATCTCTGTGAATAGGTATGGAGTGATTTCTAAGATATATTATGTTAAAACAAATAAAGGTATAGAACACATGACCTGCTACATTTTGTGTGTGAAAAAAAGATGGAAATAACTATGCACACACGTATATATATATATACGTAACAATGTAGGCATACCTTATATATGTTGTACATATTATTTATATATATAACAATATAAAATATATATAAGATATTATATATAAGGTATGTATAAGCAGAAACAGATGAGCCTTGCTATATATCAAATTGATAAAATAACCACATGTAGAAAAATTGCGTATTATTTTAAGCAACCTTGGAACATGATTTTCTGATGCTAATACTCTACGTATTTTACAACATATATTCTAAAAAATCTTAAACTTAATTCAGTATGTTTACAGTTAATAATATTGGTTAGGTTTGGATGTATTGTAGGGTAAAGTAATTTGACAATTTGAGCATGAATGAGAAAATTGCTGTATTGTACTATAAGACAGGAAATAAAGAAAAATCTATAAGCCCACAATAATACTTTGAAAGAGAGAGGGAGGGAAGGTAGAAGGGAGAGAGAGAGACACACAAAATGAAAGAAAAAGAGAATGAGAGAGAGAGAGAGAGGAAAGCTCTTCTATACAGATGAATACCAGCTAATAAGTGTAGAAAGAATGATATAATTAGAAAATCACCATTTTAAATATTTCACAGTAATAATCTATTCAGGCAAGGATCATCAATAGATGCCAAAAACAACCATTAGGTGAAAGTTTTCCAGGGAACGGGATATTCTTACAATGCCAAAGTATCACCTACAGATTTCTGACTAGTTACAAAATAAAAATTTGACTTTACAATGAAGGAACCTGGCAGTAGCCACCTTAATACTGTCCTGGACTCTTCAATAAGTCAATAACATGAAAAGATACTAATGGGAGACTGCTCCAGTCTAAAAGGACCTGAAGATCCATAAAAACCATATGTGCAAACCTAGGGTGTTTCTTGGTTTTAAAACAATAGCTGAATAAGAGATTCATATGACAATGGGATAATTTGAATATTGTATTAGGCTTAAAACAACAAACATTTATTATCTCACAGTTTCATGGGTCAAAAATTAGGGAGTGGCTTAGCTGGATGGCTCTGCTCCGTATCTTTCACGTGGTGAAATCAGGATGTCATCAGGGGCTACAGTTATCTGAAGGCTTGACGAGGGCTGGAAGATCCGCTTCCAAGTTCACTCACATGGCTACTGGCTGAAGGCCTCAGTTCCTTAAGGTAAGGTCCTCTTTATTAGCTGCTTGAGTGTCCCCACAACACAGCAGAATGAACAATCCAAGAGAGAGAGCACAGGAAGACTTAGTCTCTGAAAGTACACACTCTCATTTCTGCTTTGTTCTGTTTATTAGAAACAAGTCACTAAGTTAAGCCCCCACTTATAGGGAGGGTAATTAGGCTCTGACTCTTAAAGGGAGGAGTGTTAAGGAATTTGTGGATATATTTTTAAACAAGCACAAATATGGACTGGACGCTAGAAGATATTATGAAGTTATTGTTAACTTTCTTAGGTGTGATTATTTTCTTAGGTGGAAAGTTGTCATTCTAAAGAGATGCATGCAGAAGCATCATGGGAGAAGTGTCATAACACTGAATGAGAAGAAGTAAAGCAAATATAGCAAAATATTTGTACTTGTTGAATCTGGAAGGAGGGTGTATCAGTATTTGTTAAATCATTTTCTCAACTTCTTTCTATGACTAAAATTTTTACAGTAAAAAAATGAAAGGAAAAAAGTATTTTGCATTTAATTTGCACAAAGCATCTTTCTTGACACATACTAGATGTTGGGGCTGGGAGGCAAGACTGAGGAAAGATACACATCAGGCAGTAGGCACAGACTCCCAAGTACCAAAAAAAGTTAGAGGTAGGGAATGAAAGACGTTGATGGGGTGGGTTGAGAGGTTGGATTGTAGGGAGAGAAAGGGAGGAGTGAAGCAAAGCGCGAGGACGTGTCACGTTGTAGATGGAGTATATAAATAGCCATCCTCAATTTTCAAAATTGGATTCCAATCATAATGGCCACTTAAAAATCCCTATTTTTGAAACTTTTATGAGGAACAGGCCATTTACATAATTTCTAAGTATCTCTTCATAAATTACAGACTTATTCTAAAAGGACAAATAGTGACTTTACAGGTGACAAAACTGGAGGACACCAGTTTAACCAAATGATCGAAGTTTAACATCACCAAAATTGGGACAAACATTATCATGTGCCTTCTGATATATATATGATATTACAAAAAGGGTACAGCATTACTTAAGTAGTAACCCTGCCAAGAATGTCAACCTGAATTTGTCTGATGAGGAAACATCAGATAAACCCAAACCGAAGGACGTGCTATAAAACAACTAACCTGTACTCTGCCCATACTCTGACATGGTGATGAAAGACCAAGAAATGCCGAGGAGCTGTTCCAGATTAAAGGAGTCTAGGTAGATACGCCAACCCAATGCAATGCATGATCCTGAATTGAGTCCAGAGTTAGGCAAAACAAAATAGCTATAAAAATCATTATTGGAACAATTATAGAGATTTTATTAAGGGGTGTGGGTTAAATAATACCATTGTATTAATGTTAATTTCCTGATTTTGATTGTTGTACTGTGGTTATTTAAGAGAATGTCTTTATTCTTAGTAAACACACACTAAAGTATTTGGTAAAGGGGCTTGATGTGGCCAACTTATTCTCATTTGAAAGTATTTGGTATAGGAAAAAAATCATATATGCACACAGAGAAAGAAAAAGACGGAGCAAAATGTGAACAACTGGTGAATCTGGGTAAAGAGTATAGGAGAGATCCTTACACTATTCCTGGGGTTTGAAATTATATCAAAGTAAAACGTCACCAAATGAAAAGTTATCCTAAAAATCCTGCCTTCTCAGCTTGTGCAACTTTTGAGGAGCAGATCAAATGGAAAGTGCTCAAATATTATCCCAGGTTCAGGGTGCAGGACAATCAGAAGACAAAAGAGGGTGCAATCCCTAATAAACAAATTAATTCTTTAATGACTGAGAACATTTCGCAAAATCAAAATGTCTCTAGTTTTTGCCATTAAAAATCACAAGTATTTTAATTGTACAAAACAAATAGATGATGTTTTAGGTGTGGAATAATAAATACCAAGATGAGATAAAACACCACATCCCAGCTTGGATTTACTGGTCCCTGGAGTGGGTTAGAGGCTGGTTCTTATGCCAGACTGTGAAGGCAGATCCCCTATTGCTCCCAGGCAGAGAGATTAGACCTCAAAGGAGAAGGAGGTTAGAGAGCACCAGTGAGACAGCAGGCAGGGGCATTCATCCTCCTGAGTAAAAGACGGCCAGAGGGTGGGAGGCCACAGCCCTCTTACTCGGGCCAGCAGCGTCAGGCCTTTGCAGCCACCTCATTTACACATCATTAAGAAGAGTAGTCCATTCTACGTAAGTGAGTGTTTCCCAGAAAAATGGATTATTTCTGTCCCCTTTAAATTCATAAATGCTGCCCAGAAAGCCCCAGGTTTCCTGTAATGTCTATTAAAAATTTCAGATATTCCAGCAACAATGTCCAATCACTATTATTTCCACTAAGAGAAATAAAATAGTAACACTAAATTATACCGGTCCTTTGTTTGATGAGGTACCTAGCAGAGAGAAGGTGTAATATTGGATTGAATCTGCACTCTCGGGATCATTACTAAAATACCTGATAGCCTCTTAAAAAATTGTAATGTCTGTTTCTCTTAAAACTAAAATGCAGGAAAACTATTTCAATTATTAAAGTTTAGGTTTCTTCTTTTTTTTTTTTCCTTTTTAAAATATCAAAGCTAAAAGAGTTTACCGTAACAGGGAATGTGAGATGAGGTTGGCTTTTATTCCTAAACTGCTGTTTCTTTAGGGCCATAAAGCTACTTTTATTCAGAGTATCTAGTATTACACAGGAAGGAAGAAAATTGATATTTATTGGATACCTACTGTGTGCCAGGCATCGGGCCATTTCATTTAATCCAGAGTTCAGATCATTCCAAACTTGGAGGCAAAAAGAAAGAAAGAAAACACTAAAGGACTTTTCTATTAGAAAGGAATAATGTCACTGCTGTGTGTGTGTGTGTACAAATTCTGGACCCATATTTCCAAATGTTTTCATGCATATTCCCAGGCATCTAAGTATTCACGTTTTTCCTGGTTATTTTTGTCAATAAGAATTTTCTACAGCAAACTATTTCCACTTCTTTCATTTCATCCTGGTTTCTTCTTTTTATATACTAGAATACTTACAATGTTATATCAATGAGACTGATTGTGTCACATTTTCTCCTTTTCACAGAATAAAAGCATTGCAGAAAATTTGGCAAAATGATGGGGAAGAACGCCTCAAATCTAATCATTCTCCAACAGCAATTATTTTCAATTCTGTGTACTCCCTTTCAGACTTTGTTCATAGTCATACGTTTTTACATAGTTGCAATAAAAGTGTATGTGCAACTAGGGGCCTTTACTTACCTTCTAAATATCTTATCATAAAGATGTATTTTTCAATATTATAGTGGCTGATAATATTCCATTAAATGGGTATACCATAATTTTTTTAAACTTGACCCTACTATTGCTAGGTTATTCCCAATTTCTCAACATTAGGCAAATTGTGTCAAAACTATATTTACCTGTATAATATTTGCTTTCTTTTTGGATTATTTCCTTAGGATGAATTCCTAGTAGGATATGAGCAATTATAGCAGTTGACCCCTGTATTGGTCTGTTTCTGTTTTTATAACAAAACAACTGAAACTGGGTAATTTATAAAGAAAACGAAATTTGTTTCTTACAGTTTTGGAGGCTGGGGAGCCCAAAGTCCAGGGAACACATCTGGTGGGGGCCTTCTTCTGGGTAAGAACTCTCTACAGGGTCCTGTGATGACCAGGGTGTCACATGGTGAGAATGGGCTGAGCAAGAGAGGTAACCTTCTCACTCACTCTCCTTATAAGACCATCAGAACTATACTCATGACAATCATTAAACCATCAACCCATTATTTTATGAATGGAGCAATCTATTCACAAGGGCACAGTCCTTGTGATACAATCACCTCTTAAAGGCCCCACTTTCCACCACCATGGTAGGGATTAAGTTCCAACATGAGCTTGGGGAGACACTCAAACCACAGGAAAACCTCCTGTCAAATTGCTTTCTAAAAGTACTGTATACAAATGACATCCCACTAGCACTGAGTATGTTCCAGAACTGCTATATTCTCCTCAGCTCTCTTCCAGTACTTGATTATTTCAATCATAGTACTTTTTGGCTCATTTAATAGATAAAACATGGTATCATTTAGTATCCAATGGTATCTCCTATTTGATTTGTACTTGCTTACCTTCAATTTTAACCAAGGTTGAACATTTTATCTTATATGTATTTATTAAAGGAGTGAATTTTTGTGTAACTTTTCTCTCTTTTTCCCATTTATCTATTGATGCATGCATGTTTTGTTTTTTGGCCAATTCCTACTTTTTGTTTTAAAACTAATATCCCTGAAAATTATTACCTAAAACATTCTCCCCACTATTTGCCTTGCTATTTAATTTTGTTTGTCAAAATGATGCTTTTGATGTTTATGCGTTTGAATCTATCTTTTCTTTTGTGATTTCTTATAATGCTTTCAAACTTTTAAAGTTGTCTCTTCTCTAGAAACCTGAAAAATATTCAGATCTATGTTTCCACATAACTTGTTAATCTATTTATAATTTATTTTGGCAAATTCTGTGAAGTGCACCTCTAAACTATTTTTCTAAATTTCCAACCATGTATACCAACTTCAATGTTTTGGATGGCTCCTTTATGGTAGTTGTAATCAGATCTGCAAGTATTTCTGGATTCTCTATTCTATTCCATTGACCAATGTCTTTCTCTATTACCACATTCTTTATATTATTGTTGCTTATAAATAGGCATTTTGATTATATCTGTAATAGAGTCTGTAATAGTGTAATTTTTATTGTGTCTATAATAGAGTATAATAGCTCAGGCTGCCATAACAAAATACCACAGACTGGTAGCTTAAATAACAGAATTATTTTCTCATGGTTCCAGAGCCTGGAAAGTCCAAAATCAAGGTACAAGCCAATTCAGTTCCAGTGAGAGCTCTCCTCCTGGCTGCCTCGTTGTATGCTAATGTGGCATAGAAAGAGAGTGTGAGCTCTCTGATGTCCCTTCTTATAAGGACAGTGATCCTTATTCCAAATACAGTCACACTGGGTGTTAAGGCCTCAACATATAAATTTGGAGGAGCCCAATTTATTCCATAGCAGAGTCATATTTCTTAATAAGCATCCAGTCCAATTAAATTCCTGACCCTATAATTTTAGACCCCTGCAGATCATAACAGCCAGCCACCACCCCCAGCAGCTGCTCCTGGCCATCATCTTGGATCGTCCTCCTCAAACCCCACATTGCTGGTCTAGATTCCTGGCACTGTACTCCAACTCCCATGATCTGTCTGTGGCCTCTTTTGATTGTGCCATCCCTATACACCTCACCTGACACTTTTAATCTCAGCAATCCTGCATGATTCTGATTCTCTAATATGTTCTTCCCTGGAGGCACCTGTGACTTCAGGTGAGAATATTCAATGAATCATCATCAAGCCAATCCCCAGCTCCCTGCATATCTAGAATTTCTTCTCATGAGATGGGACGTATGATGGCTTCACAATTCACCTTCCAGTTGCATATTGACTCATAATACAAGGCTGAATGACACCTTTATCTCTACCAACCATGATTTATGTTAATATAATAGGCCTGTGAGTCAGGCTTCTTAAATTAGAACCTTAGGATAGGGCTCCCCATATGTAAGGGGTTGCTAAAATCAATGTTATTTGTATCTAATATTCTTTTGCTATGTGTCTCCAACACTGTTGTCTTTCTTTGGATGCTCTTTCACATACTTTCTGGGGAGGCTGGTATTCTTCTCACTGTTAGCTTCTATCTGATTGGGCAGACAAGGATGACATGCTAACTGAGCATGGCATCATGGTGACAATGACCCTTTCCTTAAGCTTCAGACTCTTCCTGAAAGTTCTGGGGAAAAGTAGGATCCTGTCTTGGAATGAAGGACTTTCTTCAAAAGCTCATTCACTTCCAGAAAACATACCTTGGCCTTTTGTTTTTCATTTTAAGGGATATCCCAAAACAGCAGTTGAGACTACGAGTATTTGGCAGAGACTGTCTTATTTGTCCCTTTATCCCCAGCACTTAATGCAGTGCCTGGCATATAGTAGGTGTTCAACAAATATTTACAAGTAGCAAGAAAAAGGAAGTTCGTTTAAATCTGGGAGCTGAGATCAGTTTTTAATTTTATATATTGGGACCATTTGTTGATGTTATGAGTGTGTGACTTAGGTACCCCAAGATCATAGGGACAACATTCTGAGTCTCAGGGTCATTCTTCCAGTGATTTGGCCAGAAACATGTTTCATAGCAAAAAGTTTTACTAGAAATCTCTGACTAAAATTTAGCAGAGAAGAGACTTATCCATCCTTCCAGACTACAGGCTTTTAATGTAGGTCCAAAGATAGGAAGAAGAATTGTGTCCCATAAAAGAGACAGGAGCAGAGGCTGTGGGTGTTTCCAAAGAAAGGAGATACTGATATTGATGTTGGGCGTGCATTTTGAAAGGTGGAATGACCTTAGCAGTCATGAAAACACTGGTGTTTGGTGATAAGTTTACTTTTGTCTATCCCCCCAAAAACATTGGATCTTAAAAAAGTTATGGAATTAATATTCCCACCACTGATTTTTGAAACCAGCATCATGTTATTCAGATACACCATAGAAACTGTAACTCAAGGATTCATTCAGGAGTGAATTTGGTGTCAATTCACATCAATTTTCTGTTGTGAGAACTTTCTATTTTACAGTCTCTACCACCTGGAACAGCCTTCTTATGTCTTTCTACTCATTGCTTTTCATCTTAAAATTAATCTTTTGCTCTCAATCTGTACTTTGTAATTTCTCTCATCTTTTATTACTGTTAACCGTTTTAAATCTGTGTGGCTTGAGAAAGTCTATTTGACAGGCATTAAAAAAGTTTTATGGCCAAAGTGGGACACTTTTGGCAGCAAAGCGACACATGCCAGCTACCCAACAGATTGTAGAACATTCTCAGTGCTTTGTTCAGGACTCATAAGGTCCTGAGGACTTGGCAGCGCCCTTACCATAAGAGGAAAGAAAGCCCTGAGAATGAAGAGTCAAACAGAAATTCATGGGTATGATACATATATTCATAAATGTAAAGATGCTGCAATTTATAATTGAGAATTTCATGGGACCAAACAGAGGGAGTGCACTAGCACAGTGCTTCTGAAACTTTAATGTGTTCAGGAATCACCAGGGGATGTTGTTAAATGTAGATTCTGATTCAAAACGTCTGGGATGAGGCCTGAGATTCTGCATTTCTAACAAGCTCCCAGGTGATGCTGTTGTTACCGGTCCATGAATCACACTTTGCATAGCAGAGTCTGAATAAATATAATGGGCAATAAAGGCTATTTTGTGATTTATTTATTGCATTCTCTCTGTTCCATGGAAAAATGTGCTGCCATTTATAAAGTTATGGGAAATAAAAGAAAAGAAAATAAAGAAGGAAATTGAGGTTAAGGGGGAAAAGTAGGAAAGGAAAACAGTGTAAGGCTGGGAATGTCTATTGACATATGAAATGCAAATCATTGTGCCCTGAACAAGTGCTGTAGAAGGAAAAGCATTTCTCTCTGTGCCATTCGAACAGGTGTGGGGAGATAGCTCATTGTGGTTTTCATTTGTATTTCCCTAATGATTAGTGATGTTGAGCATTTTTCTTGTACCTGTTGGCCATTTGTATGCCTTCTCTTGAGAAATGTCTATTCAGGCCCTTTTGCCCATATTTAAATTAGGTTATTTGTTTTCTTGCTATTGAACTGTTTGAGTTCCTCATATACTTTGTATATAAAATCCTTATAAATGTATACTTTGCAAATATTTTTTCTCATTCTGTACGTTGTCTCTTCACTCTGTTGACTGCTTTCTTTGCTGTGCAGAAGCTTTTTAGTTTGATGTAATCCCATTTGTCTATTTTTGCTTTTATTGCCTGTGCTTTTGGGGTCATATTCAAAAAATCATTGACCACACCAAGGTCATGGAAGATTTCCCGTGTGTTTTCTTTTAGTAGCTTTACAACATCAGGTCATACATTTAAGTCTTTTATCCATTTTGAGTTGCTTTTTGTATATGGTGTGTGATAGGGGTCTGATTTAATTCTCATGCATGTGGATATTCAGTTTTCCCAGCACCATTTACTGAAGAGACAATTCTTTCCGACTATGTTCTTGGCACCTTTGTTGAAAATCAGTTGGTTGTAAATGCATGAATTTCTTTCTGGGCTCTATTCTATTCTATTGGTCAATGTGTTTGTTTTTATGCCAGTATCATGCTGCTTTGATTGCTATAGCTTTGTAGCATATTTTGAAGTCAGGTAGTGTGATGCCTCCAGCTTTGTTCTTTTTGGTCAATATTGTTTTGGCTATTTGGGGTCTTTTTTGTTTCATATGAATTTTAGGACTTTTTTCTATTTCTGTGAAGAATGTCATTAGGTATTTTGATAGGGATTGCATTGAATCTGAAGATTGCTTTGGGTATTATAAACATTTTAACAATATTCTTTCAATCCATGAACACGGGATATTGTTCTATTTATTTGTGTCTTCAGTTTCTTTCATCAGTGTTTTATAGTTTTCAGTATACAGATCTTTCACCTTCTTGGTTAAATTTATTGCTAAGTATTTTATTTTATTTTTTGTAGATATTGTAAATGGGATTGCTCTCTTGGTTTCTTTTTCAGATTGTTCGCTATTGGCATATGGAAACACTACTGAATTTTGTATATTAATTTTGTGTCCTGCAATTTTACTGATTTCATTTATCAGTTCTAACAGTTTTTTGGTGGAGTCTTTAGGTTTTTCTAAACATAATATCATATCATCTGCAAAAAGGGTCAAGTTAACTTTTATCTTTCCAATTTGGATGCCTTTTATTTCTTACTTTTGCCTAATTGTTCCTTCTAGGACTTCCAGTACTATGTTAAGTAGAAGTGGGGAAAGGGGCATCCTTGTCTTGTTCCTGATGTTAGAGGAAAAGTCTTCAATTTTTCCCTTTTGAATATGATGTTAGCAGTGGGTTTCTCATATATGGCCTTTATTGCATTAGGGTACATTTCTGCTATACCTAATTTGTTCAGAGTTTTTAATCAGAAAAAGACATTGAATTTCGTCAATACTTTTTCTGCATATATTGTGATGATCATATAATTTTTGTCCTTTATTCTGATACTGTGATATATCACATTTATTGATTTACATATATTGAGTCATCCTCGCATCCCTAGGATGAATCCCACTTGATCATGGTGAATAACATTTTTAATGTGCTGTTGAATTTGGTTTGCTAGTATTTCATTAAGGACTTTTGCATGTATGTTCATCAGGAATATTGGCCTCTAATTTTCCTTTTTTGTAGTGTTTTTAGCTTTGGTATTAGGGTAATGCTGACCTCATAAAATGAGTTTGGAAGTATTCCCTCCTCTTCAATTTTTTTTGAAGAGTTTGAAAAGGATTGATATTAGTTTTTCTCTAAATGTTTAATAAAATCAGCAGTGAAACTATCAGGTTGCTGATGGGAGACTTTTGATTACTGATTCAATCTCCTTACTCATTATTGATCTGTATTAGTTTTTTGTTGCATTTAACACAACACCTGAAACTAGGTAATATATAAAGATACAAAATTTATTTCCTATAGTTTTGGAGGCTGGGAAGTCCAAGGTCAAGGGGGCACATCTGGTAAGGGTATTCTTGGTGGGAACTCTACAGAGTTCCATAGTGACCAGGATATCACATGGTGAGAATGGCAAGAGTGTTTATATGTACTCACTTGCTTTCCTTACAAAGCCACCAGAGCCATTCCCTGATAACCCATTAAGCCATTAACCCATTAATACATGAATGGATTAATTATCACAATTCAATCACCTCCTAAAGGCCCCTTCTTTCAAATGCCATGTTGGAAATTAAGTTTCAACATGAGCTTTGGAGAAGATAAACATCTAGTCCATAGCATGGTCTATTCTTGTTTTCTATTTCTTCATAATTCAATTATTGGTAAGTTGAATGTATCAAAAAAATTATCCATTTCTTCTAAGTTATCCAACTTGTTGGCATATAATTATTCATAATAGTCTCATAATTCTTTGTATTCCTGTGAAATCAGTTGTCATGTCTCCTTTTTCAGTTTTGATTTTATTTACTTGAGTCTTCTTTTTTTCTTAGGCTAGCTAAAGATTTGTTGATTCTGTTTATCTTTTCAAAAAATCAATCCTTAGTTTTGTTGATTTTTTCTATTGTTTTTCTAGCCTCTATTTCATTCATTTCTGCTCTAATCTCAATTATTTTTTGCCTTCCATTAACTATGGGCTTAGTTTGTTCTTGTTTTTGTAGTTCATTGAGGTGCAGCATTAGGTTGTTTATTTGAAGTCTTTCTTCATTTTTGGTGTTTACAGTTACAGACGTCCCTCTGGAAACTGCTTTTGCTGTATCCTAAAGGTTTTGGTATATTGTTTCCATTTTCATTCATCTCAAGAAATTTTTAAATTTCCTTTTAAATTTCTTCATTGATCCACTGGTTGATCAGGAGCATGTTGCTTAATTTCCACATGTGTGTAAATTTTCTAAAGTTCCTCCTGCTATTGACTTCTAGTTTTATACCATTGCCTTAGTCCATTTTTGTTGCTTATAACAACATACTTGAAACTAAGTGATTTATAAAGAGAACAAAATTTATTGCTTATAGTTTCAGAGGCTATGAAATCCAAGTCCAGGGAACACATTTAGTGAAGGCCTTTGTGGTGGGGACAGTAATGGCAGGGTATCACATCATGAAATGGCAGAGCAGAGAGAGCAAGAGCAGAGAGGTAGCTCCTCATGCACTCTCCTTTTACAGCCCTCAGAACCATGCCCATGACCACCATTATTAATCCATTCACTGCTGCATTTTCCTGAAATCTAATCACCTCTTTAAGGCCTCACCTTTCAATTACCATAAAAGGATTTCCCACCCTCAACAGCTAACAGTGGGGATTAAGCCTCAATGAGGTTGGGGACATCCAGTCTACAGAAACCATTATGGTCAGAAAATATATTTGATATGATTTAAATCTTCTTAAATTTGTTAAGACTTGTTTTGTGGCTTAACATATGATCTATCCTGGAGAATGCTCCATGTGCAGTTGAGAAGAATGTGTATTCTGTGGCTATTGAGTGGAATGTTTTATACAAGTCTGTTAGGTCCATTTGGTCTAAAGTGTTGTTTAAGTCCAATGTTTTCTTATTGATCTGTGTAAATGATCTATCCATTGCTGAAAGTGGGGTATTGAAGTCTCTTGCTATTATTGTATTGCAGTCTATCTCTCCCTTCAGATCTATTAATATCTGCTTTATGTATTTAAGTGCTCTGATGTCAGGTGCATATATATTTATAATTGTTATATCCTCTTGATGAATCTACCCCTTTATTATACAATGATATTCTTTGTCTCTTTTTACAGATTTTGACTTAAAGCCTATTTTATCTGATACAAGTATAGCTCCTCTTGCTCTCTTTTGGTTACCAGTTGCATGGAATATATTTTTCCAACCCTTCACTTTCAGTCTGTGTGTTTCCTTACAACTGACATGAGCCTCTTATAGACAGTATATAGTTGGGTCCTTTCTTAAAAATCCATTCAGTCACTCTGTTTTTTTGATTACAGAATTTAATCTATTTACTTCTAAGGTGATTATTGATAAGTAGGAGCTTACTACTACCAATTTGTTCATTGTTTTCCAGTTGTTTTGTAGATCCTTTTTTCCTTTCTTCTCTTGCTGTCTTTCTTTGTGGTTAAGTGATGTTCTCTAGTGGCATATTCTGATTTTTTGCTTTTTATTTTTTGTGTATCCACTATAGGTTTTCTTTTTGTGGTTACCCTGAGGCTTACAAAAAAATCTTGTAACAGGTTATTTTAAGTTAATAACAACTTAATTTTGATCACAAAAAACTCTACAGTTATAATTCACTCCCCTCACCCACATTTTGAATTTTTGGTGGCTGGCTGGTATAGGGATCAGAATCCTTGACCTTAGTTTTATCAGCACCATGTTCTGCCAAGTAAGCACATTTTGAATTTTTGGTGTCACAACTGAAATCTTTTTCTTTTTATCTTGCATATTCCTTAACAAATTATTATAGCTATTATTATTTTAATAGTTTTGTCTTTTCACCTTCATACTTTAAGTGACTTACACACCACCATTACAGTATTAGAGTATTCTAAAATTAAGTGTGTTTTACCAGTGAGTTTTATATTTTCATATGTTTTCATGTTACTCATTTGTGACCTTTTGTTTCATCTTGAAAGACTCCCTTAGTACTTCTTGTTAGACAGGTATGTTGATGATTAACTCCTTTACCTTTTATTTGTCTGGGAAAGTCTATATCTTTCCTTCATTTTGAAAGTACAGATTTTCTGGGTAATTTTGGTTGGCATTTTTTGTATTTCATCCCACTCTCTTGGCCTGTTAAGTTTCTGCTGAGAAGTCTGCTGCTAGTCGTTTTGGGATATCCTTATATGTGATATTAATCTTTTCTCTTGCTGCTTTCAGGACCCTCTTTTTGTCTGTGACTTTTGACTGTTTGATTATAATTTGCCTTGGGGTAGTCTTGTTTGGATTGAATCTGATTGGAGACCTTTGACCTTCCTGTACATGGATATTTACATCTTTCTCAAGATTAGGAAAGTTTTCTGCTATTATTTCTTTAAATGAGCTTTCTACCCCTTTATATTTTTCTTCTTCTTAAACTCTTATGACCCAAACATTTGTTCTTTTGATTCTGTCCCATAAATTCTGTAAGTTTTCTTCTTATTTTTTAAAAATTTTTTCTCCTATGACTGTATATTTTCTAATAACCTGTCTTCAAGTTTGCTGATTCTTTTGTGAAAGCTGTCAGAATCAAAATGGAGTCACATGTGTTAAAAAAAACCGTGAGAAATAGAGCCAGAGAAGGCTATGAAGGGGAGGGTTTCTCATGCATGTACGCCTGATAATAAGAAAGGATTACCACAAAGGACTCTGTAAAACCACAACCTTGCACAAAGGCCATCACAATCTTACACAAAAAAATAATTCTGTGGGGACATCTGCCCAGCAACTGCCTGTCCAACTTTGCAGACTGGCATCATCCTTGTTATTATTTCTTGTAGCCAAGAATAATTACCTCAAACAATTATGTGATCCACCATATATTTCCTTTGAAAATTTTTGTCTTCTTTTACCTCCCTGAATACACACATAGTTTACTATGGCATGTGTATTCCCATTGCAATGTTCTATTCCCAAATTAAATTCATTATTCTTTTAGAGGGTCTCTGTCTGTTATTTAGGTTGATGCATTCTTCTGCTTGATCAATTCTGCTGTTGCATTTTTCATTTCATTCATTGTATTTTTTAACTCCAAGATTTCTCTTTGGTGCTTTACATTATTTCAGTCTCTCTGTTAAATTTCTCATTCTGGTCACTTATTTTTTTTTTCATTTTGTTGTACTTTCTTAAAGTTTGCTGAAGTTCTTTAAAACAGTTGTTTTAAATTCTTTGTCAATCAGATCAAATATCTCCATTTCTTTAGGGTCAGTCACAGGCACTTTAGTTTGTACCTTTGCTGACATCATGTTTCCCTGATTTTTTTTTTTTGATCCTTGTGGCTATGTGTCAATGTCTGTGCACTTGAAGAAGCAGGTACTTATTCTAATCTTTGAATACCTTCTTTGTTTTGGGAAAACTCTTCAACAGTCAGCCCATCCAGAAATTATGGGCAGGATGTCTGGCGTGGTCCCAAGCCCAGGGTCATAGCATATGGGTGAGGCACTGGTGTAGGCCTGAAGCCCAGGGCCCACTACAGCCAGAATGGTGCTGAGACATACCTGGACCCCAGAGCTGCTCTGGCCTGCCTGCTGCTTAGGGCTGTCCTGAGCCTGGGGCCACTGAAGTTGGCCTAGTGTTGGGGCAGGCCATGAATAGAGTCTATCACACAAGCCTCAAGCCTGGGACTACATGGTTCTACCTGTCACTGGGAAGGATCTGGAAGCTCAGTCCATGGGTACTGGCCTGGAGTCTGGGACCATGAGGGTCTGCCCAGTGCCAGGATTTACTTTGGCGGGCTCAGTGTTGGGTTCCCAAGCAAAGTCCTGTGCTTACTTTCCTCTTTTTCTCCCAGGCAGATGATATCTTTCCGCATGCTGTGCTGCCTAAGTTTGGGGGAGGAGTGATATGGTAATGTGAAACTCTCCTTTCTACTCTCTTGAAAGCATCTTTTCTTATTATTGTGATGCAGCCAGGTACTGTAATTTCTCACCTGGTTTCCTTAGTTCTTGTGAAGGTATTTTTCTATGTGGAGTACACTAACATTTATAAAGCAAATGTATTTCACAGGGCCTGGTTTCCAAAGCCCTGTAGTTCCAGGTTTAGCATAACTCCTTAAAATTACATATAGAAATGTTAACCTTGCAAAAGACAGGAAACTTGCCCCAGGCTAAAGTCTCTGTTGAAGATAAGAACTGTAACACAGCAAAATTGCTGGCTCAAAGGGTAGATGTCCTTGGTGCAGGTTAACCTTACTTAATTGTTATGTAAATGTACTAAGGAAATTGCTGTAGGGAAAGAAAATGTTTGCTAAGAACAAGCTTTTGTTAGTGGATCAACTTAAACTTTTGCAAATTGCATTATGGAATGTCACTTTGTTATTTCACTGATGTTACCAGCTTCTATTGTTAAACTATACTTAACCATAACCCCACCTATGTTGCTTTTCTATTACTTTCTGATTTGTAGAATAAATACTGAGACAGAACCCCAGTTCAGTGTTAATTTCCCAAAGGAAGAATGCCTCTGTCTTGAGGGTTCTGGGAAATTAACCCCTTCAAGGTGTCTCACTGCTCAGGAGAGATTGGCTTTGAGTAATCCTTTGCATCTCCGTCACCCAGGGGAAGAGAGGTGACAAATCCGTGTGAGGCAAAGCAACATTTATACATGAATAATTGTTCTAACTGATGTTTCTGTGAAGGGATAATCACCGGAGAAACTCATTTGTCATCTTGCTCCATCCCTTCTTCCTCTCTCTGTGCTTCTTAATGATCAGAATAAAATTAAAAACTTGATCTGTTACAAATCTCACAGTGTTTATGAGATGAAACTTTCTTAGTACTCAGTGGAAGCAAGTGGCACTGAACACCAGGAGCATAATTTCTTGTGGGTAACCCTGCAGGAGGTCCCAGGTAAAGCAGTGCTAAGAGGAAATAGGGTAGTAAACTCTAGGTTGTGATTTTTTAAAATAATGTATGCATCCATGTAGGCTGATGGCATAGTGCCAAAGCTTAGTTATATAGCTTTCTGATGCTCTGGCTTGTTTCAAGGACAAGAATTTAGGATCTCTAAGACGAGTGGACTTTATATCTTTCGGTACAGATTATTTATGTAGCAATAAATCAGATATATATGTCCAGTTCAGAAAAATAAGTGTGTAACAGGATACGTAAGAAGTTATGAATGATATAGTTCCTATTGGCCCAGAGCTTTTGTTAATGCCTCAAAACTGAGGACAAGTCCTCCAAGATTTGCTAAGTCATAGACTAATTGATCTTTCAATTATTTACCTTATTACCAATTCCCAGAATACATCCAAGAAAGCTAGAGAGTCACTAGTGTGATCTTTAAAGGGAATTTACAGAAAAGAAGAGAAATGTTGCATTTTCCCCTCCTATGGGGAAGGATGGGAGTTTTCTCTAACCCAGCCAAATTTGGAGTCTCAGGAGAAGCACTTGGTGAGGTACTGCTTCCTAAAAAAGGTGCCACAGACTCTCATAGACATACCTAATGCTGTGTGTTTTAAGTAATAGCATGCTGATAATATTTAACTTGCTCTCCCAAAGTAGGGGGGAGGGCCCTGATTTGCAGCATTTTCTAATTTCTGTACTGTAAATGTTCCCATTATGGTCAATTTCAAGCTACACAGCTGAAGTCACTGATGCAACGTTGAGAAAAGATGTAGACAATCAGCTATCAGTTCTAGAACACCACTAATTTTAGGTTAACCCCACGTTGTTACAGTAATAGCCCCCAAATGAAAAACAATTCCCTGAATCCACGCTTTTTTGTAGACACCTCTTGTGTTAGTCTGTTTCTCTTGCTTATAACAAAATATCTGGAACTGAGTGATTTCTAAAAAAATTTTCTTTTTAAAATTTTATTATGTCGATATCCATTGTGGCTGATTATTGTTGCCCATCACCAAAACCTCCCTCCCTCCACCCTCACCCACCCCCCCCAACAATGTCCTTTCTGTTTGCTTGTCGTATCAAATTCAAGTAATTGTGGTTGTTATATCTTCTTCCACCCCCCCCGGTTTGTGTGTGTGTGTGTGTGTGTGTGTGTGTGTGTGTGTGTGTGTGTGTGTGTGTGTGTGTGTATGTGTGAATTATATATTAAATTTAGCTCCCACCAATAAGTGAGAACATGTGGTATTTCTCTTTCTGTGCCTGACTTGGTTCACTTAATATAATTCTCTCAAGGTCCATCCATGTTGTTGCAAATGGCAGTATTTCATTCGTTTTTATAGCTGAGTAGTATTCCATTGTGTAGATATACCACATTTTCTGTATCCACTCATCTGATGATGGACATTTGGGCTGGTTCCAACTCTTGGCTATTGTAAAGAGTGCTGCGATGAACATTGGGGAACAGGTATACCTTCGACTTGATGATTTCCATTCCTCTGGGTATATTCCCAACAGTGGGATAGCTGGGTCGTATGGTAGATCTATCCGCAATTGTTTGAGAAACCTCCATACCATTTTCCATAGAGGCTGCACCATTTTGCAGTCCCACCAACAATGGAAGAGAGTTCCTTTTTCTCCAAAACCTCGCCAGCATTTATCGTTCAGAGTCTTTTGGATTTTAGCCATCCTAACTGGGGTGAGATGGTATCTCAGTGTGGTTTTGATTTGCATTTCCCGGATGCTGAGTGATGTTGAGCATTTTTTCATATGTCTGTTGGCCATTTGTATATCTTCCTTAGAGAAATGCCTGCTTAGCTCTTTTGCCCATTTTTTAATTGGGTTGCTTGTTTTTTTCTTATAAAGTTATTTGAGTTCTTTATATATTCTGGATATTAATCCTTTGTCAGATGTATATTTTGCAAATATTTTCTCCCACTCTGTTGGTGGTCTTTTAACTCTGTTAATTGTTTCTTTTGCTGTGCAGAAGCTTTTTAGTTTGATATAATCCCATTTGTTTATTTTTCCTTTGGTTGCCCGTGCTTTTGGGGTCGTATTCATGAAATCTGTGTCCAGTCCTATTTCCTGAAGTGTTTCTCCTATGTTTTCTTTAAGAAGCTTTATTGTTTCAGGGTGTATATTTAAATCCTTAATCCATTTTGAGTTGATTTTAGTATACAGTGAGAGGTATGGATCTAGTTTCATTCTCCTGCATATGGATATCCAGTTATCCCAGCACCATTTGCTGAAGAGGCATTCCCTTCCCTAGTGAATAGGCTTGGTGCCTTTGTCAAAGATCAGATGGCAGTAAGTCTGTGGGTTGATTTCTGGATTCTCTATTCTATTCCATTAATCAGTGTGTCTGTTTTTATGCCAGTACCACACTGTTTTGTTTATTATAGCTTTGTAGTATAGCTTAAAGTCAGGTAGTGTTATGCCTCCAGCTTTATTTTTTTTGCTCAGCATTGCTTTGACTATGCGTGGTCTTTTATTATTCCATATAAATGTCTGGATAGTTCTTTCCATTTCTCAGTAAAATACCTTTGGAATTTTGATGGGGATTGCATTGAATTTCTATATCAGTTTCGGTAGTATGGACATTTTCACTATGTTGATTCTTCCAATCCAAGAGCATGGTATATCTTTCCATCTTCTTGTATCCTCTCTAATTTCTCTCAGCAGTGGTTTGTAGTTCTCATTATAGAGATTTTTCACCTCCTTGGTTAACTCAATTCCTAAGTATTTTATTTTTTTGGTGGCTATTGTAAATGGGCAGGCTTTCTTGATTTCTTGTTCTGCATGTTCACTATTGGAGAAAAGAAATGCTACTGATTTTTGTGTGTTGATTTTGTATCCTGCTACTGTGCTGAAATCATTTATCAATTCCAACAGTTTTTTTGTAGAGGTTTTAGGCTGTTCGATATATAGGATCATGTCATCTGCAAACAGGGACAGTTTGACTTCATCTTTTCCAATCTGGATGCCCTTTATTTCCTTCTCTTCTCTGATTGCTCTGGCTAATACTTAAAACCCTATGTTGAATAGGAGTGGTGAGAGTGGGCATCCTTGTCTAGTTCCTGTTCTTAAAGGAAAAGCTTTTAGCTTTTCCCCATTCAGGATGATATTGGCAGTGGGTTTATCATATATGGCTTTAGTTATGTTGAGATACTTTCCCTCTATACCTAACTTATAGAGGGTCTTTGTCATGAATGAGTGCTGAACTTTATCAAATGCTTTTTCAGCATCTATAGAGATGATCATATGGTCCTTGTGTTTGACTTTATTAATATGGTGTATCACATTTATTGATTTGCGTATGTTGAACCAACCTTGCATCCCTGGGATGAATCCCACTTGATCGTGGTGAATAATTTTACGTATGTGTTGCTGTATTCGGTTTGCTAGTATTCTAGTGAGGATTTTTGCATCTATATTCATCTAGGATATCGGCCTGTAGTTTTCTTTTTTGGTTATATGTTGACCTGGTTTTGGTATCAGGATGATGTTTGCTTCATAGAATGAGTTTGGGAGATTTGCGTCTGTTTCAATCTTTTGGAATAGTTTGTAAAGAATCGGTGTCAATTCCTCTTTGAATGTTTGGTAAAATTCTGCTGTGAATCCATCTGGTCCTGGGCTTTTCTTTGTTGGGAGCCTTCTGATAACAGCTTCAATCTCCTTTATTGTTAGTGGTCTGTTCAAATTTTCTGCGTCTTCATGGGTCAGTTTTGGGAGCTTGTGTGTGTCCAGACATTTATCCATTTCCTCCAGATTTTCAAATTTATTGGCGTATAGTTGTTAATAGTAGTCTCGAATGATTCCTTGTATTACAGATGAATCAGTTGTAATATCGCCTTTTTCATTTCTAATTTTTGTTATTTGAGTCTTCTCTCTTCTTTTTTTTTGTTAGCCATGCTAATGGTTTGTCAATTTTATTTATCTTTTCAAAAAGCCAACTTTTTGATTTGTTGATCTTTTGAATTATTTTTTGGTTTTCAATTTCATTCAGTTCTGCTCTGATCTTAATGATTTCTTTCCGTCTGCTAACTTTAGGTTTGGATTGTTCTTGTTTTTCTAGTTCTTTAAGGTGAAGTGTTAGGTTGTTCACTTGCCATCTTTCCATTCTTCTGAAGTGAGCATTTAATGCAATAAATTTCCCCCTTAATACTGCTTTTGCACTATCCCACAGGTTTTGGTATGATGTATCATTGTTTTCATTAGTTTCAAGAAATTTTTTGATTTCCTGCTTGATTTCTTCTTGGACCCATATGTCATTAAGTAGAATGCTGTTTAATTTCCATGTGTTTGTATAGATTCCAGAGTTTCGTTTGCTATTAATTTCTAGTTTTAATCCACTGTGGTCTGAGAAAATACATCGGATAATTCCAATTTTTTTGAATTTATTGAGACTTGATTTGTGACCTAATATGTGATCTATCCTGGAGAATGATCCATGTGCTGATGAGAAGAATGAATATTCTGAGGTTGTTGGATGGAATGTTCTGTAGATATCTGCCAATTCCAATTGGTCTAGAGTATTGGTCAGATCTTGTGTTTCTCTACTGATTCTTTGCCTAGATGATCTGTCTAATATTGACAGTGGGGTGTTCAGGTCCCCTGCTATTATGGTATTAGTTTCTATTTCCTTCTTTACATCTAATAGAGTTTGTTTTATAAATCTGGCTGCTCCAACATTGGGTGCATACCTATTTATGATTATTGTGTCTTCTTGATGGATCAGTCCTTTTATCATTAAGTAGTGTCCCTCATTGTCTCTTTTTATGGTTTTTAGTTTAAAGTCTATTTTGTCAGATATAAGAATAGCTACTCCAGCTCGTTTTTCTTTTCTGTCTGCATGGTAAATCTTTTTCCATCCTTTCACTCTTAGTCTGTGTGAATCTTTATGGGTGAGTTGTGTCTCTTGTAGGCAGCATATAGTTGGCTCCTCCTTTTTGATCCAGTCAGCCAGTCTGTGTCTTTTGATTGGGGAATTTAAGCCTTTTACATTAGGAGTTGTTATTGAAAGGTGTTGATTTATTCCTAGCATTTTATTGGTTGTTTGGTTGTCTTAGGTGTCTTTTGTTCCTTGCTTTCTGATTTACTGTTTGGTTTCTGTGTTTGTTGGTTCCTTAGGTTGTGGATAGCGTTTTTGTTTGTTTGTTTTCTCTTCATGAATGCCATTTTTATTATACTAGTGGGTTTTGATTTTTCTTGGGTTTTTATGGCAATGGTAGTTATTTTTCAGGAACCAAACCCAGTACTCCCTTGAGGATTTCTTGTAAGGGTGGTTGTGTGGTAGTGAACTCCCGCAGTTTTTGTTTGTCTGAGAAGTATACTATTTGCCCTTCATTTCGGAAGGATAGCCTTGCAGGGTAAAGTATTCTTGGCTGGCAATCTTTGTCTTTTAGTATTTTGAATATATCATCCCATTCCTTTCTAGCTTTAAGGGATTGTGATGAAAAGTCTGATGTTAGCCTGATTGGGGCTCCCTTATAGGTGATTTGACGCTTCTCTCTTGCAGCTTTTAAGATTCTCTCTTTGTCTCTGAGTTTTGCCAATTTGACTATAACATGTCTTGGAGAAGGCCTTTTTGGGTTGAATACGTTTGGAGATTGTTGAGCTTCCTGGATCTGAAGATCTGTGATTTTTCCTATACCTGGGAAGTTTTCTGCCACTATTTTGTTGAATATGTTTTCAATGGAATCTCCATTTTCCTCCCCTTCTGGAATACCCATGACTCAGATATTTGAGCGCTTAAGGTTGTCTGATATCTCTCTCAGATTTTCTTCAATGTCCTTGATTCTTTTTTCTTTCTTTTTGCCTGCTTGTGTTATTTCAAACAGCCCATCTTCAAGTTCAGAGGTTCTCTCTTCAACTTCGACAAGCCTGCCTGCTGTTTAAACTCTCCATTGTGTTTTTTATTTCGCTGAATAACTTCTTCAGTTCAGCAAGTTCTGCTACATTTTTTTTCAGGACATTGATTTCCTTGTACATTTCCTCTTTCAGGTCCCGTATACTTTTCCTCATTTCATCATGATGTCTAGCTGAGTTTTCTTGTATCTCATTCAGTTTCCTTAGAGTTATCACTCGAAATTCTTTGTCAGTCATTTCAAGGGCTTCTTGTTCTATAGGATATAGAGTTTGAGATTTATTAACTTTTGGTGGTGTACTTTCTTGATTTTTTTATATTTCTGGTATCTTTTTTTTTGATGTTTATTCATTGTGGCAGGGGGTTTCACAGCCCACCAGTTTGAGACTATTGACTAACTAAGATGTTGCTGTGGTTGCCAATTTGGTATGGCTACCTCCGTGACTGCTCAGTTGGCCTTTAGTGGCTTGTGTGTATGGTTGCCTCGGGTCTTGCGCCTCTCCAGGGAGCCACCTCTCTGGTCAGCTTGGACTCTGCTGGGCTGCTGGATCACGTACCACAGGGTGTGTGATCTCTGTTGAGCTTTCACGTCCCGTGCAGGACTTCTCCCTGTTCCGTGTGCTCTGGCCCGGGCTGTTGGATCGTGCAGTGGCGACCCCACAGGGTGTGTGGTTTCTGTCGAGTCTCCGCCTCCCTGGCCACACGTCTCCCCGCTCTGTGCACACTGGGCTGGGCTGGGACGTGTCTTCGGCAACCCTTGTCTATCAGCTGGGCCTTCAAGACCATGCTCGGCACCGCCTCGCCCAGGAAGTCTACCAGGTTTCTGCTAGGCACAGATGACTGGTTGCTCTGGGTGCCTTTGTAGCACTGTGTAGATCTTTCTCGGGACTTATCACCTTCCTCCTGGTACCACGGTTATTTGTGTACTTGTCTTATCTCCCACACCAGAGCATGAGCTCCTCGGGGGAGGAGCCCACAGCCCACGGTTCACCTTTGTATCCCCTCGGCCCGGACGAGTCCAGTGCCTGCCTGCAGACAGCTCTCCAGCAGGTTTAAGCGGACTTGGGAACTCTCCTACCACACTATTCCCAATCAGAAATTGGTTAGGCGTTTTTCCAAACTGGTGGCTGCAGAGATGGTATCTGCCTCCCAGTAACAGGAAGTTTACTGGGGGCCGGAGTCCAGGGTGTGGTGGAGTGACAGTCAGCCCTGCCCGTACTTCCTTGCCCTCCTGACACTGGCCAGTGAAGCCCCACGCCTCCAGCCCCGCCAGAGAACTGCAGAGGGAGTGGGAGGGGAAGCCAGCCCATAGGTCCAGGGAAGCCCCACACCGGGGCAAGCAAATGGGAAGCCTCAGTGAGTCACCCAGCTGGGCCGGAGCTGCCCCCACCTGAGAAAATGGAGGCAGCCCTGTGGCGGTGAGTGGCCCGGTGATGCAGGTGGAAACCGGGTGGGCGTCAGCCCCCCGAGCAGGGCCAGGCCAGGGGTCACTCACAGGGCTGTGCCAGGTCGGGCACTCACTCTCTGCCTCTGGTTTGTCACCTTCCCCGTTCTCGGTTCCCGCCACCTCGGGCTGCTTGCTCAGTCCCGTGGCGCGGCTCGCGCGCTCTCAGGAATCTTCTTTTATGCCGGCCTGAAACCTCGAATCATGAATAGGGCAGCTGGCAGCCTTCAGTGCGGCCCCGGCCTCCGGGATCCTGTCTGCATCCACAGCAGCCCTGGCGCTGTGTTCCCTGTTTAGAGACTCACGTTTGCAGCTACGAAACAGTTCTTTTCCTGTTCCATACTTCAAAGCTGTTGCCTGTAAATGAGGCAGCCTCTCCTGCCGAGGGCAAAGTGGCGGTCAGCCCCCACGACCAACCACCAGCTGCGGTCCTCCCTTAAGAGATGGCGGGAGGAAGGTCCACAAGTTTCCCGGCTGCCTGAGGCCCAGTGGCCGCCTTTTCCACCTCAGGTACTCCGCGCCAACCGCCGCAGCCACCGCCATCTTGAAACCGCCTAAAAAAAAATTTTTTATTGCTTACAGGTTCTGAGGCTGGGAAGTCCAAAGTCCAAGGAACACATCTGGTAGTGGCAAAAGTGACCCAAGGGTCTCACATTACAAGATGGTAGAAGCAGAGAGAGACTAACCTCCTCACTTACTCTCCCTTTAAAGCCCTCCAAATCACACCCCAGACCACCATTGTTAATCCATTCACTACAGCATGGTCCTACAATCTAATCACCTCTTCAGGGCTCCACTTTACAATTACCATAATAGGATATTCCACCCTCTTAACACTGTCACAGTGGGGGTCAAGTTTTGGGGGAACACAATCCAAGGCACTTCCCACACTATCTCTGGGCTTAATTGTGTGACTTGCTTTCAGAAATGGGAAATCAGGAAGCATGACACAAGCAGGAGCTTAGAAAGTGCTTGTGCTTTAGGGCTTTCCCTCTTGAAATGCTACATCATGTGAAAAATTCTGGGATAGCCTGCTTGAGGATAGGAGATTACTTGGACATATGTGGCCCAGACAACAACTAGCACCAACTACCAGACATATAACTGAAGTCATTTTAGACCATCCAGCTTCAGTCACATTACCAGATGATTATAGTTGCATGAGTTACCACAGACCAAAGCAGCAGATAAACCTCCCATCTAAGCCCATCCCAAATTGCTGACTCACAAAATTTTGAGCAAATAAAGTGATTGGATTTTTTTGACCTACAAAGTTCTGGAGTGTTTTAACCTACTAAGTTTTTATGCAGCAATAGATAACTGATAGACCCCACACATGTCCCTAGGAGTTTGGGATGCACATGAGTATTGATGCTAGTAGAGTAGCCCTTGATGGCATGGCGTGGAGAGAAGGGTCAGTATGAGGTCAAACCACACTGCCACCTTTTGGTGAGAAAGGTCAAGTATTTGCCATGAAGGGGATCTTTGAAAGGACCTGCTGGGGCAAAGGGTCTTCATGAAAAGAGGCTGTGGCAGTCCCCTGGAAGCAAGAGACGAGGGTGTATTGTGAGAGAGGTCTTCCAGAAAGCTTATTGTCCACATCTGAAGGAAGATATAGTGTGATAGCTTTTCTCAATACACTTCATGAAAGAGGGTTTAGATGCCTAACAAGACAGAGAGTATTCAACAGTCAAGAGAAATATGAGCAATACCAACCCTAAACGCTCTTTTCTCCATTCCTTCCTTAGAGGAGCCACTGGTGGGAATAGAATAAAGCTGTTTAATGGAATACTATTCAGCTATAAAAAAGAATGAAATCCTGTCATTTGTGGCAACACGGATGAGCCTGGAGGACAGTACGTTAAGTGAAATAAGCCAGGAACAGAAAGAAAAATACTGCACATTCTCACTCATATGTGGAATCTAAAATAGTTGATTTCATAGAAGTAGAGAGTAGAACAGCAGTTACCAGAGGCTGGGAATGGTAGAGGGGAGAGTGGGATAAGGAGAGGTTGGTCGATGGCTACAGAATTAAAGCTAGATAGGAAGAATAAGTTCTAGAGTTCTATAGCACTGCAGGGTGACTGCAGTTAACAATTTATTGTATAATTTCAAATAGCTAGAATAGAGGATTTTAAATGTTCCCAACACAAAGAAATGTTTGAGGTGATAGATATGCTAGTTACCCTGATTTGATCATTACACATTGCATACATGTATCCAAATAGCACATTGTACCCCATAAATATATACAACTATTAAATATTTATTATATATTTATGTCTCAATTAAAATAATTTTTAAAAAACAATTAAAAAATGAATAAAGCTGTTTGCTGTTTGTATTGTATCAAATCCAGCCAGTTCCATAACTTGGTTACATTTGCATTTAAAGAACTCTGAATTGATATTGTATGCATAATGAATGGCTGATAAACACTCAACAAAAATTAAATAATATTATTGTTATCCACTTATTCATTCATTCATTCAATAAATATGGATTAGGGTTAATTTCTGCCAGGCAAGTTATAGAATCTAAGAATTTAGCAATGAATAATATAAAGTTTTACCTTTACAGAGCTTTCATTCTAGTGTTAGGGACAGATAAAACAGATAAATATATAATCAAGTACCAGTGGGAAGTGCTAAGACAAAAAATAAAGCAGAGTGATGGATAAAGAGTGATTAGTTCTGGGAGGACTATTTTAGATAAAGTGGCCAGGCAAGATTTCTCTATGCAGATGAAATTTATAGAAGCCTATATTGTGAGATGTTTACAATGACATTTATATAGCAATTTCAGGTTACGCAAGTTTTCACATATATTCTCTTACTCACCTCTTGAAACAACCCTTTGAAGTGGGCAGGAGTGCAGGCCTCAGAGCAGCTTCTTTTAAAAATGAAGAAAATGCAGGCCCGAGAACAACTTGCCTGGCAGAAAATGTTGAAGCCAGGATTGGAATGCAACCTGCCCTAGTCCATTGCTCTATAAGCTCCCGGGGGTGGAGAAGGTTCCCACGGAACTGCTGTCAAGTGAAGTGATGATCACTGGAAGTTGACCGTAGGACTCAAGGACCTCGTCTCCTAGCCCCAGCCTTTAACCTGGCATTCATCTGTGAATTAGGCACCAACACACATATTCTGTCTTGGTTGCTCTAGAGAAAACTAAGACCATGCAATTATAACTAGGGGAAACACCAACTCACAATTAAGTGGTAGGGGGAAAGGCCTGTACAATCCCTTTGAAAAATAAAGTCCCATGCTGAGACAACATTGTTTAATCTTTAGAATTTTAGATAAATCTGATTTTAACTTACTATAACAGTGTGGACTCTAATTGGCCAGGAACATTACAAAAACCTTTTGTCTAAGCAAAAGCCTCCTGGTGATAATGACAGGGGCATAGAAAATCCCTGTTCTGAAATTATCCCTCAATATAACAGATCTCTGGCACTGAATGCTGCCCCGTCAATGCATGGGTGACTTCCAACAGTTCGAATGATGAACTTTCACTTTGATGCTCTTCATTTCACACAGTTGTTTGAGCACCTGGTAAAAGCATACATTTTTTGTTTAGATTTTTTTAAGTGCTGATTCTAACAAGCTGTATCATATGAATACTTCATCATCTCAATCCAAATGCAATTACCGAAAACTGGCATCTCAGATTTGTTTTGTTTTGTTTGGTTGGTTTTTGTTGTTGTTGTTGTTGTTGTTATTTTTAACTGTGCTTGGATTTTAGAGAAAAGGTATAAATGCTAAGTAAAGTAACTAATAATTAGTAACTTAATTAATAATTTAAATATGCACACTCAAACATACAAACACACTCCAAACAACTTTCACACCAGCTTGTTAAAGTTTCAGGAATGTTACATGACAGTTGAAGGTCACGCTGGTGACTTGAAATTGGCCAGGGTGCAAGTATTTACACTACAGAAACAGGCAAACACTACGAATCAGAGTTTATTCCCCCAAGAGACATAGTTTAACGTTTACTAGCACACCACTGATTATGGTCCTAGGTTAGTAGCAGAGTCTGTCAAATCTTTCTCTCTGTCTCTCTTTACAAATAGATACATCTCCATCTATATATGTAGATATATATCTCTCTATATATGTGTATAAGGGATATATATGTACACATGGTACTTACAAGGGTACTTCCAAAAGTTTGTGGAAAATGAAATTAAAAATAATACAAATCCTTCCATGAACTTTTTGAAGACCCCTATGTGTGTGTATGCACACACACACAGACACACACACACACACACACACACACACTCATTTCTACAGTTTTGAGTAATATAAGCCAATATATAGAATAATTTCAAGAAGGCATTGTAACACACTCAACAATTAGAGAAAAATTATTTGATTATCTGTACTTTCTCGAGCAAGACAATTCATGAAATTTTTGTATACTTTTTACTTTTTTCTTTTGGAGTAATTATAGATTTACTGGAAGTTGCAAAGTTAGTATAGAGAGATCAAATGTACTCTCCAACCAATTTCCCCCAATCATTATATCTTACATATATCATACATAATTTTAGCACAATATCAAAACCAGAGATATAACACTAGTACAATGTGTGTGTATAAACTTATGTCATTTGCTGGATCATATGGTAAGTTTATGTTTAGTTAAGAAACCACCAAACTGTTTTCCAGAATAGCTGCACAACTTTACATTCTTACCAGCAATGTATAAGGGATCTACTTTCTTTGCATCCTTTTTGACGTTTAGAATTTTCACTATTTTTAAATTTTACCTCTTCTAATAGATGTGTAGTGATATCTAATTGTAGTTTTAATTTCATTTCCCTAATGTCTAGTGATGTTGAACATGTTTTCATGTGTTTATTTTCCATCCATATATCCAATTTGATACAATGTCTCTTCATGCCTTTTATCCATTTTCCAACCAGATGGTTGTTGTTTTTTACTGTTGAGTTTAGAGAGTTCTTTATAATAATTTAGATACTAGCCCACTGTCAGATATATAGTTTGTAAACATTTTCTTTCAGTCTGTAGCTTGTCATTTCATCCTCTTAACAAGATCTCTCATGGAGCAAAGGTTTTTAATTTTGATGTGGTCTAATTTATCAAATTTTCTTTTTCTTGATCGTACTTTTGGTGTTTAGTCTGAGAACTCTGCCTAGACCTAGGCCCTGAAGATTCTCTCCTATGTTGTCTTCTAAAAGTTTTATAGTTTTGCATTTTACATTTAAATCTATGATCTACCTGAAGTTAGTTTGTGTATAAGATATGAGCCTTAGATCAATGTTCATTTTTTGCCTACAGATATACAATTGCTCCAGCACCATTGGTTGAAAAGACTATCCTTTTTCCATTGAATTGCTTTTGCAACTTTGTTAAAAATAAGTTGGCCATACTTGTGTGGGACTATTTCTGAGTTCTCTCTTCTGTTTTACTGATTTATGTGTGGCTCCCTCTGCCAATACCATGAAGTCTTGATTACTGTAGCTATATAGTAAGCTTTAATATCAGATAGAGTGATTCCTCCCATTTTACTCTTCTTTTTAAAAATTGTTTTAGCTATCTAGTTATTTTGCTTTTCCATAAGAATTTTTATAGCTATCTAGTTATTTTGTCTTTCCATAAAAATTTTTAAATAATCGTGCATATATCTACAAAAAAATTTTGCAGAGATTTTGCTATAAATTACATTAAACTGTATAGCAATTTGGGAAAAATTGACAACTTTTACTATGTCAAGTCTTCCAGACCATAAATATGGTATATCTCTGTTCATTTAAATCTTTGATTTCCTTCATACACGTTTGATAGTTTTAAGCATACAAGTCCTGTACATGTTTTGTTAGACTTACTTGTAAGTATCTTGGGGTTTTTTTTTTTTTTTTTTTTGAGTGATTGCAAATGGTGCTTTTAATTTTGGCTTCCACATTTTCTTTGCTAATATATAGAAAAATTGATTTTTGGTATGTTAAATCTTGTATTCTACAAAGTTGCTGAACTCAATTATTAGTTCTAGGAGTTAAGCGAGATTTTGTTTTCATTTTTATTAGATTCCTTAGGTTTTTCTATATAGAGCATTATGTCATCTGCAAACAGAGTTTTCTTTTTTCTTTTTGATCTTTTTTTTTTTTTTTAAATTTGCATTTCTTGCCTTATTGTGCTGACTAGAACTTCCAGTACTATGCTGAAGAGCAATTGGGAAGAGTAGTCATCTTTGCCTTGTTCCCAGTTTTAGGGGGAACACATTTGGTTTTTCATTATTAAGTATAATGTTAGCTCTAGAGTTTTTGTTTGTTTCAAGTCTGACTATAATTGTGGATTTGCCTATTTCTTCTTTCAGTTTTTGTTTTTCATATTTTGCAGCTCTGTTGTTTGGGGCATACACAATTAGAATAAAGGGGTAGACTGACCCTTTTATCATTATGTAATGTCCTTCTCTGTCCCTGGCAATTTTCTTGGCTCTGAAGTCTACTTTATCTGACATGATTATAGCCTTTCCTGCTTTCTTTTGGTTACTTTCTGCATAGCATGTCTTTTTCCACCATTTTACTGTCACCTTACACACATCATTTCATTTGAAGTGAGTTTCTTGTAGTTGGGGAATGTTTTTTATACACTTTGCAAATATCTTTCTTTTAATCAATATATTTAGATAATTTATATTTAATGTAATCATTGGTATGTTAAGGCTTAAGTCTACCATTTTATTTTTTGTTTTTAATCTGTTTTTCTGTTTTTATTTTCTGCCTTCTTGTATTTTACTTGAACATATTTTAGAATTCCATGTCCATTTATCAATAATATTTTTGTGCTGATCTCTTTGTATAGCTTTTTAGTTGTTGCTGTAGGTTTACATTATATATAAATAATGTGTTACAGTCTATTAATGTCAACTTTTTACCAGTTTGAGTGAAGCATAGAAACCTTACTGCCTTTTATGTCTTTTTACTCACCCCATTTATAATGTAATTATCTTAAATATTTCCTTTACATACACTAAGGACCAAATTAAAGATTGTTATTATTTTTATTCAAGTGTCAAACATAACTTAGAAAACTCAAGAAGGCAAAGAAGGTTTATTTTATTTACTCATATTTTTGCTCTTTCCAAGTTTTTTCTTCCTTCTTCCTTCTTCCTTCCTTTTTTTCTTCCAACATTCTTTATTATGTCTTCTGTTTACATAACTTCCTTTAGCTATTCTTTTAGGGTAGGTTTGCTGGCAACAAATTTTCCTTGTTTTCAATCACCAGAAAATATCCTTATTTACTCTTCATTCCTGAAGGATAGAAGATATAAAATTCCGGGTCAAAGAAATTCCAGCACTTAAAAAGTGTTGTGCCGCTTCCTTTTGGTCTCTGTAGTTTTTGATGAGAAATCTGCTGTCATTCAGATTGTTTTCCTCCTATGGGTAATGTGTCATTTGTCTCTGGCTGCTTTCAAAATTTTTAGTTTGTATTTTGTTTGCAGATGTGTGACTATGATATATCTGAGCATGGATGAGTTTATCCTATTTGGGGTTCAATGAGCTTCTTCAATACTTAGGTTTATGTTTTTTTGCCAAATTTGGAAAATTTTAAGCCATTATTTCTTTGAATACTTTTTCAACTCAACCTTTTTTCTCTTCTCCTTTTAGGGCTTTAATGACACAAATATTAGATGTTTTGTTACGGTTGCCCATGTCTCTGAGGCTATGTTCATTTATTTTCAGTCCATTTCCTCTTTGATGATTGGATTAGATAATTTCTATTGTTCTATCTTCAAGGTCACTAACTTTTTCTTCTGCCCTCCTGTCCATTTTGCTGCCAGGCCTATCCACTAAGATTCTTATTTCAATTACTGTATTTTTATTTCTAAAATTTTAATTTGTTACTAAGGGAAAATATAAGTGAAACACTTCAGCAGTTAGGTCAGGGCACAGGCTTTATGAACATGAGCCCAAAAGCACAAGCAGCAAAAGAAAAAATAAACAAATGGGATCATATCAAACTAAAAAGTTTCTGCACAGCAAAAGAAACAATCAACAGAGTGAAAAGACAACCCACAGAGTGGGAGAAAATTTATGCCAGCTATGCATCCAACAAGGGACTAATATCCAGAATATACATAGAACTCAAGCAATTATACAGTAAAAAAATAAATGACCCAATTAAAAAAATGGGTAAAGGAGCTGATTAGACATTTTTCAAAGGAAGACATACGAAAGGCCAACAGAAATGAAAAAATGCTCAACATCACTAGTCATCAGGGAAATGCAAATTAAAACCACATTGAGATACCACCTCACTCCAGTTAGACTGGCTATAATCAAAAAGATGGTGAATAACAAATGCTGGCGAGGGTGTAGAGAGAAGGGAACACTACTGCACTTTTGGTGGGAATGTAAATTAGTACAACCACTTTGGAAAATAATTTGGAGGTTTCTCAAACAACTACAGATAGATCTTCCATATGATCCAGCAATCTCTCTTCTGGGTATATATCCAGAGGAATGGAAATCGTCATGTCGAAGGGATACCTGCACTCCCATGTTTATTGCAGCTCTGTTTACAATAGCCAAGATATGGAACCAACCTAGATGTCCATTAATAGATGAGTGGATAAGGAAACTGTGGTATATATACACTATGGAATACTACTGTGCCATAAAAAAGAATGAAATACTCCCATTTGCAACACCGTGGATGAACCTCAAGAAATTTTTTTTTGAATTTTATTTTGTCTATATACATTGTAGCTGATTATTGCTCCCCATCACCAAAACCTCCCTCCCTTCTCCCTCCCCCCCAACAATGTCCTTTCTGTTTGCTTGTCGTATCAACTTCAAATAATTGTGGTTGTTATATCTTCTTCCCCCCCGCCGGTTAGTGTGTGTGTGTGTGTGTGTGTGTGTGTGTGTGAATTTATATATTAATTTTTAGCTCCCACCAATAAGTGAGAACATGTGGTATTTCTCTTTCTGTGCCTGACTTGTTTCACTTAATATAATTCTCTCAAGGTCCATCCATGTTGTTGCAAATGGCAGTATTTCATTCGTTTTTATAGCTGAGTAGTATTCCATTGTGTAGATGTACCACATTTTCCGTATCCACTCTTCTGATGATGGGCATTTGGGCTGGTTCCAACTCTTGGCTATTGTAAAGAGTGCTGCGATAAACATTGGGGAACAGGTATACCTTTGACTTGATGATTTCCATTCCTCTGGGTATATTCCCAATAGTGGGATAGCTGGGTTGTATGGTAGATCTATCTGCAATTGTTTGAGGAACCTCCATACCATTTTCCATAGAGGCTGCACCATTTTGCAGTCCCACCAACAATGGATGAGAGTTCCTTTTTCTCCGCAGCCTCGCCAGCATTTATCGTTCATAGTCTTTTGGATTTTAGCCATCCTAACTGGGGTTAGATGGTATCTCAATGTGGTTTTGATTTGCATTTCCCGGATGCTGAGTGATGTTGAGCATTTTTTCATATGTCTGTTGGCCATTTGTATATCTTCCTTAGAGAAATGCATACTTAGCTCTTTTGCCCATTTTTTAATTGGGTTGCTTGTTTTCTTCTTGTAAAGTTGTTTGAGTTCCTTATATATTCTGGATATTAATCCTTTGTCAGATATATATTTTGCAAATATTTTCTCCCACTCTGTTGGTTGTCTTTTAACTCTGTTAATTGTTTCTTTTGCTGTGCAGAAGCTTTTTAGTTTGATATAATCCCATTTGTTTATTTTTCCTTTGGTTGCCCATGCTTTTGGGGTCGTATTCATGAAGTCTGTACCCAGTCCTATTTCCTGAAGTGTTTCTCCTATGTTTTCTTTAAGAAGTTTTATTGTTTCAGGGCGTATATTTAAATCCTTAAACCATTTTGAGTTGATTTTAGTATATGGTGAGAGGTATGAATCTAGTTTCATTCTCCTGCATATGGATATCCAGTTATCCCAGCACCATTTGCTGAAGAGGCAGTCCCTTCCCCAGTGAATAGGCTTGGTGCCTTTGTCAAAGATCAGATGGCAGTAAGTCTGTGGGTTGATTTCTGGATTCTCTATTCTATTCCATTGGTCAGTGTGTCTGTTTTTATGCCAGTACCATACTGTTCTGGTTATTATAGCTTTGTAGTATAGCTTAAAGTCGGGTAGTGTTATGCCTCCAGCTTTATTTTTTTTGCTCAGCATTACTTTGGCTATGCGTGGTCTTTTATTGTTCCATATAAATGTCTGGAGAGTTTTTTCCATTTCTGAGAAAAATGCCTTTGGAATTTTGATGGGGATTGCATTGAATTTGTATATCACTTTGGGTAGTATGGACATTTTCACTATGTTGATTCTTCCAATCCAAGAGCATGGGATATCTTTCCATCTTCTTGTATCCTCTCTGATTTCTCTCAGCAGTGGTTTGTAGTTCTCATTATAGAGATTTTTCACCTCCTTGGTTAACTCAATTCCTAAGTATTTTATTTTTTTGGTGGCTATTGTAAATGGGCAGGCTTTCTTGATTTCTCATTCTGCATGTTCACTATTGGAGAAAAGAAATGCTACTGATTTTTGTGTGTTGATTTTGTATCCTGCTACTGTGCTGAAATCATTTATCAATTCCAGCAGTTTTTTTGTAGAGGTTTTAGGCTGTTCCATATATAGGATCATGTCATCTGCAAACAGGGACAGTTTGACTTCATCTTTTCCAATCTGGATGCCCTTTATTTCCTTCTCTTCTCTGATTGTTCTGGCTAGTACTTCCAACACTATGTTGAATAGGAGTGGTGAGAGTGGGCATCCTTGTCTAGTTCCTGTTCTTAAAGGAAAAGCTTTCAGCTTTTCCCCATTCAGGATGATATTGGCAGTGGGTTTGTCATATATGGCTTTAATTATGTTGAGATACTTTCCCTCTATACCTAACTTATAGAGGGTCTTTGTCATGAATGAGTGCTGAACTTTATCAAGAACCTCAAGAAATTTATGTTGAGTGAAAGAAGCAAAGCACAGAGGGATAAATACCGCATGTGCTCACTCATTTGTGGGAGCTAAGAAAGAAAGGAAGGCAGGAAAGAAAGACCACAGTAGTGCTGTGATCCAACAGAGGGAGGGAACATTCCTTGGGCTACAAATTGGAGTGGAGGGGAGAGGGGGAGGGGGAGGGAGGTTGGGGGATAATTGGGAGGGGACAAAGGGTACAAAAGCAAGTTTTGGTAATGGGTATGTCCCCAATATGAATCTGGCCTCCACATCAGGGGCAGGAGGGGGGACGATCAGCTTTGTATCTCATGAATATTCTAAATAAATAAATAAATAATATGATATAATTTTAATTTGGTATTTCATATATTCTATATTAATGCTGAAATTTTCTATATATTTGCTGAGATGTTCTCTCTTTTTTTTTTTTCATTTGTTTCAAGCATGTTCATAATTTCCCATGATTGCTTATAGAAGCATTATTGCAATGGCAGCTTTAAAATCTCTGTCAGATAGTTCTAACGTCTGGTCATTTTGGTGTTAGCATCTGTTGATTGTGTTTTCTTATTGAGTTTGAGATCTTCTGGTTCCTGGTATGACTAGTTATTTTCAACTGAAACTTGGACATTTTGGAAATTATGTTGCAAGACTCTGAATCTCATTCAAATATTGTGTTTTAGCAGGCTTCCTCTGATACCACTCCAGTGGGTGAAAGGGTGTTACCTCGTTACTGCTGGGAAAGGGTGGAAGTCCAGGTTCTCCATTCAGCCTCCACTGACCCCTGGGTGGAAGGGGCTTCTTGTTATTCCTGGGCTGGGACAGAGGGCCAGGAATGCAGGTGATGCGAAAACAGCAGGGGAGAAATGGAGAGCAGAGTCGCTACCCTTCGTTAAGTCCTAACACTTCCCAACCAGCTGGTGAAGTTCTCAATATGTAGTTACTTGAGACAACTTAAATATTCAACAGCAGGACAGTGGATAATTAATTGTGACAGATTTATACAATTGAATACTATGCACCAATGACTATGAATGAATAACAGTAACGTGCATCAACATGGATAAATCTCAAAAACATAATGTAGCAATTAAAAAGCAAGTCACAGAAGAAAAGATAAAGCTTGAAAAAAGGCAAAACTAAGCAAAGTACTTTTTAGGGATATCTGAATGGGTGCAAATGAAAAGCTGCAAGGAATAAGAAGGGAATGATTAAGAAAATTGGAGATAATTGTTGATTCCAAAAGAAGTGGGGTAGGACTGGGGAGAGGTACACAGAAGTCTTCAAAGGTATCAGAACTGTTCTAGTTAAGCAGTTCTCAAACTTTGATCTGTGTCAGAATCAGGTGGGGAACTTGATTAAAATTTTTTTAAAACTGAGTTACATCCCACTTCCAGGAGCTGGGGCCTCTCTGTTCTCTATTAACTCTCCAGTTGATTCTGATATATACCAAGGTTCGAAACCACTGTTCTAGTTCTTAAGCTGGGTGGTTTCTAAACAGAAGCTTATTTTGTAATGATCTAACTATATATGTGCATTAAATATACTCCTTTATATGTGTGATACATTTCATTTAAAAATTTTATATGGTTATTGTAATGGCTTTGTCCATTCTTCCTAAACATGAACAATCCAAGCAGTCCAAGCCTCTTAACCGTGACTGGACAGACCTCAAGATACTTTAGGCAGCAGTCTCCATTCAGAAGTTAGATCACCCAGTCTTCTTTAAGAGTTGAAAGTCCAAACCTGATTTAGCATTAAATTGTATTTCTTTCTCAGTTTATGCCCTCTCCAGACTAGAAGCCTGCAATAGAAAAGGTGAGGTCTGGTTAACACCGTTGACTTCTTTTTTCCCCCTCAAATCTTCCTCTGTTAACTACTGTACTCCAAGCAACTATCATCTGTCACCAGTACTGTTGTGATACTCTACTACTGGTCTACCTTTTTTCACTTTTGCTCTCCCTCAAACCCTTTCTCCACATAGCAACCTGAATAATATTTGTCTACTTTTTAAATTTTTGAACTAATTTTAGCCTTATAGAAAAGTTGCATAAATAGTACAGGAGATTTTCCTCATACCCCTCACTCAGGTTTTCCTAATTAATGTTAGCATCTTACATACTCATAGTACAGTTATCAAAACCAGGAAATTCACACTGGTACAATACTATTAACTAAACTATAAGCCTTATTCTAATTTCAGTCGTTTTTCCATTGTCCTTTTTCTGTTTTAGGATCCTATCCAGGATCGCGCATTGCATTTGGTTGTTGTTTCTGCTTAGTCTTTTCCAATCTATAAAAGTTCCTCACTCTTTTCTTATCTTTCATGATCATGCCACTTTTAAAGAGTATTAATTAGTTATTTTGTCAAATGTCCTTCAGTTTAGGTTTTTCTGATATTTTCTCATGATTGGAATGAGGCATTGTGGTATGCCTATGCTTAAAAATGTGCAATGGCCTCCAGTACATTAAGAATAAAATCAAATGTTATGTACCAAACCTGGCATCATCTGGCCCTTAATTTTTGCTCGTAATTCACCTTAAGTCACTTGGATCTGGCCACAGCGGGTGTTGTAGTTTGAATTTCCCAGGAAGTGGACTCTGAGATGTAGTTTAGCGTGCAGGGGGTTTATCGGGGAGTGCCCTTGGGAACAAGCTCTGTGAAGGCGAGGAGAAAAGGAAGAGTAGGTATAAGCAGAAATTGAGCTGCAATTCTGGCCCAGTGACAGGCTCAGATGATCCTATGGGCAGCTCTGTGGCTAAAAATGGTCTTTCAGAGTTGTTTCTCTTTGAAAGGAGATGGCCAAGCCTTATATTCTCACATGAATTCATCACTGCATGTGGCCCATTTGGGGAAAGATAGGAGGACATTGGTGACATGGCTTTCTGCAGTTGAGGGAGTCCCTGAAGGTGCTGACACTGGAGGGTGTCTCCCCTTAGCGCTTGCAGGGACAAGTCAATCAATAAGGGGGCTCTAGGTGGCACATCACAGTGTTCCACCACATTGTCTTTCAGTTCAAGGTTTTTTTTTCCTTTAGAAAATTTCTCATACTTCTATCTGGTATTCTCTCTCCTGGCTTTTGTACCGGTGACTCATCCTCATTCTTCAGAAATCAGCTAAAATATTAGTGCCACAGTGAGACCTTCCTGGTTTCCTTTTTCCTACTTCATGATTTAATACTACATATCTGTTTATTGATTTACTGTTCCCCCTTGAGGCTGAGAGTTCCATAAAGGCAGGAAGCACATAAATTTGATTCACCTTTTTTACCACCACTTAGCATGAGGCCCAGCCCATGGGGTGGAGGAGATGTCACAAGGACTCAATAAATTCTCTGAAAATGAATGAATAACAAAATGAATGGATGAATTGAAATATAGTTAATCTGAGTTGGTTGGACAGAACTTCAGAGTCTGGTAAATAGTCACAGACAAGCATGAAATGATCCAGCGTGCATGGTGTGCTTAAGGAGATTGCACCATACCATGTACCCTGGATCATTCCCTAGTTCAGAGAGAGAAAAACACAGTAAGAGACTCAGAAGGTAGGTGAAGTCAAACATATAGTTGAAGATGTGTCTTAGTCAGATTGGGCTTCCATAACAAAATATCATAGACTGGATGGCACAAACAAGAGAAACTTATTTTCTCACATTTTTGGAAGCTAGAAATCTGAGATCGGGGTTCCAGCATGGTTAGGTTCTAGTGAGGACTCTCTTATAGATGGCTGCCATCTCATTGTGCCCTCACATAACACAGGGAGGCAGGGAGAGAGAGAGAAAGAGTGAACTCTCTGATGTCTCTTCTCACAAGGGCATTAATACCATCATGAAGGCCCCATCCTAATGACCTAATCGACACCTACTGCCCCCAAAGGCTCCATCTCCTAATGCCATCACATTGGGGATTAAGGCTTCAACATATGAATTCAGAGGGTGTGCACAATTCAGTCTACAGCAAGATGCAACACGTTTTGTACTGTTTGTTTAAAAGACTAAGATATATATATTAATTTTTAGCTCCCACCAATAAGTGAGAACATGTGGTATTTCTCTTTCTGTGCCTGACTTGTTTCACTTAATATAATTCTCTCGAGGTCCATCCATGTTGTTGCAAATGGCAGTATTTCATTCGTTTTTATAGCTGAGTAGTATTCCATTGTGTAGATGTACCACATTTTCCGTATCCACTCATCTGATGATGGACATTTGTTCACACACACACACACACACAAAACCGGGGGGGGGGGGGAAGAAGATATAACAACCACAATGACTTGAAGTTGATATGACAAGCAAACAGAAAGGACATTGTTGGGGGGGAGGGGGGGAGGGAGAAGGGAGGGAGGTTTTGGTGATGGGGAGCAATAATCAACCACAATGTATATCGAGAAAATAAAATTTAAAAAAAAAAAAGACTAAGATATATTAGCTTTATATTAACTTACATACTTTTGCATTGTTTGTCTAAAAACCTCAACACATTAGCTCATTATCCTTTTTTAAAGCATATACTTAGTTCTCAAGGAATACTTTCATCACATATTAAGTTTGAAATACTAAAGACATACTCCTTACAACAACATGTGCTATTGGTAATTGAATAGGAACAATATACCAACCTTTGAGATAGCAATTTTCAAATGTTTGTGTGCATTAAAACTTCCTGGGGATTTGATTAAAATGCAGATTCCAGATTCCATAGCTGGCACTCCTGATTTGGATAATCTAAAGTGAGAATCTGCCCTTTAACCAGAGCTTCAGGTGATTCTGCTGCAGATAAGTAAAGACTGCACTTTGAAGAACACCTGACTGGTTAAGTTAGTAATAACTTAGACCTTCAAACTGCATTTAACTCTCTGCTGGTCCCTTCTATGGCATGACAGCCAAGGGCACTGCAGCATTTATAGGGGTCTGGTGGGTGCTAATGGCTGTGCTACGTGCTGAAGCAACAGGGGAAGAGGAGAGGAGTTCTTGATGGCCCCAAATCGACAGCCCCCACTATACAAGCATACATTTTCACACACACACAAACACACACACACCATTCTGTCTCTTTTCTCCACCATACCTATCATCACATTATCACACATCCATTCTCTTCTAAAAGGAAAAACTTCTTGTTCTGTAGTTCAGTTCCCACCCCAAAGGCAAAGGGCTCAGTCCCACAAGACTGTCTCCAACTTCAGATGCCAATCACAAGTCCCAGGTATTTCTGACCAACTAGCTACAAATTGGGGGTCCCCACAACCCTCACCTCATCTTTAATAATTTGCTATAATGACTCACAAAACTCAGGTAAACATTTACTTACAATTACGTGTTTTTTATAAAGGATATCACAAAGGATACAGATAGAAGCCAGATGAAGAGGTACATAAGGTGAGGGTTATAGAAGGGGTGCAGAGCTTCTTTGCCCTCTCTGGATGCACCACCCTCTCAACACCTTGATGTGTTCACCAACTCAGAAATTCTCTGAACCCTGTTGTTTATGGTTTTTATGGAAGCTTCATTATGGAGGCATGACTGATTACATCGTTGGCCACTGGTGATCAACTCAACCTTCAGCCCCTTTCCCTTCCCTAGAGGTCAGGAGGTAGGGCTGAAAGTCCCAACCCTCTAATCATGCTTTAGTCTTTCTGACCAAGCAGCTCCATGATGAGGCTATTTAGGGGCCCCCAGCCACCAATCATCTCATTAGCATACAAAAGACACTCATCACTACAGAGAGTCTCGAAGTTTTTGTCAGGAACCAGAAACTAAGACCAAATGTTATAGCTAAAAATGCTCTTATCACCCCTATCACTTAGGAAATTATAAAGGTTTTAGGAGCTCTGTGTCCGGAACTGGGGACAGAGACCAAATATATAGTCCTTATTATGTCATATCTTCCCTCTTGGTAAAAAAAAAAAAAAAAAAAAAAGTGGCAATGGAGCCTGTTGAAGCCTATGGAAGTCCTGGAAATGCATTGGTTTGGAGTGAAATTCTTTCACGGGTATCGAAATGTGGCTCTAACTAAGGATTCCTCAACTTGATCCAAATGTTTGTAGCATTTTGTAGAGCATTATTTGCATTACAAAAGAAAAAGGATCAACAAGGGAAGAAATGGTGCGAAAGGACTGATTTGAGATAGGGGGAGAGTCGGTGGGCAGCTCTGGGAGATCCAGGGAGTGGGTGCAGCTTCATGCCACACTGTCACTAAGTGGATAAGCATAATGACTTTAAAAATAAATAAAGCAAGACAGTGAAGTAAAGGCATTTTTTGTGTGTGTAATCTGGTGTAATGGTGTCGACTCGTCCTTTCACCTGGTATATCCCAGGACAGCACATTCCAGGCTTTTAAAATAAATGGGAATTTACGAATATCAGTTTTATTTTATTTATTTATTTTTTTAATTCTATTTTATTTTGTCAATATACAATGTGGTTGATTATTGTGGCCCATTACCGAAACCTCTCTCCCTCCCCCCTCTCCCCTCTCCCTCCCAACAATCTCCCTTCTGTTCACTTGTTGTATCAACTTCAAGGAATGGCAATTGCTCTGTCTTCTTCCCTGCCCCACCCCCGGTTTTTTGTGTATTTATTTATTTATTTTGAGCTCCCACAGATAAGTGAGAACGTGTAATATTTCTCTTTCTGTGCCTGACTCGTTTCACTTAATATAATTCTCTCTAGGTCCATCCATGTCCTTGCAAATGGCAGTAAGAATATCAGTTTTAACTCCATGCTGTACATTTATTTTATTTTATTTTATTTTTTTATTTTTTATTTTTGCTAAAAGGGAAATTTATTTAATGTAAATGTGTACATTAATAAAAAAGAAAGATCTCAAAGCAACAATCACCTTTGCACCTCAAGGAACTAGAAAATGAAGAACAAACTAAGCCCAGACCTAGGAAAGGAAGTAAATAATAAAAATTAGAGCATAGATCAAATAAATAGAAAATAGGGGGAAAAAAATAGAGAAAATCAATGAAACTAAAAGTTGGTACTTTGACAAGATCCACAAAATTGACAAGCCTTTACCTAGATGGACTAAGAAAAAGGAGAGAAGACTCAAATAACTAAAATTAGAAATGAAAGAGGGATCATTACAAACAAATTTACAGAAATCAAAAGGGTTATAAGAGAATACAATGAATAATTATTGGTCAACAAATTAGATTGTCTGGATGGAATGAATAAATTCCTAGAAATACACCACCTACCAAGACTGAATTGTGAAAAAACAGAGTTTCAACAGAACTATAGCTAGTAAGATAAGTGATTGTCATTTTTCGGATTCCAGATGCAGGACTCTCTTGAAGATTTCTTGCAGGACTGGTCGTGTGGTGATGAACTCCTGCAGTTTTTGTTTGTCTGGAAAATACTATTTCTCCCTCATTTCTGAACGATAACCTTGCTGTGTATAGTATTCTTGGCTGGCACTTTTTTTCTTTTAGTATTTTAAATATATCATTCCATTTGCTTCTGGCCTATAGAGTTTCTGTTGAGAAGACTGCTGTTAGTCTGATAGGGACTCCCTTATAGGTGACTTTATGCTTTTCTCTTGCTTCTTTTAAGATTCTATCTTTGTTTTTGAGCTTTGCCAGTTTGACTATAATGCGTCTTGGAGAGGATCTTCTTGGGTGGAATCTGTTTGGAGATCTTTGAGCCCCTTGGATCTGAAGGTCTGTGTCTCTCCCTATACCTGGGAAGTTTTCTGTTATTATTTCATTGAATAGGTTTTCCACGCCTTTTCCTTTCTTCTCCCTTTCTGGAACACCCATGATTCAAATGTTTGTTTGTTTCAGGTTGTCTGCTAGCTCTCTTACATTTTCTTCATTTTTTAAATTCTTTTTCCCATTTTTTTTTTTTTTTTTGTCTTCCTGTGTTATTTTGAAAAGACTATCTTCAAGATCAGAAATTCATTCTTCTGCTTGTTCTATCCGGCTGCTTAAGCTCTCAGTTGTGTTTTTTATTTCATTGAATGAATCTTTCAGTTTCATGAGTTCTGCTACACTCTTTTTTAAGGTATTAATCTCTTTGTAAATTTCCTCCTTCATATCCTGGATTTTTTTCTCATTTCATTATGTTGTCTAACTGAGTCTTCTTGTATCTCAGTGAGTTTCCTTGAGATTGTTGCTTGGAATTCTTTTTCAGTCATTTCAAAGGTTTCCTGCTCTATAGGGTCTGGTATTTGAGAATTACTGTATTCTTTTGGTGGTGTCATATTTTCTTGGATTTTCATATTTCTAGTATCTCTGTGTTGATTACTGGTCATCTGGTAGAGCAATTGCTTCTTCTGTTACTCTGGAGTGGGCTTTGAGAAGAGAGATGTCCTCTTATTTTTCCAGTCTCTGCTGGTGACTCTCCTTGTGCCGATGTAGTCAAGTGTCTGACAGACTGCCTACACAGTGGCTATGTCTCCTGCTGTTGCATCAAGCCATTTTTGCAGTAGCTGTGGCTGTGGTGGGCCACCTACATGGAAGTGGCGTTTTCAGCATGCTCCTTGTCTGCTTCTGGTCATGGAATGCTGCCCTAGGCTCCTGCCTCAGAACCCTGGGTGTGCTCTGCTGCTTGCCTGCTTCCGGGTGGACCATGCTGTACTTTTATATCTAACAGGCTTCACTTCTTTTCAGAGCTAAGAGTATTCATGGAATGCAGGGGTAAGCTCAGCTAACTCAAGGGTAGAATTTAATTACTGTAAACTTTTAAATAACCACCACAGCCACTATGTGCAATATGGAGGACTGAAACAAGTGAAATCGACTTTGGCCTCTGTTTTGGTTTCCACTATAGTAGAGATTACATTTTCTATTAATACCACTAGTATTATTATGCAAGCATTCATACAAGTATTTTTTAAACCCACTCTACTCTGGTAATGGAGCTGATCATGAAAAGTTAAATTGCTTATTTTCTCACTTTACCTTTACATATTATGACTAAAAAGTTCTGTTATTTCATTTAACTAGGGGTTAAAAGAGGGACAAGCCGGCATGAATCAATTATAAAAATAAAAGGAAAATATTTTTAAAACAAACAAATAAGTTTTGTTTCTGTCACTTAACTATTTTTCATCTCATTCTAATGGAAGGGAAGAGAAAGTTGACTTTATTTCCCATCTTCAGCTGCGATTTCACTGAAGCTTGAAAACTAATAAATACGTGGCTTACAGGTTTTCTTTTGTGATGAGAGAACATTAAAAAAAAGAAAAAAAAACTATTGCTTAAAACATCTTTCTCTTATATAAGAAATAGATAAAATAGAATCCAATTATTAGACTATGTTTGCAACAGTTGTTTATTAAGCCTGGGACTTTTTAAAAACAAGTATACAATTGTTCATCTAATCTAAACTTTGCATTTTTCTGTTTTCAGGTCAAACTCCAAGAGTTTGAGGTCAAATTGTGCTGAAGCACCCAGATGTCCTCAGCTGTCCTGGAGAATACTGACCACATTTGCTTGCATATTTCCCCCAATTATATTGGCAAACACTTGTTATTGACATAGAGGAAAGAGGTAGATTAAGGAGCTAACCTATCAGTCACTATAGCTTGAAGCCAATATCACCTTTGATGTGACCCAGGGCTTTCAGCTTTATCGTATTTTTCAGAAAGAAGCCATTGCTTCACATGTGGCTAATAAAATCAAAATAAAAATAAGGATAGTAATTTAATAAAAAGAACTGACATCTATTGAGCACCCACTACCCTCACACGAGCATGTGTGTGCACATGCACACACACACATACACACACACACATGCCATGCTGCCTCTTCTTTCTATAATAGCTGTCATCATATCATCACATACCCATTCTCCTCTCTTCTGGTGAGAAACTGGCAAAGGGACCTATTGAAGCCTACAGAAGTCTTGGTGACACACTGGTTTGGCATGGAATGCCTTCACAGGTACAGAAGTGTGGCTCTAACTAAGGATTCCTTAGTGTGGTCCAAATGTGTGCAGAATTATGTAGGGAGTAAGGCGAGGGAAGAAATGGTGCAAAAGGATTTGCTTGGGATGTGGGGGAAAATTTCCTTGTTAGGGAACTAACTCCTCTCTTAAACAACAATGACAAAAAGTAACAGCCCTGCTAATAAAAGAGAATTGTAAAAATATCACCAGGACTGAAAATTCCAGCACATAGCAATTGTCAGTGTAAGGGACTTCCAGAGGTCTGGAAACTGCTTCTGTTTGCCACTAGCAAAAATTAGGAGAAAAAAAGGTTCCCTTGCCTGTTGTTAATTGCCAAAACATGTGTGTCAAGCCTTCTTTGACGCAAGAGTTTCTTGGGAAGTTTATACATGAACAGAAAGAAAAAGGAGTCAGTGATGGGGTGTTGCTCCCTATTATCTTTTGTAATTTTCTCAGGTATAACAAATGCTGAACTTCCTAAAGGAATAAACTCCAAGGTTTGGAAAAGTTGGATACCAACAAGACACACCCTTTTCATCTGCCAGCTTAAAGTGATCCAAATAGCTCCTTCTGTTTGAAATGACTATGATGCCCCTGAATAGACAAACGTGTAACCAGAGCTGGCCGTGTCATTAGACCTATGTAAAACATTTCCATCAAGCCCTAAACTGTGTTCCATGGCACTATTAATGAATTGAGGGGATACCTCGGTCAGTCAGCAATTTAATAATCAATGCATCCAAGCAACAGTTCTGTGTTTTTTAGCCAAATTGGTTAGTTACTTTGCAGAATTGGTAAAGTCAACATTAGGTCCCGAGGGGAGAGGGTACATGCTCACCTAGGAGAAAATGTGTGGGAAAAAGTACCATATTTTCATAATTGATGAAAATAACCATTTTTTTTTTCAATAAGAAATCTATACAGTTTGGGTTTCATTAATATGATTATTTATTGAACATTTTTTAACTACCCCCTTTTATGTTCAGCACCAGGCAGGATATAGGTCTGAAGCTGGACAAACCATGGTGGTTTCTGCCCGCATGGAGCTTACAGCCCGATGGCAAGAGAGAGCATCTCAACACATAATTACATGAGTCAATAATTATGTACAAATGACAAGTATGTTTTACTCTACAATTTAAAAAGTTTTAAAAAGTGTTTTTTTATAAAGAGGATTGCACAAGTAGCTTGGAGAAATTTCTTTCCTCCTTTTTTCCTTTCTTTTTCTTTCCTTCCCTCTTTCCTATCTCACTCCTTTGCTCTCTTTCTCTCTCTCTCTTTCCTCTTGTTGATTTATTGGGAAATGTGTATGTTGAAGGAGGTTGGAATATATAAATATGAGACAAACTTAAAAGAAAACATGAACAGTTTCTACAAGCAAAAAGCATGGAAGGAGAATGGTAGAGACATGAAAAAGATGGTGGAATAGATGATCCCCAGCAAATCAATTTACGACTATTGAAAAGCAAAGACTGCCAACCTGGGACCACTAGAGCTCAAGGGAAAAGGAAGAGTGACCTGCAAAGTTTGTGAAGGTGAGAGAAGGAAGGGACTGCTCCAACCACTTTGAGCCCTGGCCACTTCAGGGCTTGCCCCAGTGGGGGCAGGAAGAAGTTGTAGCACACAGAGCAGGAGCTGACAAAAGCCTCAGCTGTGCCCTTTGCATGAAGTTGATTGGAGTCTGCAGGGGAAAAGAGGGCCTCAGTGCATACCATACCAGCCCCCAGGCCAGTGAGACCACTGAAAGTGCTCCTGTGGACCCACATAAAAGAAAGGGGCCACAGCCAACTGAAGAAAGGAGCCACCCAGAGGCCTGTGAGTCACCACAAGGGACTGGTGCACAGCCTGCCCTATGGGAAGTGTCTGGAGCACAAGGAGAGGCTGGCCCACAGGGGGAACATTAGGATTTAGGGTGGGCAGCTGATCTGCCTTCTATTGTCACAGTCCCACTCACTGGATACTGTCCAGGGTGACAGAACTACAGGGGGAGCAGTTTGTTGGAAAAATGCATTCCCAGGCCAGATTTCCACACAGCCCAGGTGTATGTGACCTTGCAAGACCCAGAAGTGATTAAAAGGCCAACAATTAAAATCTGAACCACACAAAAAGCCTTCCCCAGAAAATCAGCAGCAAAGCAGCAATTTAGCTCAACCACAGGGCTCAAGTGATGATCCCCACAGGAAGTCCTCCTGATATTAGGATTAACCAAAGGACAACAAATTAGTTCCAGTGCAGAGTTTAAGTGGTGGTGGTAGCTAAAATTCCAACAGGGAACTGGAAAAAACAAACAAAGATCAGAGTCAAAGCTCTGATATTAAGCAGTAAGGTCTAACATCACCAAAGAACACCAATAAAACCTAGAAAAGGTAGCAGTCTCCTCAAATGCCCAGGAATCAATGTAAAGATACAAAAATTGAGAAAGAACAGAGAAATATAACACCATTAAAGGAAACAAACCAAGCACCAGCAAAGGACCAAGAGAAACAGTGGATTTATGAAATATATGACAGAGAATTCACAGTAACTGTCTTAAGGATGTTCAGGAAGTCATAAGAAAATACAGATAGAAAATTAAATGATATCTGGAAATCAATCCAGGAGCAGAATAAGAACCTGACAAAAGAATTTAATCAATTAAAAAAATAGAAATTCTCACAATAATGAATGCATTATCTGAACTGAAAAACTCAACAGAAAGTACCAACACGACTTAGTCAAACGGATGAGTCAGTGAGCTCAAAGACAGACCATCTGAAATTATCAAATAAAAGGAACAAAAAAGAATTTTAAAAAATTTAACAAAAATACAGCAAATATGGGACTCCCTCAAGCAAATTAACCTCCTCGTGAGTAACATGCCTGAAGTATGGAAAAAGAAAGAGAAATAGAAAGCATATTCAAGGAAATAATGGCTGAAATTCTCCCAAGTATGGAAGAAGGTGACAGCATCCAGGAACAGGAAGGTCAGAGGTCACCAACAAAATTCAATCTTTGCAGGAACACCCTGAGGCGCATCGTAATCTAACTGTCCAAAACCAAAGACAAAGAAAGAATACCAAAAGTAGCAAGAGAAAAGAAACACATAACATTCCTTGGAGCCCCAGTATATCTCTCAGCAGATTTCTCAGTAGAAACCCTACAGACTAGAAGAGAATGTGATGATACATTTAGAGTGCTGAAGGAAAAAGACTGTCAGCCAAGACTTCTTCCAGCAAATCTAACCTGAAGGAGAAATAGTCTTTCCCAGACAAACAAAAGATAACGGAATTCACCAATACTAAACCTGCCTTACAAGAAATGCTAAAGGGAGTTCTGCAATCTGAATGAAGAGAAAGCTAAGGAGCAGCAAGAAAACATTTGATGGTACATAACTCCTTAGTAAAGTGAGTTCACAGACAGTCGCAGAATATTCCAATGTTGTAAGGGTGGTGAATAAACTGCTTATACTCTTAGTATGAAGACTAAAGGACAAACCTAACAAGACAACAACAAATGAAACAACCATATAAGAGACAGGCAATATGAAAAGTTGTAACTTGAAAAACCAAACTGTCAAAAAGTGTGTGGTGGGAGAATGACACCCAAACATAAAGTTGGCTTTGGTTCTTTATTTTTTTCTTAGATATAAAAGTTAACTTGTTATTAGTCTAAAATAATCTGTTGTAATTATAACATGTTTTTCATAAGTCTCATGGTAACCATAACACAAAAGCTTATGAGACATACTAAAAATAAATAGGAAGAAATCAAAATATAGTACTAGATAAAAACACACAGTCACAAAGGAAGACAGAAAGATCAGAAAAAAAGAAAAAGGATTAAAAAACAACCAGAAAAAAGTAATAAAATGACAGTAACAAGTATCTATGTATCACTAATAATTTTAAATGTAAATGGATTAAATTCCCCAATTAAAAGACACAGACTGGCTGAATGGATTATAAAACAAGAGCCAACAATATGCTGCCTGTAAGAAACTCTCTTAACCTCTAAAGACACACACCAGGTGAAAGTGAAGGGATGCATAAGATATTTCATGCAAATGGAAATAAAAACAGAGGAAGAGTAGCTATACCTATATCAGATAAAAAAGACTTCAAGGAAGGAAAGTAAAAAAAGATAAGGAGGGTCATTATATAATGATAAAGGGATCAATTCCATAAAAGATATAATAATTCAAAATATATACACACCAAACTCTGGAGCACCCAGTTATACGAAGCAATGACTGTTAGACCTAACAGGAGAAGTAGACTACAACACAGTAATATTTGGGGATATTAACACCCCACTTTCAGCAAATAACAGATCATCCAGACAGAAAATTAACAAGGGAACATCAAATTTAATCTCTACTTTAGGCCAATTGGAACTAATGGACATATATAAAATATTTCATCCAACACCTGCAGCATACACATTTTCTCAGCAGCACATGGAACATTATCTAGAATAGTCCATCTGTTAGGTCATGAAACAAGCCTCAACAAATTTAAAAATTGAAATTTTATCAACTACCTTGTCTGACCACAATAGAATAAACCTAGAAATCAAAGAAAAAAGGGACAAGAGAAATTGTACAAATACATGGAAATTAAACAACATGCTCCTAAACAATGAATGTTTTTTGTTGTTGTTGTTCAATATGAATGTTAGGATTGTTTTTTCTATTTCTGTAAAGAATGTCATTGGTATTTTGAAGGGATTGCATTGAATCTGTAAATATATGAATGAATGGGGGAGGGGGAAGAAGACACAACAATCACAATTCCTTGATTTTGTTAAGACAAGTGAACAGATATGATGTTGATGGGGGGAGGGGAGAGGATGGGAGAAAAAGGAGGAATTGGTAAAGGGACACGAAAATCAACTACATTGTATATTGCTAAATTAAAATAAATAAATAAATAAAATTGGGAAGGGTAAGTCTTCTAACTTTGTTCTTCTTTTTCAAGATTTTTTTGACCATTCTGACAACCTTGAATTTCCATATAAATTTTAGGATTAGCTTGTCAATTACTGCAAAGCCAGCTGAGGTTTTCACAGGGATTGCATTGAATCTGTAGATCAGTTGGGAGAGAGTTGCCATGTTAATGTTATTAAGTCTTTTGAATCATGAACATGGGATGGCATTCCATTTATTTAGGTTTTCTTTCATTTCGTTCAACAATCTTTTGTAGTTTTTGAAGTATAAATTTTGTACTTATTTTGTTGAACTTATTCCTAAGTATTTTATCCTTTTTGACCCTATTGAAAATGAAATTATTTTCTTAATTTCACTTTCAGATGGTTCATTGTTAATGTATAGAAACCCAGTTGATTTATGTATATTGATCACATACCCTGCAATCTTACTAAACTTCTTTATTAGCTCCATTAGTTTTTTTGGTGTGTTCCTTAGTATTTTCAATATACAATATCAGGTCACCTAAAAAAAGAATTTTACTTCTTCTTTTATAATGTAGATGTCTTATTTCTTTTTCTTGTTTAATTACCCTGGCTAAAACCTCCAGTACAATGTTGAATGACAATAGTTAGAGTGGACATGCTTGTTTTGTTTCTGATCTTAGGGTGAAAGTATTCAGTATTAAATATGTTGTTAGCCATGGGTATTTTGTAGATGACCTTTTTCAGAATGATAAAGTTTCCTTCTGTTTCTTTTTATCATGAAGATACATTGAATTTTACCAAATGCTTCTTCTGCATCTATTAAGATGATCATGTCATTTTTGTTCATTATTCTGTCAATATGTTGCATTACACTGATTTATGTTAAGCAAATCTTGCATTCCTGGGATATGTCCCACTTGGTCATGGTATATAATTATTTTTATATGTTGCTGCATTCAATTTGCTAGTATTTTGTTGAGGATCTCAATTCATAAGGGATAGTACCTGTTGTTTTCTTTTTATTGTGATGTCTTTGTCTGATTTTGTTAACAGGGTAATGTTGACATCATAAATGAGTTGGTGTTTCCATCTCTTCTATATTTTGGAAGAGTTTGCAAAGAAATAATATTAACTTTTCTTCAAATGTTTGGTGGAATTGATTAGTAAAGCTACCTGGGAATGAGTTTTTTTTGTGAAATGTCTTTAAATTACTAATTTAATCTCTTTACTGTTATACATCTATTCAGATTTTATATTTCTTCTTTAATCAGTGCCAGTGGTTTGTGTCTTTCTAGGAATTTTTCCATTTCATCTATGCTGTCTGATTTCTTGGCATACAGTTGTTCATAGTATTTCCTTAAAATCCTTTTTATTTCTGTAAAGTTGGTAGCAATGCCCTCTTTTTCATACCTGATTTAGCAATTTGAGTCTTTTCTCCTTTTGTCTTGGTCAGTCTAGTTAAGGCTTGTCCATTTTGTTAACCTTTTTAAAGTACCAACTTTGGTTTTGTTTATTTTCTCTATTGGTTTTTTAATTCTCTATTTCATTATTTTTTGCTCTAATCTTTATTTTCCTTCCATCTGCTTTCTTTGGGTTTATTTTATCTTCTTTTTCCAGTTTCTTAAAGTGGAAGAGTAGGCTATCGATCTGAGATTTTTCTTCTTTTTTATTATACGTGTTTAAAAATACCACTTCACACTGCTAGAATGGCTATAATCAAAAAGATGTACAAGAATAAGTGTTGGTGAAGATGTGGAGAAACTGGAATTCTCATACATTACTGGGGGGATTGTAAAATAATGCAGCCCATTTGGCAAATAGTTTGGTTTCTCCTCAAACAGTTATATGACTCAGCAATTTCACTCTGAGGTATATACCCAAAAGAACTGGAAGTATATGTCCTCACAAAACTGTACATGAATATTATTTGGCAATAAAAAGGAATAAAGTACTGATGTATATTACAAAATAATGAACATTGAAAACATTACACTGAGTGAAAAAAGCCAGATGCAAAATGCCACGCATATTGTATGATTCCACACAGTCACAAAACCCACTCAGTTGTATACTTTAAAATGTTAAACTTCATGTTATATGAACTATAACTCAATAAAGATGTTATTTAAAAATATGAATAAAATTACTTTTCAACTCTTAAGAAATTTACAATTTAGCATGGGTGCGATTGAGTCGTTGCTGGTGTTTAGAGTTGAGTCTCTACCTTGAATGTTCATCAGGACCCCTGACATAGACACAGCAGACACTCAGAAAGGCTTGTGGAACTAAATTGGTTTCTATCAAATTCTCTTCGCTTGCCTGTGGGAAACTCGGTTAGTTCCCTGCTGGATCATCCTGATTCTAGACATCTGCCCTGTCTACCTAGATGATTAGCACTACCCTGGAGATCTTTCTGTCTTCACAGCCTACCCTAGTGGATATGAATTGGGCTTGTTCTACCACCAACAAAGCTTCGTTTCTCACTATGCGGGGCAGATCTCATTCTAACTACCTGTCAAGTGACCTTAGCCAGCTGGAGAAGCAATGTGGTCTTACGTAAGAGCATGGGAATTGAGTCCAAGCACCCACAATCTCCAGTTTATATAAATGACAAAGCCTGGCCTCCTCTTTTTCTCTCCCTACCTCCATGTTTCCACTTCACACTGCAGCCAGACTGATCTTTTAAAAAATGTAAATTAGATCATGCCTCTTCCATGCTTAATTGCTAACAAGGATTGAATACTTAATGTCAAGTACATTTCTAAGCCCTTTTTGTCTATTGGCTCATTAAGTCTTCACAACAAGTGTTATAATTATTCCTATTTTATAGATGAGCAAGGTGAGGCAAAGAAAGTTTAAGTTGCTTGTCCAAGATGATGTCCATCTACTAAGAGGTTGTGTGAGAAATGAACCCTGATAGCATGGCTACAGAGCTCATGACCTCACATCCCCTTCTCAACTTCTCTTTATCACACTGAGAGTAAAATCCTTACTGTGTATGAGGAAAATGAAATCAGTATAGTCAGGCCCCCTCGCCTCATATCCAGCTGGGTATGGTTCAGAACATCCACTGTAAACAAGTTATATAAGAGTGGTGTAACTGTGCATGCATACTCATATACTCCTTGGCTTGTTGCCATTATTGTGTACTTTTGGTATAAAAGGCAGCAACCCTGAACCACTGGCCAGCAGAACTCATATTGGAATAAAGTATGTCCATCCTGTTATCAGCCACCAGAATCTTTTTGCAACTGCCCAACTCACGACCTGCACAGGATGGGGCAGAGGGGTCTGTGACGCAGCCTGACACCATGGTTTTCAAGACCTGCACGATCTAGCCCCTGCCTCCCTTATCCCCTACTACCTCCCAGTACCTGTGTTCACCATGTTCCAGTCATACTAGCCTGCTGTTGGTTCCTGGTACATGTCTGGCTCTCCCATCACAGGGCCTTTGCACTTTAAGTTTTTTCTGTCTGTAACGTATCTCCTCTCCTCCCCCTCCTTTCTCCTTCTTTACATGTCTGGCTGCTTAAATGTTACAATTTTAGAAATTTCCCCTTACCCCCCTCTCAGTAAATATCCCCCACCCCAGTTCTCCATCCCCAGATCAGTTTTGTATGACAGCAGCCTCCTCATTTCGTCAGAGCACTTTTCTCTGCGTGTTTACCAGATTATGAATTACCTCCCCTGCCAGACAGTAGGATCTTGAAGACAGGAAGGATGTCTGATTGGTTCACCTGGCACTTAGCACTCCATCTGGCACAATGTTGGCACTTAGTCAAAACTGACTTAATAAATGATGAAGAGGACTTAACCCATGCATTTGTTATAGGCTTATCAACTTATATTCACATTCTTTTGAGATCCTCAAAGTTGGATCTCTGTTTTGTTATTTTTTGTACCCTTTATGTCTACCATATAATAGTATTCAATAGGGCTTTAATATATATTGAATAAAGAGGATGAGTAAAGCGGAGTACCATTAATGACTGGGATTTGTCAAGGAAGTCCTTATAAAAGAGCCTTGTATGACTTACATTATTTGCCAAAAAAATTTTTTTAAATTTTATTCTATTTTGTCAATATACAATGTGGTTGATTACTGTGATCAATTACTGAAACCTCCTTCCCTCCTGCCTCTCCCCCCTCCCTCCCAACAATGTCCTTTCTGTGGGCTTGTCGTATCAACTTCAAGGAATTGTAATTGTTGTGTCTTCTTCCCTCCCCCACCCCCAGTTCTTTGTGTATTTATTTATTTTTAGCTCCCACGAATAAGTAAGACCATGTGATATTTCTCTTTCTGTGCCTGACTTGTTTCACTTAATGTAATTCTCTCTAGGTCCATCCATGTTACTACAAATGGCAGTATTTCATCCTTTTTGACAGCAGAGTAGTATTCCATTGTGTAGATGTATCACATTTTCCATATCCACTCATCTGATGATGAACATTTGGACTGGTTCCAACTCTTAGCTATTGTAAAGAGTGCTGCAATGAACATTGGAGAACAGGTATACCTTCGACTTGATGATTTCCATTCCTCTGGGTATATTCCCAGCAGTGGGATAGCTGGGTCGTATGGTAGATCTACTGCAATTGTTTGAGGAACCTCCATACCATTTTCCATACAGGCTATAGCATTTTCAGTCCCACCAACAATGTATGAGAGTTCCTTTTTCTCTGCAACCTCACCAGCAACCAGCATTTATCATTCAGCCTTTGGGATATTAGCCATCCTAACTGGGGTTAGATGGTATCTCAGTGTGCTTTTGATTTGCATTTACCAGATGCTGAGTGATGTTGACCGTTTTTTCATATGTCTGTTGGCCATTTGTATATCTTCCTTAGAGAAATGCCTACTTGGTTCTTTTGCCCATTTTTTTAATTGGGTTGCTTGTTTTCTTCGTGTAAAGTTGTTTGAGTTCCTTATATATTCTGGATATTAATCCTTTGTCAGATGTATATTTGGCAAATATTTTCTCCCACTCTGTTGGTGGTCTTTTAACTCTGTTAATTGTTTCTTTTGCTGTGCAGAAGCTTTTTAGTTTGATATAATCCCATTTGTTTATTTTTCCTTTGGTTGCCCGTGCTTTTGGGGTCATGAAGTCTGTGTCCAGTCCTATTTCCTGAAGTGTTTCTCCTATGTTTTCTTTAAGAAGTTTTATTGTTTCAGGGTGTATATTTAAATCCTTAATCCATTTTGAGTTGATTTTAGTATATGGTGAGAGGTATGCGACTAGTTTCATTCTCCTGCATATGGATATCCAGTTATCCCAGCACCATTTGCTGAAGAGGCAGTCCCTTCCCCAGTGAATAGGCTTGGTGCCTTTGTCAAAGATCAGATGGCAGTAAGTGTGTGGGTTGATTTCTGGATTCTCTGTTCTATTCCATTGATCAGTGTGTCTGTTTTTATGCCAATACCATACTGTTTTGGTTATTATAGCTTTGTAGTATAGTTTAAAGTTAGGTAGAGTTATGCCTCCAGCTTTATTTTTTTCGCTCAGCGTTGCTTTGGCTATGCGTGGTCTTTTGTTATTCCATATAAATGTCTGGATAGTTCTTTCCATTTCTGAGAAAAATGACATTGGAATTTTGATGGGGATTGCATTGAAATTGTATATCACTTTGGGTAGTATGGACATTTTCACTGTGTTGATTCTTCCAATCCAAGAGCATGGGATATCTTTCCATCTTCTTGTATCCTCTCTAATTTCTCTCAGCAGTGGTTTGTAGTTCTCATTATAGAGATTTTTCACCTCCTTGGTTAACTCAATTCCTAAGTATTTTATTTTTTTGGTGGCTATTGTAAATGGGCAGGCTTTCTTGATTTCTCGTTCTGCATGTTCACTATTGGAGAAAAGAAATGCTACTGATTTTTGTGTGTTGATTTTGTATCCTGCTACTGTGCTGAAATCATTTACCAATTGCAAGAGTTTTTTTGTAGAGGTTTTAGGCTGTTCGATATATAGGATCCTGTCATCTGCAAACAGGGACAGTTTGACTTCATCTTTTCCAATCTGGATGCCCTTTATTTCCTTCTCTTCTTTGATTGCTCTGGCTAGTACTTCCAACACTATGTTGAATAGGAGTGGTGAGAGTGGGCATCCTTGTCTAGTTCCTGTTCTTAAAGGAAAAGCTTTCAGCTTTTCCCCATTCAGGATGATATTGGCAGTGGGTTTGGCATATATGGCTTTAATTATGTGGAGATACTTTCCCTTTATACCTAACTTATAGAGGGTCTTTGTCATGAATGAGTGCTGGATTTTATTAAATGCTTTTTCATCCTCTATAGAGATGATCATATGGTCCTTGTGTTTGACTTTATTAATATGGTGTATCACATTTATTGATTTGCGTAGGTTGAACCAAACTTGCATCCCTGGGATGAATCCCCCTTGATCGTGGTAAATAATTTTACGTATGTGTTGCTGTATTCTGTTTGCTAGTATTTTAGTGAGGATTTTTGCATCTATATTCATCAAGGATATCGGCCTGTAGTTTTCTTTTTTGGTTATATCTTGACCTGGGTTTGGTATCAGGAAGATGTTTGCTTCATAGAATGAGTTTGGGAGATTTGCGCCTGTTTCAATCTTTTGGAATAGTTTGTAAAGAATCGGTGTCAATTCCTCTTTGAATGTTTGGTAAAATTCTGCTGTGAATCCATCTGGTCCTGGGCTTTTCTTTGTTGGGAGCCTTCTGATAACAGCTTCAATCTCCTTTATTGTTAGTGATCTGTTCAAATTTTCTGCGTCTTCATGGTTCAGTTTTGGGAGCTTGTGTGTGTCCAGAAATTTATCCATTTCCTCCAGATTTTCAAATTTGTTGGCGTATAGTTGTTTATAGTAGTCTCGAACGATTCCTTGTATTTCAGATGAATCAGTTGTAATATAGCCTTTTTCATTTCTAATTTTTGTTATTTGAATCTCCTTTTTTTTGTCATTAAGTAGAATGCTGTTTAATTTCCATGTGTTTGTATAGTTTCCAGAGTTTCATCTGTTAATAATTTCTAGTTTTAATCCATTGTGGTCTGAGAAAATACATGGGATAATTCCAATTTTTTTTAATTTATTGAGACTTGATTTGTGACCTAATATGTGATCTATCCTGGAGAATGATCCATGTGCTGATGAGAAGAATGAATATTCTGAGGTTGTTGGATGGAATGTTCTGTAGATATCGTCCAATTCCAATTGGTCTAGAGTATTGTTTAGATCTTGTGTTTCTCTACTGATTCTTTGCCTAGATGATCTGTCTAATATTGACAGTGGGGTATTCAGGTCCCCTGCTATTATGGTATTAGTGTCTATTTCCTTCTTTAGGTCTAATAGAGTTTGTTTTGTAAATCTGGCTGCTCCAACATTGGGTGCGTACATATTTATGATTGTTATGTCTTCTTGATGCATCAGTCCTTTTATCATTAAGTAGTGTCCCTCATTGTCTCTTTTTATGGTTTTTAGTTTAAAGTCCATTTTGTCAGATATAAGAATAGCTACTCCAGCTCGTTTTTCTTTTCTGTTTGCATGGTAAATCTTTTTCCATCCTTTCACTCTTAGTCTATGTGAATCTTTATCGGTGAGTTGTGTCTCTTGTAGGCAGCATATAGTTGGGTCCTACTTTTTAATCTAGTCAGCCAGTCTGTGTCTTTTGATTGGGGAATTTAAGCCTTTTACATTAAGAGTTGTTATTAAAAGGTGTTGATTTATTCCTAGCATTTTATTGGTTGTTTGGTTGTCTTAGGTGTCTTTTGTTCCTTGCTTTCTGATTTACTGTTTGGTTTCTGTGTTTGTTGGTTCCTTAGGTTGTAGATAGCGTTTTTGTTTGTTTGTTTTCTCTTCATGAATGCCATTTTTATTATACTAGTGGGTTTTGATTTTTCTTGGGTTTTTATGGCAGTGGTAGTTATTTTTCAGGAACCAAACCCAGTACTCCCTTGAGGATTTCTTGTAAGGGTGGTTGTGTGGTAGTGAACTCCCGCAGTTTTTGTTTGTCTGAGAAATATACTATTTGCCCTTCATTTCAGAAGGATAGGCTTGCAGGGTAGAGTATTCTTGGCTGGCAATCTTTGTCTTTTAGTATTTTGAATATATCATCCCATTCCTTTCTAGCTTTTAGGGTTTGTGATGAAAAGTCTGATGTTAGCCTGATTGGTGCTCCCTTATAGGTGATTTGACGCTTCTCTCTTGCAGCTTTTAAGAGTCTCTCTTTGTCTCTGAGTTTTGCCAATTTGACTATAACATGTCTTGGAGAAGGCCTTTTTGGGTTGAATACGTTTGGAGATTGTTGAGCTTCCTGGATCTGAAGATCTGTGATTTTTCCTATACCTGGGAAGTTTTCTGCCACTATTTTGTTGAATATGTTTTCAATGGAATCTCCATTTTCCTCCCCTTCTGGAATACCCATGACTCGGATATTTGAGTCCTTAAACTTGTCTGATATCTCTCTCAGATTTTCTTCAATGTCTTTGATTCTTTTTTCTTTCTTTTTGTCTGCTTGTGTTATTTCAAACAGCCCATCTTCAAGTTCAGAGGTTCTCTCTTCAACTTCGACAAGCCTGCTGGTTAAACTCTCCGTTGTGTTTTTTATTTCACTGAATAACTTCTTCAGTTCAGCAAGTTCTGCTACATTTTTTTTCAGGACATTGATTTCCTTGTACATTTCCTCTTTCAGATCCTGTATACTTTTCCTCATTTCATCATGACGTCTAGCTGAGTTTTCTTGTATCTCATTCAGTTTCCTTAGAATTATCACTCGAAATTCCTTGTCAGTCATTTCAAGGGCTTCTTGTTCTATAGGATCTAGAGTTTGAGATTTATTAACTTTTGGTGGTGTACTTTCTTGATTTTTTTGTATTTCTGGTATCTTTTTTTTTTATGTTTATTCATCGTGGCAGGGGGTTTCACAGTCCACTGGTTTGAGACTATTGACTAACTAAGATGTTGCTGTGGTTGCCAATTTGGTATGGCTCCCTCCGTGACTGCTCAGTTGGCCTCTAGTGCCTTGTGTGTGTGGTTGCCTCGGGTCTTGGGCCTTTCCGGGGAGCCACCTCTCTGGTCAGCTTGGACTCTGCTGGGCTGCTGGATCACGGGGCGGTACCGCAGGGTGTGTGGTTTCTGTCGAGTCTCCACCTCCCTAGCTGGATATCTCCCCGCTCTGTGCACACTGGGCTGGGCTGGGACGTGTCTTCTGCAACCCTCGTCTATCAGCTGGGCCTTCAAGACCCTGCTCGGCAACGCCTCGCCCAGGAAGTCTACCAGGTTTCTGCTAGGCGCAGACGACCGGTCGCTATGGGTGCCTTTGGAGCACTGTGTAGATCTTTCTCGGGACTTATCACCTTCCTCCTGGTATCCCAGTTATTTGTGTACTTGTCTTATCTCCCACACCAGAGTGTGAGCTCCTCGGGGGAGGAGCCCACAGCACATGGTTCACCTTTGAATCCCCCCTGCGCGGAGCGAGTCTGGTGCCCACCCACAATCCGTTCTTCGGCAGGTTCAAGTGAACTCGGGAACTCTCCAACCACACTATTCCTAACCAGAAATCGGTTAGGCATTTTTCCAAACTGGTGGCCGCAGAGATGGTATCTGCCTCTCCGTAACAGGAAGTTTACCGGGGGCCAGAGACCAGGGTGCAGTGGAGTGACAGTTGGCCCAGCCCGTACTTCCTTGCCCTCCCAACACTGGCCGGGGACGCCCCACGACACCAGCCCCACCAGAGAACTGCATTGGGAGTGGGAGGGGATGCCATCCCGCAGGCCCCGGGAAGCCCCGCGCCAGGGCAAGCAAGTGGAAAGGCTCAGTGAGGAGCCGAGCTGGGCGAGGAGGACAGGCTTGGCCAAACCGGGCCGGAGCCACCACCACCTGAGAAAATGGAGGCAGCCCCGGGGCCGGTGAGTGGCCCGGTGGGGCAGGTAGAAGCCGGGCGGGTGTCCGCCCCCCAAGCAGGGCCGGGCCCGGGGTCTCTCACGGGGCTGTGCCAGGTCGGGCGGCTCCCTCTCTGCCTCTGCATCGTCGCCGTCCCCGTCCTCGGCCGCCACCGCCTCGGGCTGCTCACTCGGTCCCACGGCGCGGCTCGGGCGCTCCCAGGAATCTTCTTTTATGCTGGCCTGAAACCTCGAATCCTGAATAGGGCAGCTGGCCACCTTCAGCGCGGCCCCGGCCTCCGGGATCCTGGCTGCATCAACAGCAGCCCTGGCGCCGTGTTCCCTGTTTAGAGACTTGCTTTTGCAGCTAAGAAACAGTTCTTTTCCTGCTCCACACTTCAAAGCTGTTGCCTGTAAATGAGGCAGCCTCTCCTGCCAAGGGCAAAGTGGCGGTCAGCCCCCACGACCAACCCACCCCACAAAAATTTAAGCACCTTTCCTTAGGCCTCCCTTAGTCTACTTTCTTCTCCACCTCTATTTTCCTTTTCTGTATTCTCTGAGGGACACTTATGTAAGTTTTGCAAGTCTAGCTGCTCACTTTACACAGGTCCAATCTTGATCTTTTGTAGGGCTTTCCCCTTGCACCCTACTGAGGACAAAACAAAGGCAGCCCTCTTCACATAACAGTCAAGTGCTACTCTTGTGTCGCACGTTTCTGCAAATGCTGATCATCTGCCTTTTGACTCTGGAAGGAAAAGTTGCAAGTTCTTCTCCACCTGGACACCTTCTAGAAGATGCATAAGTTCAGAAAAACCCCTGTGTCTCCAGCCGACAGCCTCATGTGCACTAGTGCCATTGCACCCACTGTGCTGTCATCTATATACATCTTAAATGACAAAGCAACAAACCACTGTTCATCAGAACAAGCTGCTTTACACCATTTTCTGGGACATACTCCATTATTGATATAAGGACTTTATGCAAGTGTTGGATTTTTCATCTCAAAATGTCCCATCTGGTCTCTGGGAAAGTCATTTCTTGTTGAAGTGGAAACCTAGCAACTATCTGGTTAACAGGATCAATTTAGACTGGGAGACCTGGCTGAGTTACAGAGCTTAGCATATAGCAACAATGAAGAGCTTGGAGTCTAGGTTTTCAGCAACGCTAAAAATGGTTTGTTTAAAAGGCATTTCAGGAAGCTAAACAGTGACTTCCCTGGGATTCTTCTCCTCAAAAATCAACAAAGCTAAAATGATACAGATCTTCTTATCTGTTCATTACTATTAACCATCCTGTTATATTTTCCCAATCGTATCTAATTTGTCATTCATGAGACACAGAATAGAGCCAGGAGTGTTGTTTTTCCAAAAAGCATCATGCCAGGAACTTACTAATAATATCTCAAAGAGCCACAGCTTCAAGGATGCACACCAAGCACACTCATGGAATTTTTGAAACTACGTATTGTATAAAATAACATGGACTGCATTAATGAAACATCGGCCGGAAATACAAACCACCTGACACACACACTCCTGTCTAAGGACAGATTACAAATACATTCTTATCACTAATTTGCTCACTTCTAAATTAGTGTAAATATGTCTGTAATCAATGTAACTATATTTTGAAAAGAACTGAACTACCAGTAAAAATCAAATGTTCCCCAAATTCTCGTTTATTTAAATGATTCAAGAATATTGTGCTGCTTATATGCATATTTTAAGAAAATGATTTTTAAAAGCAAATAGAGACACTAGAGAGAATAAGTTAAATACATCAAAATATAAAATATATTGTTCATTGTGTTTGTTTCTAGCCGTACAACGTAATGGAAAATTTCTTATCTTAAAAAGACCAATATTTTGTGCACAAACAGAAAATATTTGGGAGGATCTACAAAAGCAAATTAACAATGTTGACTTTGTGAAGAGAAACTAGGGGTAGCAGGGGGATTTACTTCATATTTTATATATTCATTTTATGGAGGATTTCATAACATTGTCATGCATTATGGGAACTTGAACATAGAAAATTAGTTGAAAACAACAAGTAAACCTAAACTCCTTCCATTTTATTAAATTTATCCCCTGGTAACAGGTAGAATTCAATAGGGATCTAATTCATAGAATTCATAGATTTCACAGCAGTTTACAGTTGGGGACTTTTGAAATCACCTGTCCCACTACAGCAACTATTTCCAAACTAGTGTAAAATTTGCTTGGTTCACCTAGCAGTAAATACAACTACATTTCAATAGGGTAAAGAATATGCTCAGCTCTTGTAATTCATTTTAATTAAATTTGACCTACAGTTGGTGGTGTAGGTTTCTGCTTTACCCGTTAGTGTCATAAGTGCCAGGATCATTCCTTGCAGGAATGGGTAGGATGGGCAGAATAGGTGTTTGCCTACTAGAGTGAGCCTGAGGACACCAAGAATGTTCCCTCCCATCTTCTCCCTAAGTTCCAAATACATTCCATCACAGATTCAAACTTTTTAATATAGACACCGACATTCACTAAAATGCATATGAAAAAAGTCTTCTGTTTCCAGTCACCTGGGTAGCTGAAGGACCCAGTACATGATCCTTTTCCCTCCAATATCAAGCTGATAGGTTGGCTGCACATGGTGGGGTGCCATGTGGCTCCAACTATTAGTTTTCAGGACTATTGCACAAGCTCCTATTGTTCCTCTCTGGTTGTGGTATAATAAGGAATGTGTATTTGGTCTTTGTCCTCAGTTCCTAGCACAGAGCTCCTGAAACCCTTGGCATTTCCTGAGTAATAGAGGTTATAGGAGAATCATTTATTCTAATGAAGCAACTCTTGAGGGGCCCCTAGATAGATTCAGGATGGGGGCTGGTCACCAGAAAGGCTAAGCCTTGATTAGAAGCTTGGAATTTTCAGCCCCATCTTCTAACCTCCAAGGAGGGGAGAGAGGCTGGATATTAAGTTGGTCACCAATGAACAGTGATTTAATCAATCATGCCTACCTAATAAACTCTCTCTTAAAAAACCCTAAACAGAGGGGTTTGAAGAGCTTCCAAGTTGGCAAACACATCCAACATGCTAGGAGGGTGACCCTTTCACAGTAACAGAAGTTTCTGAACTTGAAACTTTTCTGGACCTTGTCCTATGTACCTCTTCATCTGAATATCCATTTGTACCCTTTTTAATTAACTGTAATAGTGAGTATGGCATTTCTGTGAGTTGCTCTAGCAAATTATCCTACTTGAGGAGAGGAGTTACCCCTGGCTTTGTAGCTCAGACAGACAGAAGTGTGGGTACCCTGGATACCTAATACCTACGACTGGTGTCTAAAGTGAGGGCAGTCTTGTGGGACTGAGCCCTTAAACCTGCAGAGTCTGATGTGAACTTCAGGTAGTTAGTGTCAGAATTGAATTGAATTGCAGGAAACCTAGTAAACGTCAGAGAGTTAGAGAAGTGATGTTGTAAAAGACACCATATATTTGGTGTCAGGAGGGAAAATATCTCTCACTGGCTATCCTCAAACAGGACCACTGTTCTCACAGTAACTCTGAGCCGTTCAAATCATCTCTGTGCAGAAGACACACAGATGACTGTGAAAGACTCCCAAAGTGGGTAGTCAGTCAGTTCAGGGAGACCCTCCCAAGGAACAGCGAGACCACGAAGACGGATGCAAACAGCAAGAGGTTTATTTGAACACACGGGTACCCGGGCGACACAGTCTTTTGGAAGACTGGCGCGCCGAGTGGAGCTCCTGGGTCCTTTTTATAGCAAAAAGCGCGGGTACAGAAGCGAGAAGCGAGTTTAATTGGTCAGTTCAAATAAGCGCGGGTACAGAAGCGAGAAGCGAGTTTAATTGGTCAGTTCAAATAAGGCCTGGGGTGAGCTTCGGTTATGTGGGAGTCCTTGAAACAGCTGAGGGGCACCCTGGAAACTGGTGGGAGTCCTTGAAACAGCTGAGGGGCACCCTGGAAACTGTTGGGAGTCCTTGAAACAGCTGAGGGGCACCCTGGAAACTGTTGGGAGTCCTTGAAACAGCTGAGGGGCACTCTTGAAACTTTAACTGACTTGTCTATTTCTGGGAACTATCCGCCCTTTGCCTCGGGCCGGGGCCCAGGTGCATAACCACAGATATCCTGTTCGTTATCTGGTCTCAACCTCAGGCTGTACTTTTCCTATGCTAGGGACTTTTAACCAGGGTAATGTTTTGTGCCTTGCAAAATGGCGTTGCTACGGCTAGCTTAAAAAGTTCTTTCTTCATTCCCCCATTTCTTTTGTGGATAGCTCTAATCTTAGAGCGGAGTTAAAAGTTATTTTCATTATCTATAGTCTGATATTTTTGTCTAAGAACCAGGACCTTAATTGTACTCATCTTATCATTGATGAATTGGACTAACCTGTTGATGACACAGGGCCCCAGAATGAGCAACAGAAGAAGGAGTACTAGGGGCCCGGCGATGGTTGATAGTAGGGTAGTGAACCAAGGGGAGCTATTGAACCAACCTTCAAACCAGTTTTGATCTTTTTGGCGCTCTAACTGTCTTTTATCTAGTCTTTGTTTGAGTTTGGCCATGGTGTCTCGTATCACACCTGAATGGTCTACATAAAAACAGCACTCCTCTCTGAGGGCCGCGCAGAGGCCTCCCTCTCTTAAAAACAGTAAGTCAAGGCCTCGCCTATTTTGGAGTACTACCTCAGATAGAGAAGTCAATGAGTCCTCTAACTTGCTGACTGAATCCTGGAGGGCCCGGAGGTCAGTGTCCATGGCAGTCTGGAGCTCGGTTAGGCCCCGCTGGAGGTCTATAGGTCCTTTAATCAGAGCAGCCGAGCCGGTACCTATACCTGCCACAATTCCCAGTAGGACAGCTAGGGTAAGTGTGAGAGGTTCTCTCTTAAACCTGGGATGAGGGTTGTCATAGGCCTGCAACAAAGTTTCTTCAGGATGGTAATAGATGCGAGGAATCAGCTGAACCTGGACACAGAAATCCTTAGACTGATTAAAAACTGAGAGGGAAACGCAAGGGGTGAGACCGGTGCTGCAAGCCCACCAGCTATGGTTGGAGGGGAGAAGGTACTGATGGTCCCCGGAGGAATTGATGGATAGGGTCTGGTTGCAAAGATGTTGATGGGTAGAAGGTATTGTTCCTATACATAACCCTTGTCCTGTGACCTCTGTGAGAGTAAGCTTTCCCTGGGTCCCCCAACGGCAACTCTCGGCGCTGGTATAATTGGCCTCTCCCAAAAAGGCTATTCCTTCATAGTAGGGGGGGCTTATGGCCAGACAGAGCCAGCAATGCTCTGTGGCGTTCGGGTTGGTGGCATTTAGAGCTAGGAAGGCCCCCTGTACAAGACCAAAGAGCCTGTCACCCGTGGTGGGGGGTAGAGTGCCTGGTGATAGGAGGCTCTGTGTAGCAGTGCTCCTTTGTGCCGCGGGGGGTTGCCTGCTAGTCATTGGGAACAGCTTGTTGCTAGGAGGTCCCTGTTCTGCAAGGACGGGGTCGGGGCCCACTGCCACAGTTGGCATATTGGTGATATCTAGGCGAATGGTGAACAGTACACCTGGATCGTTTCCCGTCAAATAGAACCTTAGTCCCCAGGTTCTTCCTTGTGCCCAATCTCTGGAATTTTTTCCTTTCTCTGTGAATTTTATTTTAAGGGGGTTACACCAGCCGGTGTTGTCACAGTTTTTACTGCTATCGTTACGTTCTACAGTTATGAGGTCCCATGAGGAACTAGGTCCCCAGTAGACTGTCCCCGTGGTTTCACAACCCCATTCTTTGCAATATAGGGATTCCAGCCCTCCGCACCTTCTAGCTTCTGAAAGGGTCCGGCCATCCCGGGGGCACACGTAGAAGGGGGAAGCGGCAAGCCTGTTTCTAGCTCGGGGATAGCTGCACCCTGGGACCCCCCAGGTGATCTGATTATAAGCTTTTGTATAGTCTGAATCAGGGGGTCTGATCTGGGCCGAGCCCGATGCTATGTATCCCGGGATATCCCAGGTCTCAATACCCGCCGCCAGGGCACATACATCAGGTTTAAGATCGGGCCACCAAGTCCAAGGCGGCTGGGTAGCCTGTTTGGTCCAGACAACTTCTCCAGTTTGGGACAGTACCTTCCAGGTGAGGATCACAGGCCGGTGGGGGTTCTTACCCGGTGGACTCATTTTTCCGCCGCCGAATACGCAGCTTAAGAGGATGATCAGTCCTTTCCAGCTCCCAGGTCTCGTTTGGTGCCGGGGGTGGTGCAGGCTTGAGATGGGAAGCATGGACCCAGGCAGCGATGCCATCAACTTTTACTGCGGTCGGGGTGGTCAGCAATACCAGATACGGGCCTTTCCACCGAGGCTCAAGGTTGCTGGGTCGATGGCGTCTGACCAGCACTCGGTCTCCGACCTGGAACGGGTGGGGGACAGCTATGGTACCGGGCTGATATGCCTCTTTGATCTGGTCCCAAATCTGGGTCTTCACAACTTCTAGAGCCTTTAAATGGGTAAATAAGACAGGGAGAAAATTATCATCGGGACCCAGTGTTTCTCCCAACTCAAGTATGGGGGGGGGTCCCCCGTAGAGGATTTCATAGGGAGTTAGACCGTACTGGCCAGGGGTATTCCTGGCTCTGAACAGCGCTAAGGGAAGGAGGGCCATCCAGTCTTTTCCACCGGTCTCTAAGGCCAATTTAGTTAAGGTCTCTTTGATGGTTCTATTCATTCTCTCTACTTGACCTGAGCTCTGGGGCCTATACGCACAATGTAACTTCCAATTTATCCCCAGTTGTGTGGCCAGTCCCTGGCTTACCTGAGCAACAAAGGCTGGGCCATTATCTGACCCGATCACCTTAGGGATCCCGAAACGGGGCAGGATTTCTTCTAGTATCTTTTTACATACAGTCAGGGCCGTTTCCGTTTTGGTAGGAAAAGCTTCTACCCATCCAGAGAAAGTATCTACAAATACTAGCAGATACTTGTTTCTATACCGGCCAGGCTTTACCTCTGTAAAGTCTACTTCCCAGTATACGCCGGGTCGATCTCCCCGTTGTCTTTTTCCGGTCTCTCGGTAGGTGGTAGCCGCATTAGTCATGGCGCAAGCTGGACACCGATTGGCGACTTCTTGAACAGTGGACCGGAGGTTCGGGATGGAGAGGCTGGTGCGGCTTGCCAGTTGAAGGAGCTTTTCTGGTCCTAAGTGTGTTAGCTGATGTAACCGCTGAATGAATTCTTTTCCCTGGTCAGGAGTGAGCTCTCTTGGCTTGGTCCTAGCTTGAGCAGGCTCGATTGGCTCTTGAAGCTTTGTAGTTTTTGTTAGCACCTTGACCGACAGGGCGGCTTGTTTTGCAGCCTCGTCGGCCCTCCGGTTCCCGGCCGCCACAGGGTTATTTCCTCTCTGGTGGCCTGGGCAGTGGATAATGGCGACCTGCTTAGGGAGGTAAATGGCCTCTAGCAGAGCCAGAATTTCTTGTTTATTTTTAATGTCTTTTCCAGCAGAAGTGAGCAGTCCCCTCTGTTTATATATTGCCCCATGAATGTGAGCAGTGGCAAAAGCATACCTGCTGTCCGTGTAGATGTTGATGTTTTTTCCTTCGGCTAGGCGTAATGCCTGCGTCAAGGCTATTAGCTCGGCCTTCTGGGCTGATGTCCCTTCTGGCAGGCTGCTTGCCCATACCGTCCGTTTGCCATCTACGATGGCGGCCCCTGCTTTCTTCTTACCTTCCGCAATGAAGCTGCTACCGTCTGTATACCAGGCAGGCACTCCGGGCAATGGCTGGTCCTTCAGGTCCCGTCGAGTCCCAGCTTCTTCAGCAAGGATTTCTGAGCATTGGTGTACTGGGGTGGATTCTGACTCGACTGGTAGTAGGGTAGCTGGGTTCAGGACAGCAGGGGGCGCGAAAGATATTCTTTCGTTTAGCAGCAAACTCTGGTAATGAGTCATTCTGGCATTGGTCATCCACCGATTGGGGGGCTGCCGCACGATACTTTCGAGGCTGTGGGAAGCAATCACAGTCACATTTTGCCCCAAGGTTAACTTATCAGCGTCTTTGAGGAGGAGTGCCACTGCAGCAACCGCTTTTAGGCAGGTTGGCCACCCACTGGCCACTGGATCCAGTTTTTTTGATAGATAAGCTACTGGCCGTCGCCATGGTCCTAGGGTCTGAGTAAGCACTCCTCGGGCTACACCGGCTCTTTCATCTACGTACAGAGTAAATGATTTGGTGAGGTCTGGGAGAGCCAAGGCGGGGGCAGACAGCAAGGCTTTTTTTATGTGGTCAAAAGCCTTTTGATGCTCCTCAGTCCAGGTAAAAGGAATGTTTTCCCTTGTCAGGGGGTACAAGGGTGCAGCCAGGGAAGCAAACCCAGGAATCCAGAGCCTGCAGAATCCGGCAGTACCCAGAAATTCGCGGACCTGCCTGGGGGTTGTGGGAGTAGGGATCTTCATAACTGTAGCTTTCCGGGCCGGGGTCAGCCATCTTTTTCCCCCTTTGAGCAGGTACCCCAAATAGGTGACCTCTTTCTGGCATAACTGGGCCTTTTTAGCTGATACCCGGTACCCCAACTTACTCAGTTCCTGCAAGAGCTTTTGTGTCCCTCTTTTGCAGCCTTCATATGTGGGAGCTGCCACTAGGAGGTCGTCCACATATTGGAGTAATATGACCTGGGGGTTGAGAGCCCTAAAAGGAGCTAAATCTCGGTGGAGGGCCTCGTCGAAGAGAGTGGGAGAATTTTTGAACCCCTGTGGCAGCCGTGTCCAGGTCAGCTGACCTGTGTTACCTTTTTCTGGGTCTCTCCACTCGAACGCGAACAGTGGCTGGCTGTTGGGGTGTAGTCTGAGGCAAAAAAAGGCATCCTTGAGATCCAGGACTGAGTACCAAGTGTGACTAGGCGGAAGGGAACTCAGGAGGCTGTATGGATTTGGGACCGTGGGATGAATGTCTTGCACCCTTTTGTTAATTTCTCTCAAGTCTTGGACTGGCCGATAGTCATTGGTCCCTGGCTTTTTTACTGGTAGCAGAGGGGTGTTCCAGGGCGATTGGCAGGGCACTAAGACCCCTAGGTCTAAGAACCTTTGGATGTGGGGTCTGATGCCTTCCCGGGCTTCTTTAGTCATTGGATACTGTCGGACGGCCACCGGTGAGGCACCTGATTTCAGCTCTACTACTACTGGTGGGACGTTATTGGCCAGTCCCATACCTGTCTTTTCTGCCCATACGGTGGGAAAAAGTTGGAGCCAGGATGGGTCGATGGAGGGAGAGGCCGGCTTTTCATACAGCCGGTATTCTTCTTCTAGGTTTAGGACCAGGCACATGGTAGAGTGATCTCCCCATGTTACTTGTGGGCCCTCTGTGGAAAACTGGATTTGAGCCTTTAGTTTGGTCAGGATGTCCCGGCCCAACAGAGGAGCAGGGCACTCAGGTATGACCAAAAAGGAATGGGTCACTTGCCTATGTCCGACCCTTAAAAGTCTCTGAGTGGTCCAGGGGTAGACTTTGCTGCCGGTCGCTCCTACTACGACTGTCCGCCTGGACCCTACCTTCCCCATGGGTTGGGTCAGCACCGAATGTTCAGCCCCGGTATCGACCAGAAACTCGATGGGGGTCCCCTCCACTGTCAATGTTACCCTAGGTTCGGGGAGGGGGTCCGAACCCCGACTCCCCTAGTCATCTAGGGATAGAACCTTGGCTTCTCTGATGTTCTTTTTCCGGGGACATTCTCTTGCCCAGTGACCCTTCTCTTTACAGTACGCGCATTGGTCTTTGTCTAGAGGGGGTCTTCCATCCCTAGGTGTTTTCTTTGCCCGGTTGCTCAGGTTCCCTGTCTGCCTATCTCTAGACCCTCTTTCACCTACCACTGCGGCCAAAATCCTAGTTAAATTTTTTTCTTGGCGTTTATCACGCCGCCTCTCTCTCTCTTCTGTCTCTTTTTTTTCTCTTTCCTGTCTTTCTTCTTCTGTTTCTCTCTTGTGGTACACCTTTTCTGCCTCCTTTACTAAGTCTTGTAAGGAAAGGTCTTGGAGCCCCTCTAGTCTTTGTAACCTTTTTTTAATGTCTGGGGCTGACTGGCCGATGAAGGCCATTGTGACCGCAGCCTGCTGCCCCTCAGAAGAGGGTTCAAACGGAGTGTACCTTCTATAGGCCTCCATTAGGCGTTCTAAGAAAACCGAAGGGGGTTCTGCCGGTCCCTGCAAGACCTCTCTTACCTTGGCCAAATTGGTGGGGCGCCGGGCTGCCCCTTTGAGACCTGCCACTAGAGTCCGGCGGTAGACCAGAAGACGCTCCCTACCTTCGGCCGTGTTGTAATCCCATTGAGGTCGATTGAGGGGGAAAGCCTCATTAATGAGGTTCTCGAGTTGTGTAGGGGCCCCGTTATCCCCGAGAACGTTCTTGCGGGCCTCCAGAAGAATCCTTTCTCGCTCTTCAGTGGTGAAGAGGATCTGGAGTAGCTGTTGGCAATCGTCCCAAGTGGGCTGGTGAGAGAACATAAGGGACTCAAGAAGTCCCGTGAGACCTGCTGGTTTTTCAGAAAAAGAAGGATGGTTAGACTTCCAATTGTAAAGATCTGCTGAGGAAAAAGGCCAATACTGCAAAGGGACCAAGCCATTTGGCTCAGCTGGGGGCCCTATGGCTCGGAGGGGCAAAGCTACGGTGGAGTCAGGACCGGAGCCGTCTCTCGGACTGCGAGGTTGGCGGCTCCTAGTCCCCGCAGCCGGTCCCTCAGGGCTAGGATCACCGGGCGCTCGGCCTGGTGCCGATCTGTTTCCCTGAGGGGCCAGAGGGGGCAGCGGAGCCGCCGGGTAAGGTGGGGGTTCAGAGAGAGAAAATAGGTCATCTGGTGTCGGGAGGACGGGGGGTTGGGGAGGGGCGGAAGGCTTCCTTGTAGGTGGCCTTTGAGTATTTTCTGATCCCGAAACAACAGCGACTTTGCTGGAGGGTGGCACCCAGGGAGGGGGATTCTGGGCGAGGTCTTGCCATACCACGACATATGCAACCTGGTCCGGGTGTCCTCCGATCTCCTGGAAAACAATCTTTTTAACTGCAAAAATGACAGAAAGGTCAAAGGTTCCCTCTGGCGGCCAACCTACGCCGAATGTGGGCCACTCAGACGAACAGAAAGTCTGCCATTTTCCTTTTTTGATCTCCATGGACAGATTGTGAGCCCTGGTTTTGACATCTTTCCAATGATTTAGAGTAAGGGAGAGAGGCGTAAGGGCACCTTGCCCCATCTCGAAAATTTCCAATAGGGGAACGACGACGCAAAGACCTATCACAACTAAGACAAAAAGAAACCAGAAACGGCGACGAGACCGAGTGCCGTAGAAATAGAAGAAAGAGTCCGATGGCAGAGCGCGCCTCCCGAGACGCGGTGAGACCAAAACACAATAATCCTCTGCCAAGGGGTCCACCAGGCGTCCCTGGTCCTCCCCTGATCCTGGGACGTCTCCCAGGATTGCCGGGTGGCGAGCCCCCGAACACGTCTGTTCGCTACCCGCACTTCGCTCCCAGAGCGACTAACCCGGAACAAACTGAAACCAAAATGCGCGCACTCAGAAAGACAGTCAGAGTCACAGGATTAGACACAGAAACGAGACACAGAAACGAGACACAGAACGACTGCTGGCCAGCTTACCTCCCGTTGGTGGGTCGGTGGTCCCTGGGTGGGGGTCTCCGATCCCGGACGAGCCCCCAAATGAAAGACTCCCAAAGTGGGTAGTCAGTCAGTTCAGGGAGACCCTCCCAAGGAACAGCGAGACCACGAAGACGGATGCAAACAGCAAGAGGTTTATTTGAACACACGGGTACCCGGGCGACACAGTCTTTTGGAAGACTGGCGCGCCGAGTGGAGCTCCTGGGTCCTTTTTATAGCAAAAAGCGCGGGTACAGAAGCGAGAAGCGAGTTTAATTGGTCAGTTCAAATAAGCGCGGGTACAGAAGCGAGAAGCGAGTTTAATTGGTCAGTTCAAATAAGGCCTGGGGTGAGCTTCGGTTATGTGGGAGTCCTTGAAACAGCTGAGGGGCACCCTGGAAACTGGTGGGAGTCCTTGAAACAGCTGAGGGGCACCCTGGAAACTGTTGGGAGTCCTTGAAACAGCTGAGGGGCACCCTGGAAACTGTTGGGAGTCCTTGAAACAGCTGAGGGGCACTCTTGAAACTTTAACTGACTTGTCTATTTCTGGGAACTATCCGCCCTTTGCCTCGGGCCGGGGCCCAGGTGCATAACCACAGATATCCTGTTCGTTATCTGGTCTCAACCTCAGGCTGTACTTTTCCTATGCTAGGGACTTTTAACCAGGGTAATGTTTTGTGCCTTGCAAAATGGCGTTGCTACGGCTAGCTTAAAAAGTTCTTTCTTCAACTGCTCTGACCACAATGCAGGGAGGTCCAAATGCAGTTCTGCAGTTTACAGATAGAGAAACCAAGCCATTGTTTTCGGAGTCTTCTGTGGCATGTCTTCCAACAGGCTGCATCCTTCACGTGATCACCCACATCTAGTGAAGCCCAAGTCCTGTGAATTTTGGCGTGTCAGTATTTCTTAAAACCACCATCTAGTCTTCATCTCGCTGGTGCCACCTTGAGTCCTTTTCACCTTAAAGACTGAAGGCAGCCTGCCAGCTGATGCACAGTGTTCACTGTCTCCTCTCTGTCATCTGTCTCCCACACTGTCAAAAATGTGGTCTTCCAAAGAGGCAAGCCGACCTTGTCATTTCTCTGTTTAAAATCCATAAAGGCAAAGGAAAAGATTTTGAAAAAAAAAAAAAAAAATCCATAAAGGCTTCCCATGGCCTTCAATAATCTTCATAGTCCTTAGGGAGGTACAGAGGCTCTGAATAATCCATCTGCCAGTTTCGTTTCCTGCTACTTTCATATACAATTACACCCATACTGAATTCCTTGCAGTTTCCTAGCTTTATTTTTTTTTTTGCCCCCATGAATTTGCCTATAAAATTCCTTTAATCATTAATTTAACCAATATTTATTTTGTACCTCCTATGTGCTAGGTGCTGTGCTAAATGTTGGAGCTACTTTGATAAATAGAACAGAACTGGTTCTTACCCTCATGGAGTTTACAATCTAGTGGGAAAGAAAAACATTGAACAACTAAAAGGAGAGCTATAAAGAAGCTAGGGATGTGATGGGAGTGTGTGTGTGTTTGCGTGTGTACACACATGCATATGTGCGCACGCACACACACGCACGCACGCACGCACGCACACACACACACATACACGTGCAGTCTCTTCATTAACTCATACTCATCATTCTGGACTCCAAGAGTTAGTCCCCTAACTCCTGTAACCTTCCTTATCTAGCCGTGGTGTGCTGACTGAATATACATCTCGTAGTCTTTACAGCACTATACTAGGACTATTGTTTTTCTTACCTCTCTTCTTCACCAAACCAAAAAATTTTTGTGGGCAGTGATTGTGTCTCCTATCACAATCTCTCCCACCACCATATCTGGCATATAGTAGGTATGCAAGAAATTTTTGTTTAATGAATGAATGAAGAAAACAAAGCCACTTAACTGCATTGTAACACTAAAACTGTGAATTTCTCTCTAGGCAGAACATGAATTTTTAAAGAATTTGAATGTGTCCCCATCCCAACAATGATTCTTGTGAATACTCCATGGTTGTGGCTTGGGAGCTTTACAGACAACATTTGGCAGCAGTGTCCTTGCATGTTTTACCGGAAAGGAGAATTGTGAGTGATGTTTTTTTAAGAATTTTCAGGTTTTTGCATGGGCATTAAGATTTGGAGTTGGGGAGGAGGAATGGTTGAACAATGATGTAAAAGTGAGAGAAGAAAGGGGGTGAGAAAGAATGTAAAGGGCCAGCCCTCTGGGTGGGGAAACCCAGAGTGAGAGCTGCTAGAGGCTGGCAGAACCTCCAGGGCAAGCTTATGTTAGGTCGGATATTCCTGTTTCAAGTCTACACACACCTCTGGAACTCCCTAAAGGCTTTTGGGGGGAAAAACCCCGCCTACAGGTTCTGGATTAAAAGTTCCTCCAGGCCTCCAGAAATGAGTCCCCTGGTCTTACTATTACTCATTTCCTGGAAAAGTCATAGCTGGTTTATCCTGACCTTCAGAGCCTGAAGGAGTGCAGATTCATCTTCCAAATTCAAGAAGAATTTAGAGAAATCACTCAGAAAAGCCTCAAAAACCAATCTTTCTTTCTTCTGTTTTATTTTTTAAAACTCCATGAATATTTTTACTGGTACTTTCTTTGGCATGTTCTGGGTGAATCAGCATGAAAAACAAAAGCAACTTTACTGCCAAGTTGAAATTTAAATCTGTAAAGGATGTTATTTCTAGTTTCTAAAAACTGTGCTCAGAACTTGAATCTGAAGTAACGATACACCCTTTCCGGCCTCATGTGAAGTCATATCTATAGCCTGCAGCTTGGCACCATTCTAGTTTTAGTGGCGTTGCTATTACCTATATTTTTTTATTTGTCTCAACAACTCCAGTCTTGTTTTCTACCTTGGCATGGGTAACAGTAGCTTACCTTCAGGGAAAGTATATTTATATTACCTTTACCTGCGGTGTGTGTGATTACTTGGCAAGCAGAAAGCCAGTTCTGTGAATATTCTGCCCATGATATCCTCCTCCCTTATGCCAAACTCTCAGGATTTTTACATTTCAATTAGGCAAGGTTCCTTTCTCCACTCTGCTAATGCCTTTTTAGACTGAGTGTGAGTCTGTCCTATGAATTGAATCCCTAGACTGTGGCAAGCAGAAAATTGATAGTCCCTCCCTGAAATAATTGCCATCAACCAAAAGAAGCAGATAATTCACTCTTGTGCTCAGGGAAGCTTGTTTTGTAGATGCCATGTTGCAGGCATACCTATGTGGGCCTGTGAGAAATGAGGGATCTGACTTAAGTGCTTCAGCATCTGCAGAGAAGCAACCTCGCAGTTCATCCCAGTCCAGCCCTTCCATCAGAGGATGACACACGTACCACGATTTTAATAAAGTCCATGTGTCATGAATGAGTCTCATTCATCAGCTGTCCCAAAGAAAGTTGTACTTCTTGCAACTACTACATTTCATTTTTCATACAGTGGATTTATATTATAGGTACCCAAAGATATATATGTAGTCCTGCCAATTGCTTCAAAAGAGAGAGAATGGAGAGGGACGCAACAAAGAGATATAATTTTTGCTTCAAAAGAGAGAGAATGGAGAGGGACGCAACAAAGAGATATAATTTCATCTGTACAATGGAAACATTACACACACACATACACATTATGCTTAAGGCACCAATGAAGCAGTGAACCAAGCAACTAATTGGGTGTTATTGCAAGAATGGAAATAGAATGGAACGTAGAATGTTCCATGGATTCTGGGAGCCTACATTAAGTGAACACCAAAGCTTTCATTCTGTTCATACCCTATCAAAATTCTTGGGATGGTTAAATTATTGCTAACAGAATGTTCTCATTAAGAAGGAAAAAAATCACCTAAATGGTTGAAAGCTAACATCTAATCAAATCTGAGGATTTTGCCCAATTCTCCCCTTTCTGGAGCAGATTGATGCAATTTATTTTCCTGCCTTGTGCAGTTCAGCAGCAGCTGAAGTAGTAGTCACAACTTAGCAATGTGGCTTATCTAAGTAGGGGCACAATTAGCAAAATGTGTTTCCATAAATGGCAGCTTAAATACTAAATTCTGGAGGTAATCCAGGAGAAGTGCTGACAGAATAGCATGGGGAAAATGGTAAGTTTTGGTGAAATAAAATACATTGGTCCTACCCTTGGCTAGAGAGGGTTAAAGTCAGAATGACTTTGGAGTTTTATAAAGTCACTGTTAAAATCCCCAAGCTGAACAGCAGTCATAGTCTGTAGCATGTTGTGAACGGAAAAAAAAATATGCAAGCTCTAAATATTAGGCAGTGTATTTGTCAGACTAAGCAAACACTCCAACTTCAGCAATTCTAAATTTAGAGCTACCTTTGAACTACTCAAGTTCTAGGTCCACAAAAGCTTGAACTGTTGGAGTTCTGTATCCCCAAGGGCTGAAAAAGGAAACTTCTTGGTTTCTACTCCTCAGAGCCTATAAGAATAACAACTCCTTGATGTTGGGGTCAATGGGAACAATAAAGGGATTGATTTTATTTTTTTCTTTGTATCTCAAACACGTCAGTTGTCAACCAGAGGTTGACCATGTTGCGGAACTACACACTTGAGTTTCTCAATCATGCAGCTACGACCTCTGGAGATAAGATAAGACAGAGGGTTTTGGAAAGTAGAGCTATGGAGCTGCCAACATATAAAAGAGATGTAGAGAATGACAAAACAGAATCCTACAAATGTCCGCCTTGTACTCTAATGTAAAAAGCTTTTCTACATGGCTTCCCTCAGAAAGTGAAGTTTCACCTGAGCTCCGAAGTATGTGTAAGAAGGAAACAGTGTTTCAGACAGAGTAAACTGGCTGTACAAAGGCCCTGTAGCAGATATATTATGGCACATTTAAGGCACAGAAATGAGGTTAATGTGGCTGAACCACAAGTGAGAAGGATAGCTAATGGCTGGAAGGTTAGCTAAAGTGTCAGATTACCAGGGCCTTGAAATCCATGTCATTTTCATTTGCATATCCTTATACTCAGAATAATGTGTAGCCAATAAAGGTTATTTGGGGAGATGCTACATACTCACATTCTCATTTAGGATTACTCTGTGTAGATTTTGGTGAATGGATTAGAGGCAGAAAGATCAGATTCTAGGAGACCTTTCAGAAGACTATTGAAACAGGCTAGAAATGATTGTAGCTTGGACTAACATGGTAGAAAGGAGATGGAAGGAAGTGGATGGATATAGGAGGGAAAATTGACAGGGCTTTTTGATGAATTGACCATGTTTCCATGAAACATGGAGGTGCCAAAGATCATTCCTGTGTTTCTATCATGTCCAATTTGGTGGAGCTATGAAGTAAGAAACAGTAAAAAAGGGACAGATATTGGAGAGAAAGCACAAGGTCTCATGTGGAACTATTGAATTTGAGGTGTCTTTAAAACTTGAAAAGGAAGATATTAAGTAGGAAGTTGGATATGCCAGTCTGAACACTGAAGAAAAGACTTGGGATAGGGTTATACCACTTTTAATAATCAGCAATAGAAGTGGATGGGTTTGCCTCATAGAAAGAGTTATAGAGAGAGACAGACTGAGTCATAAGAAACTGTGTTAATTGGCCTGTAGAGAAGGATGCACCTACCACATAGAGGTAGAGGAAAACCAGAGGTGCGTGATGTCAGGAAGACAGAGTTTTAAGAATTAGCTAAAATTTAAGTGTCGGGATTAAAAGTGCCTCAATGAGGAAAATCTACAAGGTGAAAACTTTAAGAAAGCTTAGCTTATAGTACAGATAAAAATGGTACTATTGATCAAGAGAGTGGTCAGTGACAAGCATTCCAAGGTGTGAAAGTTGCAGGTTCATCAGAATGGGGTGTCTTCTAATGAGATTTGTGCTTGTGAGTTCTGGTATGGGTTTGTCTAAGATTTGGTGGCAAGAGATGTGGGGATGAGGACGGGGATTGAGTATCTGTTTCAAGGTGTGGTCTGGGGATGGCCCAGGGAATTGTTAAGGAATGAGTGGTTAAGATTTCTCTCCACGGTGAAGATTGTCCTTTTTTTGATTCTTAGGCCACCCAGTGATCCCAACTGACTTGATAGGTGCTGACTTGCTACATCACTTCTAGCTCCATTTCCACAATAATTCTTAACCTAATACAAATCTCTGACAACAGATTAATGACCGGAGTACACATGATTTGGTTAAATTATAGACACAGACATTTAGGAAGGAGTTCACTTTATTATACAGGAACTTAAAGGGAGCATTGAGATTGGAAAAATTGATGAATGTAGAAATTTTGAGAACAAATGATTGCACGTAAGGTAGAAGGGAGATGACGTCCAAGAGACCAAGTCTCCAGTCCTAGGAGATTGAGAGGATGACGGAAGTCAGAGGGTGGGGTGTTTGAGGAGAGGTGCAGACACTGTTTTGAGCATGTTCAGTTTGAGACCCTGGCATGAAGTCCAGGTGAATTTTTCCAAGAGGCTGTTATAAATATTTAGCTGTTATTTAGTTAGAAACATTTTACTGTTCTTTGCTTTATTCATAAAATGGGATGCCATACAACAATAAAAGTGCTGAATTTCTCAGGGACTCTGTGGTGCAAACAGGCTCATTTCTCACTGGGACCTCCCCCATCTCAGCCCGCACAGGCATTTAAGTTGTAACTTTTTCAAGCAGTTCTTTCCACATAATGTGGCTCTGGTCCATGCCATGTGTGCCAATGGGAACCAAACCTTTCATCCTGACCACCACTAGCTGGATTGGTACCCCCAGCCAAAGGTAACCATATCTGTGCTGGGAGAAGAGAAGCCAGTGTCCTCTGAGAAGGTCGGAAATAACATCAACTAAAGCTGGGAAAGACTTCAAGAACCTAAATTTTTGAGGATAAATGATCATATGACTTTTTCATTTTTTGTTAATATGCTGAATTACATTGATTTTTACATGTTAAACTCCCTTGCTTTTTTGAAATAAATCTTATTTTGTCACAGTGCAGTAGCCATTATTTACTAATACTTTGCTTAAAATGTGAGATGGACTGACATTAGTTTTCATTTCTCACAAAGTCATTTTTAGACGTTTTGTATCATGCTTATAGGTACATCATAAAATGCTTTGGGAACCTCTGGTTTCAGCTCCGACGTGTAAAGACCTGGGAAGTTGTCGTTTCTATCTTTATAATAAGAAAAAGCTGAACTAACTGAAAATCAATGATTTTTCTTGGATCCGCCAGAACTAAAGTTGCAGGCAAACCACCATCCTGAAATCTGGATAGACAGAAAAATCCAGAGAAACACAGCTGATATCTGCTTATCTGGAGCAGAAGCCACTTGGAGCCATAAACTGTTAGGAATCTTAAATGGTAATTCTGATGATAATTTTGACAAATTACTGGAGGCAGAATGCGGACTAGCATGAGACTGAGAAACTCCTGGGGCCACAGTCTTAAAAAGGCCCCCAAACCCCATTAATTTTTCTCCCCTCCTGGCACTGGCAGGAGAGTGGGGGGTGGGGGGGGAGTAATCATGAAATAAGCCCAAGGCACGCTCCATAGCACTGGCCTACGCTCCAGGGATACAGACTTTACCAGAGCCTTAGCCCACCTGGGGGAAGGGCGTTGCTCCCATTCTACCCGCCTCTAGCCTTCCTGTCTCACCTAAAGAGGAGGAAAAAGCAAAACAACACCTATGAAAGACAGTGCCAGGGACACAGGCCCACTAAAAGACTGAGATTGAATCTTAAAATTATAGAACGCTTCCTCTCTGCACACCTCACCACCACGCCAGCAGGGCTCCAGCATGACAGCAGATGACAGTGGCAAGAGCGGTAAGACACACGCTCTCTGAGCAGGAGGACTTAGGGAAACCCTATGCCAACAGTGGAGACAAAAACAAGGACACTAGAGGACTTTGAAGCCACCGGCACCTACAGCTACAGTAAACATTTAACACAGCCCAACTCCCAGCCAGATTCACAAAAAACCTTCCGCTACAGTCCTGTTTACTCAATGCATCGTGTTTGGTTTTCAACAATTTAATGAATTGGGAAGGATTCTTTCTTTTTCTGTTCTCTGAAAGAGTTTGGTTCAGATTGGTATTATTTATTCCTCAGAGGTTTGGCACAATACACCAATAAACTTACTTGGGTCTAGAGTTTTCTTTATGTGAAGGTTTTTACTAAGGGATTCAATAGTTTTAATAAGTCTAAAAGTATTCAGATAGTGCTCGCTTCGGCAGTACATATACTAAAAGTATTCAGATAGTCTTATATTTTTAGTGTCAGTTTTGGTAAGTTGTGTTTTTTAAGAAATTTACTATTTCATTTAAATGTCAAATAATTAGTATTAAGTTTTTTATAATGTTCTCATATTTTTAGCATCAATAAGATCTATAGTAAATGTATACTTTTTTATTTCTAATAAAAACCTTTCTAATTTGTTATTCTTTCTTTGAACCATGACTCATAAAGAAGTATATTGTTTAATTTTCAAACTGTTAGGGATTTTCTGGTTATCTCTTATTTTTGATTTCTAGCTTAATTCCATTAGAGTCAGAGGACACATTCTGAATTATTTCAATTCTTTAGTATTTGTTGGGACTATAAGACCCAGAATATGGTCAATTTTGGTAAGTAGTCCAAGTTCCCTTATAAAGAATGTGTATTCTGTTGTTGGCCACAGTATTGTATATATGTGAATTAACTCAGTTGTATTAATTTCATTATTATTGTCTTCTAAAGCTTTAGTGTTTCTTTCACTTGCTTGTACTATCAGGCACTGGTAAGTTTGTTAACATTTCCCACTTTCATTATCTATTTCCATATATTTCTGCTTTATATACTTTAAAGTTATATTATTGGTTATATACAAACTTAAAACTGCAATAACTTCTTATTAGTTTCTTCCAGTAATCAGGATAAAATATCTCTCTTTATCTCAAATAAATGTTTGCCTTGAATTACATTATGTATAACATTATTTTAGCTACCCCAGTTTTGTTTTGATATATACTTTTTCATCTTTTTGTCATCAACTTTTCTGTGTTCTTATATTTAAGGTTTTTTCCTTTTAAGCAGTATAAAGTTGGGCAAGGTTTTTTCCTATGCATTTTATTCTGTCTATTGGTCTATTAGACTGCTACTGTGTCAATACCCACACACACTGCCATAATTATTATAGCTAATTATTGGTATCTGCTAAGGATATTTTTTCTTTAGGGGTGTTTTGGCCATTTTTGCACTTTGTTCTTCCATATTGGTTTTAAAATCAGTTAAGTTATACACACACACACACACACACACACACACACACACACGCCTGCTGGGTTTAAATTGCAATTCCATTGAATCTTTTGATCAATTGGAGGAAAATTGATAAAATTGATATTGTTACAATATTATCTTCCTACCTATTTATAGCTTCCACTTAGAACTTCTTTAATAACTTTCAATAAAGTTTTTTAATTTTCACAATAAATATATTGAATATTTCTAACTACTTTTATTCCTGGAACTTCATGGTTTTAACACTAATTACATTTTCTGTCACTGGTATATAGAAAAGCTATTTTTAAAAAAAGAAAAAGAATGCTACTGAATTTTTTAACTTTTTATTTTGAAATGATTTTAGATATACAGAAGAGACACAGTGATAGTACAGAGAGTTCCCACATACCCTTCACCCAGCTTCCCCTAATGTTAACATCTTACATAACCATGGCACAACTATCAATCTAAGAAATTAACATTAGTACAATGCTATTAACTAAATCATACGTGTTATTCAGATTTTCTGTTTTTCTGCCAATGTCCTTTTTTCTGTTTAAAGATCAAATGCAGGATATTGCCTTGCATTTAGTCCTGTTGTCTCCATAGATTCTTCCAATGTGTAACAGTTTTTTGGTTTTTCTTGTCTTTCATAACCTTGACCTTTTTTAAAGAGTACTAGTCAAGTATTTTACAGAGCATCCTTCAATTTGGATTTGTGAGATGTTTTCTCATGATGAGATTTGGGTTGTATGTTTGGGGGAAGAATACCACGTAAGGGGAAGTGCCCTCCTCATTACATCATTTCAATGAGTACATGACTTATCACTGATGATGTTAGCCTTGATCACTCGGTTAAGGTGGTGTCTGCCAAGTTTCTCCACAGTAAAGTTATTATTTTTCTCTTTCCATATTCAATTTGTTAGAAGTGAGTCATTAAGTTCAGTTACACTCAAGGGGAAGAAATTAAGCTCCACCTTTTTGAGGAAGGAGTATCAAAGAATTTGTGGTAATGCATTATTATCACTACAGTAATTAATAACTTGGGAGAGATACTTGGAGGCTATGCAAATATCCTTTTTCTCCTTAAAGTTTTGCCCATCAACTTTAGCATTCATCAAAAGATCCTTCCTGCAGCAAATATCACGGTGGTATTCTAATACCGATTTTCTATTTCCTTCATGCTTTCTACACTTACTAATTGGAATTATTATTTAAGGAAGATTTGTCCCTTCTCCCCATAATATATGTCTTCAATCATTTATTTATATGAGGATGGACTCGTGGATAATTTTATTCTTTGAGTTATAATCTAATACTATCATCTTTACGGTGCTCAGTTGGTTATCAGACCTCTTTCAGGTTGGCTCCTGTGTCCTTTTGACATGACTCCACTCCTGCCCCCTCCATCCTCTTTCTTTTTCTTTTTTTTAGCACTTTCTTAGTTCCTGGTAGTACAAAATACTACAGGCTCATGTATTTCTCCTGATTCAGCCTTAAAATTTCTTTCTGGAATTGGTTATATAAGTATATTTATTGTTTGTATGTTTGTCAAAATAACCTGTAAAACTGTGTCATCCTTGTGTCTACCTTGTAAGAGGAGTTTGTTAATTATTGATTTAGGCATTTTATTTCTTCTTGAGTCAATTTTAGTGATTATATCTTCCTAGGAATTTGAATATTTTACCTAAATTTTTAAATGTATGAGCAAAATTCTTTATAACATCATTTATAATCTTTTTAATATTTGCATCCCTTATCATCCCTAATATCGTTTGTGTCTTTGTTTTTGTTTTTGTTTTTGTTTTTGTCAATTATGACAAAAGTTTGCATATGTATTAGCCTTTTCAAAGAACTCATTTTTGGTTTTGTAAAATCTCTCAAGTTGGATGCTTATCTCCTTGATTTTTTTTTCCCTTTCCTCTTTTTCAGTTTAAGTATTTAAGACTACATATATCTCTATAAATGCCACTTTGGCTTCGTTAGTTTTAAAAATACACTTTTTAAAATTAAAATTCAAAAGAATACTTGGGTGAGAATTGTAAGAAGCCAGAATGTGAAAAGGAAATAAGGTGAAGAGACATAATGAGAAAAGTGAGAGCTGGTAATAGAAGATACAGAGAGGGGTAAAAAGAGCACTGTTGTTCATGTTATCCTGGATAAGAAAAGTGTAAATAGCACCATCTTCAAAATTGTTTTTTCTTTTTTTCACAATCTCTGTACTCCGCTAGAAAGTCTTAACACCCAGAGGAAGGATGCACCCATTAGATGACATAATAATGATTGGAGTGTTCGAAAAATTTTTTTAAATGTACTTTAACTTTCTATTCATAAGTAGGAATTGTTTTCGCAATTTCAGCTAGCATAATTTGTGAGGTGATTTGGTCTACACATAGAGGTATTTTACTTGTGAATAAATTCATCATTTAAGTCCACAGACAGTTAAATAGTAAAAAAAAAAAAAAAAAAGTACCCAATTTAATAGGATCAAAAAAAAAAATGAGGCACCACCTGGTGATTATAACCCAATACAGTCTAACACTTCACTAATGCATTTGAATGAATACAATTTCAATTAATTACCCTGCATCACCACAAAAGCTCGTGGCTTAAAAGAACAATTATTTTAGTATCTCTTATAGTTTCTGTGAGCCAGGAATTTAGGGAAAAGCTAGTTGGAGGTGGTTCTAGCTCATGATCTCTGATGTGGTTGCAGTCAGACAGTGATTGAACCTGGAAAAGCAGGATATTGAAGCAGCTAGGACTGCTCAGGCATCTCTCGTCCTTCATGCTCCAGACCTCTCCATGTAGTCTCTCCACATGGGCTAGTTTGGGCTTCTTTGTAACTATCAGGCTGCTTAATGGTTGCTGAAAGCTTCTACAGCAAATTCCAGCTGACACAAAGTACAAGCTGAGCCACCTTTTACAACCTAGCCTTGAAAGTCACAGAGCATTAATTATGCCATACTCTGTGGATCAAAACAGTCACAAAACCCCACTCACTTTCAAGGGGTGGGGACACAGACCCAACTCTCAATGGGATGAAAAAATAGAATTTGCAGACATATTTAAAAATCACTACAAATACACAAAAAGGAGAGGACAATTTACAGTCCATTTAGAACGACTAAGCTTTGGTCAGTTTTAAAATAGACCTTCCTTCACCTGGATACTCCACAAATATGCATATTTTGGGTGTTTTAGACTTTTTTTCTGCCATCACCTTTATTTTCCTTCAACATCAGGATCTTTATAAGAATATCAGCAATCTTGGGAATATATGCCACATGAAGGAAGTTCTTTGGGGAAAAAATGAAAGGATGTTAACGTTAATGAGCACCCATTTTATGCCAAGTGAACACTTTTATTTATCTCACTGAACCGGTGTAGTTATCTACTGCTATGTAACAAATTATTCTAAACTTTAACGGCACAAAACAACAACTGTATCATTTGCACTAATTTTGATGTCAAGAATTTGGACAGGGTACAGAGGGGGCTGACTCATCCATGCTCCACGACAACTAAGATCTCAGCTAAATTGGCTTGAATCGCTGGAGAAGGCTGGCATGGCTGTTCCGTGGCCATAAGTCTGAGAATGAGATTCTAGCTGTTGGTTGTGTTACTGATTCTTCTCCATATTGCATTTGCTGAAGCTGGAATGTCTAAGACGATTTGTTCACTTACATGTCTGGTGCCAGTGCTTGGATAGCCGGAATAGCTGGATTAGTCTGGGTATCTCTGTCTTTACGTGCAGCCTGTCCCCATAGCTAGCTTGGGCTTCCTCACAGCATGGTGGTCTCAAACTAGTGAGACTTCTTACATGACAGTTGGCTTCCCCCACAGTGAATGTTCCAAGAGACCAAAGAAGCAGTGAGGCTTCTTATGACCTAGGCTTGAAAGTCACCCACTGTAATTTCCACCATTTTCTGTTGGCCAAAATTGAGTCACACAACCAGCCCAGATTCCAGGAGGTGTAGGAATAGGTTATATTTCCTTGCGGAAGAACAGCTAGGGCATATAGGGAGGGAAGGAATTGATAGTAGCTACTATAGAAATAAGCTGCCACACTCCCTTTCCATAGATGAGGAAAATGAGACTCAGAGAAGCTAAATAAACTGTGTAGGATTATACAGTAAGTAAGTCAATAAGAAAGTAAATAAGTAAGTGAGTAAGGGATATGGAACACAAACCCAGCTTGATCGACTTCAAGTTCAGAGCTCCTTCCATTTTATCTTTCAGCCTCTATGCAATCTATCAATCAGTATTTCCCCATATTTGTTCCTCAGAAGCTCTGCTCCCCCAAAAGCCATTATTTCAAGTAGTTTGGGAGATGTGGAATAAGATACTTATTTTTGAGAATCAAAATGCATATGAATATATAAAAGGTACAAAGATGTCTATTTAACTTTTCCAAACATGTTTCACTAAGGAACTCCTTTTTAATATAAGACCCATCCGTGGAATATGCTTTCACAGATGTTGTATTAAATAATGCAAATAAGAAATGCTAATGTTGCTGTTATAAAATTACAGGCAGAATCTCATCTTACTGAGTTTCATCAACCTGTCAAAATTACATAACAAAGATATTTTCATGATCTGATTAACTATCCAAGTTGAAACTGCTTTGCTGATGTACATACAATAAATTTTGATGAAAGAGAAATCTTGTGTAACCAAAGAGTCCCTAAATCCTTGACAATCTATCAGTGAAAAAAAATGTTAAATATAATTTCTGTCTGTTTAAAGAATTTGGGTGCTTATATTTTTAATACCTACAAAATGCTAAATTTTATTAATAAAATATTCTAAATATCAAATTTACTTTTATTATATTGAAGAGAATGTTTGTTATATGGAGGAGAATTTTCGCAACTGTCTATATTTATATGTGTTAAATATATCTTGTCTACATTCAGATAATCTCCAGTACATGTAGATAATCTCTTTGGCACTTTATATATGCCAACCCCTCACTACTGAAAGAATTAAAGAAGAAACAAAAAGGTGGAAAGACATTCCATGCTCTTGGATTGGAAGAATCAACATTGTGAAAAAGTCCATATTACCCAAAGCAATGTACAGATTCAATGCAATCTCTATCAAAATACCAATGACATTCTTCACAGAAGTAGAAAAAACAATCCTAAAATTCATATGGAACAGCAAAAGACCTTGAGTATCCAATGCGATCCTGAGCAAAAACAGTAAAGCTGGAGGCATAACACTACCTGACTTCAAAATTATACTACAAAGCTATAGAAACCAAAACAGCACAGTACTGGCACAACACTTGGATCAATGGAACAGAATAGAGAACCCAAAAATCAACCCACATACTTACAGCCAGCTGATCTTTGACAAAGACAACAAGAACATACATTGGGGGAAAGACTGCCTCTTCAATAAATGGTGCTGGGAAAATTGGACATCCATATGCAGAAGAATGAAACTAGATCTGCACCTCACAACACATACCAAAATTAACTCCCCAAAATATACGACACACCACCAGACCTCAGAAACTTTAACGTTATTTGGATGAGATAGGCTTTGCATATTTCAAACAATAACACTGCCAAACAAAGAAATATAATAAAATGATAAATTGAATAAAATCCCAAGTCAAATGCTTCCTACAGTCAAAATATACTATGGAAAGGAAAGAAATAGAATAGTTAAGTAACCAAAGCAGTTTTCATGGAAAGCAAAGTAACACTTGACTTTAGTCTTGATAGATGTTGCATAATTTGAATTGGCAGAGAAGAGAAACGAGCACCTGGTCGACAAAGCATGATCAAAGGCAAGTGTAATGAATCCCATTTTGCCCTGGAAATGACAGTCCTTGCATACATTGCCAATGTTCTGTGTTCTTGTTTCCTGTCTCAACCTTCTCCTGCTTGTTTGCCCCTTCATGGCTCATTGAAGTTCTGTCCGGCAGCTGTGCTCATCCGCCACTTGGTTCCCAGTCACCCAGATCCAGCTCAAGTACTTGCTCTTTCATTAAACAAAGCTTTCCAACAATTGTGATCCTCTTTTAGAACTAGATAGCATTGTGGCATCAAAATCAAAATACTTCCTGAGTCTGCAAGGTGGCAGCTAAATCTGATGGAACTGTTATTGAGACTGATGGGTGAGCCCATTGAGTTGGTAAAGATTGATGAAAGGGCTTTCTCTGGGCATGGTGAAACATGGAAAGGTAAAATTTAGAGCTAAGGAAAAGTATGACTGACTATAATTTATTGATTACAGCATCAGGTATGGTTGAAAGTACTCCAAAAGGGAAGACACTGGGGAAAAGTAGGATTTTATGAGGCTTATTCTCACAGTAGAGCTATATAAGATTGAATGAAAAAAGGGGAGACTATAGACAGGAAGATCCAGTGAGAAGGTGATTGGAGTTCACAAGTGAGATGGTGAATGCTGTTTTGATGTGTCAGGAGTAGACATAAAGAGGAAGAGGTAAATCTGTCATATTGCAAAGAAAGGTTTGCAGAGTTTGGTGACAATGACCACAGGGGACAACTTTGGTTTTCTCACTTAGAGAGAAAGAGAGAGAGAGAGAGCACTTTCTAGTCTCTTTTTATAAGGACACTAATCCCATCATGAGGACCCCACCCTCATCACCTTATCTACCCCTAATTACCTCCCCCACTTCCCCACCTCCTAATACCATCATGTTTGGGGTTAGAGCTTCAATATATGACTTTTGAAGGAACAAAAATATTTATTCTGTAAGAGTTCCCTTTCTGAATTTTCTGTTGAATTCTACCCCATCCCTAAACACATATTATTAAACTGTGCTTATGTTTGTGGATGCATTCATGCAAACTATAATTATTTTTACTATGGAAATATATTTGCATTGTGCAAGCATGCACATTGCTAATATTAATTAACCATCTTCTACCATGATATGTTTGAGCAACTTTTTCAACTGTAGTTTTCTGGTTTTATGTTTGGATATATATATCAGCTAGGATTACGTTCGGTTGAATGTAACATAAAAGGCAAATAGCAATGTCTTAAACACAATAAAAATTTCTTTTTCACATAACACAAGTGTGGTGATAAGCTGTCTAGAGCTCGTATGTCATGTCTACAGTTGTCAGAGACTGAAGACTCTTTACTTGCTGCTCCTTCATGGAGCATGGCTTCCATTTTCAAGACTCCTTCATCACTCAAGATGTCTTCTAGAGCTCCAACAATCTAAGCATCAGAAAGGAGGAAAAGAGGAAGAGGAAGAGGAAGTAAAGGCACACTTCCCAGGTGAATCAGCACCCTTTAAAGAGCCTTCTATGGAGTACCACACAACAGCTCTGCTATACATCTTATTGGCTGGCCATCTCTGTATGAAAGGGTAGTTCTTAGCCAGGCACATTGGTGCTCTCATTAATACAGGATTCTGGTAAATAAGAAGGTGAGAATGGATATTATTTCTCTCATAGTATGCTTAGTAGTTAACAGTATAGTCTTCATAGTATTGAGTTCTGTATCTCTCTGGACTATTTTATAAAAGCAAAGAAACAAGAACATATTGTCAGAATCTTGCTACTGGCATAAAAATAAGATATCTCATATGTCTGTGAAGTGACATTTTATTCACACCTTATTAAATTTTCTCTCAACTATTGCTGTGGTCTGAATGTTTGTGTCCTCCCTCCAAAAAATTTTGTACATTGAAACCTAATCCCCAATGTGATAGTACTAGATGGTGGGTCCTTTGGGAGGAAATTAGATCATAAGGGCAGAGCCCTCATGGGTGGGATTAGTGCTCTTATGAAAGAGACTTCAGAGAGCTAGCTAGCCCCTTTCATCATGTGAGGAGGCTGCAAGAAGGCACCATCTATAAAGTAGAGAGCAGCCCTCACCAGACACTGAATCTGCCAGTGCCTTGATCTTGGACTTAGTCTCCCGAACTGTGAGAAATAAATTTCTGTTGTCTATAAGCCACCCAGTCTAAGGTATGTTTTAATAGCAGCCAGAACAAACTAAGACAACTTTTTTTTATTCTTTCGTGGGTGGTGGTGGTGAATGAATAGGGTTTCTCCAGTCCATCCTACACTCTAATTTAACCTGTCTCATTACCAGTGGTCTGCTATGGTAAGGAGAGTGGCCAGGGCTAGAAGTGCAGGATACTAATGCTAGTATTTTTTGTGGAATAAAAACAATGAAGTTGGCAAAATTCCTGCAGTAAAATCTGCTATTTAAGTTCTCTTGAAATGCATTTTCTCTGTTTTTACTTGGAAACACCACTACCCTTTAATTTAGGTAACACAAGTGGGCCTGGCTCCCCTGTCTTAGTTTGGGTTTCTCCAAATGCAGACTGTGAAACAAAGACTTGGGTGCAGGTGGTTGATTTGGAAGGTGATCCCAGAAGCACACCCTCAGCCTTCCTATTTCTTTAGTTCCTGGTGATATTTTTCAGTAAGTCCTATTCTCTCTGCCCTGAGATGCCCACTTCCTGCTTCGAAACCCTAACTCTTAATAAAATTTTTGCACAAAATTCCTATAAAGGAGTCCTCCTACCAATAAGCCCTACAAAACATGAGTTTTTGATTTTGCTAATTTGCCCAGGAAAATGATGAATGCTGAAGTTCCTGTGTTTGCTTGTTCATTCATTCATTTACTCATTGATCACTCATTTCTCTCTTTCTCTCTAACTCCCCTCCATGCTCTATAATGCATCTCTACATTTTATTGGCTATAAGCGATATTTTGCTGTCAAAGATGGGGCATTCTGGATCCCTGATGGGACAGCCTGAATTGATATATGATTGGCAAATATTTTTTCCCAGTCTGTGGCATATTTTTTCCTTCTCTTAGCAGTGTCTTTCAAAGAGCAGAGGTTTTAAATTTTGATGAAGTTCTATTTATCAATTTGTTCTCTTATAAATTGTGCATTTGGTGCTGTATCTAAGAAATCTTTGTTTAAGCCTAGAACGTGAAGGTTTTCTTCTATCTTTTCTTTAGGAATTTATTGTTTGGGGTTTATACTTAGGTATATGATCCAATGGGAAGTCAATTTTCATATATGCTGTGAGGCATGAATTAGAGTTCATGTTTTATTGAGGGCCTTTTTTTTTACTGTCCAGTAGGGGTTTTTTTAATTTTAATTTTTTTTCATTGTACACCTTTATGGGGTTCAATTTGCTGTTTCAATACATGCATATTTTGTATAATGATATAATTGGAATAATTAGCACATCTATCATCTAAATATTTATCATTTCTTTGTGGCTATAACATTCAAGTTCCTCTTTTCTGGCTATCTTGAAATATACAACACAATATTATTAGCTATTGTCACCTTAGAGCACCAGAACTTATTCTTGCTATCCAACTGTAACTTTGTAACTTCGTACCAGTCTACCAACCTTTCCCTGGCCCTTTTCCCCTCCCTTTCCCTGCCTCTGGTATCCACTATTCTACTCTCTATTTCTCTTTTCTCTCTTTTCTTTAACTTATTTTTCTTAACTGACCCATGAAAATCATATATATTTATGGAGTACAATATGATATTTGGGTACATTCAGACTGTGTGCAATGATTGTATCAGGGTGCTTAGTATATCCATCACCTCAAACATTTGTCACTTCTTTGTGTTAGGAACATTCAACATCATCTTGACTAGCTATTCAAAGATACACAGTACTTTGTTGTTAACTGTAGTCTCCCTATATTACTATAGAACCCTACATCCCATTCTTCCTATCCCTCTGCTATTTTGTATCCACTGACCACCCTCTCCCCATCCACCCCTCTCCTTCCCCCAACCAGCCTCTAGAAACCACTATTCCACTCTCTACTTCCATGAGATCAACATTTTTAGCTTCCACATTTGAGCAAGTACATGTGGTATTTCTTTCTCCGTTCCTGCCTTATTTCACTTAACATAATTTTATTCATGTTCATCCATGCTGCAGCGAATGGCAGAATTTCATTCTTTTTTATGGCTGAGTAGTATTCCGTTGTGTATATATGTCACATTTTCTTTATCCAATCATCTATGGAAGGACATTTAGGCTCATTCCAATTCTTGGCTATTGTCAATAGAGCCGAGATAAACATGGGAGTGTAGCTACCCCTTCGACTTGATGATTGCCACTCCTTTGGATATATACCCAGCAGTGGGATTGCTAGATCACATGGTATTTCTCTCTGTAGTTGTTTGAGAAATCTCTATACTGTTTTCCATAGTGGCTGTATTAATTTACGTACTCACAATGTATAAGAGTTCCGCTTTCTCTGCATCCTTGCCAGCATTTGTTATTTATGTGTTTGTGATAATAGCCATTCTAACTGGTGCGAGATAATATCTCATTGTGGTTTTAATTTGCATTTCTCTGATTATTAGTGATATTGAGGATTTTTTCATATGCCTGTTGGCCATTTGTATGTCTTCTTTTGAAAAATGTCTATTCAGTTCCCTTGCCATTTTTTAATCACATTATTTGGGTTTGTGTTTTTTGATTGTTTGTTTGTTTGGTTTTTTACTATTGAGTTGTTTGAGTTCTTTGCATATTCTGGATAATTTCTGGTCAGATGCATAATTTGCAAATATTTCTCCCATTTTAAAGGTTGTCTTTTTGCTGTGTTGATTGTTTCCTTTGCTGTACACAAGCTTTTTAATTGGATATAATCCCATTTGTTAATTTTTGCTTTGGATCCTTGTGCTTCTGAAGTATTATTCATAAACTCTTTGCCCAGATCTATGTCTTGAAGTATTTCCCCTACGTTTTCTTCTCAAAGTTTTATAGTTTTGGGTCCCACATTTAAGTCTCTAATCCATCTTGAGTTGATTTTGATATATGGTGAGAGACAGGGGTGTAGTTACATTCTTTTAAATACGAATCTCCAATTTTTCCAGCACCATTTATTAAAGAAACTGTCCTTTCCTGAATGTATGTTCTTGGCTCCTCTGTAAAAAATCAGTTGGCTGTAGGTACATGGATTTATTTCTGAATTCTCTACTCTGTTCCATTGGTCTATGTATCAGTTTTTGTGCCAGTACCATGCTGTTTTGATTACTATTTCTTTGTAGTATGTTATGAAGTCATGGAGTGTGATACCCCTTGCTTTGTTCCTTTTGCTCAGGATTGCTTTGGCTGATTGGGGTCTCTTGTTCCATACAAATTTTTGAATTGCTTTTTTTTTCTATTTGTGTGAAGTACATCATTGGTTGTGGGAGCACATAGGCTTGACAAAGAACCGGGAGTGCACCAAGGGCAAAAGTCCTAAATGCACTTATGCAAAACCTAAGTGCTGAAAACAGCATGTGCTGGAAACAGCATGTGCTGGAAACAGCAAATAGTTTCTGCTAGATTAAATAAGAACATTAAGGTCATTTCTTATCCAGCTTTACTCCCTTTCCTTTGCTTCTCAAGATGTTTTCCAGAGATTGCTCGATAGCCAATTTCTTTTCATTCCTTTGATAAATGATTGATTAAGTTGTTTTTTCTCTTGTATTTCCTTGCCTTTACAATAAAAGCTGAAGCAAATACTGACTCAGGGTTGCACCTTGTTTCTCCCTTCTTGATGGAGTTTTCTTGGTGCAATCCCTTCAGGCTTCTCATTGCTCTTAATATTTGGGCTCTTAGTAATCTTCGCATCTCCATCACACAGTGAGAAGTGACAATTGGTAGTCTGATGGGAATTGCATTGAATCTGTAGATCACTTTGGGTAGTATGGTCATTTTGAGGATATTGATTCTTCTAATCCATGAGCATGGGATGACTTTTCAATTTTTTGCACCTTCTTTCATTTCTTTCTCTTTTTTTAATGGCAGCTGGACCATACAAGGATGTCTTCTTTAATTTATTTAATCAGTGTTTTATGCTTTTCATTGTAGAGATCTTTCACCCCTTTTGTTAAATTTATTCCTAGGTATTTATTTTGTTGTTGTTGCTATTGTAAATGGGATAGCTTTCTTGATTTCTTTTTCTGCTGGTTTATTGTTGGTGTATAGAAATGCTACTGATTTTTGTGTGTTGATTTTGTGTCCTGAAATTTTCCTGAATTTATTTATCAGGTCTAGGATTTTTTTTTTCTTTTGGTATTGTCTTTACATTTTTGTATCTATAAAATCATGTCATCTGTAAACAGGGACAATTTGACTTCCTCCTTTCCAATTTGGATGACCTTTATTTCTTTCTCTTGCCTAATTGCTATTACTAGTACTTCCAGTACTATGTTGAATAGAAGTGGTGAGAGTGGGCATCCTTGTCTTCTTCCAGTTCTTAGAGGGAAAGCTTTCAGCTTTTCCCCTTTCAGTATGATGTTAGTTATGGGTTTGCCATTTAGAGCCTTTTTTATATTAAGATACTTTCCTTCTATAGCTAATCTGCTGAGAATCTTTATCATGAAGGGATTTTGAATTTTATCAAATGCTTTTTGGCATGTAGCAAGATGATCATATGTTTTTTTTTGTTTCATTCTGTTAATGTGATGTATTATGTTCTTTGATTTGTGTATGTTTAACCATCCTTGCTCCCCTGGGATAAATCCCACTTGATTATGGTTCATAATCTTTTTGCTGTGCTGTTGGATTCAATTTGCTAGTATTTTATTGAGGATTTTTGCATCTGTGTTCATTAGGGATACTGGCCTGTAGTGTTCCTTTTTCTGTTATTTCTTTGTCTGGTTTTGGTATCAGGTAATGATGGCTTCATAGTATGAGTTTGGAAGAATTCCATCCACTTCAATTTTTTGAAATAGTTTAAGAAATATTGCTATTAGTTCTTCTTCAAATGTTTGGTAGAACTCAGCAGCAAAGCCATCTGGTTCTGGGCTTTTCTTTGTTGGGAGACTTTTTGTGACTGATTCAATCTCATTATTTGTTATTGGTCTATTTAGGTTTTCTATTTATTCTTGGTTCAGTCTTGGTAGGGAATATGTGTCCAGGTATTTATCCACTTCCTCTAGGTTTTCATATTTATTGGCATATAGTTGTTCATAACAGTCTCTGATGAGTCTTTGTATTTCAGTGCTATCTGTTACAATGTCTCCATTTGCATTTCTGATTTTATTTATTTGGGTCTTTTTTTTTCTTGGTTAGTCTGGCTAATGGTTCATCACTTTTGTTTATCTTTTCAAAGAACAAGCTTTTTGTTTGATTGATTTTTCATATCATATATTTAGTCTCAATTTCATTTATTTGTGGTCTGATTTTTATTTATTATTTCTTTTCTTCTTATCATTTTCAGTTTAATTTGTTAAACCTTAGTTCCTTGAGACGTATTGTGAGGCTGCTTATTTGAAATTTTTCTTTTCTTTTCTTTTCTTTTTTTTTTTATGTAGGCATTTATTGCTATTTATTTATGTCCTCTTAATACTGATTTTGCTGTATTCCATAGGTTTTGGTATGTTGTGTTTCTGTCTTCATTAGCTACAAGTATTTTTAAAAATTGCTTTCTTAATCTCTTCTTTTAACCATTGGTCATTCAAGAGCATGTTGTTTAATTTCTATGTATTTGTGTAGTTTCACAGTTCCTCTTGCTATTGATATCTAGTTTTATTCTATTATGTTCAGAAAAAATACTTAAAATATTAATTTTTTTGAACTTGTTGAGACTTATTTTGTGGCCTAACATATGGTCAGTCCTAGAGAGTGTTCCATGTGCTGATGAAAGTGTGTATTCTGCATCTGTTGGATGAAATGTTCTGTCTATGTCTGTTAGGTCCATTTCATTTATGGAGGATTTTTGTTGTTGTTGCATATAGATATCAAATCATTACATCATCATTTGTTGGAAAAACTATTCTTTCACCACTGAATTGTCTTTGCTTCTTTTTCTGAAAATCAGTTGTCCATACATATGGTACATTTCTCTCTATTTGGTTCCATTGATGTACTCGTCTATTTTTACACCAATATCACACTGTCTTCTTTTATGGGTATGAGAGTACCTCAAAAAGTTTTTCCAAAAATGAAATTAAAAGATAATATGAACCTTTCCATGAACTCTTTGAAGACCCCTCATAAGTTCTGAAATTTGGTAATGTTAGCCCTCTGTGTTATTCTTTTTAAAAATTCTTTTGGACTTCTGGTCAAGATGGTGGAATAAACGGTCCCCAGCATCACTCCCACAAATCAACCAATTTACAAGTATTAAAAAGCAATGTTGGCCAAGCTGGGGCTGCTAGAGCTCAGGGGAAGAGGAGGAGAGACCTACGGAGTGCCTGAAGGTGGGAGAAGCCATGATGAGAGAAAGAAAACCCCCCTCTGACGATTTTGAATCCCAGCCATTTCCAGGCTGGAGCTGCTGAGTGCATGGAGCAGGAGCTAGCAAAAAGCCACTGCTGTAGCTTTCAGATGAAGTTGCTTGGAGGTGGCAGGGAAGAAGAGGGCTTTAGTGGCCCCAAGTCCAGCAATACCACTAATATGGTTCTTGTGGACCCATGTAGGACTGAGGAGTCACAACAACTGAAAAAGAGGAGCCACTCAGAGGCCAGTGAATCATTGCAAGGGACTGGAGCATGGCCTGTCCCATGGGAAGTGTTTAGAGCACAAGCAGTGGGCCCACCGGGGGAACATTGAGGCACAGCAAGGACAGCTGATCTGCCCCCCAATCAGCATAGGACCACTCAGAGGAGACTGGTCAGGAATATAGAATTGCATGGGGTACAGTTTGACGAAACGACTCAGGCCCATACCAGTGTTTCTACACAACTCAGATGCACCAGATTTCACTAGAACTGGAAGTACCTATAAAGTCAACCAATAAAACCTGAGCTGCACATAAAGCCTTCCCTAGGGAACCAGCAGCAAAGCAGCAATTTAGCTCAACCATAGCGTTCAAGTACTGGTCCTCACAGGAAGTTCCCCCATTTTAGAAGTAAGCAAAGGACAGCAAATTAGTTCCAGTGCAGAGTTTGATGGTGGGAATAGCAAATAATCCAACACAGAACCGAAAGTAAAAACAAAGTACCCACAACCAGAGAAAAAGTTTGATATTAACTAGTAAAGGTCTCATTTCACCAAAGGACACCTATAACACCTAGGAGGGCCAGAAGTCCCCTGGGCTACCAAGCCAGAAAGGGGGGAGGGCTGGGGTCCTCAGCCATGCACCCCAACACCCACAACCAGTCCTGATGGTAGGGGCCAAGGGCCTCAGCCACACCTCCCTCACAAGCACAACCACCCCAGCAATGACCACTGAGCCACCAACAGGAAGTGCCCTGAGCTCCCCCACACCTTCAGCCAGCCCAGCAGCAACCACCAAGCTGCAGCAAGAAGGGCCCTGGGTTTCCGAGCTGGGAAGTAGGAGGCGAGGGTTTTTGCCACAAACCCCTGACATCTGCACCCAGCCTAGTAATGACCAGGCCACTGCTGGAAGCCCCCCAGTCTCCCCTGTGGGAATGTGGGGGGTGCCATGGGCTTCCATCCCACCCCTCCTCCTTCCTCCTTCTTCCATCACATTTCCCTCCCCTTTCCCCTCTCCCCTTCCCTCCCAATTGCTCTGCAACAACATCATAGAATGTAAAAAAAAATTAATAAAATAAAATAAAAAAATAAAAGTTGTTTTGGCTATTCTAGGCTCTTTACGTTTCCATATGAATTTTAGAATTGGTTTTTCAATTTCTACCAAAAACTCCTGCTGAGATTTTGTTTGCAATTGCATTAAATCTATAAATTAGTATGCAGAGAATCTTCATTTTAACAATATTGAGTCTTCTAACCCATAAATGCAGTATGTCTATCCACTTATTTAGGTCTTTCTTAATTTCTCTCAACAATGTCTTCTAGTTTTTAGTGTGCAGATCTTTCACATACCTTGTTATATTTATCCCAAATTATTTCATATTTTTCATGCTATTTTAAGTGGTGTTGTTTTAAAATTTTAATTTTCAATTGTTCATTAATGTTACATAGAAATAAAATTAATTTTTGTTTATAGATCTTATGTCCTGCAACCTTGATAAACTTGGTAAATTAGTAACAGTGCTTTTGTTTTTTGCAGATTTCATCAGATTTTTCACATAAATTATATTGTATTTGAATGCACACAGTTTTATTCTTCCAGTCTGGATGTCTTTTATTTATTTTTCTTGCCTTATTGCACTGGTTAGAACTTTTACAACCTTTATTCATTCCTGATTAGGAAGAAAGCATTTAGTTTTCACCATATTATGATGTTAACTGTAGGTTTTTCATAGATGCCCTTTGTCAGGCTGAGGAAGTTTCTGTTCCTAGTTCGGTGCGAATTTTTACCAGGAATGGGTGTTGAATTTTGTTAAATGCTTTCTTTATGACTATTGAGATTATAATATAAGGTTTTTTTAGTTTGTTAATATGGTAAACTGTATTGATTGATCTTCAAAATATTAAATCAATTTTGCATTCCTGGGATAAACCTCATTTGGTCATTGTGAATTTTCTTTTTTGTAAATTGTTGGGCTTGATTTGCCAAAATTTTATTAGAATTTTTAAATTTTGTTTCATTTTAACATTTAATTGTACATATTTGTGGCATACAGTGAATTGTTTCAATACATGCATATAGTGTACATTGATTCATTTAGGGTAGATAACATACCTTTGTACACATTGATCCACAACTATCTCTTTTCACATTTTCCCTCCCCTTCCTGGCCCCTAGTAACCATTATTGTACCCTCTACTTCTATGGGAACCTTTTTTAAAAAATAGATTCCACACATGTGTGAGGTCATATGGTATTTGTCTTTCTGTGCCTGGCTCACTTCACTTTACATAATGGTCTCCAGTTCCATCCATGTTGCTACAAATGACAGAATTTATTTATTTACTTTTTGTAACTGAATAGTATTTCATTGATAGAAAGCCACAGTTTTGTATCCGTTCATCCTTTGATGAGCATTTAGGTTATTCCATCTCTTGGGTATTGTGAAGAGTGTTGCAATGAACATGGGAGTGCAGGTGTTTCTTTGATATGTTGATTTCATTTTCTTTGAATATATGCCCAGTAGTGAGATTGCTGGGGCATAAGGTAATTCAACTTTTAGTTCTCTGAGGAGCCTCCATACTGTTTTCCACAATGGCTATACCAATTTATATTCCCACCAAAATGTAGGAGAGTTCCCTTTTCTTTGCATCTTCATCAGCATTTGTCATCTTCTGTCTTTTTGATAATATCCATTCTAACCGGAGTATTATGATATCTCATTATGGTTTTAATTTAATTATATCCTCTTGTTGAACTGATCCCTCTATCAGTATATAATGACCTTTCTTATCTTTTTTTACTTTCCTTGGTTTGAAGTCTATTTTGTCTGATATAAGTATAGCTATTCCTGCTCTTTTTAAATTTCTATTTGCATGAAATATCTTTTTCTGTCCATTCATGTTCAGTCAATGTATGTCCTTATAGGTGGGATGAGTTTCTTATAGGCAGCATATTGTTGGTTCTTGTTTTAAAATCCATTCAGCCAGTCTGTGTCTTTTATTTTTCTTTATTTTATTGATTATATGTATATTTCTGGGATACAGAATCAAATATCAATACATGTGTATAATATGTGGTGATCAAATCAGGATAACTAGTATACTCATGTTTACAAAACATTATCAATCTTTGTGACCCTTAACTAGTTTCTTGCTAATCCTCTTCCCCCCTCCCTTTCCCACATCTAATAACCACAGTTCTGTTCCTTTTTTTTTTTTTTTTGAAAGTTTAATGTATTATTGTGATTGTTTCTTTCTTTCTTTCTATACTTTCTTACTTTATTTTCCTCCCACTTATGAGTGAGAACATGTGGTATTTCTCTTTCTGTGCCTGGCTTATTTCACTTAACATAATTTTCTCTACGTTCATCCATGTTGCTGTGAATGGTGGAATTTCATTCTTTTTTATGGCAGAGTAATATTCCATTGAATATATATGCCACATTTTTCTCATCCAGTCATCTGTTGATGGACATTTAGGTTGATTCCAACTCTTAGCTATTGTAAATAGAGCTGCAATAAACATGGGAGTGCAGGTATTCCTGCAACAAGATGATTTCTATTCCTTTGGGTACATACCAAACAAGTCCACCTAGCCTCTGTCTTTTAATTGGGGAATTTAATCCATTTACATTTAGAGTTATTATTGATATATAGAGATTTGTTACTGTTATTTTATTCCTTTTTCTGGTTCTTTGGACGATCTTTTTTCCTTTTTTCCCATTCTTACTATCTTTCTTTGTGTTTAAGTGGTTTTCTCTAGTAGTATATTTTGATTTGTTGCTATTTTTAGTATGTCTATTATAGGTTTTGTGTTATGGTTTCCATGAGGCCTACAAAAACATATTATATTTATAGCAGATTATTTTAAACTATTAACAACTTTTATTGTTAAGAAAAAAGAAAAACAACAAATCTAGCTCTACCTTTTGATGTTATCCCTCCCCCTTTTGACATTTTGTTGTTTCAAGTTACTTCTTTTATTGCTTGTCTTTTATATGTTGTTGTATTTGTTATTGTCTTGTTAGGTTTGTCCTTTAGTCTTCATACTAAGAATATGTGTTTTACTCATCACCCTTACAATATTGGATTATTCCAAGGTTGTCTGTGTAATTATTAAGTAAAGTGAATTTTGTACCTTCAAGTGTTTTCTTGCTGCTCCTTAGCATTGTCTTCTTTCAGACTGAAGAATTCATTTTAGCATTTCTTGTAAGGCAGGTCTAGTGTTAAGGAATTCCGTTAGCTTTTGTTTGAGAAAGACTTTATTTCTCCTTTATATTCAAAGGTTAATTTTGCCGGAGAGAATTCTTAGTTGACAGTCTTTTTCCTTCAGCACTTTAAATATATTATTTCACTCTCTCCTGGCCTATAGGGCTTCTACTGAGAAAATCTTCTGAGATTCATATTGAGGGTCTGTTGAATGTTATGTGTTTCCTTTCTCTTATTGCTTTCAGTATCCTTATTTTGTCTTTGGTTTTTGATGATCTGATTATAATGTGCCTTGGGGTGTTCCTCCTTGGATTGAATTTGATTGGCAGCCTCTGAGCTTCCTATAACTGGATGCTGTCATCTTTTTCCATACTTAGGAAATTTTCAGCCATTATTTCCTTAACTATGCTTCCTAGGTCTCTTTCTTTTTTTTCTCCTTTGGGCACATCAATTATGTAGAGGTTATTTTGCTTGAAGGAGTCCCATAATTGTTGCAATTCTGTTTCATTTTTCTTTGTTTTTTTTTTCTTTTTGCTCCTCTGATTGGATACTTTTGTATGTTGTACCTTTGAGCTCATTGATTATTTCCTCTGTTTGACCAAGTCTGCTGTTGCAGCTATCGAGTTTTCCAGCTCAGATAATGTATTGTTCATTTATAGAATTTCTACTTGGTTTTTTATTCTATTTCTTTGTCATGTTTCTTGTTCTGCTCCTGGATTGTTTTCCAAACATCAAGATTTTACCTCTATTTTCTTGTGATTTCCTGTGCTATTGTTCATTTCCTTTGATTGTGTCATATTTCTCTGTTCTTTCTCAATCTGTGTGTCTTTACATGGATGCCTGTGCATTTGAGGAGATGGCTACCCCTTCTAGGTTTCATAGGTGTTATTTGGTAGTGTTATGCCTTCCCTGCTCAATTTCAGGACTTTGTCTTGGGTCTGTGGTTTCTTCCATTCTGCGGTGGATTAATAGCAACCACGACCACTTGAAGACTTCACTAGAACTAATTTGCTGTCCTGTGGTTAATTCTCAGATTGGGAGAAACTTCCTGCAAGGACTGGAACTTGCACTCTGTGCCTGAGCTAAATTGCTGCCTTGCTGCTGTTTCTCAGACTGGGAAAAACTTTGTGCATGGATTAGATTCTAAATGTCAGTATTTTAATCACTTTTGAGTCATGTGGGGTCACCACAAATGCAACTAGGCTCTGTGGAAAATTCATCCCAGGACCGAGTCTTTCCTGCAAATTGTGCCCCCTAAAGTTTTATCTCATGGACCATTCTCCACTGTGTGGTGCCTGTGCTGATCATAAGGCAGATCAGCTGCCTACACTACTCTCTGATACACCACTGGTGGATCAGCCCCCAAGGCATTGCAAATATTTCCCATGTGGCAGGCCCTGCATGAGTCCCCCACAAAGACTCACTGATCTCTGAGTGATTCCTTCCTCCCTTCAGCTATGGCCCCTCCCTCCTGTATAGGCACAGGGGAAGCTTGTGAGTAGCTTTGCTGGTCTTGGAAATGGGATGGTGCCTTCAAAGTGATTTTTTTTTTACTAGTGGTCACAGCACCCTTCTCCCCTGCAGATTCCAAGAATCTTCATGCAAAGGGCACTGCTGAGGCTTTGACATCTCCAGGTACCTGTTTTGTGGGTTGGTAGCTGCGCTCTGCACTGTGCAACACTGCCCCAGGTTGCAGCTGGTTCTGGGTCTGATCTGGGTGATTCCTCCTCTTGCTTGCCAAGGCTTTCCACTCTTTCATGGACTCACTGGATCTCTCCTCTTTCCCCAAGTTCTAGTGATTACAAGATGGCAGTTTTTGTGTTTTAATAGTTGTAGGTTGCTGACTTGGGGGGAGCAACATCAAGGTTCTAACATCTCTTCTGACATCTCAGTGATGTTTGTCTTGTTAAAATTTTTACATCTATGTGCATGAGGTATACTGTGGTTGTAGTTTTCTTTTCCTGTGATGTCTTTCTTTGATTGTAATAGCAGGGTAATTGTGGCCTCACTGGGCAAGTTGGGAAGTATCTCCCCCTTTTTAATATTCTGGAAGAAAATTGTGCAAAACCGGTATTATTTCTGCCTTAAATGTTTGATAGAATTCACCAGGGAAGGCACCTGCACTTAGAATTTTCTTTGTGAAAAGGTTTTTAACTATAGATTCAAGTTCATTAATAGATGTAGGGCTATTTACATTATTTGTTTTTTCTCCTAAGACAGTTTTGGTAGCTTGGAATTTTTTTCATTGTCAATTTTTCTGTTGTCAATTTTATTAGCTTAAGGTGTTTATTATATTCCCTTATTATCCTTTCCAATATCTGTATAATCTATAGTGATGAAACCTCTCTCATTTCTGATATTTGTAATTTATGTCTCCTTTCTATCCCCCCCCCAATAAGTCTGACTAGAGGCTTATCAGTTTTTATTGATCTTCTCAAAGAATCAGCCTTTTTTGGACAGTATTTTTATTGAAACATAATTGATTATACATATTCGTGGGGTACAGATTTGAAAATCAATACCTGTGATCAAATCAGGATAATTAGTACATTCATATGTATTAGTCAGTGTTCTCCAGAGAGACAGAATCAATAGGATATGTTATAATTATATGAGAAGGATTTATTAGGGGAATTAGCTCACGTGACTATGAAGAAAAGTCTCACGATAGGCTGTCTATAAACCAGATGCTGGTAGTGTGGCTCAGTCCAAGTCCAAAGGCCTCAAAACCAGGGAAGATGTTGGTTTCCTTGGTGTAAGTTCGGGAACCCAAAAGCTGAAGAGTCTCGAGCTCTGATGTCCACAGACAGGAGAGAAGATTGTATCCCAGCTCCAGAAGATCAAGAGAGAGCTTCACCTCTTTCCTCTGTCTTTTATTCTCTCCAGACCCCCAGTGGATTGGATGGCTCCCACCCACATTGAGGGTGGGTCTTTCCCACCCAGTCCACTCAGACTGTCATACTAATCTCTGCTGGAAACACCCTCACAGGCACACCTAAAAAGATAGCTTTACCAGGTTTCTCAGTATTTCTTCATCTAATGAGGTTGACACCTAGAATTAACCTTCACACTCATGTTTACAAAATGTAATCAATCCTTGTTACCCTTCACCAATTTCTCACTAGCCTCCCTCTCCTTCTCCTTGTCCCACCTCTAATAACCACAGTTTTGTCTTCTTTTTCATTAAAAATTCAACATATTATTGTGATTGCTGTTTCTTTTTTTCTTTCTTTCTTTCTTTCTTTCTTTCTTTCTTTCTTTCTTTCTTTCTTTCTTTCTTTCTTTCTTTCTTATCTTTGTTTTCTTGTTTCTTTAATTTTTTAGCTCCCACTTATGAGTGAGGACATGCCATATTTCTCTTTCTGTGCCTGGTTTATTTCACTTAACATAATTTTCTCTAAGTTCACCCATGTTGCTCCTAATGGCAGAATTTCATTCTTTTTTTTTGGCAGAGTAGTACTCCATTGAGTATTTATACCAAATTTTCTTTATCCAATTGTCTGTTGATGGGCATTTAGGTTGGTTCCAACTCTTGTCTATTGTAAACAGAGCTGTGATAAACATGGGAGTGCAGGTATCCCTTCAACATGATGATTTTTATTCTTTTGGGTATATACCTAAAAGAGGGATTGCTCGATTATATGGTAGTTGTATCTGTAGTTGTCTGAAGAACATTCATACTGTTTTCCATAATGGCTGCACAGTCTCACCAACAGCATAGGAAAGTTCACCTTTTTCCACATCCTCATGAGCATTTGTTATTCTCTTCCTTTTTGATAATGGCCATTCTAACTAGGGTGAGATGATATCTCAGTTTGGTTTTAACTTGCATTTACCTGAGACTGAGTAATGTTGAGCATTTTTTCATGTATCTGTTGGCCGTTTGTATACCTTCCTTTGAGGAGTGCTTATTCAGCTCCTTTGCCCAGTTTTTTAATTGGGTTACTCATTTTTTTACTGTTAAGTTGTTTGAGTTCCTTGTATATTCTGGATATTAATTCCTTGTTGGATGCATAGTTTGCAAATATTTTCTCCCATTCCATAGGTTGTCTTTTCACCCTGTTAACACTCCCTGACTTCAAACTATAGAACAAAGCTAAAGTAACCAAAACAGCATAGTACTCACATAATGACAGACACTCAGACCAATGGAACAGAATAGAGAACCCAGAAGTCAACCCACATACTTACAGCCAACTGATCTTTCACAAAGACAACAAGAACATACATTGGAGAAAAGACTGCCTCTTCAATAAATGGTGCTGGGAAAACTGGACATCCATATGTAGAAGAATTAAACTAGATCCTTACCTCTCACCATATACCAAAATCAACTCAAAATGGATTAGACTTAAATATAAGACCTGAAACTATAAAACTGCTGAAAGGAAACATAAGGGAAATACTTCAGGATGTAGGACTTGGCAATGACTTTGTGAGACCTCAAAAGCATAGGCAACAAAAGAAAAAACTAAAAAATGGGATTATATCAAACTAAAAAGCTTCTGCACAGCAAATGAATCAGCTTTTGCTTTCATTGATGTTTTTCTATTGTTTTCTGTTTTCTAGTGCATTGATTTCCACTCTTATCCTTATTATTTCCTTTCTTCTACTTATTTTGTACCCATTTTTTTCCTAGTCTCTTAAGATGGAAGTTGAGGCCATTTATGTCAGACCTTTGCTCTTTTCTTTGTTGGCTTATCAGCTATAATTATTGTTTAATTTTATTGGTTGCTTTAGAGTTTATAATATATGTCTTTTTCTTATAATAGTATATCATCAACTGATAGTGTGTAGTATACTTTAGGTAGTTTTCAAATATGCCTTATCTTTTACATTCAGCTGAGCCCTCTCAAGTCTCCTCTCTAAATGCCCATGGGTTTCCTAGTTAGCCTTTGGTATTTGGAGAATGTATCTAACCCTTCTATGGTTCTCTCAGTTTCAGTATCCTCCTATTAAATTTTTGGCTTGTGCACTACATGCCCCAACCAGAACCCCAACCTAGCAGAGTTGTAGATTTTCCCATTCATTTCTTACCAAGTTTGCTACTTTTATTGAAGATAACACTCCAAATCAAGTCAACCTCTCTGATAGTGTCTTAGTTGAATGAGTATCGAACTTTTTAAAGAAAATCACAAAAATCTATGGTTAATAAAGATGATGGAATCAAGTATGTAAATAGTAAAAGAAAAAAGGGGGCATATAAAGCAGATTAAGTAAGCACAATCCGACACAGATCAAGATAGACATACATATAGAGTGACAGACCTTCATGATAGCAAGTTCACTTTGAAGCTATTACAAGCTGGACTAGATTTGCAGCTCTGTACAGATATGTTATCTTGTAATATTTATGACAAGAAAGAGATGAATTAAGTTGGGATCTGCACAGATGTGGCTCATGGTTCAGTCAGTTCTTACCATTACTATAACTGGTGGCCACAAATGTCAGGGGGAAAATTAAGTGATGGACATTTATTTTCTGCAGAGATGGTGGAATTAACAAAAGCATTCTATCTACCAATCATGGCCAGAGTCCATAACCTGGCTGCTTCTGTTTTTAGCCAGGTATAAAATAAATTGGAAAAGCACCTTAATGCAGATTTCAGCGAATTCCAGATAAGTACTCATAAAAATTTAAATCATTAGCTTTTCCAAATTTGTTTTCAATATAGGAATCATTCTTCCTAAGAATTATCTGAGGAATTTGGGCTCTCAGAGGACAAAGAAACAAGATATACTCATGTGTGTTCTGCTTGGTGCCTAAGATGTGAGGCCACTTCTTGTCCCAGCCAGCCTGCACCACATAAAAGCAGGAACAGAAAGCCTCATAGTATTCACAGTCATTATCTTGAAGCATGTTCCCTAATCCATCTCTCACCACACTCCCCAACCATTTTCTCTTCATCCTGGACTTGTGCTCAATTGATGCTACCTTTGACCACCCAATGCTAAGGCCTCACTCAGTCTAGTCTGGCCTTTTAGAGCATAAAATTGAACATAGTACTCTCAAGTTGCGTCTTTTCCAGGTGTCCCTCAATCTTTTCAGTCTGACAAATCACTCACGGAGGGGATTTAAAAGTTTGAAGAAAAGTAAGATTTTGGTAGAGGAACCCTGTAGTCCTTATACATTAACAATATTAGCAATCTCCCAACCTTGGCTCTCTAATGAGCACCCACCTGCAGCCACAATTTACCAACCCTCCAACCAGTTAGAATAACTTCTTTGCTTTTATTTGTCCCTTAGGCCTGCTGAAAAATGAAAAACATTTAATCACTGAGGTAGAGAGAGTAGTAGGAACCACAGGAAGCTACAAGTCAGAGTCGCATTGCTCATACCTGCTTTCATTGTGTCTTGGTTTATCTTTGGTCACCTACTAGAGAGCACAGTGAACATGGGGTCATGGAGAGGCAGGATTCTGGAGTCAAGCTGAATCTTGATTCTGCCACTCCTCAGATGTAAGACTCTAGGCAGATGCCATAAACCCTCTGAGCTCCAGTTTCCCGGACATGTCTTTAGTAAATTGTGGCTAAAAATAGTAACCAGACTTCTGACTTCCTGCCCAGCCTTACCAATGGAGAGCTCCATGCTCACTCTCTATTATCCGAATGTCAAGGTCGTATTAGACACCCAGCCACTCTGAGCCTCTGAAAGTCCAGCTCCCCTGGACATATTACTCTTGGCCTGTTTTGGTCTCCTGAGCTGGGACATTCCCTAAATCCCTGGAGTTCTACAAATAGTACTTCTCTTTTGGTCCTCATGCCATTGAACCACTCTGTCTGGCTGTTCATCTCATCTGGGGGCCCTATAATGTTGGCAGAGGAAGGGACTCAGCATGATTTGCCATCATTGTGGAGCTTCTATTCTAGGGTAAGATGATGTTATCACCTCCAGATTTAGTCCCCTTTCAGTGATCAACTCTGAATACCTAATTATCTTGTGCTCACCTTGCTTTTTGCCTAAAAACACACTTTAGTACTGCAGTGGATTGAATGGCTCCCCAAAGTTATTGAAGCTTAATTTCCATTGTAACTGTTTAGGCTGGGAAATCCAATTATGGTGATTGAAAGGTGAGGTCTTGAAGACATGATTAGATTCTGATACTATGCCCTAGTGCATGGATTAATAATGTGGTCATGAGCATGCTTCTGAGGGCTTTAAAAGGAGAGCATGTGAAGTCCCTCTGTTCTGCCATTCTGTCATGTGAGACCCCTGTGTCATTGTCATCCATGTGTCCACAAGGCCTTCACCAGTTGTGTTCCCTGGACTTTGGACTTCCCAGCCTCTGAAACTGTAAGAAACAAATACTGTTTCCTTATAAAATACTCAGTTTCAGGTATTATTTTTTTATAAGCAACAGAAACACACTAATACAGGTACTTAGCCTCATATGGGAGTCTGCAATTTGAAGGTTTCAACAAAATCTCCAGAAAGTCCTCCTGAGTACTCCCAAATAAAAAGATGCTACCCACTTAACCCTTGTTTACCTGGTGACTGGGGTGCCTGGGGTTCCCAGGCTCTCCACAGTGCCTATGAGAAGGTGGAAATAGGAGCCTGCCCATACTCTCTGGATAGCTGGGATCTGGAATCTGTTGGTCTACCTCACCTCTGAGGTCTCATTTTAGAGGCTGAGTGCTGCTCAATTTCTTCAATCTTTCATTGGGGGTAATATTTTCTGAAATAAATCTACCCAGCTAGGTACAACCATACTCCCCGCCATGAACTTCCAAAACCTCACCCATATTCCCACACTCTTCCTAGATCACTCCCCTTGGTTTTCCATCCCTGCCTAGAGTTAGACTGGATTTCCTGTGCCCTAGCTAGACTTGTTCCCTGATTGTCGGCCCTTTTTCTGACACATCCCACCCATGTTTGGCCCCTCATTTTCTTTAGCTTCCTATTCTCTTCCTTCATCACCCTCCTGCCTTATTTGATCCTCTCAGTCCCAGCAAGCAGAGCAACCACAGGACTCAACAGAGTGCCCTCATGCCTTGGAGGTGTCAATAGTGATTGATGGTGGACTGACAGGTCAGCTGCTCAGCATATCTGCTTTGTAATTCAGAGGTGAAGTCTGTGCTTTGATACACAAAAGTGTTGTCTTGGTTTTATCACAGCCTCCCTTTTAACTTCTGACCTGTATCAAAAAAAGTTCTTTCTTTCAGTCCCCTAAACCCACCTTTCTCAGCCCTGTTTTGGGTAGAATTTTTTCTATAACCAATGCCTTTGAATAAACCTTTAATGCCACATTGTTTCAGACTGTAGGAAGCCAGCCTAAGCAATGTTCATGCATTTTGATGTTTTCCAGCCAAACATCTAATTGAGTTGATTTCTATGACATTTCAGAGCCACCCACTCAATTTCAAATTTTAAAAAACTTGCAATTGCACCTTTGTGTTCTGCTACCATCTAAACAAAACTCAGCACACATCACATTTTTCTTTTGAGAAAAAAAATATCATAAAAACTCTCTGAGACCAAAAAAACATGGAGCTTCTCCCTCCCATGAAGTCCCAAGTAAAACAGAAGAATGATGGCTGTTAGAATAATAGCCATATTTATGTTGTTATAAGATACAGAATCATTCAGACACACACAAACACCATATTTCCTTGTATATAAGATATAAGTCATTTCTGCTTAAAACAGAAATCATTGTTACTGCCTAAACTACAGCAGAGGATCAAGATCTGCTCAACTTTTTCCCATTGACTGCTCAATTCCCGTCGTATATCAAGCAAACTCTGATTGAAAAGGCTTCCCAATGTGGTGCATGTAAACTGAAGTGTACTTGCAGTGGGATGAGCTACTGGATCACTGGAATCAAGAATTGAACCAAATAGAGAACACGTGGTAATAAGCAAAAGAATGGGAACAGCATTTGAGATCTTCAGTCAAAAAGTACTAAAAGAAATATTGAAGGTATGATTAGAACTCTAGCTGCTCTATTACCAACCACGTGCAAAAGAAAATATACAGCTAGAAACATTATGCACTGGCTGTAAAAAAAAAAGAAGCAGGCAGAATTAGCAAGACTCCATGTCTTATCTAGTTACTGTGGATTTTTAATTAAAGATTTCAAAAATTAATAGAATGTTGATGAAGGCCTTCTTTGCCTACGGGAGGGGTACCATCTCTGATATCTGGACCTGAGTTCTGACTCCAAAATGTTTTAGCTGCGTGATCTTTGGCAATTTACTTAACATCTTTGGTCTCTGTTTCTACTATTATAGAAAGGGAATAATAATGGTAACAAATCCTAAGATTGTTGTAAGGATTAAATGAGATATGGCATTGGAAGAAGAGCTGAGCACAGTGGTGTCTGTTATAAAGCAAAAATTCAATGGATTTTAGCTATGACTATGATTATTACAATGCAAATGTTATTTTTGATGGCTTTTCATATGTGGTCCCCTGATCAGAGAATAATCACTAATAGTTAAGGATCAGCAGAGGGAGTCACTTTCCCCATGAGTGGGTATTGGGAGGACCAGATTAGAGGATGAAAGGGCACTTATTAATGTGGGTAAAGTCCTGTGAGTTTTATGGGCCTATTGCCATTTTTGTGGATCCAGACACTTTTCAATCCCTTTTGTCAAATTGTGATGATGAACGTAGCTGGCTGCCAGCCCTCTCTGGCCCTCACCACCTTAATTATGATTGAGGCAAAGGTATGACTCAATGTAAACACTGCCTCATCAGATTACAGAGCCCAGCCCACAAGCTAGGGCACTTTTTATCTCATGAGGCCTTATTTTTGTCAAAACTTTCCAAGCCTTAGGATATGGGGGCTGACGTACTCATTGCCTCCTTTCTGGAAGAAAAATGGAAGAAACAGAACTTCAGCCTCCATGTCTCTTTACAGCCTCAACCTTCAGGGATGGTGCCTCTCTCATGAGCAGAAGGGGCCTTAATCTACTTCAGGAGTCTCAAACTCAGATGCCTAGGGTGGCCCACAAATAAGTGAAACAAGCTGGGAGATCTGTAGGGCTTGTGACTACCTGAGAGCTTGAGTCTCATCAGAGGGCAGCTCCAACCAATTGTTGTCACCTAAGAATATGACCTCAGTGATGTTAGAACATTTAATTTTTCAAGATAAGCTACAAATCTAGGTTTTTATGTTGAATCTCCTAATTTCTAGCTGTTGGAAAATATTCAAATTTTTTAAAACAGCATGTGAACCCAACAAATTTTTTTTTTTTTTTTTTTGGCCAGACATAGCCAAAAGATCACGAGATTAGGATTCTCCTCTACATGGAATTATTTCAGGTTCCTGGGAAGGCTCTTTCAGATCCCAAACATGTTCCCTGCCTTCTGCCACTCCACTGGACGTCCAGCTGAGTCTTTCCCATGTCAAAGACCCCTCCTTCAAGATGCAAAGCTCTCCTGTGGGGAGCATATTGAGCTGTCATCACTCATTGGCTGCTTAGATTACACTAGCTCAGTGCATCCACTTAGGGAATGAAGGGAAGGGGAAGTTGTAGAGGTGGGGAACAGTCAAGCAATCCAGTGGATTGAACACCCAGAATTCTTTGCTCTGATACTCACTAGCTGCTGTAACCTCAAGCAAATCACTTCTCTGGCACTCGCTTTTCCTTATTTGTGAAAAGGGGCTAATAATTGCTGCCTCATGGAATTGTGGAGAGAATTAAGTGGCATAAACCACAACAACTGCACAGCCTAGAGAAGACTATCCTTAAATATAAACTTAATCTAGGAGGTAAAAAGGAATGATGCTTTGGTGCTCAGGGGAGGTTCTGAAGGTGGGGGGATGGTCACAGAGAACCTCTTAGAAAAGGGGTGAAAAGGGCGGGAAGGCAGGAGGGGGCACATCATTTTCTGGCCAGCAGCCCAGCTAGCATCAGGGGACAATGTACTAAGGGAGAGACACTACAATAATAACCCACAAATGCAGCCTGTTATACTGACCTGCATTCTAGGCTTACACAAGTCTAATTCATCCTTCCAATATTTTTGGCTACTATGTTCTGGATACTATTTCTTTGACTTTTTTGCTCAAATCAATGTTCCACACCTGTGTTTCTTACTTCAATAACATGTAAGTGAATAGTGAGCCAAAACCTTTGCTTTATGGAAAAAATTAATACAATAAAACCTCTTATGTTTTATGCTGCACAGAACTCAGGAAACATTTTAGGGAAGAAATTTTAATCAAAATAAAACTTAGTTGGAATGTGTATGGCAGGGAAAGGAGTGTAGAGTAGGGGAAGGGATGGGAGATGGATAAAAACTCCATCAAGAAGACAAAGGAAAATGACAAGTGAACTGAGTGTTACAGAATTAAATATCAACAGCTTGACTTTGTAAAAATATCCTAGTGGCTATTACACAGAAAGGCCAGAAAAATCCTGTGCCATCTACCAAAAACACACTTCCAGATCTTAGCTTCTATCCCATGCCATTGCTTAGCTGTTCTGACTACAGGCGCTTGCAGAGTTGCCTGTTTTGATAGTTCACAGAGGAGGAGATCGGGTTTTATCCAGGAAGCAGACCACAGGAAGACATGGTTCCTAGGTGAATATTGAAATTCCCAACACTGCCCCCCCACACACACACATACGAACATGAATACGCACGCATACACATATTCATGCATACGGCCAAAGTGCTTTGGATTTGTGTTACTGTATCTGATGAATCAAAGATATGGCCAAATCCTCACTCTGTTTTTTCTGTGGTTGGCCTCTTGTCTGAGGCAAAAAGATCAGGCAGAACGTTAAACAGGGGTCCAGATGTGGCTTAGAAAAACACATTCCTTAGCTTAGCTTCTGTAAGTCTTAGTTGCCAAGATCCACTCTTTTGTGTTCAACCCAGCATCACTGCACCACCTCCTCCCCGGCCTCATCTCAAATGGCCACCATAATGGTTGGCTTTGGTACTGGAGCAGAAAGAAGGAAACCTTGAGAATACATACTCCGCTCCACAGCTAACTGGAGATGTATCAGATGTAATGCACTACCATATGTCGACTTCTCTCCATATCTAAGTTAATTTGTGGGGAATACTGTCTAAAGAACTCTCATCACTGCATTTGTACAATAGTATGGCCATAATTCCTGAACTTTGGATCTCTGATACAACAGGTACTGTGTTCACTGTGATTGTCTATAATCTCAGATGGAAAAACTGGTCACACTATCAAGGGACTGCCTTAACTTTATTAAACACATGCTTTGTTTGAAAATTTCAAAATATGAAAAAATATATATAGGCTGGCCCATTAAAAAACCTGATTCAAGTTGGGACAAAGCCTAGGAATCTGCATTTTATAACAAGCCACCCAAGTGTTTCTGATGCAGAGTTCCCTGAGCTTACTTTGGAAAACACTGATCTGTGTCACCTATACCAGCAGTTCTCAATTTTTGGAACCCAGAACCCTTTTACACTCTCAAAAATTATTGAGGACCCCAACAAGCTTTGGTTAATGTGGGTTATATCTATTGTTACTTGCCATATTAAAAATTAAAACTGAGAAACTTTTAAAATATTAATTTATAAATTCATTTTGAAGTAACAATAATAAACTTATTACAGGTTAACATAAAATATTTTTATGAAAAATAAGTTTTTCAAAACAAAAAAATTAGTGAGAAGAGTAACATTATTTTAAATTTTCAGATTTCTTTACTATCTGATTTAATAGAAGACAGCTGCATTCTCACATATGCTTCTGCATCCTAACTGCTGCAATATGTTGTTTTGATAGAAGTATATATATGAAAAAATCCAGTTCACACAAACATGTAGTTGGAAAATGGAGGTGGTATTTTAATAGCCTTTTTAGATCATTGTGAATATTCTTTGATACTACACCAAAATACGACAAGTAGTAGTTTCATAAAGGTTAGCAGCAACATGGAATCTGAGACCATATCAATGAGCTTTTTATTTTGTTACATTAAAATTCATTGGTCTTGGGCCAGCCCCGTGGCTCGCTCTGGTAGCGCAGAGGCCGTGGGTTCGGATCCTATATAGGGATGGCTGGTTGGCTCACTGGCTGAGTGTGGTGTAGACAACACCAAGCCAGGGGTTGCAATCCCCTTACCGGTCAAAAAAAAAAATTGTGAATTGGTCATCTGGAAAATATTGGTTCACCAAATTATGCAGACCTTTCAAATGTTGACACATTTTATTATATAAATTTTTTTTATTAGATCTATTATATTTCTTTCATAATTAGATAAATTCAAAAGACACAAATAAGAGCATAGGGAAGAAGAATAACACAATCAAATCTTTTGGGTAAAGAACTCATAACTTTAAAAGCCCATAGAACAGTTTACAGAATCAATCCTGGACTTGGCAACAAAGTAAATCTTAAATTGAAAAAGTTAGAGATTTTACAATACACATTCTCTGATGATTTATTCTTTCAGAAAATATTTTTGACCTATTATGTTCCTGGCATACGGCTGATAGCAGTATTTTTAAAAAGTTATCATAAGTTAAAATTGACTCTTTTTTTTTTTTTTTTTTTTGGTATATAGTTCTTTGAATTTTAATATATGTATTACAAGAAATGTAAATGGTTATAAAATCACCACCACAGTCAGGATATCAAACAGTTCCTTCATTCCCCAGTGCTATCCCTTTCTAGTCACACTTTTTCCCTGCTTCTAACCCTGGCATATATATATGTGTTTGTGTGTGTGTGTATATATATATAGAGGTGTCTGTCAAGTTTTTCCTTAATTTTTTAGTTGAGTTTTTTGCTTTCTTATTGCTGAGCATTGAGAGTTCTTTGTATATTCTTTATATAAGTCCCTTATTAAATGATATATTCTTTGCAAATATTTTCTTTCCAGTCTTTGGCTTATCTTTTCATTCTTCTAAGAGCACAAGTTTTTTATTTTGATGAAATCCCATTAATCAGTTTTTCCCTTTATGGATGATGATTTCAGTGTTATATCTTTTGTCTAGCAGAAGGTCATGATGATTTTCCCCGATGTTTTCTTCTAGAAGTTTTATAGTTTTAGGTATTACATTAAGTATAATTTTTTGAATTAACTTTTGAATACAGTGTAAGGTATGGATTGAAGTTATCTTTTAAAATTTAGAAATCTTATTTTTTAATATGAATATAAATCTCATCAGGAAGTGTCTTTATGTATTGGGAAGCTGACAAGATTATGGTGGCAGATGTAAGCTTTCCAAAATGCTAATTTTATCTTGAAAGCTGAAAGTTTGTCTTTGACAACAAATACTGTCATTTGTTTTCTCTGACATAGCGGGCTCCCTTCATTTATTTTCAAGAAAATATCTGCCAAATACCCAAGTTTGAATAACCATGGTTTGTACATCAGTCATTTGTGTGTTCAAGTAAAAAATGGTCTTTCATTAAAAATGTGTCCAGTTCAGCTCATAACTTAATTGCACAAGTACTTTGAGTACTTGAGCTTTAGTATGCAGCAGAAATGCTTTATGCATATTTTCCACTTAGTCACACAATATTAAAATAAAATAAGTAAGTATAGGCTTATAATTTTCTTATACATATATTAATTCAAGCTCGTGTTTGAGAATCCTGAAGCACTAGGCACTCCTGATAGCTGACAGTCTAATGGCTACTGGCGGTTATGACTTCAACATACAAATTTAGCAGGGAAGGACACGATTCAGTCCATAACAGAAGCATTCTATGATTTGCTGTGTATGGGTAAATTATGAAAATTCATCTCAACAAAAACTCTAGATTACCTGGCCCACCCCACATTAGAGGAAACTGTCCAAATCCTAAGAAACGTTGCCAACAACAAAAAATACCACACACCAATAAAGAACACTTCCCCACAGCAATGGCCAAATCCGGTAGAGACGCAATTCAAATTTGGTGGGCCTTATGTTAATTAGCTTGACTTAATCATTCCACAATGTGTGTATATATCAAAACATCACCTTATACCCCATTAAATATATACAATAAAAAATGGTGGACCTAAGTATGATTCATTATTTTCTCTTTTTTAAAACAGCTTTTTTATTGAAAGATAATGATTATGTATATTTGTGGGGTACAGAATTGAATATCAACACATGTGTACAATATGTGGCGATCAAAGCAGGATAGCTAGTATACTCATGTTTACAAAAGGTAATCAATCTGTGTGACCCTTAACTGTTTCTCGCTAACCCCCCACCCCTTTCCTACCTCTAATAACCACATCTCTGTTCTCTCTTCTTTTTTTATTTTTGATAGTTCAACGTGTTATTATGACTGCTTCTTTCTTTCTTTTGGGTCCCATTTATGAGTGAGGAAGTTTGGTATTTCTCTTTCTGTACCTGGCTTATTTCACTTAACATAATTTTCTCTAAGTTCATCCATATTGCTGTGAATGGCAGAATTTCATTCTTTCTTATGGCAAAGTAGTATTCCATTGAGGATATATACTGTATTTTCCTTATTCGTTCATCTGTCGATGGACATTTAGGTCGATTCCAACTCTTGACTATTGTAAATAGAACTGCAATAAACATGGGAGTACAGGTATCCCTTCAACATGATGACTTTCATTCCTTTAGGTATATACCCAGCAACGGGATTGCTCGATCCTATGGCAATTCTACCTATAGTTGTTTGAGGAACCTCCATACTGTTTTCCATAATGGCTGCACAGTCCCACCAACACCATAGGAAGGTTCTTCTTTCTCCACATCCTTGCCAGCATTTATTATTCTATGTCTTTCTGATAATAGCCAGTCTAACTGGGGTGAGATGATATCTCAATGTGATTTTGATTTGCATTTCCCTGATGCTGAGTGATGTAGAGCATTTTTTCATGTGTCTGTTATTGTTTTCTACAAAATTTGTTTCATTTTGGATTGGGGGAATAAGCTAATGAATTGATTCAGGCCCTAAAAGATGTGATAGATGTATAGGATGTATACACATATTATAGTAGAAGTCAAAATCCTCTATTACTCTCAAGAAAGAAAGATTGATTCTTTCTATCAGTCTTTCTCTATACTTACTTTTTGTAAGGGCAATTATTTGCTTCAGTAAAACCCTGGAGTTGGAGATACAATGGAGTATGATAAAAGAATGATATTATGATGGTGTTAGGCTAGAGATTCAAGAATACTTAAATATTGCCTCAACTCATCTGTCCCACCTTCTTTCAAGGACCTCAGAAGACAGAAACAAAGACATTTGCAAGTAAGGCCAAGAAAAACTTGATTACTAGCAAGAATTTTCCTTCTAAAACTAGATATGAAGCTCTGATAACTTGGGCTGGATCCCATGGATGGCTCGTTTACCCAAGCAAAGTTAGCTGCAATGGCCCAGAACCAAAGCATTCTACAGGCCCACTTTGCTTCTCTTCCCTAAGTTCAAAAGTTACCACTATACTAGGACAAAAAGTCACCAATGTTCATAGCAGGATTATTCACAATAGCCAAAAGGAGGAAATAACCCAAATGTCCATCTGCCACCATAATCTTGTCAGCTTCCCAATACATAAAGATACTTCCTGATGATATTTATATTGATATTAAAAAATATGATTTCTAAATTTTAAAAAATAACTTCAATCCATACCTTACACTGTATTCAAAAATTAATTCAACAGTAAGTATCTCCTTTTTCTCTTATCCTTGCAGTGCAGCGTAATTGTCCCTTTCCATTTCCCATTCCAGTAGACATCCCTCCATCCATCTACTTATACACTTCCAGATTTGGGCAGTGAAGACTTGTCTTCTATCCCATGGGCCAATGAGAACCAAGCCTGACAATGGTGGCTGGAATCTGTTTCTGCTGCCAGTCAGCTTTCCAGCAGGTCCAGGGGGGATCTTATGAATGTCAACATTACCCCCAACTTCACCCTCCACCTCCATTCCCAGAGTCAGCCAACTTCTCCTTACCCTACAATGTGGTTGCCTGGCATATGATCTGGCTTCTGCTTGTGTGCTTTTGAATCTCTACTGGTGCTGGTAGACTTGCTCACACTGCCAGGGTCCTTTCCCCACAAGAACAATATCTAGTCCCTCTATCTCCAACTTCACTTCCATTGAACCTCTCCATTTCCAAGATCCTGTCACTGGCTGCTCCAGTTATCTATTGCCGTTTAACAAACAACCCCAAACTTTGTGGCTTAAAACAACAATTTATTATTATCATCATCATCATCATCATCATCATCATCATATCTTATGCTGGGTCAGAAACCCAGAAAAGGCACAGAGGGGAAAGCTCATCTCTGCTTCATAAAGTCTGGGGCCTCAGCTTGGATGACTTGTACTGCTGGGGGATGGAATGGCTGGAGGCTGGTTGGTTTTCTATCCCAATCTCTTTCTGCCTCTCACTCTCCCTTTCTCTTTCTCTTCTCCCACATGTACTATCCATGTGGCTAACTTGGGCTTCCAAGATTCAGCAGAAGGGACATAGACTTCACCTGTCAGTGAGAAAAGTGTCAAAAAAAATTGTGGCCTTTTTTATTTCACCACACTGGACTTGACAGCAGTTATCTCCTCTGTAGGAAGCTTCCTATTTCTGAGTGTGCCTTGCCCCACACTTCCTCCCATGTAGACCAGACCTTCAAAGGCCTTAGATATATAGCCACCTGGATCAGATTTGACTTTGCCTTTTCCCCTCTGTTATGGGTTGAATTGTGTTCCTCAAAAAGATATGTAGAAGTTCTAACCCCCAATGTCTCAGAATGTGACCTTATTTAGAAATTGGGTCTTTGAAGATGTAGTCAATTTAAGATTAGGTCTCTATGGTGGGTCCTAATTCAAAAGGACTAATGTTCTTATATAAAGAGGAAATTTGAACAGACACAGTTGCTCACAGAGAAAAGACAATGTGAAGAGAGACACAAAGAGAAGACAGCTATCTACAAGCCAAGAAATGTGAGGTTACCATAAGCTAGGAGAGAGGTCTGGAACCAGATTTTTTCCTAGTGCCTTCAAAGAAAATGTGGCCCTGCCAACACCTTGATTTTGGACTTCTGGCCTCCAGAACTGTGAAACAATAAATTTTTGTTGTTCTAAACCACCCAGTTCATGCTACTTTGTTATGGCAGCCTCATAAAACCAATACACCCTGTAACAAGAAAATTCATAGTACTACACTTTTAGGTTCATCTGTATAGGCAGGAGAATTTCTTTTGCACTGGCCAAGCCCATCCCAAAAATCTGCTCCCACTTACAGCTACCCTGCTGTAGCCTCCAGCTTTCCTTCCAACTGAGCCTACACAGCTTTTGGAAGGCATAAAAGAGACATGCAGTATCTTCAACATTCTTTACTCCATTTAATTCCCACACCCACCCTATGAGTCCAGTATTGTTACTCTCATCTCACAGAATAAGAAACTGAGTTCCAGAGGTTAAAAAATTCAACATTATGCAGTTATGAGCTGTTGAGAAGATCACAATGGCTTCCACTGTGGAGCTCTCCCTATCATGGCATGGCAGTCTCCCTCTGCACCTGGACTGTTTTTAAGTGGGAAGGTACTTTGTGTGCAGAACTTAATATTTATCTTACTCAGTACATTTTTTTCCAAAAGTATCCCCTTTCTCTAAGATGTTGTAAGCATTCATTCCTTTTACTGAATATATTGCTGTGAACCAAATTAAGGATTCATGATAAAATTAAATTACAATTATTACCTCAAAAGTTATGAGTATCAGTTAAAGATGTTTTAAATGTTCCAAAGAGACTGAGGTTATAACCTTTTAGCAGACATTTCTTGAACAACAACAAAGTAATAAGTGTTACAGTGACCATAGGGTTGAAGAAGACATGGTGCCCACCTATCCTCAGGTAGTCAAAGATGCTGATAACAAACACAAACTAACATATGTGATCTCATGGGTGACTTCTACACAGTGAGGCTAAATGAGTGGTTCACCTGAAATAACAGATGGCTTCCTAAACTCTTCAGCTACTTTGCTCTGACACACATATAGCCTTCCTACTTATAAAACATAACCATGACCCACTCCCCATTTTCCCTGTCTTGTGAGATCAAATTTATAACTTTAGACTTTGTGGATTTCCCAGGTTCTGATCTCCCTTCTCTTCTTCTTACTTCTTGAGAGAGAGCCTCCATTTGTCAGGCTCACCCACAACTCTTCCCTAGGTGCAAAGGGCCCATCCTGCTCCATTATCAACTCTGCCCTCTTTCAAAACCTCTGATCACCCTACCTTCTCTGGCAGATTGTTTTGAGATGGTCGGATACAAGTGAATGGGAACAAAGCTTTAAGCTCACCCTTAGATCAACTCGCAGGCATAGGAGTTCATCACCATAATGTGAGTTCAGAGTCACCAAGAGATATACATCTTTCTCCTTATAATGCCATCTTCACTAACTTTGTCAGCAAACAAAATTTGAGCTAATGCTCCATTCTTTTGACTTAAACCAAAATCGCAACGCTCTGTGTACATGTATGTATGTTTACATAAGTTTGTGTCTGTGTCTGTGGGTGTATATGTGTGTATAACATGAAAAGTCATGCCTATATTTCTTAGTTCTATTTTCTGAGAGTACCTAGAAACACTGACACATCAGTAGAAATGAACATATCTAGTGCCGGATCTTGAAATTGTGGTATACATACACAGTGGAATACTACTCAGCCATAAAAAAGAATGAAATTCTACCATTTGCAGCAACATGGATAAGCCTGGAGAAAATTATTCTAAGTGAAACAACCCAGGTACAGAAGGAGAAATACCACATGTTCTCACTTATAAGTGAAAGCTGAATCCATAAATAAACAAATGAACAATAAAGAGAGACAGAGAGAAAGAAAGAAACAAAAATCACAGTAATACAGTGAACTTTTAGAAAACTAGAGGGGGGAAAGGGGAAGGGAGGGGGGAGGAAGGGGGGCTAACGAGGAATTGGTCAATGGACACAAAGAATGATTGCGTATTGTAATGATGAATAAGCTAACTATGCTGATCTAACCACCACACATTATACACAATTATTGAAAATCAACGTTGTATCCCACATGCATGTTGAACAAAAATAAATAAATAAATAAATATTATTCGCCATTAAAAGAAATCAAGTTCCTTGGAGAAAATTCTGATTCCAGGGCTGGGGCACAAAAAGTATAAAATGATTCTGAAATGTCTTGTTGTGCCAGAAAATAGGGGAGTGCTTAAGGAATAGCGAGGACCTATCAAAAAGAGGCAGAACACAGCTCGAAGGGGCTCCACTGGCAAAATCTTGGATAATTTGAGATTTAAAATAAATAATTTAGCAATTGATCATAGGCCAATGAATATAAGAAAAATGCATGAGTATATACTGATATAAGTAAATGGGGAAAAGGAGAAAGCTTTTCCTTAGGGTAGAATGCCAACTAGTAAATGCAGAAGGCACAATGGAGGTAGAAAATCATTAACAGGTGCTAAATCTTGTGGGTAGAAGTTGGACGAAGAACTTATTTTACATAGTTTCAAAGCATCTCCTCATAGCACTTATTAATTGTGATTGGGAAAAATGATAGACCTTATAACCTGGCAGACATCCCCTTAACAAAGGGATCAAAGTTAGCATTACCAGCATGCTACAAACCAATATTATGTGCCTCCTGATATGATGCACTGGGAAAGCACAACCTCACTTCTGTGGTGCTTCTATCAGAGGATCTAATCATTAGATAACATCGGACAAATCCAAATTGAGGAACATTCTACAAAATAATTGGCTTGTATTCTGCAAAAATGTTCAGGTAAAAAAAAAAAAAAAACAAACAAGAAAACTCTGATGAACTGTTCCAGTATAAAGGAGATTAGGATTACATGACAACCAATTGAAATGCATGATCCTGCATCAAATCCTAGATTAGAAAAAATATATAGCTGTAAAGGACGTTGGTATAATTGTGGGATTTGAATATGGAGTGTGCATTAGGTAATAGCATTGTATCTATCATAGTTAAATTTGCTAATTTTGATTGCTGTACTGTAGTTGTGTGTTTTTAGGAAATGCACACTGAAGTATTCAGTAAAGGGGCTTGATGTCACCAACTTACCTTCCAATGTTTTCATTAAAAAAAAATAGAGAGGAAGAGAGAGAGAGAGAGAACGATAAAGAAAATGGGGCAAAATGTAAACAATTGGTGAATCCAAGTAAAGGGTATATTCTTGCAACTTTTCTGCAAATCTGAAATTATATCAGAATAAAACATTATTTTTTAAAAGGCAACCTTCTTAGTAAAGATACCATGGTAAGATTTATTAGTCATATTTTTTTTAATTTATTAAGAATATTCATGAGATACAAAGATAATTGTCACCCCTCGTGCCCACGATGTGAGTGACAGATTCATACTGGGGGCATACTCATTACCAGAAATTACTTTTGTACCCCATGTCCCCACCCAATTATCTCCCAACTTCCCTCCCCCTCCCCCTTTCCCCCCACTCCACTTTGTAGCCCTAGGAATGTTCCCTCCATCTGTTGGATGACGGCACTACTGTGGTCTTTCTTTCCCTCCTTCTTTTCTCTCTTAGCTCCCACATATGAGTGAGCTCATGTGGTATTTATCCCTCTGTGCTTTGCTTATTCCACTCAACATGAGTTTCTCCAGGTTCATCCATGTTGTTGCAAATGGGAGTATTTTATTCTTTTTTATGGCAGAGTAGTATTCCATAGTAGTCATATATTCTTTAATGCATATTAGGTTATAAGTTTTGCGGCTGAGGAAGAGTTCTGATAAGCTGAACAGGGGAGAATTCTTGAGGGCACTGGTTGTCTAGGAGAAAAAGGGAAGACCACTGAGAAGAAACAATGAAGAGAACATAAATAATTGCTGGGAGTGGCCAGGCTTCCCTTTGCTGTCACTCTGTTATTCCAGTCTTACTCCCTCACCTCCTCCATCCCCAGCACCCAATGCAGATGGCATCCCTCAGAGGAAGAACACAGATTAATTCTACATATGTTGTTTTGAGCTAGATGACTCCTATTTCTGCCCAGTGGTTATGTCTCTGCCCCCTGCTCCCTACCATCTTTCTTCCTGTTTACTCCAATAACTATGCTCATGTGTATATGTTAAATTAAACTAAATTTGGCCTAAAGCTGCCTCTATATGTAGAGAACTGGAACCTAACTTAGTATACAGACAAACTGCAACCTAACTTAAGAGTATATTCTTATAACAAGTCACTGAGTTTCAGCCCATCACAGACTGCCAATTGATCAGATCGTATCCATATAAGGCAAATGCTGAGCTATAACCAATCAGGGTGTTTCTGTATGTCACTGCCTTTTTCTGGCTATAAATACCGCTTGCCCATGTTGCTGGGTAGAGCTCTCTAAACCTCTCCTGGTTCAGAGGGCTGCCCAATTCATGAATCATTCTTTGCTCAAATAAACTCTGCTAAATTTAATTTGTCTAAAGTTTTTCTTTTAACAGTTTGGCATCAGAAGTGGGATCTGAAGTAGACCTTCACTGATCCCCAGGAGCACTGGGTGACCAAGTGAAGGTACCTCCCAGGGCCCATGGTTCCCATTGATCTCTCACAGCAACTGGAGTCACAGGTGAGCTCTCTCGCAGATTTGAGCTCCATGAACTTGTGTTTTGAGCTCTCTAGGTTTGAGCATTTTTCATCTGGACTGGGTTTGGAAGTCACAACAGAAACAGGACTGGATCCTATAGGGAGTCTTCAGATGTCTGACTGGGTCAGACAGAAACTGGACTAGGTTCAGTAGGTAGATAAGGTCGCTAGAATACAGGAAATTATGGGTTTGCCTGTATCCAAAAAGTCTAGAACTTTTCCATCTGGGACTCCCGCCAACTTCATGTATTGGAACTATGGATCCAGAATCTGTGCTTTTAAAAAATGGGCAAACCTTACTGTGAGGAAAATGGAGTCAGTATAGTCAGGCCCCCTTGCCTCATATCCGGCTGGGTATGATTCAGCACATCCACTCTAAACAAGTTATATAAGAGTGGTGTAACTGCACATGCGCACCCATATACTCCTTGGCTCATTGCCACTATTCTGTACTTTCAGTAGAAAAAGCAGCAGCTCTGAACTGCTGGCTGACAGAGCTCGCATCTGAATAAAGCATGTCTATCCTGTTACCGGCCACCAGAATCTTTTTCAACTACCTGACTCACAGCCTGCCCAGGACAGGGCAGAGGGTTCTGTGATCCAGCCAGACACTCACCAAAGGTAACAGAGTTACAGTGGCCACTGTGGGGTAACTCCTTACAAAAGGCAAACAGGTGCATGTCTTTAAAGCTGCAACAGCTACAGAAACAAAGAGGATCTTCCTGTACATATTTTAAACCAAGATTAAGGGGTCTCGAGCTAAAGAACCCTCTGCCCTGAAATGTCTGCCTTTACCATAAATAGCCAGGCCATTAGAAAAGAAATTGTCCACTTTTACACCAGTCATCTAATGGACCCCACTACCTTTGGCCCTGGACTCTTTCCCCACTAGAAGAAGCCACCAAAAGCTTCACTCTCCAGATAATAATCAATCAATCTCTCAGAGAGAGAGAGAGAGAGAGGGAGAAAGAAAAAAATATGTCCATGGTGGAAGTTTCAAATCAAGTCCAAAAAATCCGTGTTTGAACCTCTCTAATTGACACTTGGACAATTTTCACAAAAACATTTGTAAGAAGTAGTCCTTTCTGTTTTCTCTGTTTGATCCTGCTTCTCCCATAAGAGCCTCTCAGTTGACTGAAACCCCTCATCTCAAACCCCTGCAGACTACATGAGGGGACCTCAAAAACTTTGTGGAAAGATTTGCATTACCTTTTAATTCTATTTTTCCACAAACTTTTTGAAGTACCCTCATATGCTCTTTCTTGTCATAATCTTTGATATGCTTCAAAAAAAAAACCTGACTGGTCTGTCATTCAACTTCGAAGGAAAAAAAAGAAGATGAGCCAGTCTCGGACTGTAAGGCAGGATTAGAAGTATCTATGCTGAGTCCAGGCATACAAAATTCTTGTCCTAGTCTTCAGTGGGCTCCACCCACTCAGCAATCTAGTTATAAAACGCAAGTAGGGCTGGGAAACCACTGACCTAACTGAATTTGTCTCCAAAATAAGTCTTTCTGGAATAAAGACTATTTTCACATGGTTTATTTTGAGACACTTTTGTAAGAGAAATTTACATCTATAAAGGAATTCTCCATTTGTAAGGGTGCCCTTCTTCTGCACTGGAAGAGAGGGAGGACTAAGTCACTAGAAACTTACAATGGAGGAGGCATTTCCTTGAATCGGCATGACACAACTTGCCTTTGTTTAAGGTGCTTTTCCTGGCCATCCTGTCTAAACTGGGCCTTTACCTATACCCTTCTGTTTTGGCTTAGGCAAATGATGGTATTTAAGCCTGAAGGCTCAGCTCTGTGCCTTTGAGGTGTAAATTTTCTACCCTGTCTTCTCTAGGACCTTATAACTATCCCCTTAAAATGCAAGGTGATGGAGATAACCCATCAGAAAAAGGGAAAAAAAGAGATATTTAGAAACTGGCAGATGAAAAATTCTAAAAGGTTTTTTTAATTGATTATGAATATTCATGGGGTACAAAGCTAATTGTCACCACTTGTGCCCAAGATGTGATGGCCAGATCCATACTGGCAGCATGCTCATTACCACAAATTGTGATTATACCCCATGTCCCCGACCCAATTATCCCCTGCCTCCCTCCCCATCCCCCTTTCCCCACTCCACTTTGTATCCCTAGGTCTGTTCTCTCCCTCTGCAAGTCCAATGCACCACTGTGGTCTTTCTTTCCTTTCTTCTTTCTCTCTTAGCTCCCACTTACTAGTGAGTACATGTGGTATTTATCTGTTGTGCTTTGCTTATTTCACTCAACATAAGTTTCTCCAAGCTCATCCATGTTGTTGCAAATGGGAGAATTTCATTCTTTTTTATGGCAGAGCAGTATTCCATGGTGTATATATACCACAGTTTCCTTATCCAATCATCCATCAATGGACATTTAGGTTGGTTCCATGTCTTGACTATTGTAAACAGAGCTGTGATGAACATGGGAGTGCAGGTATCCCTTTTACATGATGATTTCCTTTCCTCTGGATATATACCCAGAAGTGGGATTGATGGATCATATGGAAGATCTATCCGTAGTTGTTTGAGAAACCTACATACTGTTCTCCATTGTGGTTGTACTAAAACAGTCCCACCAACAGTGCAGGTGCATTTCCTTCTCTCCACACCCTCAACAGCATTTGTAATTCACCATCTTTTTGACTAACAGTCTAACTGGGGTGAGGTGGTATCTCAATGTAGTTTTAATTTGCATTTCCCTGATGACTAGTGATGTTGAGCATTTTTTCATGTACCTGTTGGCCATTTGTATGTCTTCCTTTGAAAAATGTCTATTCAGCTCCTTTGCCCATTTTTTACTTGGGTTATTTGTGTTTTTACTGTGTAATTGCTTGAGTTCCTTGTATATTCTGAATATTAATCCCTTGTTGGATGCATTGTTAGCAAAAATTTTCTCCCACTCTGTAGGTTGTCATTTCACTCTGTTGATTGTTTCCTTTGCTGTGCAGATGCTTTTTAGTTGATATAGTCCCATTTGTTGTTTTTTAATTTTCTTTTGCTGCTGTGCTTTCAGGCTCAGATTCATAAATTCTGTGCCCAAACCTAGTTCCTGAAGTATTTCACCTATATTTTCTCTTAGTAATGTTACAGTTTCAGGTCATATACTTAAGTCTTTAATCCATTTTGAGTTGTTTTAATATACAGTGAGAGGTGCATATCTAGTTTCATTCTTCTGCATATGGATATCCAGTTTTCCCAGCACCACTTGTTGAAGAGGCAGTCTTTTCCCCAATGTAGATTTTTGTTGCCTTTGTCCAATATCAGATGGCTGTAAGCCTGAGGGGTGATTTCTGGGTTCTCCATTCTACTCCACTGGTCTGAATGTCTATTTTTATACCAGTACCATGCTGTTTTGGTTACAATAGCTTTGTAGTATAATTTGAAGTCAGGTAGTGTTATGCCTCCAGCTTTATTTATTTATTTATTTTTGCTCAGGATTGCTTTGGCTATTCAGGGTCTTTTGTTGTTCCATATGAAGGGTAAGATTGTTTTTTCCATTTCTGTGAAGAATGTCATTGTTATTTTTATGGGAATTGCATTGAATCTGTAGATCACTTTAGGTAGTATGGACATTTTCACAATGTTAATTCTTCCAATCCAAGAGCATGGAATATCTTTCCATCTTTTTGTGTGTTCTTTAATTTCTTTCAGGAGTGTTTTGTAGTTCTCATTGTGAGGTCTTTCACCTCCTTGGTTAAATGTATCCCTAGGTATTATATTTTATTCATGACAGTTGTAAATGAAGCCCATTTACTTTATTTCTCTATTAGTTCATTATTTGAGTATATAAATACAACTGATTTGGGGGCATTTATTTTGTATCCTGCAACATTACTGAAGTTATTAACCAGCTCTGGGAGTTTTTTGATAGAGTCTTTAGGTTTTTCTATATATGGTATCATGTCATCCACAAATAGAGCCAGTTTGACTTCATCTTTTCCAATCTGGATGCCCTTTATTTCTTTCTCTTGCCTGACTGCCCTGGCTAGTACCTCCAGTACTATGTTAAATAGAAGTGGTGAGAGTAGGCATCTTGTATTGTTCCTGTTCTTAAGGTAAAGTCCCTCAGTTTTTCCTCATTTAGAATGATACTGGTGGTGGAATTATCATAAATGGCTTTTATTGTGTTGGGATGATCAAGTGGGATTCATCCCAGGGATGCAAGGATGGTTCAACATATGAAAGTCAGTAAATGTGATACATCACATCAACACACTCAAGGACATAGATCATATGATTATCTCAATAGATGCTGAAAAAGCACTTGACAAAATTCAACTTCCCTTCATGATAAAGACTCACAACAAATTAGGTATATAAGGAAAGTATCCAGATATCCTTTAGTAAATTAGTGAGCTTTTTATTATTGTACCTAGCACATAGCTAAAATTTTAGAATAAAAGCTATAAGATCTATTTTTGTCTATATGTTTATGCGTGTTCATAAATATGATATACATGTGTGCTATTTTTCTATCTCCTTACGGTATTACCAAAATTAAATTGTAGAAGAGCTCTATTTAATGAGCATAAAGAAAAATAAGTACTTTACATAAATTAAGTATTTTCTCAGAACAATAAGAGCTAATTCAAATGCTTTTCAAGTTCATGTGACTTGGGAAATCTTTAGTACCTAAAAATATTGTTGGTTTGATTAAAACAGGCATATTTTCAGAGCTGCCAGCATTAAATATAATACAGATGTATGACTTTTCCTACCTAGGCTTCTTAGTGAGATCAGCTTATGTTATCTCTATATTACGAAATTTGTTAGCAAATAATAATAATAATAACAAAATAATGGCTAGCTGTTTAGTGTCTCATCTTTATGAGCAACCCAAGCATAATTGTTTTTTAAAAAGTGAGTTAAATAGATGTAAGTAAGATAAAGTTCTCATGTAAAAGATGTCCTCCCTGTACCAGAAAGTTTTAATGTTCTTATTATCAAGAATGGAAAGTTAAGGCTGAGGGAAATCTGTACAAACAATTTAATTCTCAGTCTTAGCCAATAAATAAATAAATAGATCCTAAGAGGATAGAGATAAAATTTTGCCTTGTCTACATTTTCTTATTACAGACAGATGAGACTAAAGTTATTTGGGACTGTTAGTAAATATGTTCTGGGCCATATTGACAAACTGTTCTATGAGAAAGCACATGCTTCTAGAAATTATGATTAATGGATTTTCCAATCTAAAAATTGGTGGTGTGACAGAATTCACAACTGGTTGCTTCCTGGAGTTCACTGGAAATTAAGGTCAATATGGGTTAAGAATTCTAACTAATATATGTAACTAGGATTTCTTACTAGACATAATAAGAGAAACAACTCTATGTGCAAGTATACAAGGAAGGTAAGGTGTACTTTTGGTAAGGAAAAGCTATAAGGTATTAGGATGCTTTGTTTTGTTAAGGGAAAAAGAGAGCAATTTTAATCCTAAGGTAGTATGACTGGTTGTTCCAAAATGAGAAGAGGAAAAGTGTAAGATAAAAATTGAATAGATAAGAAAGTTATAGAAGGTTTGTGGGTGATGAATCTTGTGAAAGGAATTTTATGGTGATTAAGCTGGCTAAGATTAGAAGGGAATTATTTATAAGTTTTTCTAAAAACTGAGCATTAATATCAAAAGTACACTGATGCAAAACTAGAATTTGGTCCTCTCTGTTAAAACAACACGATTTTCTTGAAGTATTGGGCTATTCTTAATAGGAAATTGTGAAAGATTTTTCTTTACCTTTTAGGTAATTGGCCTAGAAACAAAGATTCTGTGTTTTACCAAGACAATTTACTGTGCTTCGTGCTGTCTTTCTCAGGTTTTTGATCACTTAAGAAAACTGAGTCCTCTCTAAGAGCTAAGGTTTTTCTACAGCTATGTAACTTTCTATATTTGCCTTTAAAGTCTTTTAATTATTACTCTGGTTAAATGAATAACGATTATTTCATGGTGACCTGTAATACTATTTTGATCAAGTGTTTCAAACTTTTGATATTTTTGACAAACTTCCCAAAATCAAACTCTAAATTAAGTCTTTTTGTTGACCTCAGATTAACTCTGGGATTTTCCAGATGAGCTCTTGGAACATCTCAAAAGGATATCTGTCCTTGTAAAAAGAAATCCGTTAAACTAATTGGATTTATTTGATATATTAAATTATATGGAAAGAATTGTCAAATAGTAAGTAATGCTAAACCTTCTTTGAGTTATATTTGTATGGATGTGTTACTAATATGTGTTTCAGAAATTGAATGAAATTCCTAGAAATCTTATCATACCATTGGACTGGGTAAGAATTCCCAGAACTCTAGTAGACAAAAAATCGATTGGTTTCGTAAAACTGCTAACCCAACATCACATAGAACAAGAATTAGTTGAATACCAAGGAAATGCTTTGGCAGGTTTTTATTCTAAGTCAGCCAGTACTGAAATTGTTAAGACATGCAACTTGAATTATCTCTATAAGACTGATCCAAGTCAAATTACCTATGATAATCTATTTAATAAACGGTGGTATGCACCTGTATTAGAGAAACAAAACTAGTATTTAAGACGATGTAAATCCAATGTTAAGTGTAGACTCATGGAGAGCCTGGACAGCTGCCTATCCTTCCTAAATCATTAAAGCTTCCATTATTAAAAGCTCTGTACTCTATGACCTCTTATGGAGTGGATAAAATGATACATTTTTTAAAATTGGTAGAGTCACTGTTTTAAAATTGCTAAAATGGTTTATAACCAATATCCAGTTTGTCAAACCCATAATTCTGGTAAGACAATAAAAACCACAGGTGATATATTTCTAGCACCTGCTGGATTATTTGAGCATTTACAGAGGAATTTTATTCAATTGCTACATTTGATGCATGTTTTCTGGTTTTGTATAAGTTTTCCCATGCAGGAAGGCTGATACTATAACAGTAGTTACAAGGTTATTTTAAAACGTTTCTTTTATGGGACATTCCCAGAGAAATATCATGTGATAGAGGTACTTGTTTCACTGGACAAGTTGTAAAGCAGTTAAATAAAGTATTGCAAACACAGTGGCATTAGGCAAAGCTAACTGAATTGATTGGATTGCCTTGGTCAAAAGTATTACTGATTGATGACAAACAGGTCCACTTCCACTGGAAAACATAGACTGACCCCTTTCAAAATAGTTACCAGAAGATCTATACCCCTAATATAAAACCTCATATATCTCCTGCTCTTATAAACTCTGACATGATTCTATATTGCAAGGCTTTAATGTATTATGCCAAAGTATATTTTCACCAGGTAAAAGAAGCCCTTCTTTTTTTTAACATTTATTTGTGGGGACACTGTTGTTTCAATACATGCATATACTGTACAATGATTCACTTAGAGTGGATAGCATGGTTTTGTACCCATCAGTCTACCATTTTTCCTCCCCTAACCTCACCCCCAATCTCTGGTAACCATTATTCTACTCTACTTCTATGAGAACCACCTTTTTTTTTTTTTAGATTCCACGTATAAGTGATGTCATGCAGTATTTCTCTTTTTGTGCCTGACTTGCTTACTTAACATGATGGTCTCTGGTTCCATCCATGTTGCTTCAAATGATAAGATACAATTATTTTAAATACCTGAGTGATATTCCATTCTGTATATATACCACAGTTTTTTTATCCATTCAACTGTTGGACATTTAGGTTGATTCCATCTCTTGGCTATTGTGAATAATACTGTGAGGAACATGGGAGTACAGGTGTCTTTTTGATATATTGATTTCATTTCCTTTGAGCATACCCAGTAGTGAGATAGCTGGGTCATAGGGTACATCTATCTTTAGTTGGCTGAGGAACTTCTGTACTGTCTTCCACAGTGGCTGTACCAATTTCGACTCCCACCAGGAAAGTAAGAGAGTTCCTTTTTCTCTGCATCTTTGCCAGCACTTAATATTTTTTGCCTTAATATTTTTTAGCCATTCTAATTGGACTGAGATGATCTCTCACTGTGGTTTTAATTTGTATTTCCCTATTGATTAGTGATGTTGAGCATTTTTTCATGTGTCCATTAGCCATTTGAATGCCTTCTTTTGAGAAATATCTGTTCAGGTCCTTTGCCCATTTTTTTATTTATTTTTTATTTTTTTATTTTATTTCTTTTTTTAATTTTATTTTGTCGATATACATTGTAGCTGAATATTGCTCCCCATCACCAAAACCTCCCTCCCTTCTCCCTCTCCCCCTCCCCCCCAACAATGTCCTTTCTGTTTGCTTGTCGTATCAACTTCAAATAATTGTGGTTGTTATATCTTCTTCCCCACCCCCCCGGTTTTTGTGTGTGTGTGTGTGTGTGTGTGTGTGTGTGTGTGTGTGAATTTATATATTAATTTTTACCTCCCACCAATAAGTGAGAACATGTAGTATTTCTCTTTCTGTGCCTGACTTGTTTCACTTAATATAATTCTCTCAAGGTCCATCCATGTTGTTGCAAATGGCAGTATTTCATTCGTTTTTATAGCTGAGTAGTATTCCATTGTGTAGATGTACCACATTTTCCGTATCCACTCATCTGATGATGGACATTTGGGCTGGTTCCAACTCTTGGCTATTGTAAAGAGTGCTGCGATAAACATTGGGGAACAGGTATACCTTCGACTTGATGATTTCCATTCCTCTAGGTATATTCCCAACAGTGGGATAGCTGAGTCGTATGGTAGATCTATCTGCAATTGTTTGAGGAACCTCCATACCATTTTCCATAGAGGCTGCACCATTTTGCAGTCCCACCAACAATGGATGAGAGTTCGTTTTTCTCTGCAACCTCGCCAGCATTTATCGTTCATAGTCTTTTTGATTTTAGCCATCCTAACTGGGGTTAGATGGTATCTCAATGTGGTTTTGATTTGCATTTCCCGGATGCTGAGTGATGTTGAGCATTTTTTCATATGTCTGTTGGCCATTTGTATATCTTCCTTAGAGAAATGCCTACTTAGCTCTTTTGCCCATTTTTTAATTGGGTTGCTTGTTTTCTTCTTGTAAAGTTGTTTGAGTTCCTTATATATTCTGGATATTAATCCTTTGTCAGATGTATATTTTGCAAATATTTTCTCCCACTCTGTTGGTTGTCTTTTAACTCTTTTAATTGTTTCTTTTGCTGTGCAGAAGCTTTTTAGTTTGATATAATCCCATTTGTTTATTTTTCCTTTGGTTGCCCGTGCTTTTGGGGTCGTATTCATGAAGTCTGTACCCAGTCCTATTTCCTGAAGTGTTTCTCCTATGTTTTCTTTAAGAAGTTTTATTGTTTCAGGGTGTATATTTAAATCCTTAATCCATTTTGAGTTGATTTTAGTATACGGTGAGAGGTATGGATCTAGTTTCATTCTCCTGCATATGGATATCCAGTTATCCCAGCACCATTTGCTGAAGAGGCAGTCCCTTCCCCAGTGAATAGGCTTGGTGCCTTTGTCAAAGATCAGATGGCAGTAAGTGTGTGGGTTGATTTGTGGATTCTCTATTCTATTCCATTGGTCAGTGTGTCTGTTTTTATGCCAGTACCATACTGTTTTGGTTATTATAGCTTTGTAGTATAGCTTAAAGTCAGGTAGTGTTATGCCTCCAGCTTTATTTTTTTTGCTCAGCATTGCTTTGGCTATGCGTGGTCTTTTATTGTTCCATATAAATGTCTGGATAGTTTTTTCCATTTCTGAGAAAAATGTCTTTGGAATTTTGATGGGGATTGCATTGAATTTGTATATCACTTTGGGTAGTATGGACATTTTCACTATGTTGATTCTTCCAATCCAAGAGCATGGAATATCTTTCCATCTTCTTGTATCCTCTCTAATTTCTCTCAGCAGTGGTTTGTAGTTCTCATTATAGAGATTTTTCACCTCCTTGGTTAACTCAATTCCTAAGTATTTTATTTTTTTGGTGGCTATTGTAAATGGGCAGGCTTTCTTGATTTCTCCTTCTGCATGTTCACTATTGGAGAAAAGAAATGCTGCTGATTTTTGTGTGTTGATTTGGTATCCTGCTACTGTGCTGAAATCATTTATCAATTCCAACAGTTTTTTTGTAGAGGTTTTAGGCTGTTCGATATATAGGATCATGTCATCTGCAAACAGGGACAGTTTGACTTCATCTTTTCCAATCTGGATGCCCTTTATTTCCTTCTCTTCTCTGATTGTTCTGGCTAGTACTTCCAACACTATGTTGAATAGGAGTGGTGAGAGTGGGCATCCTTGTCTAGTTCCTGTTCTTAAAGGAAAAGCTTTCAGCTTTTCCCCATTCAGGATGATATTGGCAGTGGGTTTGTCATATATGGCTTTAATTATGTTGAGATACTTTCCCTCTATACCTAACTTATAGAGGGTCTTTGTCAAGAATGAGTGCTGAACTTTATCAAATGCTTTTTCAGCATCTATAGAGATGATCATATGGTCCTTGTGCTTGAGTTTATTAATATGGTGTATCACATTTATTGATTTGCGCATGTTGAACCAACCTTGCATCCCTGGGATGAATCCCACTTGATCGTGATGAATAATTTTACGTATGTGTTGCTGTATTCTGTTTGCTAGTATTTTAGTGAGGATTTTTGCATCTATATTCATCAAGGATATTGGCCTGTAGTTTTCTTTTTTGGTTATATCTTTACCTGGTTTTGGTATCAGGATGATGTTTGCTTCATAAAATGAGTTTGGGAGTTTTGCGTCCGTTTCAATCTTTTGGAATAGCTTGTAAAGAATCGGTGTCAATTCCTCTTTGGCTTTTGCCCATTTTTAAACTGAGTTATTTGGGTTTTTGCTGTTGAGTCACTTAAGTTCCTTATATATTCTGGATATTAACCTCTTGTCTTTTTTTTTTTTTTTTTTTTTTTTTGTCCTTTTTTGTGACCGTGCTCAGCCAGTGAGCGAACCGGCCATCCCTATATAGGATACCAACCCGCGGCAGGAGCGCCGCTGCGCTCCCAGCGCCGCACTCTCCGGAGTGAGCCACGGGGTCGGCCCTTAACGTCTTGTCTGGTGAGTGGTCGGCAACTGCTTTCTTCCATTCTGTAGGGTTGTGTCTTCACTTTGTAGACAGCGTCCCTTGCTGTGCAGAAGTTTTTTAGTTTGATGCAATCCCATTTATGTATTTTTGCTTTAGTTGCTTGCACCTTTGTGGTCTTCCTCAAAAAAGCACTGCCCACTCCCACTTTGTAAAACACTTCCCCCATTTTCTCTAGTAGTTTCAGTTTCGTGTCTTAAATTGAGGTCTTTGACCCATTTTGAGTTTATTTTTGTGTATGGTGAGAGATGGGGGTCTAGTTTCACTCTTCTGCATGTGGATATCCAGTTTTCCTAGCACCATTTGTTGAAGAGGCTGTCCTTTCCCCATTGTATATTTTTGGCACCTTTATCAAAACTCAGTTGGCTGAAGGGCATGGGTTAATTTTGAGGCAATCTACTCCATTCCATTGCTCAATTTGTCTGTTTTTATGCCAGTACCATGCTGCTCTGGTTTCTATAGCTTTCTATTGTAGCATATTTTGAAGTCAGGAAGTATGATGCCTCCAACTTTGTTCTTTTTGTTCAAGATTGCTTTTGCTATCCAGGGTCTTTTGTGTTTCCATACAAATTTCAAGATCGGTTTTTATATTTCTATGAACAATGTCATTGGTATGTTGGTAGTGATTGCACTGAATGTGTAGATTGCTTTGGGTAATATGGACATGTTGATGATGTTAATTCTTCCAACCCATGAACATGAGATATCTTTCCATTTATTTGTGTCTTTTTTGATTTTTTTCACCAATTTTTTATTGATTTCTTTATAGAGGTCTTTCACCTCCGTGGCTAACTTTACTCCTGGGTATTTTATTTTTGTGGTAACTATTGTGAATGGGATCACTTTCTTGATTTCTTCTTCAGCTGTTGCATTGTTGGTGTATATGAAGGCTATTGATTTTTGTGTGGTGATTTTTTATAGTGTCACTTTACTGAATTCATAAATTAATTCTAATAATTTTTAGTGGAGTTTTTAGGGTTTTCTTTGTGGAGGATCATGTTATCTGCAAATAAGAATAGTTTGGCTTCCTCCTTTCCTATTTGGATACCCTTTATAGCTTTCTCTTGCCTTATTATGCTGGCTAGAACTTCTAGTACTATGTTGAATGAGAGCAGGGAGGGTGGGCAACCTTGTCTTGTTCCAAATCTAAGAAGAAAAACCTCCACTTTTTGTTCATTCAGTATGACATTAGCTGTCAATTTGTTGTACAGGGCCTTTACTGCATTGAGGTATGCACTTCCTACACCTAATTTGCTGAGCATTTTTATCATGAAGTGGTGTTGGAATTTATCAAATGCTTTTTCTGTGTCTATTGAAGTGATTATATGGGGTTTTTTTCCTTCATTCTGTTGATGTGATGTATCACATTTATTCATTTGTGTATGTTGAACCATCCTTGCGTCCGTGGGATGAATCCCACTTGATTATGGTGTATGATCTTTTTAATGGGTTGCTGGATTCTGTTTGCTAGTATTTTGTTGAGGATCTTCATGTCTGTGTTCATTAGGGATATTGGTCTGTGGTATTATTTTTCTGTTGTGTCTTTTTCCAGTTTTGGTATGAGGGTAACACTGGCCTCATAGAATGAGTTTGGAAGTATTACCTCCTCTTCAATTTTTTGGAAGAGTTTGAAAAGAACTGGTGTTCTTCTTTAAATGTTTGGCAGAATTTGGCAGTAAAACCATCTGGTCCTGGGGGTTTCTTTGCTGGAAGATTTTTCATTACTGCTTCAATCTCATTACTCATTATTGGTCTGTTTAGGTTTTCTTGTTCTTCATGATTCAACTTTGGTAAATTGTGTACAGGAATTTATCCATTTCTTCTAGGTTTTCCAGTTTGTTTGCATATAGTTGTTTGTAGTAGTCTCTTATGATCCTTTGTATTTCTGTGGCATCAGTTGTAATGTCTCCTTTTTCATTTCTGATTTTATTTATTTGAGTCTTCTCTTTTTTTTTTCTTCATTACTCTAGTTAAAGGTTTATGGATTTTGTTTATCTTTTTGAAAAAAAAACAACTCTTCCTTTCATCAATCTTTTGTATTTTTGAAATTTCTAATTCATTTATTTCTGCTCTGATCTTTGCTATTTCTCTCCTACTGATTTTGGGTTTGGTTTGTTCTTGTTTTCTAGTTCCTTGAGGCGTAACATTATGCTGTTTATTTGGAATCTTTCTTCTTTTTTGATATAGGCATTTATTGCTGTAAACATCCCTCAGAACTGCTTTTGCTGTATTCCATAGGTTCTGGTATGTTGTGTTTTCATTTTCATTTGTCTCCAGGAATTTTTTTATTTCCTTCTTGATTTCTTCTTTGAGCCATTCATTGTTTAGGAGAATATTGTTTAATTTCTATGCATTCATATGGTTTCCAGTGTCCCTTTTGCTGTTGATTTCTAGTTTTATTCCACTGTGGTTGATAGGGTAGTTAATATGATTTCAATTTTTTAAAATTTGTTTATTTGTTTTGTGTCTTAACATATGGTCCAATCTAGAGAATGTTGCATGTGCTGCTGAGAAGAATGTGTATTCTGCAGCTTCTGGATGAAATGTTTTATGAATGTCCATTAGGTCAAGTCAGCCTATAGTAGAGATTAATTCTGATGTTTCCTGGTTAATTATGTGCCTGGATGATTTGCCCTCTGCTTAAAGTGGGGTATTAAAGTCCCCAACTATTATTTTGTAGGAGTCTATTTCTTCCATTAGGTCCAATAGTAATTGCTTTACACAGCTGGGTGCTCTGGAGTTGGGTGTGTATATATTTATTTTGTATTTTCTTGCGACTCTTTGACCATCCTTAAGAAGGTTATTCTGAATTCTCTGTCAGATGTTTCACAGGCCTGCTGTTCCTCTGCAGCCATTGCTGCTGCTTTGTTTGTTTTATTTGGTGGTGACATATTTCTCTGTTCTTTCTTGATCTTTGTGCCTTTATTTTGATGTCTAGGCATTTGAGGAGACTGTTATTTGCTAGTGATTCTCTGGGGAAAGCTTTTTGTATGGATTGTTAATCACTTCCAGGTCTGGACTGTGTGGAAATTCTGGCCTGGGACAGAGTATTTCCTGCAGATTGAACCCCCTGCAGTTTTATTGCCCTGAGACCAGCTGACCCACTTTTCACTAAGACCAGCTGCCCACACCGTGTGCAATGTTCCCCCCACAGGCCAGCCTTTCTCCTGCATGCAAACCACTTCCCATGGGGCAGACTATGTATGCATCACTTGCTATAATTCACTGGCCTCTGGGTGGCTCTTTCTCTCCAGGCAGTTGGGGCTGCTTGCTCTAATGTGGGCCTGGGGGCATCCTGCCAGTGGTCCTTACAGCCTGTGGGCTGGTATGGTGCACTCCAAAGCCCTCCTCTCCCCCACAGACTCCAAGAAGGTTTATGAGAAGGGTGTCACAGCTTTATCTGGCTTTGATTTGTGTGTAACAACTAGTCCCCACCTCTGTATCAGAGTGGCTCAGAACAATAGCACTATCCCTACACCTTCACACCACTGCCTCTCATGCCTTCATGATCTCTGTAGGTCTCTGTTTCTCTTCCCCCAGCTCCCGCAGGTCCAGGTTGGCAGTCTTTGCTTTTTAATAGTTGTAAATTGGTTACTAGTGGGAGAGTGACATGCTGGGAATCATCTATTCCACCATCTTGATAATGTCACTAAAAAGCCTTTCTTAACCCACCAACTGATGACAAGCAGACCTTTCACAATTTAGTACCCAGACATTGGGTATTTTGGGAAAGACACCAGAGAAAGACTACCTTTGAACTCCATTGGAAGGGATCATACCAAGTTCTCTGCAGCAAAACTTTAGGACCTCTAGTCTCGGGTCCACATCTCTCAACTTTAGAGAGCCACTCCAGGTCTTGGACCTGTACACCCATTGGAGACCTCAAGGTAAACTGTTTAGGGAAGTTTTTTTTCCCAGAAGCAGATGGCATTCTGGACATGGACAGCTTTCCCAAGATCACAGATCAAGACTTCTCTCCTCTGTCACCATGAAAACTTTGTCCCCTTTCCTTTTTTCCCCATTTCTTTTCTGTTTATACATGGTAAAGTCATGCTATAATCAAGATTTCAAAATCAATAACTTCTGCAGGGAACTTAACTGAATATTGGATATGTCATGTTAAACCTAAATCCTTATGTGATCTTAGGGATCTTCTGGTTCACCCTGTAACAAATTTCACTGATATGCCAAATGTGATATCTGGTCCTTTCTATAGGGTTAAGCTCTTAGACTCAGGTGTTCAGATTTCTTCTTTAAATCCAACAATAGGCAAAACCTCTGGTGAGGGTTTTGCAGTTAAATTACACCAGAAGTTAAATAAGAAAACAATAACAACAAAAATATAATTTGACAGTTTGTAGAAAAAGTTATAACCCTAATCCCTTAATTTTCTATAGCCTCCAACCGTGCAATGATTCAAATGGAGCCTTGGATAAATATTACTATTGTTTCCCTACTGCTGACTCCTAATTCACAAGGTATCCCATAGGGAATTGTCTGTTTCTTTCTGTGGAGAATTTAATGATATAATGATCATTTAACCATATACATGGGCAACTTTACATCTCCATAAGTGGAAAATGAGGGCCCAATGTGGATTGGGGATTCTAATGGTACCACTGTCATTCCATAATCAATTGGAAACTAAACATTGGTCTACACCTCTTGATTTGAACTACTAAATAAAGAAAAATTTGCCAGCCAGCATAAATCTCTGTAAATGGGCACCTTCTGGTAAATAAAATTATGATTAGAAATCTGTTTTAAACATTAGCTACTATACCTGACTCTACTAAACAGGTTATATTTCCCCAGCATACTTCTTTAACTTCTCTTACTAAAGTAGTTTTATTTACTTATTTTTACTTTTAAATGCATTTTTATTCTTTTTTTTTTCTAACATTGTTTTAGATAACATAATTGCTTTGAAGTATCTGTTTGCTGAACAAGAGAGAGTGTGTGTGATAGCTAACACCTCCTGCTGCACTTGGATGAATACATCTGGTATGGTAGAAACTCAGTTGCAAGAAATCAACAAACAAGTTACTTGGTTAAAACAAGTAGATTCCTCTTCTGGCTCATTTGTGATATATTTAATTTTGATTGGTTTGATAGTGGGGGCTCCTGTTAAGAAGTATACTTCAGTCTCTTAGCATTATCTTCCTGATAGCCATCCTAGTAGTCTCCCTGGCACACCATATCCTCTCAAGAGTTTTAAATACTCATATGCAGCCATCTGTTATATGTCAAATGGTCTCACTACAGTCAGAATAATAAAAATATGAAGAGAACATAAAGAAACATTCAACTAACCTGATGTTGTGAATTGTGAATTCCATACTGAGACCAAGCAAGTCCATTATTATGATGAAAAAGAGTGGTGTCAATGCCCAAGGTTTTGGTCAATCTCTCAAAATTGAGAAGGGGGTGGGGAAATTGTTAAATTACACTAAATTAAATTTGGCCTAAAGCTGCCTCCATATGTAATAAACTGCAACCTAACTTAATAGTATATTCTTGCAACAAGTAGCTGAGTCTCAGCCAATCATAGCAACTGAATTTTGGCCAATCACAGGCTGCCTGACCATGTTGCTGGGTGGAGTTCTCTGAACCTCTACTGGTTCTGAAGGATGCCCAAATCATGAATAGTTCTTTACTCAAATAAGCTCTGCTAAATTTAATTTGCCTAATTTTTTAATTTTAATATAAATATCCTCCCATTTTACTTTGTTAACTCCAAAAAGGCAAGAACAGGACTACTTAAAAGACTAACCCTAATAGCTATTAATGATATATCGATGGGGCCACTATGAAGTTTTCAATGATCTAGTCACCCTCTGATTATTATTAACTCTACTTTGATTTTTTTTTAATGTACAGAAACATTTCCTGAGCAAATAGCAGTTTTATATTTGGTTATCTTGTCTAAAATGAGAACTACAGTGAGGATGTTCCCAAAGACTTAGAAATAAAATTGCCTTCTCAGAATAAAATCCTTCAGGATATCTGCCCTCCCATGTTCATTGCAGCTCTATGTCAATAGCCAAAATATGGAACAAACCTAAATGTCCATCGACAGATAACTGGATAAGGAAAATGTGGTATATATACACAATGGAATACTACTCAGCCATAAAAAAGAATGAAATCCTGCCATTTGTAGCAACATGGAGGAGTCTGGAGAAAATTATATTAAGTGAATTAAGCCAAACTAGGAAAGAGAAATACATGCTCACACTTATAACTGGGTGCAAAGAAAGAAAGAAAGAAAAGATCTCAACAATTCATTGAACTTTCAGAAGGAGAGAACAAACCTAAGGTTACTGGAGATGGGGGTAGGGAGGGAGGGAGTTTGGGGAGGGAGAGGTCAGGTAAAGGGCATAAAGAAAATTCATGATTTGTAATAATGAATATGCTAATAATAATTTTTTTTTAAATTAAAATAAAAAAGAATCATCCTCCTTCAACAAGAGAGGAGACTCAACTCAAAGCCCCAGGACTCTCTGCAGGTAAGTTCTGGAGTGGCATACTATAAGCAAGAAATTTCTTGAAAGTTTTGTGCTTTTTATTAAACATTTATGCAAAATTTGCATTTCACTCCATATGTAATCTATGTTTATGTTAACATCAAAATGTTTATTTTTTGCCTTAAATCATCAAGTGAACTTGTCTTCCAGGAAGATGGGCAATAGGTTCTTTGGTTCCTCTGACCCTTGATTTTGCATATCCTGGGTTGAGAAAAACTCACAAGTCGAGAGATATTCATAGTCACCTTAAAAAATGACTCTGAAAATTACAAGAGTTGTTATTAACCAGATTGTCCATATTAACTGAGCAAAACAAGTAGTTTACACTCACTGAGCACTTGTTAGTCACTCTTTTAAGGGTTTTAGTTTCATTAATTCATTTAATTCTCTGAACACTATGTGGTAGATTCTATTATTATCCCCATTTTATTGATGAGGAAACTGAGACATGGAGAAGTTTACTAGCATAGTGGTACAGCTGGGCTACTAGCTCTAGAGCCTGCCCTCTCAGCCACGACACCACTGTGCTTCTGTTCAATGTGTTGGATCACAGGCACAGCCTGAGAATTGAATCTCATCCATGGCAGTGTGGAAACCTGACACAACAGCACAAGAAGGGTGGACCTGCCTCTTTGGAGCAGCCTCTCATCAACCCGGTGTATACAAAAAGAGAATTTATTAATGTGCTTCTGGAAATCAGAATCACAGGGATGGAAATTCTTGAATTTCCCTGAGCAGCATATTCCCTTCTTGTAGGCAGCCCTCAACCAGAGGCCAGAGGCCAAACCGCAGCCAAAAAAAAATTTTAATAAAAGATTCGAAACAAAAAGAGTTGACAAGTCCAGTCCAGGGTTGTATAGAATTGAGCCAAAGTTATTTGATAGTCATGCATCCCTTGGACTAAAGAAATCTGTTCCACCAAAGAAATTGCTCAAATCCCTTTATCAGGTCATCCCTTTTATGGAGAAAGATGCTAGAAATTATGGCACAGGTTTTTTACCCTGGCAAAACCAGGACTGACTTTGAGAATACCAAAACCCATTTGTTGCAGTTCATCCAGAGCTGGCACCTACAGTGAGTGCCTGTGCACATTAAACCACCCTCCACCTGCATCTTTGATTCTTGCCTTGTGTGGCTGCGTTTCAATTTATGAAGACTTCCATTGTCCCTGAATAAATCATACCTTTTCTTGTCCCCAAGCCTTAGTTTGTGCTATTCTTTCTCTCTAGATTGCTATTCTCACCATCTTCTAATATCAAAATTCTTCACCCATTAATGTCACTTTTCTGTTCTTATGTCACTATTCTAATGTACATGATTTTCATACCTGCCTACTCCACCCCTCCCCCTGCCCCACAACACGTACACAGAGAAGAAAATTATAGTGCTGAATTTATTCCATCTCATATTGCATTTTCTTATTTATATTCCTATCCCAGCTCTTACCACCCCAGTCCAGGACTCCCAAGCTGGTCTGTCTTGGCCTTGCATGGACATAATTTGTGGTGTACATTTGACATCATTAAACTCTTGTTATATGATTGTATCATAAACTTACATTTCTGGTTTAGGTTTCAAAAACCTATTGAAAACAATAAGCAGAATCCCAGGCACACATCATATTGATCCAACACATATTTATTAAGTGCCTACTACTTGCCAGATATGGGGCTCTGTGTTGGAGGGACAGTGATGCATCAGATGGTTAAGGTCTCTGACTTTACAGAGCTTACAATCTAGCAAGAAACATTATTTTGAAAAATAAAAAAATTACCTACTCTTGTACAGAAAAGAAGTGATATACACGTGTATGAGTGTGCGTCATATTTTGAATAGGGGATTTCAGTTTTTCTTTTATTCATATTACTCAATACTTTGTCATTACCCTTGGCTACAAACCTATATGATTTTAGGATGTAAATTACATGGCATGATTCTGTAAGAATTGTTTAGACAATATTTCTAAAATGGTCAACTTCTCTGGAAAGTGGAAATGAGGCCGGTGCGGAGGGCAATTATTTCAGACTGATGGACCCTTAGCTTCTATGAGGTATCTGGACTACACTAAGCACTGTGGGTCCAGCGAGGTGGGAGGGTCTCTTCCTGCCTTTGAACACCATAAATTTAAAGCCCATCAGGCAGAATGGATCCACTTGTCTTGAAATGGTTGGGCAACACAAAAAGTCAGATCCACTTCTAGAGCTTCAATGCCACAAAAAGCAAACGAGCATTTTCAAAAGTGGCTGTTGAGTGGGACTCCACAAGGCTACTCCTCCCTAGCTAACAATATGGCAACTGGAACCAAAACAACACACATATTTCCAGTCTGCCTTTAACGTTTGCCACACTATCCCTTCTTCACACTGTCCTTCCCTTCTATGGCTTCAGTGTTCCCTTCTAAAGGCTCCAGATCCTTTAAGATGCTGATAGACTTGACAGTTAAATATGCATGCTTTCCATATCAAGAATGCCAAAAGTTCAACATCCTCCTTCTCAAATGGGAATAACAATCGCAAGAGTTTGTCTTGCCTTCATGACTCACTACATCAAATCCTCTGAAGTCTTATTATTTATTTATCATTTACTTGCAAATATAAAAAATTAAGGTGGGATCCTCTGCTCTAACCATGTCAGTAGTTTTGATAATGCACTAAACTGGAAACTTCCGCTGGCCTGAGTGGTTTCCACTTACTCCTCTCCGTTCTCTCCACTGTTATTTTCTCCACATCTACCTCGTAATACAAGGCAGGCCTAGGTCCACAAAAAATAGATTTAGGCTTCTTGGTCTCTATACAGTAAATATTTTTACCTGGAATATATTCCCAAATAATTCACTCTTTTGTTTTGCCTAGAACAGTAGTTGGTTATTTTTTTAAAATCTTTTTATTATAAAATATAGTATAGATACAGAAAGCCCCACAACACAATGAGGTTGTGCCCTTGTAACCATCATCCAGGTCGAGAAACAAAACTTTCCAGCCACTCCAGAAGACTCTCAATGTTCCTTGCCCCTGATCACAACCCTTTTCTCCCCTCAAAATAACTACTATCCTGACTTGCTTTTCTTTATAGTTTTGTCAACCAATGGTACATGTCTACTTACTCTAGTTTAATTTTGCTCATTTAAAAAAATTGAAGTCTCTTAATTGATAATTTCCTTCTCCATCCTTTTCCTTTTCTTACAATTTATCTGTTGCAAGAACTGGGGGTATTTGACCTGTAGAATGTCCCACATTTTGGGCTTCGTTGATTGAATGTGCAGTCACGGAGCAGTTTGACACATTCCTCTATATAGGTTGTGTCCCGTCCTTTTATTGGTAAGGTTACATAATTCTTGATGATCTTTCTTTTTACGATATTAGAAACTGTCCCTGTTCAATGTCTGGATCCACTAATTCACTGGAAGGCTGTAAAATAGTAATATTCTAATTTTACTACTTCTTATTTTTATTAGTTAATATACTTTTACATAGATATTACTTCTCATTTATAATTATTACCCAGTGAGAGAGCTCATGTAGAAAAAGCAGAATAAATGCTTATTTTTTCCCCTTTATTATCCCCTAATGGTGACCAATTGGTTTTTTTAAATATTAGGAACTCATGGATTTAAATATATTTGATGGGTTTCAACTGCAATTATTATCCTTTTTGATGATTTTGGCCAAGGGAGATTCTATCAAGTTGGTTCCTGGGCCTTTTTGAATGTCTCTGATTTGGTCAGCCTGGATTTTCTTTTTCTCTCATGATCCTGATTTGGGGTTATCTGCCAATCTCTTCTATATCTCACACTGGTTTGTGTTAAGGTCTTTATTGCCAGTTTAAGCATCTTTCTTCTTTTGCTTAAAGTGATGTTTCTCAAAGTATGGTGTACAGACCAGCAGCATCAGCATCACCTGGGAACTTGTTAGGAACACAAATTCAGGCCCCACATCAGGCTACTGAATCAGATATTCTCAGAGTGAGGCCCTGCAATATACGTTTTTTAAAAATGAGTCCTGACCCTCACCATTTTGCCTGATAAACACTATCGTCAAAGACAGTGGCAAAAGGCACCAGCTCTGGTTCCACAGTCAGGCTTGAGCAGTGAGGAACATAGCTGGTCCTGCCCTTGTCTACCTCTCCCTATCCCATGCGTACACACAGAGTTTCTACTAAAGTAATTTTTGCAGCCTCAGCTTCTGCCGTCAGGAGTCACAAAAGGGAAAGGGACTACATAGCCCCAAATGGGCACACACTGTGGTATATCTATCCCTGTATATCCATTATGCTGTAGTATCCCCCATTTCATGATGGGGAGCATAAAATAGAAGCAAAGTGGAAAAAGAACAACGGCAAAATAAAAATCCTACCTTCTAATTAACAACATAAGGAGAATGTACCTAAGGAAAGTCTAAATACCCAGACTTCTCTCTTCTGGTTCTCATGAGGTGGAAAAGAGAAGATCTCTATAAAGATCAATCAGAAAGAAATGTGGGGGGAAAAGAAAAAAGATTGCTCTGTGTTATAACGAAGAGTTTAAAGCTGAAAGAAAAAGATTATTCTGTGTTATAATAAAGAATTAAAAGCTTTAAAAAAAAAAAAAAAGAAAGAAACATGGTACCAGACTAGCCTGGCTCTCTACTACAAAGAAACAGATGAGTGAATGAATAACTATAGTATATGGTAAAAAATACTTTAGTAAAGTTATACATATGGCATGCTTACTCTATAGGGGTGGGACATGTAACCCATCCTGGGGGTGAGGAGTTGGTCAGGACCTACATGCCATGATACATTTCCAGGCCAGTGACTGATATGTGGGCTTTTGGAAGCTTTACTGTGGGGGAAAAGGGAATTGGATTTTAGAGAGCAAGAGTAAAGACCTTCACTAATTCGAAAAATATACATATGTTATTGAGCACTACTATGTGTCAGGCACTTTTCTAGGAACTTGAAATACAACATTAAGCCAAAAAGACAAAAATCTCTGTCCTTATGAAGCTTTTTTTGTTTGTTTGTTTTGTCCTTTTCGTGACCGGCACTCAACCAGTGAGTGCACCGGCCAGTCCTATATAGGATCCGAACCCGCGGCGGGAGCGTCGCAGCGCTCCCAGCGCCGCACTCTACCAAGTGCGCCACGGGCTCGGCCCAAGCTTATTTTTTTTTAATTTTAACATTTATTTGTACATATTTGTGGGGTACAGTGTGTTCTTTCAATACATGCATATACTGTACATTGATTCACTTAAAATAGATAGTATAGCTTTGTACCCGTAAATCTGCCAGTAAAGCTTATATTTTACTGGAGGGAAAATAGGTAATAATGTTTAACTAGGGGAAGCACAGGGGGTTTTTTAGGCTGTGGAACAAATCCTTAGTGGTAGATGCATGATACTATGCATTTGTCAAAATCCACAGAGCTTTACAGCACAGAGAGTAAACCTGAATGTATGCAAATTTTTTTTAAAAAAATCAACCAGGAGGTCAGAGGATTCCAGGATGAGATGCAGACTTCAACAAAAGAATCTAACAGTATTACAACTGTAAGACATAAGCTCACTGAAGAGATTGGGGAAAAAATGTGCTGATCAAAGTAACTTTGAAAAACAGTGTTTTCACTATACACTGTAAGACTAAAAACAAAAGGAAACATGTGCTGTGTTCTAGTTGGTAAATTTGCTTTTCATGGGGGCACAGGTTAACAATTCTGATCCTGCTGTACATGTATACTGGGATAAGCAAATAAATAAATGGATGGAGGCAGCCAGTCTTCTCACTGTTGGTGAGGAAGGTTCCAGATATGCAAGGGGAGACTAGAATGGAATGATCCATGCAGTAATGGATTAGAGTCAGAAACATCAATGTGAACTCATATTTAGCTTGATGTATATACAGATGTATAGATATTGAATGTCACCTGGTATCCTGGAGAGGATCCTGGAACAGACAAGAAAAACTAAAGAAATCTGGATAAAGTACAGAGTTTAGTTAAAAGTAGTGTATCAATGTTGGTTCCTTAGTTGTGACAAATGTAAGGGACATACAGGAACTCTCTGTTTCCATTTTTGCAACTTTTTTATAAAGCTAAAAGTATTCTAAAATGAAATGTTCATTTACATAGAAATAACAAATAATTATGAAGGCTTATTATAAGCTCTAAGGAAAAAATAAACAGGGTAATGGAGATTGGATGTGTGTGGTGGGCTGAGTGCTATTTTACACAGGGTGGTTGGGGAAGGGCTCTCTGAAGAGACCTGTGTACAGGCCTGGGTGAGCAGCAAGCCATGTGGATGTCAGGGGGAAGAGCATGCCAGGAAGTGGAAACAACAAGAGTAAAGGAGGGAGCTGGGAACCATCAGGCAGGAACCTACTGAAAATAGTTCAGGTGCAACAGAAAGAAGGGCAGTGGTGGGAGGCAAGAAGGGCAGGGGACAGACTTAAGAAGTACTTATTTTATGGGCCAGAAAGAAGAAAAGAAGGATGGGATGGAAGGAGAAGCCTCCTCCTCTCCTCTCCCCCGACTTATACGAATCAGGACTCTGCAGCCCAGGATGAGATTTGCGCAGCTCACAGCTAGCAACAGCAAACCGGAGACTTGAAACTAGGTCTTCTGACTATATATCCTGTGATTTTTCCAGTTTACCCTCTGTCGACCACACTTTCTGTGACACTACCAGGGTATCTTGGAAGAGGCAAAGATTGTGTGATCTGCCAAATCCTAAGAAGTTTGATGGGACAAAAGACCACCCCCGAAAACCCAAGGGCAGGTCCTGGCCCAGTTTAAGCCTGACCCATAGAGAAACTTTTAGAAAAGTCTTGTAATTTCTGATATTAATTATTTCTCTTTAAAACGTACTGTATTCGTCCATTTCTGTTGCTTATAACAAAATACACAGAACTGCGTAATTTGTAAGAAAATGAAATTTACTGCTTATAGTTTCAGAGGCTGCGAAGTCCAAAGTCCAGGGAACACAGCTGGTGAAGGCCTCGGTGGTGATGACAGTGACCCAGGGGTCTCACATGGCATAAATGGCAGAGCGGAGAGAGAGTCTTTTGTGCTCTCCTTTTAAAGCCCTCAGAATCACACCCACGACCACCATTATTAATCCATTCACTATGGCATGGTCCTGCAATTTAATCACTTCTTCAAGACCCCATCTTTCAATTACCATAATAAGATTTCCCACCCTTAACAGTTAACAGTGGGGATTTAAGCTTCAATGGGAGTGGGGGGGCAACCGATCTACAGCACCTACATACAAAAAGGTCAGAAGGACAGGTTTCTGCTACTATCAAGTCTAGAGTTCTTGCCATCCTTTGTTATTCCAAATGGATCTCAAGGCCTCATGCCACATATTGTGTGTGTATATGTGTATGTGTGTGTGTGTGTGTATCTCCCAAATTTCTCCCTTGTGAAATATATATTCCTCTTTCTCCTTTTCCTATCTATGCACATTTTCCTCTGGTTTCCAAGAGCTGTAACTGCCCCAAGCAAGTTTTCCCAAGCCTGACAGCAGCTTGGCTCCTCCTAAGTGGTTAGCTGAGAGTGAAACCAACCACAGGAAACTATAATGCTAAAGCATGCCCTTCACAGCTCTCGGGCCTCAAGGAGATAATGGTGGAGATTGGGAGCTGGGTAGAACCCCAAGTTACCTATCTTAATTCATTCCAAATCTATGTGATTATCAGCCCATGTTATAATTAATATTATCAGGCCTTGAAATCATTAGGCTCCCGAAACCATAGCGTATCAAGATTTTTCTATGCTCTGTGCCTCTAATTTGAAATCATTTCCAATTTATTTTACTTCAACCCTCTTAATAATGGCTCCCAATCCATCTTGGTAACGCTTCCCATCTTGCTATCCCTTGCACTTCTTCCCCTGCTTGCTCTCCACCCTAATCCAGTGTCACCCCTCCCCCAGTGCCCCAAACCAGTATTTCTCCTCATTCTCTGAACCCCACCCATGATCATATTCTTCTGAAAGACTATATGGAGTGGTCTTTAGCATTCTGGAACCCTTCCGGGTATTGAGCCTTTGCAAAAGAGATCCAAAGCTTGCGGCAATGAGCAAGTTGGGTGTGTGGAAATATTTCTTTCAAGCACATTTTAGCCTCAAAGAGGAAACAGATGTTTATTAAAATGCTTAGCTGTCCATAATAATTTATTTCTAACAATATAATTTAACATAATCATTCTTCATATATTAATAGATTTTAGAGAAGTGTCCTCCCTCCCTCTCTTACCCACTCTCTTTTCTCCTTTCTAAAAGATATGTATTAATTATAATCTGCAGGCCTGGTTACCTCAAACATGGATTAGACTTCAACTGTTAAATTATTCTCTGTTCCTGAAGAGAAATAATTGGAACATCTATGTCTGCATCCATCTTGGACAAAGACACGATTTTGAAGGAAGACATTAAACTAAATTACATTGTGATTCTAAGTTAAATTGTCCGAGAACTGACTTCCTCGACAGCTCTGATTCAGGCCTCCCAAAATGTCGAGCACTGTGACTCATGCTTCCTTCTGCAAATGACAAAACTTCCTCACCACCCTGATCTAAGCTGCCTGCTTTTGGTCTTCTGTGCTCTCAGGAAGGGATCAGGTCGTATGTTACATTTTTCCATGGTGGGCAAGGAAGCCCATCTTTTGTTTTTTCAAAGGGAGAAACACACACACACACATACACACACACACGAGTCAAAGAATGACACGCTGCAAATCCTGAAAATTAATACCAGGCAGAACACCCCACCCTCCACACCCCTGGAAAATAAATAAATGATGTTTAGTAATTGTAAAAACAAGAGGGAGCTGACTTTTCAACTATTTATGCTCAAAGGCTTTTTTTTTAAATGTTCAATTTTCTAAGGAAAGAAATATGGAGTAACTTTGCAAAGTGAACTTTTTTATTATTCAAGGTGGTCTTAAAGAGCCTGGACTTTGTAGGTAGCTAATAATCAGTGCTGAGCAGCAGTGGTCCATTTCCCAGGGACACTGCATTCCCTGTGTCTCTGAAAATCTGAAGAGATGTTTGAGGGAAACATCAGAAGAGATGTTTGAGGGAAGAGCCACGTTGGGGGATAGAGGAGAAGAGAGGAAGGAATGAGGAGAGAAAGGGGTGCAATTGCCAACAATATTTTGTCCTACTGAAATCTGCTGTAGACTGTCCCATAGCAGCCTCAAACATGAATGTGTGCCAATCCGTATATCATAATGTATAGCCCAGCACTCATGAAAAAATACTATTAACTGGAGTGAAAAAAGTGGCCAGAATATTAACTCACTATAAAGATTTACCATATAGTGAATAAGGATTTGTTTTGAGGGTAAGAATTTTGAGAACAGAAGCTTAAGGATATTTTTCGATTTTACCAGCTACAATAAGTTAAAATTTTGATGAATGCTTTAGGGACATATATATTATATGTATAAAAATAAAGAATGACGTGCATATCTATTTACACAGGCTTACATTTGTTTTCTCAGAAGGTCTTCAAATATGATGGCCGAGAGGGAGAAAATTGCCTTACACACTCCATCTCTTTTACTTTCTTCACAAAAAGGATATGGGCATCAATCCTGAGTTCTGTTCCCAGCTCTACTACTGGGTTATTGTGGGCTGGCAATTTAATTGAAAATGGGAGGATGGATCAGATGACTTCCAAAGACTATTCCAATTTTGAAATTCCATGATTTTGTCTACATCCATGTGATTTCTCCTCCTCTCTTCAAAGAAGATACCAAGATATGTTAACCTGTTTCTGTTGACAGCTCTTGAGTGTAACCTCGGGACCCCAATGGGTCTGCCAAGCCCAAGTCCTAGGAGATGAGGCCTGGGAACAGAGCAGCCTCCCACCCTGCCCCATCTGGACCCCTCTCAGCTAGCAGATCAGCTGGTCCCTGGCCTGAAACTGGGAAAGGTGAGGAGGTCTGCCAGGACCTAATGGTAGGATTCTTACATTTTTCCCTGATCACTGTTGATTTGGTTTTCTTTCATATAGTTTTGTGAGTAGGTAAGAGAAGCCTCATTCATATCACATGCATTTATACATGCTTGTTGTATGCTTAAGTCACTGTGCCAGGCACTGGAGATAGAATAGAGTTGACCCTTCATAAGCCCAAGAGGAATTGCGCAATTGCACTTTTAATTAGGGAGGAAAAGGGACCCATAATAGTTTCCTATCAACCAAAAATGGCCTCTGAAGTCTCACCAGTAATGATTTATTCTTTGAGTCTTCTAGATTTCTTGGACTTTAACAGTGCTCTTTTAAACATTTTTTTTAAAGTATTTGGAAGGAAGGAAGGAGGGAGCCCACCTTACGGCCTTGAAGGAATGAGATGAAGAGGAAGAAGAGCTGGGGAGAGGTGAGGAGACACCAGAGAAATAGTGGTATAATTAATGAGGGGAGGTGGGAATGGGGCCCAAGATGTCAATGCTTATAGAAAATAAAAATTTCAAATGAATACATTAAACTAAGATATGTATTCTGATGGTAGTCTATTCAGTTGCTCAGCTGGTCAGCAAACATTGAGCTCCTGTCATGTTCCAGGCACTGTTCTAGGTGGTGGAGATATAGCAATGAACACGATAACACTGCTGGACTGCAGGAGCTTAAAGTCGAGAGAGAGAGAGAGAGTGGGATGGAGAGAGGGAGGTAATATCAAAGCTTAATAATGACTAACCGCTAAGGGAATCAAGCAGAAAACTGTAACTGGGGAAGGTGGAAGGAACTATTCTAGCTGGAGTGGTCAGAGAAGAATTTTCTAGAAGGTAATATTTGAGCTAACACCTGAATAATGAGAAACAGGTAGCCCTGTAAGTATTTGGGAGAAGAGTTCCAAGTTGAAAGAATACAAATGCAAAGGCCTTCATGGCCTGCTTGAGGGTCAGAAAGAAGGCCAGTGTGCCTGAAGTACAGTGGACAAGGAGAGAGAGTGGTAGGAAATGAGGCTGAGAGGCACCCAGGGGCCAGCT